>NC_091127.1:74052890-75252890 GCF_040183065.1 Periplaneta americana | reverse complement strand
TGAGGTTTAAAGTAAAAATTCTGTAAAATACAGCGCAAAGTAGCAATTAATATGGTCTTCTTGCTATTCACAGACTACTAATAATTTAAATAAATTGAATATTAATTGCTACTTTGCGCTCTATTTTACAAATGTTTACTTAACCCTCATTACATATTTTTGACTTACACCACTTCTGCTCTGAACGGCTCATATATTCATTATTATCTTCAGCATAAAGAATTTACTTTCCTTCTTCAGCAATCTCGACACAAATTCTTCATCCTTTAAGGGGTTATGAACAGTTTACAGTAGTAAAATTTTGGAAGTAATCAACATTTTTTTCCTCCATCACTGTATCTTGTGTTACTTACTTACTTACAACTTACAAATGGCTTTTAAGGAACCCGAAGGTTCATTGCCGCCCTCACATAAGCCCGCCATCGGTCCCTATCCTGTGCAAGATTAAGCCAGTCTCTATCATCATACCCCACCTCCCTCAAATCCATTTTAATATTATCCTCCCATCTACGTCTCGGCCTCCCTAAAGGTCTTTTTCCCTCCGGTCTCCCAACTAACACTCTATATGCATTTCTGGATTCGCCCATACGTGCTACATGCCCTGCCCATCTCAAACGTCTGGATTTCAAGTTCCTAATTATGTCAGGTGAAGAATACAATGCGTGCAGTTCTGTGTTGTGTAACTTTCTCCATTCTCCTGTAACTTCATCCCGCTTAGCCCCAAATATTTTCCTAAGCACCTTATTCTCAAACACCCTTAACCTATGTTCCTCTCTCAGAGTGAGAGTCCAAGTTTCACAGCCATATAGAAGAACCGGTAAAATAACTGTTTTATAAATTCTAACTTTCAGATTTTTGGACAGCAGACTGGATGATAAGAGCTTCTCAACCGAATAATAACACGCATTTCCCATATTTATTCTGCGTTTAATTTCCTCCCGAGTGTCATTTATATTTGTTACTGTTGCTCCAAGATATTTGAATTTTTCCACCTCTTCGAAGGATAAATCTCCAATATTTATATTTCCATTTCGTACAATATTCCCGTCACGAGACATAATCATATACTTTGTCTTTTCGGGATTTACTTCCAAACCGATCGCTTTACTTGCTTCAAGTAAAATTTCCGTGTTTTCCCTAACCGTTTGTGTATTTTCTCCTAACATATTCACGTCATCCGCATAGACAAGAAGCTGATGTAGCCCGTTCAATTCCAAACCCTGCCTGTTATCCTGAACTTTCCTAATGGCATATTCTAAAGCGAAGTTAAAAAGTAAAGGTGATAGTGCATCTCCCTGCTTTAGCCCGCAGTGAATTGGAAAAGGATCAGATAGAAACTGACCTATACGGACTCTGCTGTATGTTTCACTCAGACACATTTTAATTAATCGAACTAGTTTCTTAGGAATACCAAATTCAATAAGAATATCATATAATACTTCCCTCTTAACCGAGTCATATGCCTTTTTGAAATCTATGAATAACTGATGTACTGTACCCTTATACTCCCATTTTTTCTCCATTATCTGCCGAATACAAAAAATCTGATCAATAGTCGATCTATTACGCCGAAAACCGCACTGATGATCCCCAATAATTTCATCTACGTACGGAGTTAATCTCCTCAAAAGAATATTGGACAAAATTTTGTACGACGTCAACAAAAGTGATATTCCTCGAAAGTTACCACAGTTGGTTTTGTCCCCCTTTTTAAAAATAGGTACAATTATGGACTCCTTCCATTGATCTGGTACAATTTCCTTTTCCCAAATAGCAAGTACAAGTTTATAAATTTCGCTATATAATGCACTTCCACCCTCTTGTATTAATTCTGCTGGAATTTGATCGATACCTGGAGACTTGTACTTTTTCAGATTTTCTATCGCAATTTCGACTTCTGAAAGCGTGGGTTCGGGTATAAATGGCTCAGCAGTTTGTATTTCAATATCGTCCCGATCATTTCCATTTGGCCTATGTACATTTAGTAGTTGCGCAAAATAGTTTTTCCATCTGTTTAGGATTGATGGAGAGTCTGCAAGCAAGTCACCATTCTCATCCTTGGTCACGTTTACCCTTGGCTGATATCCGTTCTTAAATTCCTTTATACCCTTATATAAATCTCGAATGTTTTTATTCTTACTATTTGTTTCTACCTCATTCAGTTTTTCCTTCAAGTAACCTCTCTTTTTATTCCTAAGTGTACGACTTGCTTCCCGTCTTTCATTGAAATAATTATCTCTCTTCTCCTCAACTGGATCCTGTAAGAATTTCAATTTTGCCTGTTTCCTTCTTTCTACTACCATGCAACAATCTTCATCAAACCACGGTTTCTTTTTCTTAGTTTCATAATAACCTATGCTCTGCTCAGCTGCAATTTTGATACTATCTCTGATATTTTCCCACACGCTATTAACATCTAATTCTTTCTCAACTTCGTCGGAACTTTCTAAAGTGGCAAACCTATTCGAAATTTCGACCTGATAATTTTGCTTAGCTTCCTCGTCCTTTAATTTCAAAATATTGAATTTAGTAATATTAACTTGTTGCTCTACTCGCTTGGCTACTGATAATCTTTCTCTTAATTCTCCAATCACCAAATAATGGTCAGAATTACAGTCTGCACCCCTGAAAGTTCGAATATCTACTATACTAGTATGTCTCCGTTTATCTATCAAGATGTGATCTATTTGGTTGTGTGTCAATCCATCTGGAGAAGTCCAAGTATATTTATGTATATCCTTATGGGGGAATGTTGTACTTTTGACAATTAAATTTTTCGATGTGGCAAAGTTGACTAATCTAACTCCATTGTCACTACTAATTGCGTGTAGGCTCTCTTTTCCAATAGTTGGTCTAAAAATATCCTCCCGTCCTACTTTAGCGTTGAAATCCCCCAATAAAATTTTCATGTGATATCTAGGGAACTGATCAAAAGTATGTTCCAATTCCTCATAGAAGCTATCCTTTATATAGTCGTCTTTCTCTTCTGTAGGGGCGTGAGCATTTATAACCATGATGTCGCACCATCTACCCTTAAGTACTAAATATGATAACCTGTCACTGATAAATTCGACCTTTTTTACTGCTGATTTTATTCTTTTATGTACAAAGAATCCTGTTCCTAATTGGTGATTATTGTTTCCTTCCCCATAATACAACAAGTAATCTCCTATTTGTGATATGCCATTCCCATCTAACCTAACCTCTTGTACTCCCACAAAGTCTATTCTGTATCTAGCTAGTTCTTTTGCTACTAATGTTACCCCTCCTGTTCTATAAAGACTAGTTACGTTCCAAGTGCCAAATCTCAAAACCTTATTCCTTTGCTGTGGTCGTGCCAGAGAATCAGTCCTATTCCGAGGCTTACTGTAGGAATTCGTAACAAGCTGTTTTTTACGGTGATGGGTTGTTAGCCCTTCGCCCAACCCCCAAGCTGGAGGACCACCCCTTATCGGCTGTCCACGACTGCTTATTCAATATATTCGCAGCTACCCTCCATATCTGGAGGCCGTCTCCTCTATCCGCAACCTGAGGACGCGCCATGCCGTGGTGATAGGGACCCACCATACATGGCGCTACAGACCGTGAAGGGCCTAGACCGACCAGCCAATGAAAATTAGTATGTGTAAAACACTGTCCTTCAACTATTTGAAAAAATAGTTTTACGATTAAAAAAAATATATTTACATTTTTTTTTTTTTTTTTCAAAATTCAATTCTTTGTGCAGTGATGAAGCGTTTTCCACATAACTAAAAAACTATCCAACATTTTGTGGTGAAATTTGTTGTTTGTATTTATGCATGTTATATCTACATTATGATGCAAGATCACTTCTCTATCTTTGACAGATTGTCTGATAAAAAATAAATTCATTTTTAAAATGTTCAAATATCAGTATTTTCTTCTAACACAAAATAAAAATATTATTTATTAAGGAATGTAGTTGAAAGAGCATGATATTGTAAACATGAGTTTCAGCAAAAAAATAAAAGAGAGAGAATATGAAAAAGTGAACAAGTTAATTAGTTATGAGAGATGCTTCACCACTGCACAGTGAACTGCCACAATTTTAAATTTTGAAAAAAAAAGTGTATATATATAATTTTTTTAATCGAAAAAAAAATATTTTTTTATATAGCAGAAGGACAGTGTTTTATACATACCAATTTTCATTATTGTACAAGAGACAGTAATGGAGGGAAAAAAATGTTGAATATTTCCAAAAATTTTACTGCTGTAAGCTGTACCTAACCCCTTAAAGCTGCTGTATTTTCGCATCTTCTCTGATACCCGTTAATCTTTTGGTAGGTTTACTGCTCGTTTTTCCTGTGTAGATTTTACTTTAAGCTAACCTAATTGCCTTTCATTCGGGTGATGTCCTTTTAATAGTTATTTTTGTATTTCCCGTAAAATATACTTTCTAATGAGTCACTTTTGCTTAATATCATTCTATCTTATTATCTTGCAGAGTGCCTTAAGTAGTAAATTCCTGTACATAATTATTTCTTTTTTTCTTTCTTCTGTTTGAGTAAATATATTTTGATTTCATGTGTTAAGACAAAATTTACAAATTCATTTACCTATCGATAACATTGTGCTATGCAGACTACTGTATTTCTTTTGCATTCGAGTCAGTTGAGTGTGCTCAGTAGACTTCTCTTCTTGCTTCACTAATTCTTTGCTATTTCTTTATCAAATGAACTAATTCCTTACTCTTTTGAAGCATTAATAATGAAATATTTTGCATTTAATGTTGCATGTTTTCTTATTATTAGGCCTATGTTTACTTACTAGACACATGTATAATTTTGAACTACGTTCTGTAACCTTTGTGACATGTATTTTTCCTTTAAAAGACGTACAAAATTACCAAGTAGATCGTCTTTTTCCACCCCAAGAATGGGTTATAAGCCTGTTCTGTCTCAAAAGACTACCTTTCCGACGTAGTCTAGGTCGACCAACCAAACGTTGGCCTTTTTGTTCATATTGTAGAGCTTGTTTGAGGTCAGTAGAAATCCATTCGTTCTATAATCTTCGTTCTAATTGGTTATTTTACGACTTTTTATCGAGTGCTATGGTTATCTAGCGTCTGAATGACATGAAGATGATAAAACCAGCGAAATGAGTCCGGGGTCCAGCGCCGAAAGTTACCTAGCACTTGCACTTAAAGAGTTAGGTACAGCTTACAGCAGTAAAATTTTTGGAAATATATTCAACATTTTTTTCCTCCATTACTGTATCTTGTACAATAATGAAAATTGGTACGTGTAAAACACTTCAGTTATATGAAAAAAAAAATATTTTTACGGTTTAAAAAAATTATTTACATATTTTTTTTTTTTTTTTTTTTTTTTTTTTTTTTTTTTTTTTCAAAATTCATAATGATGTTATTTCACTGTGCAGTGATGAAGCTTTTCCCTTATAACTCATAAACTTGTTAACTTTTTCATGTTCTCTCCCTTTTGTTTTATTGCTGAAACTCATATTTACAATCTGCAGCATAAAATAGATTAATCTAAGTCTAAGCAAGAATACTTTCAACATAGGTCTAGTCCACCCTCTAGAGTAATGGTTAGTATGTCTGACCGTGAAACGCGTTCATTACATTCCTTAATAAATAATATTTTTTTTTTATTTTGTGTTAGAAGAAAATACTGATATTTGACAATTTCTAATGAATTTATTTTTTATCAGACAATCTATCAAACGTAAAGACGTGATCTTGCATCATATTCTAGATATGACATGCATAAATACATACAAAAAATGTCATTACAGAATGTTGAATAGTTTTTGAGTTGCGTGAGAAACGCTTCATCACTTCACAGTGAAATGAATTATGAAAAAAAAATGTAAATGATTTTTTTAAATCGTAAAGTATTTTTTTCTTATAGCATAAGGACAGGGTTTTACACACAGTAATTTTTATTATTGTACAAGATACAGTAATGGAAGAAAAGAATGTTGAATATTTCCAAAATTTTACTGTTGTGAGCTGTAAGCTGAGGAAACCTCGGAGAAAACCTCAATCAGGTAACTTGTCCCACACAGGATTTCAACCCGGACCCACGCGTTTCACGGTCAGACATACTAACCATTACTCTACAGGGTGGACTAGACCTATGTTGAAAGTATTCTTGCTTAGACTTAGATTAATCTATTTTATGCTGCAGATTATAAATATTAAATTCATTCCTAATGTCGTCATATAATATATAAGCTGCAATTCGTCTTTAAAATTTCATATCTGCAGTTTCAATTACTCTTTTCCTCGATCTCTTCAAAGCCCGGGGCGGACCAAAACTAGCAAATGGCAGAGAGAATTCTTTAGCTAGTGAAGGTAATCTCTCTAGGGGAAATAAGTCCTATAGGTTTACAAATAGTGGACAGGTTTGGATGCAAAAGGTGGCGACTCCATTCCTAAGCTTTCCTTACGACGAGCGGTAAGTCATCTATGGGAAATTTTTACTCATATTTCTCAAAGGCAAAGTAACAAAATACATAACAAATAATATTAATGAATTAAATACTGTTATAGTCACAATCATGCCATGGTATGAAAGAAAAATTTCACAACCTCGAGCGGGAATCGAACCTGCGACTTCCTGTTCTCCGGTCAGGCGCTCTACCACTGAGCTATCGAGTTCGTCTCACAGATGAAGATTACAAATAATATTAATTAAAAAATTAAACGGAGTAGCACTACAAAAAGAAAATGTGTTCGAAATTTTACTATGTTTAAAAGAGCATTAAATTTATAGAATTAATTTGTAATGTTACTATACTTCTTTCTATATTCAAATCTGTAATTTTGTTAAATATAAAGGAAAACTCCATAAATTTATTACTATAGGCTAGTACAGGCATGTCAATTGATGCCGACAGAAGCAAGCGCGCGCTCTAGAGCCCAGGAGAGCCTGAGCGCTTTACAGCGGAAAGGAAAGAGACAGACGAAAGAGGTGGTATATGCCGCTTGGTCGAGCTATATTAAGGGTTGGCCAGCACTCAATAGATAAAGGGAAGAGAACTTATTAAAACTGCATCCATATTAATTTTTTAGATTTGCCTGAGAAGTATAAGTGCATTATAAGAATGTAAGTTTTAATTTTAATGCTCATTTTTCACAAGTTTGATTTTTTTATTCAAAAGAAATATTTTCTCAACTTTTCGTATAGAAAAGTGAAATTTTCAGGTATACGCCTATTTATTTAGTAGCCTTACAAAATGTTTTCGTAAATCTAATATACCGTATATACTGTACATATTACTGAAGATAGTGTATTGAAGATTTTGAAAATATTCGCATGGAAATTGTTTGTAAGGAAATGAATTAACAAAGCAACTACTGTTACATCATAAGCAAAAGATAGCCTACGTGCCCATGTGTTGTAAAAATGTCAGCTCTATAGCTTCAGCAGATTTCGAGAAAATAATTTACTATTCTGATGATAGGAAGTTGCTCACAATATCACCTTAAAAGCATACTGCAATAAGAGTTTAGGTAACTTTGCTTTGTACTGTAACATTGTTTTGATTAATTTATTGATTACTTTTATAAGGCTAAAGATACCATCAATATAAATTCCAACTTATCATGTAATACTCAATCTCTTTCTTTGGAATATCACTTTCTTTATGAATGATATGTTTCAACCACTTAATACAGTATAATATTATACTACTATAGAATTTAATGAATATTCCTTCTTAACTCTTTATTATGTTATTAAGATTTAAAACACAAGCGCAATATTAAGAAATCAGTGTTAGTACTTTTGTTTTAGAGGCAATATAGATAATGTTAAACAGAGAGAAGCCATATAAAAATAACGAGATAAAATTTCACGTTCCGTTTGAAGTTTGTGCACCACTGGTTTCTTAATCCAACAGGTTGCTTATTCATATACACAACCCTTCTTCTTTCCATACTTATCGCTTGCTGCCCGCGCTCGACGTTAAGGCTCATTCAAAATGAAAATTAAACATAACGTAAGCGTTAACTTAAGAATGTAAACGTTACGGTAAAATCAAGAAGTCATACCATCATTCACGATGGGAACATAAACATAACCGCAAACATACTTGGTAACCATGGAAACATAACAACGACGCCATTTTCTCATATTCTGTCGTATACTTCAGCGCTCCACGATTGTGTTCTGTTTGCAAATCACGTAAGCATAATCATGAAAGTTTGGAGTTTGCAAACTTTCATGTTAACGTCTTACGGTAATGTTTATGTCAATGCTTATGTGAATCATTGTGAATGATCCCATTTGGTAGCCTGGGCGCAAACTTCTGTGTTTATGTTACGGTTATGTTTAATTTTCATTGTGAATGGGCCTTTAAGGTCAGAAAAGTGCGTTGCTTTGACATCACTGGACTGGTATATGCTGTATATGTTTAAACTAATAATGAATATTTAATGCTGGTAATAATTTTTACAGTTATATTTCCTCTGTAGTTCTTGTTGACAAAATTTTCCTTCTTGTTTCCTAATTTTTTGTACAACTGCAGATAAATACATAGTCGTAAGTTTTCAATTTACAGCTTACATTGAATCTGTGAATTACTGTATATGAAAGCGAGGACACAAAACGCCCTTTGGATAAGCATTTTTTTTAATATTACATATTTTATTTGAAGGCTGGTAACTGGAAGCTGAGAACGTGCGTCTTTCTTCGCTTGTTTCTTTTTGACGTCGTGTAACAGGCATTACACACACTGAATAACTGGTGCGTGATTTCACAAGGAATGTGTAAGCTCAAAGGCAAAGTAGGAACGAGTGTGTAATTTTGTTTTTATACATGAAATCTTTTCCACGCTACTTTTTCAGTGAAAATACTAATTTCGGTTTGTAATTACGATGTTAATGCAGTCTTATGTATAATGCTCTTTAATGTAGTAAACGCATAGGTTGGAATATTATTTTCCGCAAACGAGACGAAGTCTTTTACCACCAGTCCGATCTCCATACACATTATCCCCTCAAGACATTTCATAATGTAGGAAATTTCAATGCTTTGGTTCTACATTAAATAAAATTCCAGTGAAATTTGTGGAAATGTCAATATTATTAATACACTGCGTATGAAAGCAAAAAACAAAATATCATAAATTAAAAATACTATAATTATCCACAGAATTTATTCCAAAAACAGTTTGAAATGAAATGTCTTTTCAGCCATAATATCAAAGCTCATAAGAGATGTTATTGAAACGTTTTCATATTTACTTCTTAACTCATAAAGATAATATTGTATTTAACGATATCTTATTTTCTATCACTGTGCACACGAAGTTCCAACTCTGATATAGGATGGTCACTTAAACAGAGCGTCACATTCACAATTGACAGACGAGATTCGAATCCACGACCTTGGTTAAAGATTTTCCTTAACTTTTATGTTGACTAAGACGGTTATATTAATTTTTGTAAATCATACAAAACCGTCAAAATTTCATACTTGGAGTACAGAAATAAATAACTATTTTGATCATAACACAAAATAAATGGTATCAAATTACACACTTTCTTATGACTAGAGACCGAATTTAAAGGCAATCCCTTTTTCTTATTTCAACGCGAAACATGAAATAATTAGTTACGATGTTCAAAACTATCTTCCACTGACCAAATTATGTGGTTTTGACTTCCCCTTGTTCTCCGTTTTTGAGTCCAATGTTCCCCTTGTTTTCCTTTTTTGAAAACACGTCTTATTTTGGTCCTTTTTTGACAGAATATCGCAAACATTTAGATAATTTTCCTATATTTTTTCCGATAGACCTATAACTTCCTTAGCAAGCGAAAATAGGTCTAAATATCGTTCTTCTTCTTATTCCAGACATAGGAAAACTAATAAAGTGTGCTGATTTAGAGTTTGGGATAAAAATAAAATATTCATCTCTTTTTTCAGTTGATGTTGAGCGGTCATTTTCTGTTTATAAAGACATTTAAAGAGGCAGAATCATATTGAAACATACTGAAATGTTGAATGTGGTCAAATACAACAATTTCCTTATGTTGTGAAGCAATAAATGTAAGATTGTGTGTGCCATGTATTTCCATGGATGTGCTGAAGTTTGTTTTGGAGAGTAATATAGTCCTTTTTCAAATCCTTTTTTTTGGGGGGGGGCTATAACTTTCCCATTTTTTGTCCTTTTTTATGGAAAACTTTTCGTTTAAAATCCGGTCTCTATTATGATACTTGTCATACTTAATTTAACATAACTAGTGTTTTATATAATGTTAAATACGATCACATTCTTCAGGATTTTCTTTCTCCACAAAGATATACATTTTCCACTACAGCCGAAATTTTTTAACTGGTTTAATTCTAACCCAAAAATAAAAAAACTTGCATTACAAAGACTTTCATGCACAATGGCGTCACATTGTTAAGAAAATAACTCAGTGGTGTCACGAAATCAGCACGGCAACTTATGATTTTGAAGATATTTGTTACGTCGCATGCTCTTCTGTCAAAGATGGCTCATAGCTGTGCGACTTCTAAGCGCTCAGGCAGAGATGTAAAAAGTGTTACAGTAAATAAGGGATTGTAGATGTAGAAAATCACAATCATACAAATAAGACAATTTATGTCATAAGTGCCTGAAACACATCATATACGATACAATAATAATCATCAGCAATAAATAAAAATGGCTTTTAAGGAACCCGGAAATTCATTGCCGTCCTCACATAAGCCCGCCATCGGTCCCTATCCTGAGCAAGATTGATCCAGTCTATCATCATATCCCAGTTCCCTCAAATCTATTTTAATATTATCCTCCCATCTACGTCTCGGCCTCCCCGAAGGTCTTTTTCCCACCGGCCTCCAAACTAACACTCTGTATGCATTTCTGGATTCGCCCATACGTGCTACATGCCCTGCCCACCTCAAACGTCTGGATTTAATGTTCCTAATTATGTCAGGTGAAGAATACAATGCGTGCAGTTCTGCGTTGTGTAACTTTCTCCATTCTCCTGTAACTTCATCCCTTTTATCCCCAAATATTTTCATAAGAACCTTATTCTCAAGCACCCTTTACCTCTGTTTCGCCCTCAAAGCGAGAGTCCAAGGTAATATAACTGTTTTTATAAATTCTAACTTTCAGATTTTTTGACAGCAGACTAGATGACAAAAGCTTCTTAACCGAATAGTAACAAGCATTTTCCATATTTATTCTGCGTTTAATTTCCTCCTGAGTATCATTTATATTTGTTACAGTTCCTCCAAGATATTTGAATTTTTCCACTTCTTCGAAGGATAAATCTCCAATTTTTATGCTTCCATTTCGTACAATATTCTAGTCACAACTTCTACAAAAGCCAAAAGAATAAGGCACAAACATTATTTGAAAATTGAAGTATTTGTGAGATGTAATTCTGATTCTTTGACTATTGATTTATAATTATTTATAGTATGAAGTAAGATGTAGGAGAAGAACATTCATTCCTTTTATGAAGACTGCAAGGAAAAATGATATTTCGCTAGATTATGCAGAGACAAATTAAAGATAAATGGGGAGATGTTTGATGTTGAATACTGATTAGAAAATTTGAACCATGCAGAGATAGAGACAAACGTTAATGAAAAGAAAAGAAGAGACCTGAAAGGGACGATAACGAGCATAGTAGTAAAGCGTACGTTGGGAGAACTAGTTGGTAAACTACAAGGTGGAGATGTCATTATACAGGAAAAACTACTGTTCGTTACTCAGGAGAAGACGAACGGAAAGAATGTGTCCTTCTTGACTATCGCTGTTGATTATTATAAACATTGCTCAGATAAGCATCCCAGCAGCCAGGTTATTACTGGTGCAGGAAACATGAGTAAAAATGCGTATGGAAATTAAAGCTAAGTTGAACAGAAGGAGACCTAATGTTTCCGCTTACTGCAGTACAAATATTGCACGTGTTGTCTTACGTTATCTGTTCACATCCCTTCCTCCTCAGTCCGCCCTCGTCTTCTCTTGAGTCACGGACAGTAGCAACTGATGGAATGAAACAGTCAGCGAATTACAGGAACCAAGAAGAGAGAACAGCGACCAGAATGAAAATGCAAAGCGCAGTGAGAGCTGCAGACGGGAATGACGTCAACAAGCGATCGAAGAAGAAAGAAGAGACTTGCATTAAAATAATGATGATGACACCATGCAGACAAGGGAGAACCGAAGTACATCGAAGAGAATCTGAGAACAGCAAGAAGAGTTCAGTGAAATCAGCAGGATGATTAAATGTGGGTCAGCAGTTACAAAAGAGATCGAGACAAGAAGAAAGTGAGATAAGTAGTCAAGATTCTGTAAGAAGTGTGGAGGAAAGAAGTAACGTTACCGACTCGGAATAGAGGTACGTCAGTGAGAAGAAGTAAGGGACCGAAAAATTATAACTTAAGAGCTTGATGCATTAGTGATAAAACATAGGAAAGTGTTAAAGTGAAAATAGTGATGGTGACTAAAAAGACGGTAAGGCAAGGAACTAATATTGTAAAAGGATGAGAAAGATAGGAGTAATAGCCAAGGAGTGATGATAAGTAAGTAGTGATCTAAATATAATAAAGAAAGTGGGAGTTGAAATATAATATAATTGTAGAAACTAGTTCGGAAAATATACAGATTAGATTAGTGTCTATAATTACACACATCCATCTTTATGCATGGTTTATTAGTAAAGTTTTCTTTCTCAACTCTGTATAGGTCTCGTATAAAATTATACAGGTTTATTAGTAAGACAGTTTTTAATCATTCTGTTTACAAACATTAATTTAAAAAGGAATGAGTTTTAAGTTCATCAGTACAAGTCAATTACTACACTGGAAGTACCTGTACTGTAACTAGTTTTTAGAAAGTTGTGGAATACAGAACATTAGTTTTAAAAATGATGTTGAAGTTCTTTCATCCAAGTTAATTACTGCACATGAAGTACATTATTGTAACCAGCTTTTGCAGAGATATTAAATAAAGAACATTAATTTAAAAATAATGAATTTGAAGTTCTTTAGTCCAATTCAATTACTGTGCAGAAAGTATAAGCTTTGGAATTTTCAGACTGTGATTTAAATAGAAAGATAAAATGTTGTCTGCATCTGTTTGTCCTATTGTTCTTTATGTAAATCTTGACGCATTTCCTTAAGACAAGGTACATAAACTCTCTGACAATTCGGATTACAGCCCACAAATTCAAATAATTTATCTAAATTAATCTTGTGTTTGATAAGTTGAGTTTATTATCACATTTTTCACTCTTTGCATTCACTCCATCTTCATTGTGTGGAATATTAATCTTCCTTTTCCATATGTAAAAAAAGAAGAACTGTTCGAATTATATCGAATTCCGAATTAGCGGGGTTTCACTAGTGAATTACAAAAAAGAGCAAAAAAATCGTTAAACATAGAAGAAGACACAAAACCAAAGAAGTGAAATGAGATTTGGATGCAATAATTCTATCAGTATATGGATTCAAATCGAGAACACAACTCGCCATTCGCAGGCCTGCCTAAAGCGACCATGTTTCTGGGTTCTTGCCAGATTACGCTGTCCAAAGTGATGAACTGTATGTGTCGTCACGCATAAGAAAGTTTTAAATCTGCAAGGAGGCATTTTTCGCCGGAGCTCGAGGCACATTCTCGGTTCAAGTAATCTGGAAAATGGTACTGCTTTAAAGGGAGAAAAAGCTGACATATCTGGGTCAGTGCCCTACGAAAATAACGATAAATCCGGTTTATAAGGTTGTTCTCCATGTTAGGACTGCATTTTGAATAGAAGCATCGTTTCTGCTACGTCATTCTCTCCCTTTGTGAGACCTTTCCTTCTTGCCCATTTCTTATAACGTTCTACATAATATTTTGATGCATTGACTGTTCTTTAACCCTCTTTTCGTATTTTATGAAAAAAATTATTTACTGGTAACTTCAGGTAATCACACTTGGATTCGTACAGAGGAGTTTATATCAAACGAATACTTTGCGCTATACTGACCACTTGACCAGAAGGTTTCGGTGTTTTGTGATATCTAGTGTTCATTCTAAATCTTCATAATAGTGAGATTTGAGTAGGCGAATGGTTCCAATTCTATAAAGGTGTTGCATTTTTCGTTGTTACTGTTGCCACTGCTAATTGTGATGATGACAGCAATGTTGATGACTGTTTTATGAATATTAATCTAACTTTAGGGGAAAAGGAACTGGCCACCCTAACCCATTATCTCCTGGCTTAGTTGTCTCATGAGAGGTGTCTTATTGGTATTATTTATGAGATTCCAGCCTGTCTTCGGACACTTGACTGACAATCTAACATTCAAACTTGAGAAGAGATTAATTTTAAGTGCAAATGATATAATATCAGATCAATTTGTTAGCAATATTATTTGCCAAACGTATATTTTCACCTTAGGCAGCTATTTAGAACTATGTAAGTAATGTTACGGTGATAATGATGTTCGAATGAGAATATCAGAAAATTTTGAAATGCTATTATAAAAGTTTTCTCGCTATCTTTTAACATCATAAATACACTGTGTCCACACTAAAAGTATACAGAAATAACAGCTTATATCTTAACTTGGATAAAGTTTATTAAAATAAATTCATTCTGAATTGTATAGAGTATCTAAAAAAGTTTTTATTTCCACTAGTACACTTCAACATGAGCACCGTTTATAGCTCGACAGGTACCAAAACGATACTCAACCTCTCGCCAGATGTTCATCAACATATCGGGTGTTATAAGCTCAACTGCTTGAATGATACGCTGTCTCAAATCAATCAAATTACGAACTTTTCAGCTGTACACAAAATTTTTAATAAACAAAACGAAGGAGTTAAATCCAGTGATCTAGGCGGTCAGGAAGTTGGCCCACCCCTAACAATCTAATTTCTTGGGAAGGTTACATCCAAAAACGTTTTAACTTATATTCTTACGTATCTGATGGTGAAGTTTGGCACACAACGATAAAAACTGTAGCTTGTAATCACGCATACGGAGGCGTTTGCGTAGAATCTTGTGAACTGTTGAACGAGGAATCTGCAGTTCTCTACTAGCCTGCCTAATTGATTTAAGTGGGCTTCTAGCAAATGAGTCACGCACCTGATCCACAGTCATTTCGGCCACATGCTTTTTAGAATGTTTCCCTGTCTTTGAAATCAAGCTTCCATTATCTCGTAGAGTTCTATCCCACTCGTAAATGGATTTGCGTGTAGAAGGATCCACATTCCATTCCCTCTGTATGCGCTGCTGAACACGCGTAACTGAATTCAATGCTGTAAAACAGAGCACGCATTGAACTTTTTGCTGTACCGTCCACATCTCTGTTGAGAAGGAACTAGATTGATAAATGCAAATTTTCATTCATGCAACAATAAGCTTGAAACGAAACATTTCACACAACAATGACCAGGCAACAATAAGCTTGAAACTAAACATTGCACACAACAATGGCTAAGGAAAATGTATGAAACGAAACCTTGGAGAGTTTTTCCATTAAATGAGCTTTATCTTATGGGATTATAATATACGATTGTGAAATTATAAGTTGTTATTTCTGTATAGCTACTCTTAGTGTGGATACAGTGTACAATAAATTTCCAGTCCGAATCCCATGCCTTTTAGATGGGATGTTTCGCTCAGAGTGAGTATGTCAGGCCATGTACTCGAGAGATCTACTTGTTTGATTCTGGAAGCCCCTTATCCTGATGAGCTCCTATCTACAGAAAAATTGTCATTGAGTTCTCGATAGATCATAGAAATGCATGTCTCTTTACTGTTTCGTATTCATTGAACCATTTGAAAACGAAAATTAATACGATTTTCACAATTTAGCAAATCTTTTGGACATTCAGTTTCCACAGTGAAGTACATCAAATCATGGTATAATTTTTAAATATATTTCATCTCCTCCTCAGACCTGAACTTAAAATGTTTTAATTTTGAAGCCATTTCATATATTTTCGTGACTCCAGTGTCATTACTTCATTAGAATGTGTGGCAATACAGAGTGTACAGTATAGAGCAGAACAGGTTTCACGGCCTCGCGCGGCCTTGAGTCCCCCACCTCCGTGCGCATAGCCGGCCGGCCGTGAAACCTGTTCTGCTCTATACTGTTCACCCAGTATAATGTCGTTCACCAAGAACTGATTATATAAGCCTACCTAATCAGATGTTGGTCCTATTTTGTCTTACGCCATTTTAGTAACATGCCTAAGCAGACTACGCACTTCTGGTGACGAGTTCTAACAGTGTTTATTCACCCAGCCTTGACGAAAAAATATGTTTGAAACTAATTTTCAAATGTGGGGAGAAATAACGACGTCTTGTAATCTAACCCTCGGAATGCCAAAGAAAGGTTAGCAATCTTATGACGGAAAATTAGCGTAATATCTATAATACGAACAAAGTTCGGATTGTATTGTATTGTATTGTATTTATTTACATTTCATGGTATTCGTACATTGCTTCACAGCTAGAATATGGAACATGTCAAAAGAATCTTAGTAGTACTACAAAGTCTTAATTATAGTCACAGTCTAGTTGAAATATGTATATAGAGAAGAGTTTTACAATATACTAATACAACACAAGGGATTAGTATCGATTACTTAATACAAGACAGAAATATTCATGCAGTGTTGTTGAATGTCATGAATTCACCTACAGAATAGAAGGCGTGACAAATTAGATACTTTCTTAATTTGACCCTAAATAATCTTATGTTTTCAGTTTGACTTTTATATTCCTAGGGAGGTTATTAAAAAATATATTATTATTTTTAAGATTGAAATCTGTCGTGATCGGAAATAAATTGAAATACCCTGGACAGTTGCAAAATATCTAGTCATTTTATTGCTGTAGGGCCTACACTTTTTACTGTTGCTCTTCCTGGTAATCAATCATATAGCGTATTTATATAAGCAATTTCTAAGCTGGAGATAGGTCATAATTATCATAAGGAGAGATATTAACGAAATCAGAGCGACCTTAGCTGCTAGCTCATTGCATAACAGACCTTTGTGTTCGTACATGCTGGCCTGAATATATGTTTTGTTCACCGTAATGGAATTGATTTTGTTACATGAATCAATTGCGCATATTGTATATAGAGTATATACAGTTAAAGTGTATCATGTTTACTATTATGTTCTACAATATATATTCTATATACCTACTAGTTCATTATTATTAACTAATTACATTTTTTGTCATATGCTAGTTTCGAAGTTTTAGTGCGTTTATGTTGTTAAAAATTAGCTGGACAGACCATTTCAATTTAGTAGCAATCCCGCTTACAGTCGTCATGATCTATTATTATTATTATTATTATTATTATTATTATTATTATTATTATTATTATTATTATTATTATTATGTACTGAACTATACCTTTCGTAGCGTCCTGAAGTAAGCATTTAGCGTCAGAGTTTGAACTCTGAACGGTCAGGATGTATTAACAGATAACTTCCCTAACTTGTTTGGGAACGAAAATGCGCTGCCTGCTCATAAGTGACGAAGTAACGCTTCTTACATTCATTTTCTCTTGTGTGTTCAATTTTTGTTCATTAAATTACTAATAATACCTTGCTTCCTTAAATCAACTGTCGTCTTTCAAATGATTTTAAGGAATTAATCCAGTCAATTCTAGTAATGTGTTTAAAAACATAATTCATAATTCCATTCCCAAAATCGTTACAAAATTTCGTTAATATTAACGACGTAACTTTCTCTTCAGTATATTAATATACTTCACATCCTAAAAAATTAGAGGTACTCAGTATTTTAAAGAACTAAATTACTAAAGCTGATTTACTTCTGATGTACAGTAGTTCCAACAAGGAAACTTTAGTTATGAAAAAATTGAGTTCATTCTTTGTTGTGACAGTTATGATCATTTGAAAAAAAGAAAACGATAAATAATATGTAGTCTACCGGTAATAATAAATTTGTCAGAAAATTAATTCGCATTTACATCAACAGTATTTCAGTGCGCTAGGCTTGGAGTGTGTTAGTCGTCAGTATTTCAGCCCTCCGTTTAAAGTACGAATGCTCGCCCTCCACATATCACTTCCATCAAGTTAAACTGTAGGAGAACACGTGAATTACAACCGTCACGCAGACTGAGAAGTCAAGCCCTCTGCCAGCATTTGAGTCATTGCGAAATGCATCTATTGAAAATTATTAATTTTAACCTAGCATATCCCAATTCTGTCTGTTGTCCACCGCTGTGAAATAATGGTTAGCATGTCTGACCGTGAGAGAGCTGTTCCGGATTCAAATTCCGGTTTAGACATATAAAGGTTGGTTCACAATAAACCGGAAACGGAAACGAGAACGAGAACGGAAATAATGTTAAAATAAATGTATTTAAATGTGAGCATTCACAATAGTCAATTGTGAATATTCACATTTAAATACCTTTATTTTAACAATATTTCCGTTCTCGTTCTATAGTCCGGTTCAGCTTCATACCCAAAGGGTGAAACCTAATTATTTTTCCCCCAATACTACAAATGCTAGTGGATTGTGGTGATTTTCTAGTTTGCAGGTTGAATTTTCTTTTGCCAACTTTGTCTCGAATTTTGATACTGACGATTACTACAAATGGTAGTGATTTTGTAACTGGTATGTTAGCAGCTGAGACGAATGTTGTCGGTACTAGAGTTCTATGACATTAAAACTGTACTAGATTTCTGAGCCGGTTACTGGAAGCTAGTGAAATTTGAACATATTAATAATTAATTAATATCAGTATTAATATTAATAGGCCTACATAATAGTTATTTTATTCTTGCGTTGTGGATATAATTCAAGACTATAGTCATGTAAGTCTTTGTAATTAGTACTAATTTCATGTGGTCAAACAAAATACAATTTTAGGTTAGGTCTCGTGAATCAATTGTTTAGTCAAACCAATGAATTTCATAATGCCAGACAAAATACATAACATGTTGATCCCTTTCTCGTACAGTTTGCCTACGAAAATATGTCACAAATTATTGAATTATTTAGAATAACCTTCCAACATAAAGGTGAAGTACGGCAAGTAAATAAGTCATTCAATACGTAGGATCGTGTGATATCTGGTAACAGTTGGCAACACTGACAAGACGGCAATATTTGCTGTGTAGGAACTGTTCTTATGTGACCCTCACTGTAGCTGTCGTTTCAGTTCCCTGTTTATTGTGAACCAGCCTTGACTTGGTTCATGTTTTCTTTCCGAGATTTTCACTTAACCAACTGAAGCAGAATTTCTGGGTAACTCTCAGCGTTGGACCTCGGACTCATTTCATTACACTACACTTCCCCTCTTTCATAACCATCTCTGTTTCTTTCCTATATTTCGAGGTTCGAACTTAAACCCCGTGGTATGTGGTCGTTAGTTGCTGGAGGTAGTGCTTTATACCACGGGCTCTTCCTGGCTCATGACACCTCGTGGGACCGGTACTGAGGGATCGCTGTGATGTCTACGTGGAAAGGTGGAGGGATTATGTAAGTTGCAGGGGAGTTCGTTCGGAGGAAGCCCATGTAGCGCAGGCATGCACCCCATTATATTCCAGGTAGTATAATGGGCACTTAAGCGGCCTACGTCAAGAGCAGTCCCGAGCCCGTTCCCTTCCCCTCAAAGGGGATTATTAGAATAGAATTCTCTCTGTCAAGAAACATATCGCAGCACAATTTTATATGCATTGTGTGTGCTAAGAGATTTATGCTGAAACAGAGAGTAGATTCGATTGTGATACATTTGGGGTGAGGAGTGGAGCAGGTTCTTACGAAGTACTTCATTCCCATTCCACTGTCGCTTCATTAGCTTTTCGTCTCTGACTGATCTCTCCAGTTTAAACAATGTCTGTCGTTAAGTTACACGTACGTCCTCTTTATACAAATTACGAAACTTTACGAATAACCAGAATTTAAGTAAATTGCTGTTAAATGATTGAAATTCTTACAGATTGTTTGTTAATTATAATTTTCACTTTCGGAGCTTTCTCTAGCCTAGTAATTTACAGAACATATTACGAACAAACTGTGTCACTCGCATCAGTGGTCAAGCATCCAAAACCCGGTCCCAAACTATAATCTTTTAGATGCTGCAATCTGGGGATTTGAAAACTTTTGACTGATTAAGTGACTCCCAAGTGATCGAGAATATAAACTCTAGTCTCTTATTCATTTTGTAATAAAGTATTCGAGAATAAAATCGTTACAATCGGTTTGTGATGTTTTTAACAGGAGAACTTAACATACATACAGGTCATTCGTTATCTCGGGAAAACAACTTGCGCGTGAGGGGAAGGAGAAAGTGTACTGGGAAGCTTTCCTCCCTCGCTACGCTTGCACTTGCAGCTAGCTAGTAAACTAACTCCCACCATAAGTTCCTTACTATGAGCTACGGCGCACGTATGGATTTGGTTTCACGAGATAACAAATTATTTTTAATCTTATGCTATTATTATAGTGCAAGAATTATTGCATTTCGTGTGTATACAGAGTGTCCCAAATTGATGTATACACATTTTTAAACACTATTTCTCAGCAACGAGATGAGATAGAAATACGATTTTTGCGGTTTTCTATTCCTTAAGCCCATACATGTTCAAAATGGCTCCGTTCCGCCGCAGTTTACTCCTAACAACGACGTACAACAGAGCGATATACCAACTGGATTGTTGCTAACGGAATATCGTTACAGGCATGTTCATTCTGAACTCTCAGTTCCTCCAGTGTTTGTGGTCTTGTGGCGTACGCTGTGTCCTTTAGAGCTCCCCATAGGTAGAAGTCTGGAGCGTTAAATCCGGATATCGAGGCGGGAACTCCGCAGCACTTCCTCTTCGTCCTATCCATCTCTGGGTCGTCCTAGTTTAGTGCGTGGACAAGTCTCGGAATGTAAGACTTCCATTTTTGAGCTCGTGAAATTCGATGAACACTGGATTTGCTGATACGAATCTCACGAGAACATTGTCTCTGTGACTCCTTTCGGGATTGTGCAAAAGCCTGCATGACTGCGTTAACACTATCGTTATCGGTGGAACTTCTCTTTCTTCCGCACCGCTCTTTCAACACATCTTCACACTTGTCTCGGATTCTTGTGATAGTTAACCTTGTTGATGGTTGTATTCCAAATTCAACCCTCCAACGTAGTAGTTGAACTCAACAACATTCTCCACTTTTCAATTACATTTCAGTATCTACTTACGTTCATCGAACGATAATTTCACCGCCATGTTTGTTTATAAACAGATGAACATGTTTCCATGCTTTCCACTGCCTTCTGAATCATAAACTGCAAAAATCGTATTTCTGTCTTATTTCTTTGCTGTGAAATAGTATTTCAAAGAGTGTATACATCAATTTGGGATACTCTGTATTTATCTTATCTTTGACAAAGGAAGTGTACACGTTCGAACACAAACAAACAAACAAATAAATAAGCGGCATACCAAAATCTGAGACTTTTGATGTTACCGGTACTTGTAAACATATTTTTAGGTAACTGTATCTAAATCAATTTTATTCATCGTCACAATGTTTTCACTAAATTTGGCAACATAATAAGATATAATCCCATTAATAAAGAACTGTTACTTGCTGTTGAAAGAATCAAAACAACGAATTTTTAACAAACATTATGCATTTTGCTTCCAAGATGGCTTAGATCAGAGAATCGCGAAATTTTCTGTGAGAGTTTTTGGTAGCTTTGAAACTGGGCAACTCCTAGCCTATTGCTTTAGTAACATTTCCTTTATTTAATGTATATTTCTTTTCTAAATTACTTTCTCGATCGCCTGAAGACACATATCGAATAATAAGTCAGGCCGTGGGATGACAGTCGTTTTTTATGTAGGTTCCCCAAGCGGAGACTGTTCATTTTAAAGTTATATTAAAATGATGGGTAAGAAAACCAGAAAATAACGAGATAACTTGAGACTTCAGACCCCATCTCTGCTTAAACCCTTAGGGCCTCGTCTACTGTAGTTGTAAACTTTTTGTGGTGTGAACCTATATGTCAAGCGAGAAATTGCTGGAAGTCTTGCTCACAAGACGAGAGAAATTGAACAACGAAATTAACTTGAATCACCCGACTCACGAATCCAGAATCAAGTGAACTGATTAAATATGGTGAAATAATAATTTTACGTTCCCTTCTCTCTACGTGATGGCTCAGTTTCTAGTCCACATTTTAAAATAAGAAATAAGAGAATATATTTAAATATGAATGATATATTATATGTCTTCTTTTAAGGGGAGGCAGAAGTGAATATTTCAAAATCCACAAAATTTATCCGATTTGTTTGAAATTGATCACGGATACTAAGTATTAGTATGTTATTAGTAATGGACATACCAAGTTTCAAATTTCTAAGTACAATAGTTCTGTAAATATTAATAATTTTATAAAACTTTATATCGTTTGATATAAAATGTTCCATGCACCATATTGTAAGAAATTTTCAATATTTCTTTTTATTTATATGTTCAGAGAAGGTATAGAAATAATGATAAGTATTAGTTTATTACTTTATATTACTTTCTATATTTTTCATTGAATTATGGTATTCACTTAATTTTAACCCTTGTTTAATCCATTTTAGGTCTAATATATGGCGCTTGGCCCACTATGGCTTTGAACCCTTCAATTATCATACAATTTTGTTATTTTTAGTGAGTAGTTTACTGCAACACTAAGATTGTCTGAGCGTTGGATTGGAATTTATAGTAAAGTGACATCAAAAACTTTTTCCTTGCATTTTTAACTATGTCCTGATTGTACCTATGCAGTGTAAAATATTACCATGGCAACTAAAACTTACGAGTAAACATAGCCTGCATTATATAGTCGAAAAACAAAGTAGGCCGTACAATAAAAATGTAAGGAAAAAGTTTTTGATGTTGCTGTACATACGTTAGTTATTAAAAATGACTCTCTTTACTGTTATTGTGTCTTGCATATCCTTGTAGTAGAGATTAGAACTTAAAAACTTCGGCTAACACAATTTTGTGTCCCTTAGGAATATGGTTATAATAAGAACTTTCTTGTGTTGAAATGAAAACTAAGTTGTAAATCACCTAGTTGACCAGTTTTGAGTTCGTATCAGCCATCTTCAGAATAAGCCAACTTAGTTTTCATTTTAACACATGAAAGTTGATGTGATATTCCTAACTGATACAAAGTGTTAAAAATGTATGATCAAGGTGTACAATTTTGTGACTTAAAATTCCTTGTGCATAATTTGACAAACTTTTACTTAAAATTGTAGTTAGGTTACATTAATTTTAGGACGGCATGCGTAATGAGTCAGAGCTTCATTTAATGGCACCAACTTGCTTAAACTGAGAGACACACATCCTTGAGCTGATTTTTCCTTCGCCTAGGGGTTGTAATGGGGTAGGAAGGATTTCGAGACGGAGATCCGAGAAGCTGAAGCTGGGATGAGTTGTTCTTTCTCAGTAATCTACTGTCACGGCGTTAAATAAGAGTCTCATTTATAAATCAATTACAGAGAGTGCAACACAGACTCGGATGATGGCTGCAATGCCGGAGCTCTTAGATTGATGTCGGGGAAAATGAGCTGGAGGAATCCTAAGAGACTTAAGATACCAATAATGGGAGGAGATTGGAAGAATGGATGACAGGAGAACGGACACAAGGGAGATTTCAAGGTTTTAACTCAGCTTTCCTTTTGTCTTTCTTATTTCATTTTTTATTACATCACGGTTTAATAGTTCCTATATATTTTTTATTATTTCTGACATTACAATTCTCCTTACACAAAATATTCTTTTTACTTTCCAATTCACTGATTTCTAATTTATTTTACATTTTCCGCTATCCTCCTTTACATTCTGCTCTTATTCGTTTCCATACATTTTGTCCTTCTCGTAATAATTTCCTTCTGTCTGATTTCATTTTTCTTTTTACTGTATGTTCTTTTTTGGTCTTCAGTTTCTCTTAACTACAATTCCATAGGTTACAGTTTTATTCTTGGAAAGTAAGTGGACATTTTCCCTGTCTTCTGTTTCTACTATATTGTTCATGAAAGATCTTCATTTTGTATTAGGTCTCATTTCACGGAACTTTATGATCTTACAAAATGGCCGACAAACAAAACATTACAGAATAATGTACTGATTTGTGGGAGGTGCGATATGATAATAGAGAGTTGATTAATCTTGCACAGGATAGGGACCGATGGCTTATGTGAGGGCGGCAGTGAACCTGGGGTTCCTTAAAAGCCATTTGTAAGTAAGTAAGTAATATTCGCAAATGGGACACCAATATCGCTAACATACGCATAAACCATGGAAAACTTAATTAGTAATTTCAAAATTGAACAAGTAAAGTTACTCAATAGAAATTATACAGACAAATTCTACTGATTTACTTCCAAATTATTTTATCACATCTGAAAATTTAGTACAGATACGGAAATAAAATGTGGGCATAATCTTGGTAGCAGTCCTTCTGGTACTTTTGAATGTAGGAAACAAGATTCGCAAGACTGCCCACAAGTAGCATGCATTTAGGCGCTCTTGTTTACTGCACGTGCGCAATGCGTTGTATCTTTAAAATAAAATTAGGCGGATCATTTCTTTCTGGGTCTGTAAAATTCTGGCCAATCTATTCTCAGCAGATTTTAGGTGTGTACTTTTCTGTCAATAATTTATTGTTCAGTGACTGGTCCCGCAATGGGAATCATGCCAATAACTTAAAAATTATTATTAACAAACAAATGCGACATATTGAATTAAAACAAAACATAAGGTTTATATTGAATTTTTAACATTTCACACTACAGAATTTTAGAATTGGCCTACAACACTACAAAATAATACAGAAATTATTAAATAATATTTAAGACTACATCTACACCATGTTTATACGCTGTATTTATTGTGCAGTTCACGTTATCCATTAGGCCTACACAAATCGAATCGATGGAATACTATTTCTTGTAATCTTATTGTTCATGTTATAGTTGTAATCCCCTGGTAGAGGGGCAGAGAAGGCCTGACGGCCTTATCTCTACCAGGTTAAATAAATAAATCTAATCTAATCTAATCTAATTTCTATCGGTTGTGGAAGTCGTACATACCTGTGTCTGTTCTTCTTGTAAAACTTCTACAAAATTTCTACCCCCTTAGATCATTCTCCCACCGCTTGATTACTTTTATCTGATACTTCTTTTCGAACTTCAAAATATCCATCCAAATCTCCCTCCATAATTTTCCGTCTATCAACTGATCCTGCGTGGATAGCCCCGTAATGAGCGTAGTTCGTTCACCAACTTCAACAATACGTACGGGTCAGTTCATTGTGAGCATATTTTAGGGGTGTCCTTTTCTACCGGTTGTTCAATACGTATATATTATTATTCATTTATTAAAAATGATGTAATTCGACATAATATGAAGTAAAATATACGTTACAAGAAATGAAAGTGTTTTGCGAATTCTTTTCGAAATTCTGTCCGTAAAACCTCAGTTTCAATCCTTGTAACGAAAGTAACTATTACAATAGAGTGCTGCTACTTAGAAATAGCTGTTGTATTAGTTCAAAACCCGCATAAAAGTACGAACGCAGTGGCCTAAGAATCCTAATTCTTGCTTCAAGGAAAAAATAACATTCTTTTTATAACTTTATTTTTGATATGATATTTTATTCAACTCCTTTCGTAGCTGAGATTTAATTGGATATTTCAACAGTTTTTGTGATCTTCGTTACTTTATCCAAAAAATTCCTGGCGTATTCTTTCTAAGTTGTCTAATAACAGTTGAAACACATTTTGTGTGGTTTTTCTTAATTTCTTCAAGAAATTACTGACGTGTTCTTCCAACTCCATGGTTGGAAATTTGTAGGCTGATAATCTTTTCGTGTCAGTGATGCTGAATGTTTTAAATGCAAACCGTTTTAAAATAAAATAAAATAAATAATGATCACCAGTTTCTTCAAAATAATTTTCTTATCCCATTATTCATTATTAATACTCCTGTAGTGAGATAAAGTGAAGAACACAGTCTGTGAGGTAGAATGATTTCTAACGCGGAATATATTAGCTCTGTTTATAGAATTATATTTGAGGATAACTACTATTAAAGTTTGATATTAAAGACGTCGGTAAATTGTCTCTTCGATCATTCCACTCAGGAACAGAGATATTTTTCATGCTGGGAATTTAAGACACAGTCTTCTGAGTTTCATTTTCATTCCAAAGAAAATCGTGTTAAGAATCCTTGTCCTTAAAACCCTTCCGTTCTCACCGCCTTTTAACTCACGAGTCCCAGATCTAATGGCACTCGTGGCAATCGTCGTCCACTGAAGGTGTAACTGTATATAACTTTCGTCACTTCGACATTGTTAGTTTCCACTTCTTACTTTTTTACTCCTTTACGAGTATTATCTTCCTTCAGCTCTTTTACTTCAATTATTTTTAACGATGTCTTTCCTTTACGTTTATTTTCGTAGTATTCCATCCCTCTTTTATTATTCCTCTACTTCACTCTCTTTTCATGCTTTTTAAACTCCTTTATTCTTTCACGGTTCTCCTGTGGTACATCTTTTTGTAACTTTTCTCCGGTGTACATTACGTACTTAATTTTTTGCTATCATATTCCCTCTACTTAATTACCAGTTCTTATCTTTAACTTCCGTTCTCGTACCTCCTTCTTCTACTCTTCATTTTTCTCCCGGTTGGTATATTTCCTGCCTTATAAGGAGAGCTCCTATATCTTCATATTTTCCACCTCTTTGTTCTGTTTGACGGGCGATCTAGGCTGCAGATGCCTCGACGGGAGGTCATGGACTGCACATTCCGCGAACGAGAGCCCCAATAAAGGGGTTGGGAACCCCGGCATAACACAGATATGCTGCTCCTATTCTTGCAGAATTCAAAGCCCGAGTACACATTAATAAACCCCGTATTTGCTCAAGATTCCATGTAAGGCAAACAATACGCACAACAGTGGGGAGCAACGTAGCGTTAGCCATCTGATTACTATGCTATAGGTCCAAGGTTCAGATCCCAGTGTGTTCAAGTGAAATTTGTGCTGGACAATGACGGTGTTGTGTGCACATTTTCTCGAGTGCTCCGTTTCTCCTACAGAATTTCTATAAATTCTCTATTCATTATCAACCATATTATGAAACAAGTCAACGAAATCGTTCTCAATCTTTAATGTTTTCATGGATCCTATGACAGCAGATGCAGAAATTGCCCATATGAGATTTATTAGTAAATTTGATTTCACTACTACACTATTACTACGTCATACTACTTTTGACCAATAAAACGGTACGAAAGGACGTTTTTCAACCAATCATGGCTGCTTATCATATGATTTTATCGATTTCCTAGCATTTGTTTAATTTTATCGCTCCCCTAGCATTTGTTTTATTTTTATCACTACACTATCATTTGTTTCTTTACTTGCCAACATTTCAAACTGCAAATTGTTTACGGTACTATAAAACATGCTTTGCGATCGTCATTTGTTTATAGCATAGACAGTCAACTGAAAATGGCAGCTCCGTTCAAACGTTTTGGTGAAGCTAACATAAGTGAAATAGAATTTCAGTAAGTCAATTAATATTTTATTGTATTAGAGTACTTTATTTTTTCTAATCTTTATATACATTCTTCTAATCGTGTAATAGTAATTTAAATCCCACCCGAGTTTTGATTTTCTCTAGAGAAATCAAAACTTCTAGTGAAATTACTGTTGAAAAATCACAAACACAAACTCATGCGGAATAGACGTAGCCCATAAGTCACTGATAGGAATATCAAGTGAAATGATAAAACGGGAACTAAAAGTTTTACATATTGGGTTGATGCACAGATTTATTGCGTTTTATTAAATCCAAAAATAATTATTCTACATAAATAAAAAACGTAAACCACTCAAAAAATATATTTGCATTGTTTATGTCTGGCTTTCAACGTTCAAGCAATTTTTAGGTTTTCTCCCTCTCTCTCGCCCTCTCCCTCTCGGAGGACGAGGAGAAGGGCCCGAAGGCTAGCATCGCAATCTGAGCTTATTATGCAATCTCCTTATTATGAGACGATTGTTGAAGTCCGCAGGACCGCATTCCTTCGAGTACGTGATTCACTTCTTGGTGTTATCTTATCGATTCACCTACGGCATCGAGGTCTGACGCAGTCCGCGTGAACAGGAACGCCCTCAGTCTCCCTTCGATATTTTGCAGCCTCCTAGATCGATGACGTGTTTGAAATTCACGTACTACGTCCTGCTACATCCTATAATGACTTGAAGATCGCGGAACTGTAGATACCGCGATTCACCCTGGCGCCATCTGCTCGAAGGAGCTACACTCCCTGCTCTACCGCACTCCGCTGTGAAAGCCTCTATGTCTTCCTCGATCTGTGCAGCAACACAGACGATGACATCTGTAGGCGAATAACGGTACTACACCTGTTGGATCCCTAGATCGACCTGAAACTATTGAGGACGAGTTGACATTAATGAAGGCGAAAGTTACCCAGCAATTCTGCTTCAAGTGGTTGCGAGGGAAAAACTCGGAAAAACTAGAATCAAGTAATTTAAGTGTTTAGTGTCTGTGTACATGTATATATCATACATATATTCAAATTCAAATTTATTCATAATTTACATTAATTGAAATGGTACATTTGAATAGATACCCGAAATGAGCATATGCTCGTGCTCGGGTACAGTCCAGTAGAGTCTACATAAATTTTACAGACATCAATAATAATTTACATGATAGTAATGCTAGTAAGAACAATAATAATAATAATAATAATAATAATAATAATAATAATAATAATAATAATAATAATAATAGAATAACAGGTGACGGAGATAATACAAAGATAGTAATACAAGTAATAATAATAATAATAATAATAATAATAATAATAGTAATAAAATAAAAATATATTAACAATAATAAAGTAGTAACCAAGATTGATAAAATGAAATATAAAACCACTTAGCGAGAGTTAACACAATTTATATAAGCATATAATAACCAGAAAAAAATAACGAACTCGAAATCAACAAAAAAGTTCGTTGTATCTCAGATGACAGCAACCGCAGTATTGATATTGTGTTATGCATTATTGGTGGGAGGGGGGAGCCGAAGGTCTACATCCTGACGTTCTCTTCGAATCTTCTAACATACAATCATAGGAAGTTAATGCTGAAAAACAAAGTGTCTACGAGTCAAACTGTTCATTATTACCAGGATAAATACAATAATAATACTGAAATATATTAATCATGTTTCAATTATGGGTCTCCCCTTTGGTGCAAGAGACATCATATCAAAATATTTTATGAATGACGGGGAATATATAAATTTTAAGAACTCTCTAGTGACAGAGTACAATCAAGTGTATCTGTGGCGATGCTAAGAAATCGTTTATGTGGAAACATACACTGTTATTAAGAAAATGATCTATGTATATTTATTACAATGTTTTATCTTATAGGTTACATAGCCTACATCAGGTAAATACAATAGATATTAGTACAAATAATGCTAGCAACTCTTAAAATAATAATAAAATGAAACAAATGTCATACAAACATTTTTACTTTATTTTGAAACTTAAGAATGTGTAAATTGCTTAGGTCTCGATTATTAATTATTATTATATGATTTAATATAGTAATTTCAACACGAAGTATGTACTTTATTAACTCATATACTTATTTACATACTTACTTACTTACTTACTTACTTACTTACTTACTTACTTACTTACTTACTTACTTACTTACTTACTGGCTTTTAAAGAACCCGGAGGTTCATTGCCGCCCTCACATAAGCCCGTCATTGGTCCCTATCCTGAGTAAGATTAATCCAGTCTCTACTATCATATCCCACCTCCCTCAAATCCATTTTAATATTATCCTCCCATCTACGTCTCGGCCTCCCCAAAGTATTTTTCCCTCCGGCCTCCCAATTAACACTCTATATGATATTTCTGGATTCGCCCTTACGTGCTACATGCCCTGCTCATCTCAAACGTCTGGAATATAATGTTCCTAATTATGTCAGCGAAGAGGTGGAAAAATTCAAATATCTTGGAGCAACAGTAACAAATATAAATGACACTCGGGAGGAAATTAAGTGCAGAATAAATATGGGAAATGCCTGTTATTATTAGGTTGAGAAGCTTTTCGTCATCTAGTCTGCTGTCAAAAAATCTGAAAGTTAGAATTTATAAAACAGTTATATTACCGGTTGTTCTGTATGGCTGTGAAACTTGGACTCTCACTTTGAGAGAGGAACAGAGATTAAGGGTGTTTGAGAATAAGGTTCTTAGGAAAATATTAACTCATATACATATGATAATAGCCCCAACCAAGATTTTAAGTTGGGTCCAAATCGTTATTCCACAGCGGTGGACATAATTTGTGGTACATTAAATGTCTGTTTAGTTCAATGTATTATTTATTTTATATTTCCGAAAACGTGATTTCTCACGCAATGTCGGCTCGCTGTTGTGAATCGAAACGGATACGGAATTTGACACCCAAGCATTTGTCATACATTTTATTTAGAATGAAATAAAATGTATATTGCGGTTAGCTAAATTCCCAGGAGGTTGCGTTTGTCACGTTATTTTGTTCCGTCCTCCCTCGCCACTAGTTTTGTGCACGGCGCTTTCAAACAATGCGATAGAAGTAGAGTCGTCACATGTCTGCCATATGATATGCAGACAGATCCATACCGCTTTCTGCGATTTATTCTTGGCACCAAGATGTTAGGCGAATTCAGCATAATTTGGTCTTTACGAAACCAAATATATTCCGCGTTGCTCTCCAATTTCACACGAATTTCATGAATGTAAATGCTGTGCCATATCTTGTCCGATTCATTCCTGGAATAAACAGAATAAATGTATAAACGTGAACCCTCCAGATTTCGTTACTGTAGCATTAACTAATCTTATGAAGGAATTTAGAACAGCACGATAATATTAGTATCAGTAATAGTTACCGTATACTATATGTAGCCACATATCCACAAAATTCTTTTGAAGTACAATATCCTACCATGAAAGTACGAATTCCTAACGCTGGCCTTGAAGAAAAATGCCAATCGTACTGAGACCTGTATATTTAGAACTGATAAATAATAGAAATAATACTTATTATTATTATTATTATTATTATTATTATTATTATTATTATTATTATTATTATGGCGAAGTTAAGGCATAATAAAAATAATTGCAACGGTTACTACAAATATACCGGGATTTATAGTCACACATAAGAGAACTAGATAGATAGATAGATGGATTTATTGAACAATATTATACATACAGATGTACTACATTATCCGAATTTTCACTCAAATCCAGTGCACGGATCTTCTGACCGTACGTGCTGTGTAAAACAAGTCCTATTTTGTAGGTTTCACCCCCCTCACCTATGATTACATCCAACCACTCTCCAAAAGAACACACAGATTAAAATGAAAATGCCACAAACAAAACACATTATATAATGTGTCCTAACCTAAAACAGGCATAAAAGTGTATAATTTAATAGTTACCATTATCCTTTCGTCAGTTCGCATCATAAACTTCAACAGCAGAAGTTCTAATCTGTCTCGCCTTCAAGAGGAACAATCCAGTCTTTTGTTCATATTCTCTATTCCCCACGAGGTCAAGACATGCAAACGAACTCCTATTCTGACTTAGCATCGAGGGTGGTAGATATTTATGTTCCGATTCGACACACTGCAATAAAATAGGTCTCCTGGAGTCCTTTTCCCATAAGAGAACTAACACACGTATGCAATAGGTTATTAATACAGTATATACTGTAGATAGCCCTGGACCTTCGATATATAAACAAAAGCGAAAGTAGTTCCTGTAGAATAGAATGTATTATTTGATAAGTAGTTACTCTATATTTAGTGATAAAAAATTTAGTTGGTTTTATAGCAGGCCTGAGCGCTATTAGCTGAATTGAGTCACTACAGATTTCCTCTTAACTACCCACTTCACCTTCTCCTGCTGAGATGAGTATACCGGCAATTAAATACATGACTTAGAAAGAGTAGCCAATATTAAAGATATAATACATTAAATTAATGGCTTAGTTATTTAACAGTTAAGTTATGTTTCATTATAGGCAAGACGATGTTTGTAGGAATATAATCCAACAGTTCACAGTTTCATAAATATTATATTCAAGAAAGACATAAAATAATTACAAGATTTAAAGTTACACAACACAGAACTGCACGCATTGTATTCTTCACCTGACATAATTAGGAACATTAAATCCAGACGCTTGAGATGGGCAGGGCACGTATGAGCGAATCCAGAAATGCATATAGAGTGTTAGTTGGGAGGCCGGAAGGAAAAAGACCTTTAGGGAGCCCGAGACGTAGATGGGAAGATAATATTAAAATGGATTTGAGGGAGGTGGGATATGATGATAGAGAATGGATTAATCTTGCTCAGGATAGGAACCAGTGGCGTTCTTATGTGAGGGCGGCAATGAACCTCCAGGTTCCTTAGAAGCCAGTAAGTAAAATATGCGTAACAACTTAAATTCATATCTTTCACGACAAAAAACTGGGCAATCGTACAATAGACTCTATATTCGACATCTTGAGCATTGTCTTTAATGCGAACTCTATATAATTATTCTCCGACTGTCACACGTTCAGTTAAAAATTGATTGAGTACGAATCTTGACGTTATTTCTTTACATGTCCACACCTGCTGAGTAACTGTTAGCGCGTCTGGCCGCAAAACCAGGTGGCTCAGGTTCGAATCCCGGTCGGAGAAAGTTACCTGGTTGAGGTCTTTCCAGGGTTTCCCCTCAACCCAATTTGAGCAAATGCTGGGTAACTTTCGGTGCTGGACCCGGACTCATTTCACCGGCATTATCACCTTCACCTCATTCAGAAGCTAAATAACCTGAGATTTTGATATAGCGTCGTAAAATAACGCATCTAAAGAATTCTTTACATTTACCTCGATCATAAATCATCGTAAAATACAGCTCTTTTGTAAGGGTTCTTTTATCATTGCTGACCCATTTTTGGTCCCATTTTCGCATTTAATGTTGACTATCTTTCTGGTAAGTATAGGATATAGGACATAAAGCATATGATAGTGAAATGTCAGAGTTGGCAGTACTTGTTCAGACCCTTAACCAGCAAGCAAACGTTCGCAAGTGACGCGACTTTTGGAGAAGGGAGTAGGCCTAACAAGGACAACATGGTATAAACATAATGCCCATGGCACATATGCTGTCCCTATGTAAAGGATATAAATCTGTACTTTCCTGTCGGGAATTGAACTCAGGTTCGCTAAATTTGTAGCCACAAAGTCAACCACTTCAGCCACAAGGGAAGGCTTCATGCCATTCTCAATTATCCGACCAACTTAGGATTTCACTGTCTGCGCGAACTTCTACATCGAGTTTCTGTTTGTGGAGCTGAAATCAAATTTAGTGTGTTCATGCGGATCATAACTTACAACAAAAGTACAGAAAGCCTCTTTTTGTAGAAGCGCTTTTATAGAAACTTGTAGGAATTGGAAGACATAAACTCGGCGTGGTAGCGTTGAGACCGATGGGGTGCTACTCTGAGAGAATTAATGTCTTGCCGCGCGGGTGTGCGACCGGAGTAGCGTTTTAATAATGCTATAACAGAGCCACTGTCCTCTGCGGGTTAGTGCTAATCACAGGGGCTAAATCGGTAGCAGTCCATATACCCTCACTCTACAAGCCAACTACTGTATAGCATTTCTCAGTATCTGGGACATCTGGGGTTCGTCTCTTTGCTTGCAAGTCCTTAGGCCTATTACTATTGTAGTGCTCGGCAAAGGATCTGGTGTTTTTAAGGAGCGTACACAAGGGGCAGTCAATAATTTTCTGGACTGCCCTAAGTGTAGGTAACACACAGGATATAGGACACAGGACATCAGACCTAGGCACTAATATCTCAGTCGAATCACTGCAGACTACCCCTTAACCCTCCAGTTCACCTACCCTGGCTCAGACAGTAATGTTTCGGTCCGATACGAGTAGACAGGAAGATAAGTATTCCTCAGTGACGGATTGTAAAAGATAGGCATAATAGTCTTTACGGAACTTTCGGATCTCGCTGTTCGCCTGAAATCCACCACTAATGCGTTTGTTTCTAGGCGGTGTAAGCGAAAAGACATGGGCGGAGGTTTCTCCTTCCCTTTTATGCCCAGGGTTGAATTACATTTTAGTAATCCAAACAACTCCGTTTAAATATAAGTAGGTTATAGCTGTCTTGTTAACTCATCTGATAGAGCACTGGCTTAAGATTAATGTGATGGCGTTGGTGGAGTCGTATTTGTGGTAGACTGTGCAAAATCAAGATTCATGAGCACTTTTTTCGGGGTTTTCCTATTTACTTCCATTATTTCACCCTTATTCTCCATTTCAATATTTATTATCATAATTTTACCCAAAATGGTGAAACGTGATGTAGTATTGTAACTGGCGTACAGACGACATCAACCTGAGAATGCGTAGTATGCTTTTCGGGCAGTGGAAATTCACCCTAGTGGGACTCCATCGGAACTCATAAGACGTGCAGGCTGAATCGACAGATGGCACCAAACAGCTGAGTTACAATATCTACAAAGGCACGACCGTTCGGACTTCAGAAATCATTGTAACTAGAGAATCGGTAAAGCGTAATAAGTCCAGTAGAGGTCGCAATGCTACGGGGAATCAAACCCATGTCCGAGGGCAGTCTAGGATCAGGAGGCAAACGCATTATCGTCTGAGTTACGCAGGTGTCCTCCAAGGCATTCACTCTTTCTAATAATATGTTGTTTAGACAAATAACAATAACACCAATACCTATTGAAAGCTATGGCGAAATACTGAATCAGTACTGAAACCTGAAGAATGAAGAAAATGGGTAATCAAAAGTAGTCAGCCGGTGTAAATCGTCTACTATATAAATCGCCCCAACATTGTTTCACAAAAGCACCGAAGAAACTCGTGCTCAAAATTATGTATTTTGAATACCAAAATAAGTGCATATTTTACGCTTCGTTGAAACGAGTTTAAAATGTCGTCGCAAATAATAGGTATAAATAGAATATAATGCTGTAGTTCTTAAGAAATTCACCATCGACAACGGAGTGAGAAAGTATTTTAAAAGGAAAAAAAAAAATTTATTAAGAAGAAAACTTCCAACTTTTCAAAATTACAAATCATTTCACAAAGAAAATATGAGTAAACTACAGTATGTTATAGTAAACTGTTCTTTTTATAATTGTGCACTATTTGTGCATATATGTACGGTTTTATTAGACCCTTAGGTCGCTCTATCCCTTTGATATCATTGCAGATGTCTCGAAATACCGGCGCTGTAGTCGCGTGCTCTGTTATTTACCGTTGCTTTTACGGGCTTCTTCAGATTCACCCCCTTGACACTTCACGTGCGTTGAGAGTGGTGTAAAAATATCTAGTCGAGGGGGTGGACTGTGCGCAGATGTGACAACTTGACGTTCCGTAGGCAGCAGGCAGAATCGAATGGATGCGCTGTGAACGTGCCATACTACTAAGATCCACACTTGACAACTTCACGAGCTCTTATGTGTGCGTTATTTGCGTATATAGTACCAGGAAAATGAAAAGATGGGAAAGATCTACGAATATGATTGAAAGTCATAAAATAAAGTGATGCGGTACTGCAGTACCAATGAAATCTTATCTAACTGCAGTTCACCTTGCTAATGCCGACCACTTTTTAATCTCAGACAGTTATTGATTCGTAAAGAACGCAAATAGGGTGCATATTGAGAGACTACATGTTTACTACACAGAGTGATTTAATGAGACTACATATTTACAATACGAAATCATATTATAACTCAATTTCGTTAAAAAAAAATGGACATGTGGGATTTCTCAATATTGTTATTCAATTGATATATTATGCCTACGACCCATGTTGTTTCAATAATTACATGTCCATCGAATCCTGTTTCAATTAAGAATGTTGATCCATATTCTGAGTCTTCAATAGTAAAAGGGGCTTCTCATATCCATAAGCTTGTAATACAGTAAAATATCTTCCTAGAATTGCTGTAAAAATAATCCTTGTAGTGCTTAATTATATTATTTTTTCTAGAAGGCCGTGGGAGGGAAAGGTTAAATGACTGAACTCATAGCCTATGAATGGATTTGTAGCCCCAAAGCTACTGTACAGGTGGCTCTGTTTTCCAACAGCCACAAAATATACAAAGCTATTTTCGAAAACCAGTGGGCTCACCACTATGGCATTTACAGTGGTGCAGATTGTATCTGACTGCCCTATTTTATTTCATACCATCGAAACTCGTAGAAGCTGTGTTATTTTTCTGATGAAATGAAGTGATGAGAATGAAAAGTGAAGTTCAATCCTTATGAACTGAAATTCTTGAATTGGAAGAACGTCAGAAGAAATCCTTATCCTACAATATTATCCCCCAAAAGTACCATTCCAGTTAAACCCGATCTTATGGATTAATGAGACCGTACTCTGGCACTGGAGGGTTACAATTCTGTTGAGTGACAACGAGATATCGATTCTTGCTGCATTACCAAAAGTCAGAGAATACCAAACGAGGTTCTGTAGTATGAACTGGCTTACAGGGCTGATTCAGCTAATTAGACCGTTCAAACAAGTATATCCTTGTCGTTATAATTGTTGAACAAACAAGCATCCGATAAAAAAAGGAAGAACAAAAACCATCACGCAGAATAAATACAACTAACAGGGTGAACACAAAAGCGCTCTAACATTTGATGTGATGCAGTATTATTACTCAACCATTCTGTTTGTGGAATGGCAGTTGCTTGTACTAATACACAGCGCGTCGCTGTCACGTCGTATATGCAGTACGATCGCTCTCCTACTCTAGTCATATACTACGTCTTTCTCTTTCCCACAGAGTAATAATATAACATCGCAGCGCCACTATTTACGTTCCACATACAAAATATTGACTTAGTACTTGAGAGTTTTTGTTGTTGCTGCTCCTGCTGCTATTGTTGTTTTTGTTGTTACTTATCCAGACTAGTACTGTGCTTTGTGTGGAGTGTGGCATTGTTTGGGGAAGAAACATGGACATTGCGATGAAATGAAGAGAAATGAATTAAGCATTTGAAATGTGGATATGGAGAAAAATGGAGTGTATTTAGTATTTATTTATTTAACCTGGTAGAGATAAGGCCGTCAGGCCTTCTCTGCCCCTCTACCAGGAGATTCCAACTATAATATGAAGAATAAAATTGCAATTAGTATTAAATTTACAATTACAATATAAATCAAAGTACGAAAAGATTACCTGATTAATAAAAGCTAGATAATTTATCATAGAAAAACAAAGCAATATTTTATATTGGCTCAATTACAAATTAAACCTAGAATAACAAAATTCTATAGTGATGAAATTACCGGATATTGAAATATTTTGTGATAGATTAAGGAAACTATTTACAAGAAACCATGTCTAAACGACTTTCAATTACTGACCAAGTGCCTAGTAAGTTTGCGTTTGAATTCAATTTTATTTCGACAGTCCCTGATGCTAGCAGGTTGCGAATTCCAGAGTCTTGGCAGGGCTATTGTGAAAGAGGATGAGTATGAGGAGGTGAGATGGGGTGGTATTGTTAGTATTGTTTCATGGCGAGAGCGTGTGTTCAGATTGTGGTGGGAAGAAAGGTAAGTGAAGCGAGATGACAGGTACGAAGGAATAGAAGAGTTCAAGATTTCGAAGAGAAAGAGAAGTGAACGTAAATTTATTTTCTTATCTAGTTTAAGCCAACCTATTGCTTCCAGGGATGGGGTAATATGATCATATTTACGAACATTGCTTACAAAACGTAGACACAAATTATGAGCACGTTGAAGTTTCGTTTTGTTGTCGCTGGAGAGGTCAGTCAGTAAAATGTCAGCATAGTCAAAATAGGGAAATACAAGCGTCTGCACAAGGGACTTTTTTAAGCAAGAGGGAAGACGAACATTTATCCTTTTTAGCACATGGATAATAGAATATACTTTTCTGCAGGTTTCTGTGAAGTGAAGTGGATAAACAGAATAAGAAATGAAGTGTTGGAAAGAGTGGGTGAAGAAAGCATGATGCTGAAACTGATCAGAAAGAGAAAAAGGAATTAGTTGGGTCACTGGCTGAGAAGAAATTTCCTACTGAAGGATACATTAGAAGGAATGATGAACGGGAGAAGAGTTCAAGGCAGAAGAAGATATCATATGATAGACGACATTAAGATATATGGATCATATGAGGACACAAAGAGGAAGGCAGAAAATAGGGAAGACAGGAGAATGCTGGGTTTGCAGTGAAAGACCTGCCCTTGGACAGAACACTATGAATGAATGAACATAATACGTACACACAATGCGCCTTAATACTATCCAATACATACACATCTATGCCTCTTCACCACATGACAGAAACTCCTATGCGCCTTCAGTATTTAGGCCTATTACATGATACGTACACACATATAAGCGCCTTAATACTACCTAATACTTATACAATTATGCGTCTTCAGTACTACATGATAATAGTGAATCTGAAGGATTTCACGAAAATTCAGAATTCTTGCTAAAACGACACTATTCATCGTTGGTTAATTGACCATTTGCGATGTCGTTAAGCTATTGCTGAACCGCTGAGTACTGTGGTTCGCTCAACTTAATTTGAGTCAGACTTGCATTTCACTTAATGATATAAATATCTTCAAATCCTCCCTCTTTTAATTTATTTTCTTGCACTTCATTTTCTCCTTCTCCATTCTCTGCTGATGCAGCTTTTTTCCCTCCTCCATTTAAGGGCTTCAGTAAATGCACTTAAGTTAATTACTCTTGGTTCTCCACAGTTTACACAGATCTCTCTCTTGTAGAATACAAATTAAATGTAAGCAAATGTGTTTGAGAACTTACATAAAGCAAGATAATTGTTTATAAATGTGCCTGCATATTTGTTGGTTATTTTGATAGCAACTTCAGTAGATGTTACGTTTTTATTTTTATTTTTTCTACATTTTCACAGTACATGACGTTTGTACTTGTAATGAATAATTTAGTAAACATGTCATTCATAAATGTTTTAATCAAGAGTCGTAAAAATACGTGTTATTTCATTATGCGTTGGCTGGTTGTTGTTCTTCATTAACTTCAAACTTAAAGAACTAATACTTTGACCCATTCCATCTCCACTCGCCTAAAATTTACTATCAATATAGGTATTACTCGACCGAGGCGAGTGGAGCCGCGGGCGTTATGTGAACTATCGCGATACGGTATTACGAACGCAGGAGCAGTACAAGTGGCGCTCCAGGCTGCAGGACTTCACTGGCCTCGGTCGAGTAATATATTAAACAACAAAAATGTTTTTCTGTGTAATCTATATAGTGCAAGGCGAATATATAAGACAACACGGAACAAACACAGTCAAGGGAGATACCCACTGCATATGGGAGGAAAATAAGTCTCTTCTTCCTCACCGAAAATTGAATCCAGGTCCTCCAAGTTTGCAACTACTGGGTAAATCCGCTATACCGGACAAGTATGACGTAAAGTCTTGCCATTTTTATCGCCACGACGAGGCAGATTTCTACCTCAGATAACTACCATGAAACAAACCGCAGGTGTTCCGTAGATTCTGTTAAAATAAGAAATTGGTTCTAATGAAGCAAAACACGAGTTTGCACTAAATGAAACCTTCTAATTTGTATATACTAAACGAAATTAAATGCTTAGAAAATAATGAAGAGGTAAGAAATAATACAAAATAAATGTAATGCTTGAATTTCTCTTATAGGAAATAGGCGATTTCCAATTCAATAGATAATTAAAAATTTCTGTCTGAGGATCCATAAGGACTGAAGTAATAAGTTGAACATAAGAGATGAACAATTTATTATAGTCTGAAGACTTTTTTTTTTAATCCTTGGATATTGTGTTTTACATCAAAATGCTTGAGAAATTGCCAATCTTATTACATCATTTTATAGAAATTGTTTCCTTTTAATTTACCATTAAACCGACATTGATATCGGTATATCTTCTTCTTCCCTTCAAATATTAGACCGTATGGCCTGTTATGATCTCACAGTTGAATTTTCGACCCAGCGTTTCATCGAACGACACAGAGATTTCTTCCCGTTTGAACGATAGTGAAGCATGACTTTTGGGATTCTATTTGTATGCATTCGATGCAGATGATTTATCTATTTGTTCTGATAATGTTGTAGGTATGTGATGCATTGCAGGTTATAATTGTAATTCTTCCATTACATTCTCATTACGTTTATGATCCCATTTGGTATATAATCTACTACTGTGTATCTCAGAAATTTAATTTCATTAGCAGTTATTCTGTTTTCGTCTTTCTTCCTTCTTATATAGACGAAATCCATCATATTGATAAATGTAAAGTAGATAGATTGGATTTATTCAACAGTTATACATTCAAATGTATTACACTTACAAAATTTTCCCTTAAATCCAGTGCACTGGTCTTTAGACCTATGTGCTTTGCAAAACAGGTCCTACACTCATCTATTATTAAAATCCAACCACTCTCCATAAAACATACAGATTAATATGTAAGTGGTACATGCAAAATAACTTACTTTATAACATATACTCTAACCTAACTTATTAACAGACATAAAAGTCTATAATTCAATAGTTACCGTTATCCGTGGAATATCTTCATCAATTCTTGTCGTAAACAACTGATATTCTAAGTTAAAACAAATATGAAGTACAAGGTGGGCCAGTCAAACGGAAAGATTTGATGCGAGTATACTGTTCATATGGAGAGAGTGAGAATGAATATAATAGTCTCTTCTCTACCTATTTACTTTACAATTTATGTCTCCTTAGGTGGTGACGTCACTATCTCCGCGTTCCCTAGTAACCAAGTTGTTTGTCTCTACCATGTTTTGTTAATGGTGCTCATCGTTACTGCAAACTGCAATTAGTTGATTTGACTTCATGAGAAACCTCTCCATGCCCAAAAAGTAACAGTATGTTGCGCTGTTTCATCAACTGGAACAATCGGCTCATTCTTTTTTGAGAATGAGGCCGAAAATGCAGTGACTGTTAATTCAGTGCGATATGTTGAAATGATACAGAACTTTTTTACACCACAACTCGCCCATTTTCCAGTGAATGAAAAGGCACTGTTTCAACAGGACGGAGCAACAAGCCACACCGCAAGTATTTCGATGGATGTTGTGAATGCCTTGTTCCTGGGCCGCGTCATTTCTCGGAAAGGTGATATCGCTTGGCCGCCTAGGTCACCTGATTTAACGGTATGTGATTTCTTCCTATGGGGACACCTCAAAACGAAGGTGCTTGGGGACAATCCACTCAGAACAATTCCAGCCCTAAAACAACTATACGAGGAGAGGTCGCTGCGATACCTGTCAATATGCTGAGAGGGGTTATGCAACAGTTCGTGGCCAGACTCGAAGAATGTGTGCGTTTCTATGGAGTTCACTTAGCTGACGTAATTTTTAAGAAATATATTTTTTTCTTGTTGCATACCTAATGGTTGTTCATGTACTCGTTATTTCAACTCATTAAATTGATATAGTAGTAACTTTTCATTCCTTTTCTGCGCCTTGAAATCTTTCCATTTGAAGACTGGTTCACAATAAACCGGGAACGGAAACGACAACGACAACAAGAATGGAAATATTGTTAAAATATAATGTATTTAACATTAGTTCCGTTCTCGTTCTCGTTCTCGTTTCCGGTCCTTGTTTGTTGTGAACCAGCCTTGACTGGCCCACCTATTACCGGTATTAATATTTGCATGAATATTGTGAACCTATTAATAATATTAAACTGATATTGTCAGTTTTAAATGGTATTATTAGAATTATTAATATAATATTTTAAAGAGAACTTAAACATCAGGATGGAATCCATTTTCGTTCCGTAATCACTGCTAAATTTTCTTCCGTAGCTCATATCATGTAAAACTGCAGCAATTCGATGGAGTCTATTTTGTGATATTGTTACCTATCCCGCTCTGCCACACAATGTCAGATCTTTATCTCGGCATGCATTCTGCGATTTCTAAACAAGTCGGTGTAGAGGCACTCTGACGTACCGACCGAACCGGAAGAAACGATGTGACTCGTTACAGACAATCACAAGACATCGCTAAACGACAGTGAAATCTGTGTAGTTTTGGAATCGGTCCTAGAACTGGGGCAAGCCACATGTACAGGCCTGGCGGAGAGGGTAGGGGAAACTAGCGTGCCCGGCTGACTACGCGCATTGCGGCAAATAGCTCCCCAACCCTGCCTAATCACACATTCGCTTCAAGTAAGTGGCACGTGGTTTTGAAATGGTTTCTTTTTTGGCGACATCAACGAACGCAGAATGAGAAATTGAAAAACTGGAAACGTAGCGATACATACATTATTCTGTCGTTGCAGCGTACACAGTGTAACATGTGTGGAGAGTTAGCCATGGAAACAAAAATTCATTATACACTGATTATATTATTGAACTTTTATCCTAATCAGTTACTTTTCATGTAATAATAATATTGTTACTATTTAATAATAATAATAATAATAATAATATTATTATTATTATTATTATTATTAAGTGTTATTATTATTATTATTATTATTATTATTATTATTATTTATATTATTATTTGGAAATGTTATTCAATAGTAATCTTATGTTACCTACCTTGCAATATATACGAGGGTTTTAAATAAAGTAATGGCAACACTGCCGGGAATGGGTCATGCGCATTCGCATGCGATGCGAGACAATTGTGATCCTAGTTGGAGATATTGTCAGTATATTGAATGATAAAACCGGTTTGACAACAGATTTGTTATTATGAGTGGTGAAATGTAGAGCACTGTTTTTAACTGCTTTAAAGCATGTTTACTAAACTTGAGCAGCGACCATGGATAAAAATCGAGGTAGTCCGTGGTAGAATTGCACGCCAATGTCATCAAGGGTTATTCTGAGCTTGTGGCAACGATGCACTACCCCACATTTCCACATTTATACATAATTAATTACTCAGATCTTTGACGACCGTGTAATCAGTAAACACTTTTCAACTATATAGCCTCTACGATCTCCAGATCTCAATCCTGCCGACTTTTGATTGTGGTGTTATCTTAAATAAAGGTTTTTATAGCATATTCAACAACCCTACAACAACTGAAAGATGCTATTTCGCAAGAAATTGGGGTTTTTCGACGACGTTGTCTGCAAAATGTTGTACATGGTAACGCAGAAAGAATGGTGTTTGTAGAACAAGATATCAGCAGACATTCCCAATGTTTTGCAAAAACCAGACCCCTTGGTTTTCTAATATGGTGATTTTTTTCTTTCTACCACAAATAATATAATATTTATAACTTACTGAAGCTTGAAGTTATTCTTATACATTGGCTTTCTGCTGTGGGGCAGGTGGTAGCAGTTTCTGCTAAAAATCTAACGGCTACTGATTCTGTTATGTCAGAAGTGTGGAGTACTATCGCACTTCTTTGAGTCCGGAAAAATTGTGCCTTTCCTGTTTTATCTTAATAGGCGGTCTTGATAGTTAAAATAAGTACATAAACAGAAAATACTTCTTCTACATATATTATATATGTCTTGTATTGGTTCAGATTATCACAATATTAAGGACCCAACCGTTATGCATAGCTTTTACATTGCATAGAAGCTATGAGAGTGTTTCAAAATGTAAGGTAACAAGCTCTCATGAACAAACCTTACTTCACAGGCAGATATACAGGTACACAGTAGTAGAGCACTGGTATGCATTACTTTTCAACATAGTCGCCATGCTTGTCCAAACACTTGTTCAAACGGTAGATCAAGGCATCGATGTCTACATAGAAGAAATCTGCGTCAAGTCCATGAAGCCACGTCATGACGGCTTACTGAACGGCCATATGAGTGTTGAATCGCTTACCACCTAGGTGCTCCCACGTCGGAGCTGTAGGGAGGATGGTGCAGTACCTCCACCGGAAGCGCCGTTTCGTACCGTGCACCTTAACAATTGATTGGAAATTCCTGCTGTTGAAGTGCAAAAACTGGATCACACTACTTACTCTCACGTTTGACGTGTTTCCGTGCGCGGAGCCATCTTATAGCTGGCATTGCGAGAGTCTGACGCAACATATGCGCCATCTAATGGCTGCGTGATAAAGCTGTGGTCTGCTGCTGCTGCCCTGGAGGAATATGTCACCCGTGAGAGCTCTTGTTACCTTACATTTTTAATCATCGTCGTATATTCATGAGTCTTAATCCCGTCTCATGTCGCTGTGATGTTTTTTTGTTGTCTTACATGAAGTCCAGCATTGATCCATCATATTGGGAATCCCACCATGCATCTGGTTAGTGTATGAAAATTTAATAATTGGCTAAAGAAGCAAAAGAGAAATTCATTTATCCCTCTGATTTTACACTGCAATATTTTAAGACTAAAAGAAATAGGTACCTGTATGGTTTTTATCTGTGGGCTATAATTCAGTAGCGATTATTTAACCGTATTAATTTGAAGCAGTTACTTCTTAATTACACAGTTAATTTATTCTGTTGCTTCCTCGGAGTTCTGTTAAGGGAAGAGCGGCAAGTAGTAAGACAGTTTATGATCAGGAAGATCATACCCTATATACAGTAGCAGTAGTAGTTAAGATATGGATTACTGCGTACTATGTAATAATGGAATATTCATAAGCAAGGTCAAGATATGCGAAAACGTATTGCACTTTGCCGGCAGTTGAGAAAATCATGCCATATAATTATTGACCCGCGATATCTGCTGCTTCTGAATACCAACAGGTTTTGTGATACAAAATATATCGACGATAGCATCTATGGCTGATGTACGGACATGCAATAAGTACCTTCAATTTTTTAATTTAAAAGTCATATTGAGGTTAATATTTCAGATAAGTTGAAAGCATATATAATAAAAAATTGTTTTATAATTTCAGTCAACAACTTATCTCAATTAATACAGAAAACAATGTTCTATTTTTAAATTTCACAAATATTTTCGATTTTTTTTAAAAAACATCTTCAGGTGGAGAGACAAATTGACCAATTGAATATAGGTGAAATGCAAGAAAAAAAAAATATATATATATACAAACATTATTAATAAAATCGTTTAAATACAACATTACATAAAATTCGTTTCCAAGTCATTTCTATATGATAAAACATTTTATAAAATCCCAAACTATAAAAATAAAAGACATGTGTGAAGACAGAAGCAAGTTATGTATACCTGAAGAACTAGGTTCATTTAGCAAAGCGAGAAAACAGGTTTTCAGTTAGGGCCTTTCTTTTGCACTTATATACGAAACTAACTAGTTGTCTTTTATGCCACTGAATTTAGAATGATTGATTGTATAACCATGGAAATTTTTATTGCACTCTGAAACTGAAAGCTAGAAATAGTGAAGTAAACGTTTGTACTTAGATTCTTTAATCGCACAGGTATCACTATCCAGTCCCCTTAATGAAGCTTCCAAATGCATAAATAGTCATTAAAATCAATCACCCTCTGCAGGATTTCAACCAGCGAATCTCGGATGCGATGACTAGCAAGGAACCGCTAGATCACGGGTAGTGCATTCTATTTCTTGTGATAGTAATGTGGCCAGTATGACGACAGTAGAATGCAGTGGTCGTCAGCACTCGCTGAAATGTGCAATAGGTACGCGGTGCCGTCCCGTGTGCACCGTCGTGCAACAGGGAGAGATAGAGGGCATACCCGCTAGCAGCTACGAGAGCACTATAGTGCACTGCGTTTTCCGCGGGTAAAAGAGGCTAGCCCCAGCTTGCTCTGTGCTGACGACCCCTGGTATAATTGAACTCCGAATTTCCTAGAACTGTTGATGTAGTATGTGCACTTTTAGCTAATCAAATACATCAATTATGAAATTACTTGGGACTACAGAAATGTTATATTACGTACAAATCGTCATTATTTAATTAGTGGAATTGCTATGTTACACAGTGTTACAGCATCAAGCAGTCTCTTTGGACTCTCAGCCTAATGAATACGTCAGGCTAATAAAATATGTTTCCATTAGCGTTTCGTTCACATGAAACTTGATTTTGTATTTATTAATTTACATGTAATTTACGAAGAGTTCTAATAGATCAGGAATTAATTACGAACCTGAGAGAATGTTAGGTTAGTATGAACGTTTGTTTTGGCAATTCAGGGAATATGAGTTAATATGTAAAAAATGGAGCAATAGTAGAACGAAACTAGCAGAAAAATATAATGCATAGACGAAGCCTATCGTAAAGCAGTTTTGTCAACTATAACAAAAAATAAATCTACCCGATATTAAATCTCTTCTCTTGTTAATGTGTAGAGTAGTTCAAAAGTCAGTTCAAACATTAAACCGCTATAAATATTATAATATTTGAAATAGGGAAAAAAACAAAACCATCACAATGTTGGGCACAGTGTTAGGAAGATGTCCGCCATTCTATTGTTCAACGTACAGTATTCTGTCTGCGACACCATGCACAGCATTTTGCGGATTATGTCTTGGAATATTGGCAATTTCTTGCGAGATGGCATCTTTCAGTTGCAGTAGGGTTGTTGGATGTGTCAGGAAAACTCGTTCTTTAAGGTAACCCCACAACCAAAAGTCGGCCGGATTGAAATCTGGAGATTGCAGAGGCCACATTGTTGGAAAGTGCCTACTGATGACACGATCGCCAAACATTTGCATAATTAAATCTTTTGCAGGGATAAAGATGTGGGATGGAGCGCAATCTTGCATGAAGATTATGTTTTCCGCATCGTGATTCCTCAGTCTAGAGATGACGAAGTTCTGTAACAAACTGTAGTAGCGCTTCCCGTTTACTGTAATAATCTATCTTATTCCATTATTCTCCACACCTGTGGAATAACGGTTAGCGCGTCTGGCCGGGAAACCAGTGGCCCGGGTTCGATTCCCAGTCGGGGCAAGTTACCTGGTTGAGGTTTTTTTCCAGGGTTTTCCTCAACCCAATATGAGCAAGTGCTGCGTAACTTTCGGTGCTGGACCTCGGACTCATTTCACCGGCATTATCACCTTCATCTCATTCACACGTTAAATAACCTAAGATGTTCATAAAGCGTGGTAAAATAACCTAAAAATTAATGACGGAGTTAACACGCGTAATTGAGGTTCGCTTTCCGACCAAATTGGCCTTCTGCGACATTTGCTTTGTCTAACACAAATTCCATCACGACCTGGTCAGGGATCGAACTCGCGCGCCTGGATTGAAAGACCAGCACGTTAACACTTGAGCCACAGATGATCGTTTTGCCTTTTTCGTACCTTTTAGTCGGTTATTTTAATTATGGTGCACCAACTACTAGATTTTAGCATCGATGGAATTGATCATAGCGAGATGGCATTTGGCGAAATAAGGCAGAGAATTCGTCATGTGGTTACCTAACTTCTTCCTGATACTGTAGTTTAAAAAACCTCGGGAAACATGAACCAGGAAATCACCCCAAGCGGGAATTGAGCCTACAGCTCCAATTAAGTGAGTAACTGCTCATGTTAGTTTTTCCATTAACAAAGCGATGTTTTGCATAAAATAAATGTACTACCTTGGGTAAAAGTTTACTTTCTTATCCGAGTAGCAATTTGATTATGATTTTCGCCCTTGATCAGGTTTTAATCCGTTACACTGACCCAGACATAAAGTATGTTGAACGCATTATCAGAAAGCCCAACAGCGAATCATACTGTCTTTTCGTTATAATAAATAATTTTATTCTCTTATCAATTATAAAGACTGTTCAAAGATTTTTATATGATGATGCGATGATAAGAGAAAAACGTTGATATTAGAACATTAAAATAAACCTGAGTACTCTGAAAAAAATCTGTTGTAAAGTTTTCAACACTACAAATCTCATAGGATCTTCCCAGAATCAAGCTTCAGCTTAATGGCGACTGCTGAAGGAGAAGCTGCGGAATGTAGTCCTGTCTATGAAAGAAATTCAGAGCGCTTCGTTGTAGAAAGGTTTGACAAAATGCAGGTCTTCTAAAGAAATCGGGAAAGTAACAATTTGAAATAATTAGTATTTTCACTCGCTATGATTTAATCCCAAATCTTCCTTTCTCAAAACCGGAATTCTCTTAGATTGGCAAATTGAAAGGAAGTTTCATCTTTTCCTTCGTCTGATTTCTCGTCTTTTTCCGCTGTTTGTTTAGGAGTAAAGATTATGTCTTACTTAACGACGCTCGCAACTGCCGAGGTTGTATCAGCATCGCTGGTATGCCGGAATTTTGTCCCGCAGGAGTTCTTTTACATGCCAGTAAATCTACTGACATGAGCCTGTCGCATTTGAGTGTATCTGTTCCTGATCTTGAAATATTTGTTTTTTATGTCTGGATTCTCAGTAGATCTTGTGAAACTTCTTTTCCATTGGTGTTTTAATAAATAGACTTAATTTTAACAGTTTATTTCCGTGCCTTTGTAGACATTTTTCTGTAGCTATATGGTCAACTCTCAATAGATTAATTGAATTTTCTTGGAAGAGTAAGATGATACATTGCCCGTGCAACATGGTTCCAGCACTCTTATAATGTTTCCCGCTTTCGACTGTTCAGCTTGTTGTTGTTGTTGTCCAAATATGTATATTTATATCTAATCGGATTATTGTTTTGTTAGTCCTCCCCAGGAGGGTGTGTAAATAAGCTTATCATTAGTAGTCAATCTCCCAAACATCGTCCATACTTTCCTCTTTATGCTGTTCACTTTTGTCATTGATTACAGGGACATCATTTTATTTTTACTCCTATTTTTATTGTACCTAAGTTTTTTAATGTACTTCATTCCCACCCCCTCTACTAGTAAACTTCCAACTGTCCTCCACACAGAACCAAAGCCGCGTATGCAGTCAAAGTCGCCTTACGGTCATAGTAAACAGTAGCGTACTGAGTTAATGAGTATTGTACGTTCCAGAAATATGTTCGCGTTTTCCAGTGACAAAAGAGCATTCAATATTGAATCATATTTTCGCACAGGTACTGTCGTCTGTTTGCCTACGTCACATCCCGGTTTCACCCACCCGCTTCTGCTCGCCCCTCTGTAAAGGTTAGTGGCTGGGCTGTCTTAGCTCTTTTCTGAAAACATTAATTTCTGTTAGGAATTGGACATCTACGTAATATTATGCATCTGCTTAAAATAACTTAAATAAAATGGCTTCGTTAAGTAATTAACTGTCACGTGATTTTTCCCCTTTGTACGACCCTGCGAAAAAACCATTTGGACGGACAGTAGACAGTAGCATGTCTGAGTAATTTTATCTTTTCGGATCGGGCAGAATTGAAGACTGAATTTACAATACGCAAGGTACTCTTTTATAGAGTAAGTACAGAATTATTTCAACATGAGTTACTAGTACGAAGGATGAAACTGGTAATTGGAATTAGGTACAATAGTCTATAGTATGATAATATTCACAAAAGAACTGAACCCTGTATCGAAATGAATGGCCACCATTTTCAAAAATATGTTTAAATATCCATATTATGATTATTTTTCAATTTAACTTCATTCTCTATATTGTACGTTAATTTGCTGTAGACAGTATAATATACACTACATAATGAATACATCCGAACGGATAGCTCAATTCGTGAGTAAAAACACTTATTGTTAATACTGTACTGTGTTTTAATTAGACAAAAACCTAATGAAAATTATCAAACTCAAAATAGCGATATTTCCTAGTTTATGTAAATGGATGAACTAATTTTCTTCCCTCCTATACCTAGTAAAGTGATTTGTTTGTATTTTACGCCAATATCATCGAACTCCAGTCGTGGAAAAGGGTAACAAATGGTGTTTCCGGTTCTCAACCGTTAATCCAAAGGTATAGCCAGGTTAATATTAGAAATGTTAGTAAAAATAAAATTATGTCCCTGTACATTTTTATCTATATTATGTCATCTTTTATTAGCCTAATGTTATTGTTGACATGATAATCGAACTTTTTTTCTGTTCTTTATTCCCTCTCTATTTAAAATGAAACGTCCCTTAAGTCTGGTTTATTTTTTTCTTTTCCTAATGCTCAATTTATTGTGCTACACAAGAAGTCACAACGCATTTTCCTTCAGATGGAAAGCGGGTACTAAAAATGCGAGCTTGTGAACTGGTGTCAGTCGAGATTTCTCTTGAAGGCAGGTCGCCAGGCAACTGGAATGCAAGTTTTCAAGAAGGAATTCTGTTTGCAGACAATTCTCTTTGTTTGCGTCTAACGGAACTCTGAGGCATTGTTCATCGCCGACGCTCTGACGTTTGCCTGGAAATGTGTTCGTGATATATTTGCCTACCCTTGGAGCAGTCTTCTACTCAACAACGAACACAATTTGTATCGCCATTGCGTGTGACCTCTTAATACGAGCGTGCAAGCCAAAACTTTGTGAACCGTCAGTAGCATGACTGCATACATCAACTTTATAAATACTCTAATTATTTGAGATTTCGAGCCTTCAGTATCGTCATGTAGCTTGCAGAACTTCCCAGAATTGAGGATGTTGTGTAGCTGTAATAACATGGATCTGTTAATACATCCCCCATCTATTTAAAACCGATAGAAAAGTTCTTTAATTGTTTAAGCCAGTTATTTAACGACGCTGTATCAACTGCTAGGTTATCTAGCGTCTATGCAGTTGGTCATAACGAGATTGTATTTGATGACATGAGGCCGAGAATCCGCCATGTAATTACCTGACATTAAGTTAATTAAGTAGTAAAATATCGCTACAATCGAAAAGTATTGGGAATAGATTTGAATAAGGAATAAAAAAAAGTTTCCTTCCCAAGCAGGATTCGAACCACGAAAGTCTAAGTGACCAGTCTATCGTTTGTGGTTAAAATTAGACGTTGAAATTCCAAATATTAATAGAATATCCCAATGTATTTGGTATAAAGCTCAATAATTGCAATTTTAATATTTTCGACCCAAGAAGTTGTGAAATTAGGCAGTTTGCTGATCTTCGTGCTTCTTCTGCGGACTTAAGTATACGTTAATTTTGGCAGCGGCGAAAATGTACTAAGTAGCTCGCACTAACACAATTAAAAGTTGTCAGGCCTGCGTCAAGAGCTCCGAAAGGGATACACCTCACAGGGCTTTTATGTGCATTCATAACTCTGAGAGGCAATAAAACAGCTCAAGATGCGACCCGCCCTCATCCCGGGGTTTCATTTGTCCTTACTCCCTCCACAGGGTGCCACGAGTGCTTTAAGGCTCCGAGCCGGTGTGCCATAATTTCTCTCTCGTAGGCTTCTGTTCTCGAAAACTCGGGCGCCAGCTCCGGGGATTTCTGTAGTTAATTTACTCCATAAAAATTTCGCCATATGGATTTCATGGAGTTGGTCTTTTGACGAAGACAGCATTATGGAGCAGTTTCCAGTTGCTGCTGCAGCATTGATAACGATCGTTGTAAATTATGGGGAAATGATGGAAACGGAGATGTCTCGTGAAAATCTGTCTCAGCACCGTCGTTATCCACTGTTAATGTAATTTCACCTCATCAGGAATCTGTTGGGTTAAAACGTTCTACAGATGTAGAATCTTTATTTTTGCCTAAATGTTTCAGCAATATTAGGCTAAACAAATGTTTCCTTCTTCGCTAAGGGAGTAATTAAATTGATATGATATAACATTTTTTTCCACATACAAACCCTATGTTACATGAGTATATAAGGGTTAAAGTTTTCAACCAAGTAGAGATAATATAAATACATTTTTTTTTTTTTACATTTTTCTTCTGTCGATGTTGTGAATAAGATAAATATAAACTTACTTTTATGACAGTTACAACAAGCTACATGCTGGGTAACTTTCGGTGCTGGACCCCGGACTCATTTCACCGGCAATATCACCTTCATATCATTCAGACGCTAAATAAGCTAGATGTTCATACAGCGTCGTAAAATAACCCAATAAAATAAAAAAATAAATAAAAAAACAAGCTACAAACACATTAGAGTAATACATCAATCATAAAATAAAGCGAGTAATTATACAGAACATATTAAAATACTAACCATAATTACAATAATATAACTTAGAATAACAATAATATAAAATTTGACATGAAATATTACATATAGCATCCATAAGTCAACAAATGAAGGGTTCAGAACCATAGTGGGCCAAGCGCCATTTACTAAAACCGTAGAAAATAAGGGTTAAAATGAAGTTATCACCATAATTCAATGGAAACATATAGCAAGTAATATAAAGTATATACATTCAAACTAAACGATGTGTCAATCTTCATTAAACTATGTTATTCACTTAACTTTACCCTTGCTTTCTCCGTTTTTAATAAATGGCACTTAGTCCAATATGGCTCTGAACCCTTCAAATAGCCTATTATTAAACATACTAGAGCAATATATAATATATAGGCATAAGTAATCATACAAACAAATATTTCATACACAAATAAATTGAAATTTACACACACCCTTTTATAGCATAGCACAAAGGCACATTTCATATTACTTTAGGGTTAACATTTTTAAATAATACAGACAATACAAGAACAATATTGACACAATTTTCTGTTCATGTGGTGAATAAAATTAATAAGTACGAGGCGCATCCAGAAAGTAAGTTTCCCGATTTTTTTCCCCTTGAAAGTAAACGTAATTAGCCGTGTCAATTGCGCATGCGTAACAGATCTATGATGTATCAATCATATGCCAGCCGGACAGGTCCTGCCTGGTGCCAGTAGCGTGGCAGCAGTGGTCCGAAATGGAAGCTCTTATTCCTTCTCCCGCCACCTGCGAGGTTCGGTCGGTGATAAAGTTCTCTAATGCACAAAGCATTGCGCCAATTGAAATTCATCGGCAGCTCTGTCAGGTCTATGGGCCGAACATCATGAGTAAGCAGATGGTGGTCGCTGGTGTAGGCAGTTTTCCGAAGGTCGTCAAAGTGTCCATGATGAAGAGCGCAGTGGGCGACCGTCCCTCATCAATGATGATCGTGTTGAGCTGGTGCGCCAATGCATCATGGAGAACCGTCGCTTCACGATTACGGAGCTGAGCAGCCATTTTCCGCAGATATCGCGATCCTTGTTGGATGAGATTGTCACTAAGCACCTGCTGTTCAAAAAAGTGTTTGCAAGGTGGGTGCCGAAAAACCTGACACCCGAACACAAAATGCAACGTTTAGGAGCAGCACTGACATTTCTGCAACGGTATCACGATGACAGCGACGAGTTCCTCGACAGGATCGTCACGGGCGATGAGGCTTGGATTTCGCACTTCACCCCGAGAACCAAGCAGCAGTCAGTGCATTGGCGGCATAGTGGATCTCCGGTCAGGACGAAATTCAAACAGACGCCGTCGGTATGGAAAATGATGTGCACGGTGTTCTGGGACAGGAAGGGCATTCTGCTCATTGACTTCCTTCCAAGAGGTGAAACAGTGAATGCTGACCGTTACTGTGAAACACTGCGAAAATTGCGACGTGCCATTCAAAACAAGAGGCGTGGAATGCTTACTGCAGGTGTTGTGCTCCTCCATGACAATGCTCGTCCACATACTGCTCGGCGCACAGCAGCTGTTTTGACGAAATTTGGCTGGGAGTTGTTTCATCATCCACCCTACAGTCCTGATCTTGCTCCCAGCGATTTTCACATTTTCTTGCACCTCAAGAAATTCCTGTACTCCGGTGAGCGTTTTGGCAATGACGAATAGCTGAAGACGTCTGTCACACGCTGGTTCCATTTACAGGGGGCAGAGGGATACAAAAGTTGATCCCACGATACAAGTGTCTCTATTCTGATGGTGGCTATGTTGAAAAATAGCTGAAACATTGCTGTACCTGTTGCCAATAAATTTTTTCCTGAAAGTGTGTGTTCTTTTTTTTAAAATAGGGAAACTTACTTTCTGGATGCGCCTCGTAATTTTTGACAACAGTTCCTATTAAAAACATTGTACAGTGGCTTATTGTAGCTCATATTACATTTAAGTGCATTTCAATGCTGTATCTTCTATATCCATATAGCGGGCAATGAAATAGCAAATGTTCTACTGTTTTTTCACTTCCACAAACGCATTCATTTCCATTCTCTACATTAATATGAAATCTCCTGAATTATGAGAGAAATTTACCATGCCCGGATACAAATTGTGTGAGTAAAGGGGAGAGTTGGGTAGTATCGGACATCGGGTAATATTGGACAGTGCGTTTCTTTCATCTACAACAGATGGTAGTACCTGAATAACAGGTTTACGTTTCTGTATGCGACATCACAGAAACGTAACCATGTCATTCAGGTACTATTATCTAGTGGTAGATGAAAGAAACTCACTGTCCGATATTACCCGATGTCCGATACTACCCAACACTCCCCTAAAATCAGGTATAAAATATAATGTACACTTTAAGCGTCTGTGTACATCGGCGAAGAATAGATCTCTTGGAATAACATGAGTGATGCCTAGTGCTTAAGATTACTACAAGGTTAATAAATTATAAATCAGTTGATATACAATTCGTCGTTCTCATTTATTTAATTTTTAGAAACTTTGAATCGTCAGTGTCGGATAATAGTGGGATTGTAGCATGAGACACTATTGCTCCAAATGCCTAATGATTACTGATATGTTTCTATTCATAAAATAATATCTTTAGAATAGTTAACACTTCCTCTCTCCTTATTCAAACAAAAGTGAAGCTTCATTAATTTAAAGAAGTGGTCGTCAGCATTCGCTGAAATGAGTAATGGGTAAGTAGTGTATCTGAATATGCACCGTCGTGCAGAAGGGATAGGGAGAAATCATACACGCTAGCAGCCACGGATGCACGATAGTGCAGTCTCTTACCCGCGGGTAAGACACGTTAGTCCGAGAGTGCACTGTGCTGATGACAGCTGATTTGAAGGAACATCACATTTGAGAAGAAAAATTATTGTAGAAGGAAGAATAATGTAACATTTTATTAACTTTAATTTCCTTAGTTGTATTATTTCATACTCAAGACTAATTGCCATTAAAATTAATATAGCTAGCGCTAGGAACGATTACCGAAAAACAGTGGTGTTATAATGTCTGTTTTGACGTGTGTATGTAGGCACGCTGAGGGAGCGATAGGTGCGGGACGATGGAAGTACTATCTCTTCCAAGAAGATCATCGCCTGTGGAAGTGAAGAGCGAATTAAACGCGCAACATTATGATTTGAATAAAATAATGATACTCTGCAAGGGGAATGCTCCATCACTACATAATAAAATAAACGCTCTTGGAACAAGACACGTATTCACATGCAGTGGAACTGAAGCTAAATCCATAATGCAACTATCACAATGCAAGACTGATTATATCGATGTCGTTTCTCTTCCGACTGTACTCTTGAATATCATTCGAGTTATCTCGTGATCTTTCCTGTCGCCAGCTCTTCCTTATCGAATTGTTTCGTTCGCATTCCTATCGTCGGTAATCCCTGCTTGCGAGATGGAGACAATTAATAGACACAATTCAAATAAAATTTCATGAAAAAGAATAAAATTATACATTGAAGAAGTCTAGATCGTCCTTATGCTAGCTTCTGGTTCCGAAATTTTGAATCGAATAAATGCAGTGTATAAAACATATATGAGTGCAGCAGAAATAGAACTACCTCTACTGGAAAAATAAGAAATGGGTTAAAGTTTACAGCATTTTAGATTGTATGTAAGTTGAAACAGACGTCTGTGGCTATAATGCTAGTGCGCTGACCTCCCGTGCAGGCGGCCCGGTTTCGATCCCCGGCCAGATCGTGATGGAATTTCTGGCGGACAAAGCAGACATTGCATAGGGTTTTTCTCGGGTTACTCCCGTTTCCCTCTATCATTCTACCAACAATATCCATGTGCTCCTTCATTTCATCTATCATCCGCTATAGTAAAAATAGGCTGTCGTAAGTCTTGGGTGTAGCACGGGTTTCCGATGCTGATATAGGAAGGGCTTGGGGCTCCGAGTGTCTGGGGCTTATCAGGCTACTCGTCCACGAAGCGGGATCTGGCTCTATTAGGGGCTTAGGCAGGATGGTCCACCTGTGAGCGTCGGATTCACGAATACTATCCGGGTCACCTGTCAGACTTGCACAAGTGTCGCATATAAGAGAGCACAATGGGTCAAACCGTGCCTAAGTGTATGAACCCGTCCCTGGTCCAGACCATGTAAAAGCCAAGGCGAGCCAAGTCAAGTTGGAGTATACCAGTGAGCTAATTCCATTCTATTCTTTTCTGTTTTATTTTGTTCTATCCTATTCTGTTCTGTTCCATTCTATCCTGGCCTATCCTATTCTATTTTACTGTGGAAGGTGTTCTTTAATGTGATCCTATACGTCGACCATTCCTTGATCTGTTTTCCTGAGGGGAGATGTTGTACCTTTAGCATAGTGTACCTTTGAACATTTTTTATTTTTTTATTTTTGCTGCTACCTAGAGGACTCAAACTGAAGTAGATTGTAGAGAAAGCCTCTAAGTAGCTCTGGTCGTAGTTTCAGTTTGATTTATTGCAAAGTGTAAGTTCTGTGGACAAAACAATTCTTTTTAGTACCAGAACTAAACATTTCGTTCATTGACATATGTTTCCTAACACAAAACCAAATTGTATTTGTTACTATCAATCAAGTACAGTGTGATCCCTATCACCTGGTGAGTAATAATATATTTTAATTTCTATTATTTATTCGAATTTCTGGTTTTGGGAGTCATATTTGTTTAAACGTGCACCCTCTTGCACCTTTGAACATAAAACATCTTTTATATCTCGCGCAAGGAACGATTACCGAAAAACAATGGTGGCGTTGCTGTCTGTTTTGACGTGTGTATGTAGGCAAGCCGAGAGGGCGAGAGATGCGGGCCGATGGAAGTACTGTCTCTTCCAAGAAGATGAACAAATGAGGACATCGCTGTGGAAATAAAGAACGTAGCAAGAGAAAAATTCGAAGCTAATTAAAAGCGCAACATATGTTTACAATGAAATAATGATTGCGTGCGATACAAGACACGCATTCACATGCATTGGAACAAACTAAAGACGTAATGTAACTATCACAACGCAAGACTGATTCTATCGATGTCATTTCTCTTCCGAATGTACTCTTGAATATCATTCAAGCTATCTCGTGACCTTTCCTGTCGCCCTCTCTTCCTTATCGCATTGTTTCAGTCGCATTCCTTCCGTCGGTATTCTCTGAGAGACCTAAACCATGGAACATGTTCCAAGGTACATGATACTGTTGGTTTTTGTTTTTCTTTTATTTTAAGATCATGTCACGAAGCAAGTTTGGAGTTAAGAGGCTCCCAATTGATCCGGGTGCCTTGAAGAAAGCTGTTGAAGCAGTTATTGCACCTCCAGGAAATAAAATCTCAATCAGAGAAGTCTGCTCTAGTTTATGATGGCAAACACATTTTTTAAATATGATTGTCAGTTTATACAGCTATATTCCCACCTATATTCCATGTGTTCCGAGTAGCAGAGGGTATGTGTCAAGGTACATGAATCTGTTGTACCTTCGAACACATTACATACCCCTTCATTTAATTTTTTTCATCCTTAATAGATCTAGTAAAACAGGAAAATACTTACACGAAGTTGTAAAGGAAACTTCAATAATTATTTGAGGCATTTCTTCATTTAAAAAATTGCATTTCTTAAATTAAAAATAATCAAGTGTGAAGAGTGTTTCAAGATACAACAGTCTCCCCTATCCCCTAGCTAGACACATTCCCGACACATACCAAATGACTAGGTTAAGTTCGCTCGTATTCAGGTTGCTAGCAGGCATTCCTACTCGTGTCTCAAACACCTTCTCCAGTCGACGATTAAGAAATTCTATGAAGATGACGACGGTGGTGGTGGTGGTGGTGGCGGTGGCGGCGGCGGCGGCGACGGCGGCGGTGGTGGTGGTATTGGTGGTGATGGTGGTGGTGGTTAACTGGAAATCTGAAACAATGATATAGATGCCTAACGTAAAGAAACAGAAGAATCGCCGAGAAAAACATAGCTTTGACCTTTCCCACCACAAGTATCAATATGGATTTTTCATTGGAAAATTCAAGCTTGACCGGGACTCGAAACTCGACCGCCTGGCCCACATGCTTTAGTCCACGTAGTCACCGCAGGGACACCATTATGTCTACTCCAGTGGCGACCGACCCAGCTGCAGTGTTGCCAACACATAAATTGTATCCCCGTCAGTCTATCACCTGGAAATCCGTCAGAATCCGTCAAAATTAAAAAAAAGTAAGACTCACTCAATATATCTATATACAAATAAAAGAAAATATTAATGCAACTTCCTTACAATCTTCATTAAATTAATAGCTTGCCTCTAGTTCTGCAGTTGATGTGTTTTGTTGGTCTCCGCTCCCCCAAAAATTAAACAATTACAAATGACAGCAGCTAAAAAAGTCAAAGGACAATGCAAATCGTAATTTCCGCCAGAAAATCCGTCACTCGTCAAAGCCATTCTTTTCCCGTCTCTTACATTTCCGTCCTGTTGGCAACACTGCCTAGCTGATCTTACGAAGCAGTGTGTCCTGTGCTCTTGCACAAGGAACACGAGCTGGTCATCATTGGTCTACGTAGTCTAGTTTATTGTGATTTCTTCAACGATGTTTTTATTCGATTTTTATAAATATTTTCAATATAGAAATAAATCGTAAAATTATTCATATGTTAAAATAGACTAGGTTCGGTGGAGATAAATAGGGCAGGTTCGAGTTAGGTTGATTCGGATTGGTTACTGTATAGGGTTTGGTTACATGTATTTCAATTGAACTGAACTGGGTTGGATTAGGATGGATGGTGAAGGTGAATAATACTGTAATTTAGATAGATGGAAGACTGGATAATTGGATGCATGAATTATTATTATTATTATTATTATTATTATTATTATTATTATTATTATTATTATTATTTTGATAATGTTTACTCGGAAAACCTCTTTTGACCGTAATGTTCAAGCTTAAATAAACCAAGAGACGAGTCAGGTTTTACAGTCGATTATAGTGATGAGTATTATTATTGATAATGTATTTGTATTTGTATTGCGGTCTTTGAGCACGATTAATAATGCAAGAGACAATAGCCATGCAACATACAATGTTAAACATTAAAATCAGTAGCAAAATATTCATGTAAGGTCATAAAAATATTTAGTAACAAACAAACTAGAGATTTTCTTTTTAAATTCAGTTTGACTTAGTTCAAAAATTTTGAAATTTGAATACGTTTTAGTTAGCCTGTAGAAAGGTGGATTAAGTTTAACATGTTTTTCATGCTGGGTAACTTTCGGCATTGGACCCCGGACTCATTTCGCTGACTTATCACCTTCATTTCATTCAGACGCTAGATAGCCACAGCAGTTGACAAAGAGTCGTAAAATAATCAGTAAAAAATATGTTTTGCTATTACTACAGTAATCAATATAGTCTCCTTTCACTTTATATTCACGAAGGTTATCTTTAGCAAATAAAAGCGACTGAAGTATGTAAAGTCAAGTCAGAGTTAATATTCCTTTTCTGATAAAAAATTGATCTACTACAATGTTTATTTTCTCTTAAATAAGTCATTATTGTGACAGCATGTTTATGTAATTTTAGTATTCTATTTGCATGAGCAGAATTTCCCCATAGTCAAAAGAATATAAAAATAAGCATGATAAGTAGTTTTAATGTAATTTAAGGGAAACTTTTTTTCTCAATATTTTCAGTAAATACAATGTATGTGACATTTGTCACACAAGTGGTGAATTTGGGGTTCTCATGTGAGTTTTGTGCAAGCATAATACCTAACATATTAAAAAGAGCTTTAAGAATATCAGATGATAAAATAAACACTAAAGGTTCTGTTTTATTTTCATTTATAAGTCCATTTACATTAAAGCAAGCCTTTACTTATGAAAGAAATAACCTTGATTCAGTCTCAGGCTCGTGAGAATCCTTATGGCGATTAAGTACTGCAGTATCATTCGCATGAAGAATATCATCAGTTCGAACATTAGGTATGAAAGATATCAATTATGGCAATGAAGAATAAAATCGGCCCAAGTACAGATCCTTGTGAAACACCATGTTGATCAGCTTTTATATGAAATTATGACGATGTCGACAATATGATGACGATGACTATGATGTGAGATAGCGGATTTTGGGTCCCGATAATGAACGTTAGGTGTATGTCAGTTTCAGGGAGGTCACTGAACTCATTGTTACGCTCTTTCAGTACTCCAAGGGACGTGACGTCTTGTTGATGTGTAGGGACCGAAAATCGGCTGTCGGATTATTATAATGAAGCTTTACATTTTGCTATAGGAGGTCTGTGGTGTTTTGTTACAGCAGGGAGAATTTCTAGGCTTACTGTTATGAAGCCAACCTACTTGACATAATTTTCAGTGGCGCTTGTGTGTTTTGAGGCAAGAATACAGCCGCCAGACTGTTAATAATGAGGCTGGCATCGCAAGGATTATTAATCATGCTAGAGGCTAAATAACATTCCTTGTTACTAATTTCATGACGCTGCCAGAATAATCGATGCTGAGGATGGAGTCGTGCATCGTTCTTTTACCGCCAGATATTGAATTGTATGATTAATGGAAGCGAAGACAGCTGGACTCGACGTGTACAGCAAAACATAGATGTGCATTGGACCTGAGACTCAAGAGGGTTCTAAATAGTCCACATTATTCGCATGTTGAAGCCTTTAACACGGCATTTCTTAACCGCCAGGTCGCGGTCCGGTACCGAGTTCTAGCATCAATTATACAGGGCCGCGAGATATTATCCTGCAATTTATCATTCTACTAAATGCTGGCATAAAAAAATGTGCAAGAATTTTGAACGAAAGATTAAGAAATATTTTAGAAGTTTTAGTAGTTGAAAACAGAATGGTTTTAGGATTGGCCGCTCATGTACAGATGCTATTTTTACAGTAAAACAGACAATTAAGGAACGGAGAGACTTTATTTAGAAACTCACTTAGCCTTTGTTGACTATGAAAAAGCTTTTGATCGTGTTAATAGGAATAAACTCTTGCTCATGTAATGCTCTGAGTATATCCTCACAAGTTAAATATTTAGGCATTATTATTGACCAAGATTTAAAATGGGACAAGCATATCTCCTTCCTGTGTAACAGATTGCATAAAGCAATCCACAAATTTTCCATTCTACGCTCTTATTTACCTGTTTATGTTCTGCGTACTGTGTACTTATCTCTGTTTCAATCAACAATTCAGTATGGTATATTATATTGGGGAGGAATCGCAAAATCGACTCTCCATCCTTTAAATTTGCTCCAAAAAAGAATTATCAAAATTTGTCTATATAAACCTTTTGATTACCCAACAGAATTAATTTTTCAGGAACTTGGTGTATCAAATCTAGAACAAATTTATAAACATTGCTGATTTACTTCCATAAAAATCACAATAAATTTAAATTTGATCCTCATGAATACCACACGAGACAAAACTACAGTTTCTTTCTAAATACTCTCAAATGCCAACAACTACTGGATTAAAACACAGCATGAATTTTGGACCCAAAATATATAATGCATTAATTAGAGCTTACCCTGAGCTAAGTACACTTAACACACATGGATTTAAGAAACAAATCAGATTAATTATTTAATTGTTTAAGCTAATTGAGTTAAAAATTGATACTCTAATATTCATGTACTTTTGTATTTTCTATTTGTATATAGACCCTATTATTACATGCTATATGTATTTTACCATTTATTAATGTTATTGCGCTCAATAAACTCTCTTAATTTTGTGATACATTTTGTATAACTGATCTGAACTGCGCCCGAGCACGAGCTTCTGCTCTTTCGGGTTGCAATGCCTAATGTAGCTCAAGTGTAAAGTATTAAATAAATGAATAAATAAATAAAAAATAAGTTAATGTATAGAAGAGGCTATCCTAATCATTTCATAAACGTATTGAAAAGTATCTACAGAAACACGACAATTAGCATTAATATTGGACACGGCAAATATAGCAAGGATATTCCAATTAATCAAGGTGTAAGACAAGGCTGTAATATTTCACAAAGTTTGTTTTTAATCTATATGGACGACATTCTTAGAGAATGGAACATTAGATTACCTAATTGTATTAAAATTACTCCTTATTTTAGTATTAAGATGATGCTATTTGCGGATGATCAGGTTTTAATTAATAAAAGTGAAGATTATCTACAAAAATCAATATATCAGTTACAAATAATAAGTGAGATGTATAACTTTAAATTTTCAGCACATAAAACAAAGACAGTGGCTTTTAATGGGAAAATATAGTATCAGAACTAAAATTAATTTAAATGATACACCTATAGAACAGGTCACTAGTTTCAAATACTTACAATGTGAAGTCACTTACAAACACACAAGTGAAGGTAGAAACAAACTTCCAGTGTTCCAACAGATATGTGGTACAATAAATAGAACACTGAAGGGTAAAACAAGGAAAGACACACAAATAAAGTTCTATAATGTAACAAAAGTACCAGTTCTGTTATATGGATCAGAGACCTGGACTCTCCCAAGCAATGACAGAAAGAAATTGCAAGCATCTGAAATGAAGTTCCTAAGATCGGTCAAGGGTTGCATTAGGCTAGATAGAATTAAGAATGAAGACGTAAGAAGTGAACTAAACGTGGTATCACTTGGAAGAAAGTATTCGTAGTTTCAGAGAGCAGTGGATTGAACATCTAGAGAGAATGGATAGGAACCGAATTCCAAGACGAATATTAACATATAGACCAAAAGGTAAAAGAGACCAAGGAAACGTAAGAAGGAGTCATTGTGAAGCCGGAACAGGCTTCAAGCCTAATCCCCGAGGTGAAGAAGAAGAAGAAGAAGAAGAAGAAGAAGAAGAAGAAGAAGAAGATTTATCATTTTACTTTTCTAAGTATTTTTCACGAATAAATATTACTTACTTACTTACTTACTTACTTACTTACTTACTTACTTTACAAAGTTCAACAAAGAGAGCGTTGGGAAAAAGGATGGGTTTATAAACTGCAGAGAGGACTGCATCATATAGGAATGGGATGGGTGTGGGATAGAGGTGATAATAATAGAAGGAATGTAAGGCGTAATGTGAAGATGCGATTAATTGATATCGAGAGGCAAGAGATTGAGCTCCAATGTTCGGAAAAGTCCTCACTACATTTACAATCAGATCTCATGCTTAACATAAATTCTTGTAACAAAGACAGCAGAGCAGGTTTAGCATGGCTAAGATTGGGAGCATGGAAGGGCAATAAAATTGTCGACGAAGAAGGGGAGCGCCTCCCGGGTTCGATGCCCGGCCCGGAAAAATTTTTCCCTCGAAATTATTCAAATAAACTTTACAGGGATTTATATCTGAAAGCTCGATTTGCATAGGGAAAATGTGTTTGACTTAATTGATAAGAATTATATTTTTTTGTAAATATAATGTTTGTTCCCAGTTAATTAATTTGAAATATAAGTAATCCTGTAAATGTAAATTCATTTATGAGTTCATTTATACGAAGCGGACTGTACAAACAGCCGCTATCGTAACTAGTCGAGCGTGCACACAAGCATTTTGTAAACACAGAGCTCTACGTACGATGCAGCTTAGCCTATAACCGATACTTTCCTCAGCCTTAATAATCACTCATAATGATGAAACTTTTAGTAAATCTGAAAATAGTCTATAATTTCAGAAGCAGTGAATACTGAGCATGTCGAATTGCAAAGTGAAAGATTCATTAGTTGCTGAGAAAAAAAAACGGAATTTCCCTAAATTTTTAGTGCTCAAACATGTATATTCTCCCTGAAGTTTTAAGATTACGTCATACTTAATTATTAATATTTGTTAGTTAAATGTATGAACTTAAAAAAACTGGGTCTACACCTCTGGAGTAGCGGTTAGCGCGTCTGGCCGTAAAACCAGGTGACCCAGGTTCGAATTCCGGTCGGGGCAAGTTACCTGGTTGAGTTTTTTCCGGGGTTTTTCCTCAACCCAATATGAGCAAATGTTGGGTAACTATCGGTGCTGAACTCCGGACTCATTTCACCGGCATTATCAGCTTAATTTCATTCAGACGCTAAATAACCTGAGATGTTGAAACAGCGTCATAAAATAACCTACTAAAAATGGAAACGTATTTACGAGTAAATTTGTTGGGACAGGGGCCTTCGTCTTATAGAAAAATAATTTACTGGGCCGCGATCTCACAAGCCACTGCCTAGCAGACGTTGAATTAATCTGACTTGTCTAGTAACTGCTTAATTGTATCTGTAACCCCCTCCTTATACAGAACTTGGCTAAATGTAGAAATTATTCTACCTCCCTGCTTTCCATTGAACTTCGTGATCTAAACATGAGTCACGTTCACCCGCATTTCTCAGAAGCTAGCAAGAACCGTCACTGCACTTACGAGTTAGATTTCTGTATAGTCCGGGTCAGCTTACTTCATACCGTAAGGGTGAAACCTAACCATTTTTCCAACATAAGTTAGTGGATTATGGTGATTTTCTAGTTAGGTTGAATTTTCTTTTGCCAACTTCGTTTCGAATTTCGGTACTGAGAAATACTACAACTAGTGGTGATTTTATAACTGTTATGTTGACAGCAGTGACACAAGTTGTCAGTAGTTTAAATTTTGAAAATTCAAATTGTTCTAGATTTCTGAGCCCATTACTGGAAACTAGTGAAATTTGAACATACTAATTATTAATTAATATCAGTATTAATATTAATACATAACCTGATAGTTATTGTATGTGTTGCTTTGTGTTGTGGTTACAATTTCAAGATTAGAGTCAGGTAGGCTAAGTGTAAATAAATATAACATATTTCGTGTGATACATGCCCTTGAGTAATCGAAAGAAATACCATTTCACATTTTAATTAATTTCTTTCGTGTTTAGATTTTTATTACAATAATGGAGTAAATATTCTAAAGCATGCATTTCAAAGTGGCATTCGTTTTCGGAATTCATACTAATCATTTCACGTGATCAAACAAAATACATTTCTAGGTTAGGTCTCGTGATTCGTAAACTGTTTAATCAAAGCAATGAATTTCATGTTGTCAGACAAATTACATTTTAATATTAGATCACACACTAATCTACTAACTACTAACATAATGTGCGAGAGGTCCAGAAGAAAAATATACTCTTTCACAAATTATGGTATTGAACCTTTTAGAACTAAAACACTTCCCCAACAGAAAGATGAGATGTGGTAAATAAGCAAGACATCGTTATTGTTAATACTATATTATTATTATTATTATTATTATTATTATTATTATTATTATTATTATTATTATTATTATTATTATTATTATTATAGTACATAGCATTGTGTGATTTTATCCTCTTTCGGTGATATCTAGAATTAATTGGCAACACTGAAGAGACGCCAAATTAGTCTTATAGGGCCGTATTCATAGACATTCTTAGCGCAGGCTTCTGGTGGATGATGAGCGAACTAACGCTTTTCGTATTCATAAACCAGTGTTAGCGATGTGATATGATAGACGGGGCTAGTTTAGCACGCTCGTAGCGCGGGCTAGCGAAATGTCTATGAATAGCACCCTTAGGAATTACTCTTACGTGCTCCTCACAGTAAAAGCATACCGAATCTACTCTACACTCAACCCAAAAGCACTGCAGCTGTAACTGTGGGCGAATAAAACTATTGTATAAATCCGGAGTTAACACGGTGGTTTGATAGCGGACAGGTAGCTGAGGGGAACGTTTGCAACCGCGACAAGTATGGGGCAATTAGTGTAATCAGGCAACAATTAAAACCACTCCGTTTAGAGTACTTCAAATGAAAACACAATAATCCGATAATTGCGTCGGCGTTTGGAAGGCGTTCCCAATACAATGCCGCATCCCCAGGTACTGCAAACATATTCCGATGCACAAAACGGATATGAAATCTGATCAGGTCAACGAGAACTGATTAAATTTACACGTTTGATTGCTTATGCTGTGTTCTATATTTCATGCGAATTTATCTGCATTGAGTTCTAGCATGTGTTCGTACAGCCTATTGAGATCTCGCACCGAAAAATGAATTATACCTAAATGCAATGGAGGTTAGTGAAGCCAAATAAAGACGAGAAACCCCGCTGTGGGACGAGTGTTGGCATACTATTTCCGGTTACAATTACAGCGAACTGTGGATCGATTTCAGAAAATTTATCCCTTTCTTATTATAGGTTGTTTGTCCTTTTTGTGGCTATGCTAAGGGTGCATACTAGTTCGATCCCATTAGATACACACCTGAAATATACAGTACTAATTCGGTCCGGGGTTCAGAAAGGTAAATAAATCAATAAATAAATAAATAAATAAATGAATAAGGCCACTACATCCCATTAGGGCAAGGGCCTCCTGCATCAAGCAGGGTGAGCTCTCCTTATACTCGCCTGGGTAGCTATTCCTGACGAGTCTATTGTACTGGTTAAAAAGTTATTACCCTCATGCTTAATGTTTGTTCATTTACTGTCTCTAATGTTGTCCATTTTCAGTCACTAGAGGTTATGCACTGATAATAGTTGATGTTTGATTTCAGTCCACTTTCCGTCACTTAGGGTCTGTCCATCTTCTTCCGAGCATCTGCCATGTTGTCCTGCATGTCGCCCTTCTTGTCCACTGTCTGCCAGCTTCTCTCCTGAAGAAGTCGCTCCATCGGGCCCTCGGTCTTCCCGCTGTCCTCTTCCCCGTTCTTGGATCCCACATGGTTATCAGGTTATCACATACACCCATCTCGACGTGTTCAGTCTGCTCACGTGGCCTCCCCACTTCCACTTCACTCGCTGAGCTGCCATCACGACGTCTTGTAGGCCTGTCAACTTCCTTATTGTTGTGGCTGGCACTTTATCTCTGAGAGATATTTTGGTGATCTTACGTTCCATTTCTCGCTGGCATCGTTATAGTTTTAGTTTTTCTCTTCTTGTGAGCGACAATGTTTAGCACCCATAGAGTAGCGTGGGTATTATACAGTGCTCGAGTGCTTGTTTCTTGAAAGGTACAATACTAATTCGGTCCGAACTAGCCTATGCAGGTATAGACAAGTTATATTTATTTCGAAGAGACTGTTACAGTATACAGGATGTTTCAGAAATAATTTGACAAACCTTGGAAGCACGTTCCTCACAATAAAACAAGAAAAAAAGTTAATATAATCATATGTCCGAAAATCCTTAGTTTTTTAGTTATTAATGAAAGAACATAATGACACATCTATTAGATATTGTCAGCTTGGTAGCAAGTGTTGCAACTTTAATTAATTCAGAAACTCGTAAGTCAAAATTTACGTTCAATGCGTTTCAAGGTACAATCCAACAATTTAACTTAAGTTTGTAACTGATAATAATATTCATTTTGTTATATAAATTATTTTAATGTACCGAAGTACATATATAGATGATATTAAATCACTTCGTGGTTTATGACGGCGCTTATTATTTAACAATATAACAAATTAGTGCTTATTCTTATCGAGAAAGTAGACGTGACAACGTGACGCTTAGAGTGAAACCTACAGAGCAACGATCGGTCGGCAAAATTGTGTTTTAAAAGTAGAGATGGAGTAAATAATTTAAATACCGATATATTGATAATGCAATATATTGCAAACCTAATTTCGATAAAACGATATATATTGCAGAAAATATATCGGTATATCGAAACGATTCGATATATCGCTATCCTGTAAGCAAATTAATAGATACTAATGCAATTACATTTGTGGGTGTACATTTATTACAATAAACTTAAATTTTAATAGCCTATTCCTTATTAGAATTGAAATTAACATTATAACAATCAAAAGATTAAATGAAAATTGCAACGACAAACAATACATTTTCAATATCATAATTTCATTATTATGTAGTTCCTAACCTAAATCACCTATGGTGGAGGTAAGATGAGCTTAAATGATACAATGGGAAAGTGGTGAACTCTATATGGGTCAGTATTTGATACTGAAACATTCATTCATTCATTCATAGTGTTCTGCCCAAAGGCAGATCTTTCACTTCAAACAGAGCATTCTCCACTCTTTCCTATTTTCTGCCTTCCTCTTTGTCTCCTCATATGAGCCATATATCTTAATGTCGTATATCGTCTGATATCTTCTCCTGCCCCGAACTCTTCTCCCGTTCACCATACCTTCCAGTGCATCCTTCAGTAGGTAGTTTCTTCTCAACCAAATCCTTCTCCTCCTCCTGATCTGTTTCAGCATCATTCTTTCTTCATCCACTCTTTCCAACACAGCTTCGTTTCTTACTCTGTCTGTCCATTTCACATACTCCATCCTTCTCCATATCCACATTTCAACGCGTCTTAGTAATGTCCATGCTTCTGCCCCATACAATGCTACACTCCACACAAAGCACTTCATTAGTCTCTTCCTTAGTTCTTTCTCCACAGGTCCGCAGAAAATGCTCCTTTTTCTATTAAAAGCTTCCTTTGCCATTGCTATTCTCCGTTTGACTTCTTGGCAGCAGTTCATGTTACTGCTTATAGTACACCCCAAGTATTTGAAGCTGTCCACTTGCTCTACTGCCTCATTTAGAATTCACAAGTCTACCTTCTTTACTTTTCTTCATATGACCATGGTTTGCCTCTTGTTGGCAATTATTATCTTCATTCCATACTGCTCACAGCTGTCATTTAGCTTATCCTTTAGTATTATCTAACAGTGCCATATCAGAAAATCTTAAACACTTTATTCTTCTTCCTCCTACTATCACTCCTCCCATGTTCTGAAAACAGTTCTTCACTAAATCGTCCGAGTAGATGTTGAACAGGGTATGTGATAAACAGCATCCTCGTCGTACTCTTCTCCCTATTTCACTTGCTTCTGACATTTCTTCTCCTTTGACTCGTTTCATTTGTAGGTTACTGAAAGGCCTTCTCTCTTCTCAATCCACTCCAATTTTCTTTAGAATCCCCATCAGTTTTTTTCCAATCCACGATTCAATTATTCTAATTTTATATAGGATTCGATCGAGCATACACATATAATGCTCTTTTGTAGATAACAACGTAATAATTTTTAAATGTAAGTAAACAGTTCTTGTATTCATTTTTAAATGTCAGTAAGCAGTACTTGTATTCACTTTTAAATGTAAGTAAACAGTACTTAGAATGTTACAAGTTTTAACAAACTTCACAATTGATTTGATACAAACCTTCTATAGTAAGTTCCCATTACAAGTTATTGTTACACTCCAACAGTCCAAATCTCAATGGTGGTGGTGGTGATGATGATACTGATGATGGTGATTATGGGGATAAAATTTTTATGTATTAAAATATAGGCTACAATAAGGAAACAATGTCACTATTAGGTTGTGCATAGAAATCCTAGCCGTAAACAAATCTCAAACCAGTATTACATCCTTGTTTCTCTTTCCATTTAAAAACATAGAAATAAAAGTTTTGAAGTCAAACGGTTCCTTTTCAGAGTGGCAGTTGCTCCTGCCTTGGAGAAATTAATACTAAAACAGTAGTAGATAAATCTCCCGTCTCAGTCTCACTTTCGCACACGTTGGATTTTGAATTTGGTGCTGCATTTTAAATAGTTTGAATTCGACTTATAGACCAGCCAATCAGAGAAAAGCATTGATTGGACTGGATAGGATATTTCAAGATTGCACAATTATGTAACTGCCCACTTTCATTAACACCATCTCTCAGGGAATTATCGAAGTTAACTAGTGTGGATTTTGTTGTTCATAATAATTCCACAAACACGAAAACAAATATAAAAAAACGATAAATTTATGAGAAAACCGATATATTACACGATATATTGAATCAAAATTTCGATATCGATATATCAAAACGAAAATATCGGTATTTCGTAAAAACCGATATATCGTTCCCATCTCTATTTAAAAGCACAGCGCACGTTGTATGATGCAGACATGTTAAGCATGAGGCCGCGGTGATAATAACCGGAATAGTTAGAAATAGGTAAAATGCTGTGCTTAAGCCTGGAACTCTAGCAGCTACGATTGAATTTTCTATTACTAATAGATTTGTTAAATCAGATACAGAGATTAATGAGGCTATTTCTTTTTTTCAGAGCGTTTCTGAAACCTATTACCTGGTCTGATAATTCACTGAATAAATATTCCTGATAGTAATTTTGAAGAACCACTGCTGCATTGTGAATCTCTTCGTCGGAAGCAGAATTTAGAAATTTTGGGGAAATAATTTTGAAGAAATGGTTAACATTATGCATACCCTCAAATCTGTTTTTAATTGGGCTGCAATAATGTCCAAACAGCCATTAAAAACAGTGGTTCTGAAATATATCTTTGGATCTACTAGCTGCTCGTCCTGACACAGCTCTTTGCCAAAGATGTAGCTGATGACATTGCTCCTTCAAAATTATTTCGGTAACAAGATGTATTACCGGCTGAATTCTGAATAAGAGAACACGCATTGTCAAGTTCTACGTTTTCCGATTGCATAATTTGTGATGCTGTATTAGTACATTCTAGAATCTGTGATTGAAACACTATTTGAAAAATGAATTGAAATTTTGCTAATTGGTTTTTCAAAGCAACAGCTTGTTTTCATTCTTCCTTTTTTTCTTATATATCAATATTAATTTTGACAGAGCCTTAAATACATCGATATAAGCGTAACGCATGGCTTTATCAGACTGGTATCTCGAAGATCAACGTGTTGGACAAAGATTTTTAAGGTATAAAAAGATACCAAATGTTCCCATCTTTTAACACCATGCCTGAAGAAAAGATACAATATTTCCACTGTGTTATAAAAGGACCTAACTTCTTGAATTTCACATGCAGCATCGTTAAGTACTAGATTTAAATTATGCGCTGTACAGTGTACATGTTTTGCATTTCTTTGCCTTTGTTCAATTGTAGTTCTGACACCTTTGTATACGTCTGTATTGGCACAATCGTCATACCCCTGACCACGGCATTTAGTTAATAGAAGTCCCTTTTCGTCTATTGCAATGAGTATTTCCTTCTCTCTTTCTAGTGTACTTTAATATTTTATTTCGCGAAAACCTAAGAAGCTTTCATTTATCTTCACGTCACAAGGCTTTCCAGTTACATCATAAGAAACTGTAACGTATCTAAATATCTGCCTTAATTGTTCTTTTTTATGTCCTGTGTTGTATCTGTAATTATTGAAAAGATTGGGGCTGCTTTAATATCATTAATAATTTCTTTTTCAACTGCATGGGATAAAACATTTATTAACTCATTTTGTGTATATTTTGGTTTATTTATGAGATCGCGTAATACAGGATCGTAGTTTGCGAGAAGTTCGATGATTGTTAAAAAGTTTTCACAGTTTGATTGTCCAGTTTGTTCCCTATGTCCCCGAAAAGCTAAATTATTGGATGCCATATTTAACGTCACATTCACGATACGCTCAAGGATCTATTTCCATATGTTTTCACTTTTATTTAGTTCTGAATCCATACCCGCGTGAACTGTGTTTTTTTTTACGCCACGAATTAAAAACGACGCATGCGTTCAACTGTGCATAACTAGTTTCGTGTCGCACTATACTTTTAGTTAACCATCTCCAATCTCGGACCCCTTCTCTCCAAGCTGAAGACGACTTCTGCTGTCCAAAAAGCCAACACGGTTTACAATAATTAGTCATTTTTAATAGAATAACACAACCATTCTCTCCTAATTCTTTGCCTTGTCAATGTGAATTTATCGTAATATTTCGTGGAAAAGGATCTGTTATCCTGCTTAGGATCTTTAGGGAAATGACCCGCTGGCTCCGGCTGTTGATCTTTTGGTGCGGTACCGTATGATGTAATATTTTGTGAGTATTGTTATTTTGATAAATTGATGTAATAAATTTTTCTTCTAATTTGTGTAGCGTTATTAGCATTTATTATGCCTATACTTGGCTTTTTTACTTTAGTGTATTTCTGTTAACAAGAGAATAAATTTTAAAGAAAATTCAGCTCTTATATTACATACAATTAAGTATAACAGGGTTTTATGTTCTGAGGTCAAAGTATAGATACCGGTATCTATAGATATCGGTAAATTTAGTTACTGTCTGTGACTCAGGAGAAGACGAGAGCGGACTGAGGAGGAAGGGATGTGAACAGGTAACGCACGACAACACGTGCAATATTTGTACTGCAGTAAGCGGAAACATTAGGTCTCCTTCTGTTCAACTTAGCTTTAATTTCCATACGCATTGTTACTCACGTTTCCTATACGAGTAATAACCTGGCTACTGGGATGCTTATCTGAGCGATGTTTACAGTATAATAAACAGCGATAGTCAAGAAGGTCACATTCTTTCCGCTCGTCTTCTCCTGAGTAACGGACAGTATATTATTTTATATTGGTATAAGGTAATTAAACTTGTGACAAAACCAAAAATTATACAATTTCAATGGGGAATAAATCTTTCTAGTTCAAAATATATTTCGGTTTACTACCAGTACTACAGTACAATATAAGTATGTTTACAATTCTTTGAATATGTGTACTTTTCTTCCTATAGTACCGTCTTTAAATTTTATTTTAATTTAATCTGTACTATTCCATATTTATCCTGATCGAGAGTAGTGCATGTAAATATGTGGCCTAGATAAGGCAAGAGATTTATTTTGTATACCTCATTTGTCTTTGGTTGTCATATTTTTATATTGGTACGGTATGATTTTTTTTAAGTTAAAGTAATGTAGAGCTCATTATATACTTAATTTCATTTATGATGTTTACATATAAGTTTAGGGAATTCATAGCTCATATTAAATTGAAAGAAATAGTTCAAGATAACTCATAATATAAATAATTTCAATATGCATTCACGAACTTGGGAGGTAGCAACTGTGTTAGAAAGAGAGAGAGATTCCCTCACCAACATGGCGACGCGCGAACCTAGTGGCACGATATTTTAACATACGGTGTTTCCTCCATTTTAGTATAGAGTTCAATGCCAAGGAGACTTGTCATTTTAATATTTGTTATGAGTTTGTGAATTGATTAAAGTTGTAACACTTGCTACCAAGCTGAGAATATCTAACAGATGTTTCATTGTGTTCTTTCATTAATAACTAAAAAAACTAAGGATTTTCGTACATATGTTTATATGAACTTTTTTTCTTGTTTTGATATGAGGAACATGCCCCCAAGGTTTGTCAGAGTATTTCTGAAACACCTTGTATATTATGAACTAGCTGTCGTATCGAATCCGACATGTTTTCATGTTCATATTATATCGATACTGACTTGTTTTGATGTTGGTACAGTATATATTATGAACTAGCTGTCATATACTGTAGAATCCGACATGTTTTCATGTCGTATGTACCTAACTGTCATTATTATGGGACGAAACCGTAGCTACGGCAGAAAGAACGACAAACAGTTGTGAATCTTTCCATGCAAAGTTAAGTGGCTTATTCTACACTGCTCACCCTAACATCTTTCAATTAATAGACATTCTAAAACGAACTCAAATTGACACTTAGGCCCTACATACAAATTCTAAGTCCAGCAACAAAAAGAAGACCAGACCAATTAAAGAAAGAACAATATATTAGAGACGAAATGGCAGAATTTGTATCTAAATCAATAAACAGACTCCAATATCTAAAAACACTGTGCTACAAATTTCTCCCAAAAACAAAGCTCATAGTATCAGTGACTACTCTGAAGTTTAAGAAGTTTTGACTAAGGTTTATATTGTACACGGTACATGATAATCAACATTTTTAACAATGACTTAAGGAAGGGGCAGGCAGTTTTGTAGTTTGCTGTGTCGAGTCACGTATTTACCGTCCCTGCCTTACGACAGTCCTAAACCTGCATAGAATGGGAAGGAAAATGTTGATTTTCAACCAGTACTGCTCTATTTTCGATCCGGGACCGAACTAGTACTGTTAACTTATTGGCCCGAGACCGAACTAGTATTGTTTACTTATTGGCTCCGGACCGAACTAGTATACATTTTTGACCGTGGGACCGAACTAGTAAACTCCGAAGGCAACTAGGCAGGACATAATGGGGTGGGAGGCCAGTTCCTTTCCCCGCCATTGCGCACATCGCTGACTATACTGTTTTCGCTGTAAGAAAAATCCTAATGTAAACATAAGAACGTTGCTGTCATACCCGTGATAGGCTCCCAGTAGAAACACTCACATGACGCAGGAAAATATGGTTCGTATTTGGAAACCATAATCTTGTATTATTTGAAAATAAAAAATGTAATTCTAGTTGTTAAATACGATGAAACATATAACTTCACTCATATGTAAAACGCTATGTAAAAGAAAAGCTACTTTTATATTTTGTTATATACTATGAACGCGGATGGATATCAACAGTAATACCGAGGTAGTCTGTTCTTGTAACAAGCGGGCGTCACCGTGTTGCCAATTCAGCGGTTTTCCCGCTAAATCTAGCTTTTTTTGGATAACCGTCTCGCAGGTAAAATTATATTATCCCACTTAGCTGGAGTACTAGCGGTTTTTAATCTTTGAAGTTTCTGATATGAAATTCATATTAGTGTTATTGTTGTTTTTGCAAGTTTAATACCGGTCGATTCTAACAATCGGACAGTAATAAAATGTGTGACAGCATTCTAATCAAACGTTAAAAATGGAACATCTGCTGCCGCCGTGCACTAGTACTTCACATGATCAACAAAGACTGTAATATAATATATAGAGATTACAGACAGATTAAATCAAATTGCTTAAAGAATATTATTTGTGTAAGACGAGTACCGTGACACTGTTAACTATTACTCGTTTTATAAATATACCGCTACAAAATCGTTAAACCTTTCTCTGTGCTATTTATCCGTAGGCTAAATAATTGAGATATGGGGCCTCAATATCAGCAACGATTTCGTGAAGAGTGGCTACGAGAAGTGCATCTTAAAGACAAGCACAATTGAATTCTGGAGTGAAGTAGCCAGTTATAGGGACGCATCTAATATAAATCCTTTTCAAGAGTTAGTTGATCTTATTATATTTTCTTGGTCTATTGCTCAAGTGGAGACAATATTTAGTATCATGAATGTCGTGAAGTTTACGAAAACGGATGGGGACAAAATTAATTAATGCAATTCTGACAATATGGGCAGGTCTGGGTCATGTGAACAAGTGTTGCAAGAATTATCAGGTACCACCAGAGGTTTTGGAGAAAATATTAGTTACCTTGACTACGTACAGAAATGAAAGTGGACAGGCTAGGAATAAATTACTACCCCGGCGACCGCACAGTCATAGCATTATATTCCTGCGTTAGAAGATTCAGATGGAGATGATCCGGATTAGCTGCTAATTTGAGTGAGTGATTTTTAAATTACATGTTTCTTATCAATACTAATTCCATGCGTATATATTTGAATGTCATACATTGTGCCGAAACGGAAGCTTCATTGACCAGCATCTACGAAAGTTAAACTTGTGCACTGTACCACTTATTATTATTATTATTATTATTATTATTATTATTATTATTATTATTATTATTATTATTATTATTTTAAGTTAAAGATTCTACTCTCGATAGTAATACGACTGTACATCAGCAAGGGAGAAAAAGTCCTGTAATGTCTACATTTCAAGTTAGCTTCCTATCAAATGATATTTTATCTCTAAGGCATTGTGTTTGCTTCAGCGTTACTATCGATTCGTGTCAAATCAGATGTGTGATAGATAGAGGGAGCCACAGTCTCCTTATCGTAATCTGCAGTCAATGCGCTTAAGAAGCCGTACACTTATAATTGAGCTCAGCGTTCTTGCAGGCCGTTGCAGAAAAAAGCAAAGGCTGTGGAGGGAGCTTTTATTGCAAGAGAAGACAACTTAATTCCCAATTTATTTGTGACACGATGTCAGGAGGTTTTGTGGAACAGAGACGGAAGAAGCGCGAGCGGTTTTATTCTGACTTTGCTGTTGAGACTTTTTAAAACTGAGAGGGAGGAGGGGGGGGACAACAAGAAAAACTGGATCTTATTTTGACTTTAGGAGAGTTTTATGTTGTAACACGATTTAATTAAATTTGAGTGGCTTTCGTAAGGGGAGTGAGGTTCTTTTAATTGATGTAGAAGAAACGTTAGTAAAGAGATTTTAAAGCGCCGTCAATTTTCAAGACAGATGAGACAGATTCCTAGCAACTAAACGCATAACTGTGGTGTAGTTTATAGGGAACATATTGAATCTACGGTCTAATTTAACAAATGAAAAAGTGTTTAATTCATCTTTATTCTTTTTCCATACTTACAACTGTCGCATTGTTACTGTTCCTTCATATTTCCTTGTATTATTGATTGTACCATAATGTCAACGAACGTGTTGGGTTCTGTTGCCTGTTTCAGTCTTCTATCAACACTTTATCATTATCAAATAATGTATATTTCTGCTCATGGTTTGTAGTTTGGGAGCTGTCAGTATAAACATAACCTGTGCATCCGGAGAAAGTGTCTTTCTGTGATGAGTCGGCATTTATCAATAGTACATGTGACTAGTTTTTTTTTTTTTTTTTTTGATATCCACATTCTTTCACCTCATTCTATGTATCTAGTAAATATTATTTATTCAAGTATGCATTTTCATTATCAGTGTTCGAATTTATAAAAGTTTAGAGGCGGGAAAATTCTCATTGACATAATTGTTGTATTTATTTATTTATTTATTTATTTATTTATTTATTTATTTAACATGGCAAAGCCCCAATTACAATAGGCAGTACAAATATTTCCTAAGAACATAAAATTGTAAATAACGTGAAAAAGAGATAAAAACATACAAATGCTAGATACAAGTGTAAATTAAAAATGAGAAAAAAGAAACGAACAGATACATACTACATAAATAAAAAGCACAGATATAGATATAAATGAAAAATAAAAAAATAAAAAATGATAAATAGATAAATATAGGGTGAATGTAGAGTATCCAACGCCCACTGAACGAATATTTCACTTTTATCACTGCCAATGTTGCGCTATAATCGTATATGTAAGGTAGACTATAACAAAAACCTAAACTAACCAAACCTAACCTGTCAAAGAAGCAACAAGTTATACTAAATATGTGTAAAATTGGCCTATGTCTCTATAGTGAGCGGGACATAAGTAACATTCACCAAATATAGATATCATAACCAAAAGATGTAAAATGTATCTATAGGCCTTAATGGCAAATTACAGAGTAACAAATAGATAGCAACATTAATTAAAATCAACTACCTTCAGTATATTAATAAGCAAATGTAAATTAGTAAATGTATCTTTATGTTAGCTCAAATGGTTCCCTCATTGAATATCTGGACGAAATGTGGTGGCTTCTGAAAGTAAAAGAACTGGCTTGTATTTTTTTCTTCTATTCCTGGAAAAAAAATCTTTTATTGCATATAAGCTGCCTTTGCACGTATGCTTATGAATGGCTTTCAGAGAACCCGCAGGTTCATTACCGCCCTCACATAAGCCCGCCATTGGTCCCTATCCTGAGCAAGATTAATCCACAGTCCCTATCATCATATCCTACATCCCTCAAATTCATTTTAATATTATCCTCCAACCAACGTCTCGGCCTCCCCAAAATCTTTTTCCCTCTGACCTCCCAAGTAACACTCCATATGCATTTCTGGATTCGCCCATACGTGCTATATGCCCTGCCCACCTCAATCATCTCGATTTAATGTTCCTAATTATGTCAGGTGTAGAATACAATGTGTGCAGTTCTGTGTTTTGTAACTTTCTCCATTCTCCTGTTATAGCCCAAAATATTTTCCTAAGCACCTTATTCTCAAAAACCCTTTAATTATATACTTCGTTATTGTTATTATTAAATTCAAGTGGTATTCCTGTTGTTCACCGAATTACACACATAGGTACACGAATAAAGATTCGTAGACACACAGTATCGTGCATGTGGAAAGACAGCTTGGTTCACTGAAGCATGAACTGTTGATTTGCAACTTGTTTTTGTCACGAAGCTAGTATGATCCATGTACACTTGTATTAAAAGTAACCAAACGCAGGACTCTAGTTTTTATATTCCAAAAAAATATCCGGAGGTGATTAATAAAGAAATTTCTTATGTTCTACTAGTTTCACTGTATGGGAAATTCCACCTCCGAGATGGGCAGTCTGTGCGACTTATTTCATTCCTCCTTTTGATCGAATATTAGACGGAGATGATGACTAGGACAGTTTAGTGTTTACCTTACAATGTACATTCGCGAAATGCCTGACTGATAATGGTATAAAATCAAATTCGATGGAAAGTTGAGTTGTAGTCAATTGTAGCTGCCCATAGTGCAATTATGCAATGTTTATGAGCCTAGATAGATATTGGTATAATAATGAATATGGAAGGAAACTCACCTATGATTATTCTACCAATTTTATCCGTCCTTACATATAGACTACTTAAACATGTTTGCTGGTATTGATGTAGAAATCCGTGAAGCACAATTAATGTAAAACGACAATAAGCATATTGCATGAAAGATGCATATTTGGGAGTTGAGCAACTCGAATCTTCAGTGTCCTAGATAACACTGACAAGAGCTTCAAATGCATCACATTCGATTGGAAAAGTAGCTTTCTTCCAGGCATGCTTAATCATGTTAGTGAATATGAGGGATAAACACATACGGTAACAACCACTCCACCTGGTGCAACGTCCCTTGTTCAACCGTTGGATGTATACGTTCACCAAACGTTTTTGTGAGAGAGGTTTACTGACAACATTGATATTCACCTCAGAGCCGTAACGCTATCATCAACTTGCATGCACTTACTCATAATCAGTTCAGTGTCCCCATATTCACTAACATGATTAAGCATGCCTGGAAGAAAGCTACTTTTCCAGTTGAATGTGATGCCTTTGAAGCTACTGTCAATGTTATCTGGGACACTGAAGATTCGAGTTGCTCAATTCCCAACTGCAGAAATGCATCATTCATCCAATGTGCTTATTGTTGTTTACATTAATTGTGCTTAACGGATTTGTACATGAACACCCACAAACGTGTTTAAGTATATGTAAGGGCAGCTAAAATTAGTAGAATAATCAATTTTATAGATGAGTTTCCTTCCATATTCATTATTATTCCAATATCTATCTAGGCTAATAAACATTGTAGGTATAATTATCACTATGGGCAGCTGAATTTTCCATCGTATTTATAAGTTAGGCACTTCGCGAATCTACCTTGTTAGAAGAAAGTAGTCTCCAAATTTCACAATAACATTACAATTCCAGAGACGTGTTTTGTTTTAATTGCTGTAAAGTTATTATACGAAACTCGTGGCATAGTATGTCATGCTAATGATATAGTCCTTAAAATTTTACCGCCTTCGGGTGGATTTGAAGTCGTGAACGTCAGCTCTAATAGCAACTATGGATCACTCGACCATCAAGGACAACAGAGACATAAGAATCATTTGTTGTCATGGGAACAGCAATGTGCAAAGTTTCATTCCCGCCATGTTGGTAGTGATTGAACAGTTTTAATGCACATTTAGCAGAATATCGACTGGGGCATTCCTCTGACAGAGCTGATGAAATTGATTAGTGTTAAGACAGGCAGCACACTGATAACGTGTACAAGGCGTGGTGACGTGGAGTGATTGATGACGTGAGGACGAGCCTCAAGACGATAATAACATAATCATAATGGCTTATGTTTATGGGCGTTACATGTCCATGTCTCTACAGTAAACAAGTACATAACGGAGTTTGCCATAAAGCTACCGTCTACATAAAGATTATGCTCTCGCTTTAGCCGCCTTGGCAGCTCAGTTTGCAGAGCGCTGGCATAAAGATGATCCCGGAACCGAGTTCAAATCTCGGCGATGTCGGAGTTATATTTGTAGTGGACAAAGCCAAGGTTGTATTTTTCTCGGGGTTCTCCCGTTTTGATGTAGAAATAGGCACATCTCTACAGGCTGAACCGTAAATAATGTCATTAATTGCATGAGATTATTCTTTGAGATATTAAAAAAAAATTAGTACAATTATTTTGCTCGTTTTTACTTCCTTTTCGAGATAAAAATTGTTCTGTATAAAACATTTTATAGCGTATTTTGGGAAAGCCATGGTTTGAAATCCCAATATGGTTAGTCAGTTTAAGGGATCAGTGTGTTATGATAATAAATTATTCAAAGAATTTTAGTTTTGTCCTTTAAGAGTGCAGAAATTTGATTCGAACAAATGTAGCATGTCGTTGTGCAAAGGAATTTTTTTAACGTTACATTTATTCGGATCAAATTTCTGCACATTTCAAGAACAAAACAAATTCTTTCATTCATTTATTATCATAATACACTGCTCTCTTAAATTGACTTGCCATATTGGGAATTTAATCAATGGTTTTCCCAAGATACGCTATGATATTTTTCCTATAAAACAATTTTAATTTCGAAAAAGAAGCAAAAACGAGAAAAATTATACTAAACTTTTTTGTTTGAAATATTTCAAAGAATAATCTCTCAACGGCATTTAAAAAGTACCGTCAAAGGGAAGAGTAAATTTTCTGCCTTGTTCATAATGTTCGTTATAGTTGAAGATATTACATAGGCCTATCACTCACCCGATCGTTCACTAGTAACATGTTTTCTCCTTTGTTGCTATAAATCTTGGTAGAATGGCAACATGACGTGGATGTCTTCAATAATTTTGGGTAAACTGGAAACTATTTTATTCTATTGGGGTACAAATTCTTCCATGAAAGAAACACTTCGTAAGTTGTCATTCTCCCAATTATCACTGATGTAGCTTCGGCGATTTCTTTCATTAACACTTTTGTTGATGTGTCCAGTAGATCCTCAGGAGTTTTACGCTTAGCACCATTTGATATTATTTGATTACATAACGTTCCATTTCTGTAATATCCATTTGTTCCTGCCTTCGTTACTACCATATCATCTTCGATATTCGTCACTAATTTAGCATTGCAATTCTTGACAGTGCACATCATCTTCTGTTCTTTCTGTTTTTACACACATGTTCAGCTCGAAGGAAACCTAATTCAAATTGTCTGTAAATAGTTTAAATGTTAAAGATATAATGAAACAGAAGGTATCATCTGAAAGGAAAACCCGTCAAGTTTGTAATGTTTTCAATTGACACCAAAAGATGAGCAGAGGTCGGGTCATAGACTTCCGTGTCAGCCATGAGGTCACCACAAGAATGCGCGCAGGTAGGCTATTTCTCTGGTTTGTTGAGTTAAAGTCCATTGTTAGTGTACAAAGAAGATTTAGGCGAGTGTTTAATCGAAATGCATCGGTTCTAAATGCGGAAATAAATGATATGACATATTTCTAACTACTGTGTGTTAAAGAAGCATGATGGCGGCCGTAATATATCGGAAGTGACGGTGGAAAACGTTCGAGCAGTATTTGAAAGGAGCTCGCGAAAATCACTTAGGCGAGTTTTACAAGAGTTGCAATTGAAAACATTACAAAACTTGATGAGTTTTCCTTTAAGATGGCACTTTCTGTTTCATTATGCTTTTAACCTTTAACTTTTTACAGACAATTGAAATTATGTACTGCCTTACACACAAAAAATGACCGCTCTCCTGTAGCGTGAATTTGTCTGAGTCCACTTCGGGCAGCGCCTGGTTCACACGACTAGGGAAGGGATGTTTATTTTGCACCTGATTTACTCCTTGAATATATCTTCGTTATAGATTATTCACAACACTTAACCTATAAACAGACATAAAAAAGCAACAAACAAACAAAACAAAGGGAAAAACAGAGCGGAGTCGTACATAAGACATTTTTCACGTGTAAACCTAAGCTCTCATGAAATCAGCCGAACTCTTCCGAAGAGGACTTAGCGTATGACAGCCTGTCATTTTTTGTCTGACTTTACATTTGAGCGGAACACCCTTTAGTATACGAGTTATTTGCAGCAATCAACAACAGACATTGAATTTCATACGTTTATTTCACCATCAGAAAGGCCGTTAAAGTATGTCATTAAACAACTGCCACCTACAATTTCAGAAGAAGAAATTTACCAAGAAATTCTAGTTTTGAACTATCCAGTTCAATCTCTTCGTCAATTTACCTCAAAATCAACTGGTTTCAAAGAAGCTTCGAAATTTCTTTTTTGAATTGTAACCTTAGAAAGTTCGCCTGCCGGTGAATCATTACGTCAATGTACAGGACTATTTAAATAAACCATTTATACGTTATTGTTACAAATTGCAGACTTTTGGTCACGTGACTACAGAATGTCATCACCAAAGTAAATGTGTTAAGTGCGCGGGTGAACATGCTATAGCTGATTGTCCTAATGAAGGACCACAACATGAAGCTCTATGTGCAAATTGTGGAGATAAACATGTATGTATGTATTTATTTACACTGCAAGTGGGCAAGCACCCGGTGGCAGTGGTATATACAATATTAACAATACACAGTTAAAATGATAAGCAATACACAATAAAATTTACAATACATAATAAAATTTACAACACATATACAATTTTATACACAATACAATAAGAATACACAATACAATTTAACACAATAATAATAAAACATAAAATAAAACACCTAATTTTACAACACAACCTACATGATTATGTATAGGTCCTACATAATTTTCAATAGTCTTTCACTTTACTCTCATCTCATTCCCTGTAGTGGCACTATGACGCATTTCACTGACACTTTAGCACACATTTCACTGACACTCTGTAACACATTTCACTGACACTATAGAACACATTTCATTGACGCTATAAATTATCACTGATCGGAACTGTTCACTGCACTGTAAAACCATAACTTCACTGACTCACCTCGCTTCACTGATACAACAGTTCAAATAAGTCAAATAATTGCATTCTTATGCATACTGTACTTATAAACAGAACTACATTTAAACTAAACATTTCTAGTCTAAGGCCCTCTTACACGCTATTTTTAAATAATTTACAATTCAAACCAAGGAAGTAAACTCGTCAGGCTAGATAAATACATGCCACCTTAAAAAAATTAAATGTTGAATGTCACCTTAATTTTAATTTTCACTTTATACACAACTCTTTAAATTATTCTTGAATCTCCTTAAGGAAGGACAGCCCTCAAAGACCGCTGCAGGTAGGTCATTCCAATCATTTATAGTTCTATTTAAAAATGAGAATTTACCTACATCCGTTTTCTGTTTCCTACATTTGATTTTAAAATCATGATCGTTCCTACCATAGTACGTTGGCTTTTCTAACCGAGCCGTTATGTCTACCCATGCTTTCTGACCTAGATGTGCTCTATACAATGATGTTATTCTAGTTTTCCTACGTCTGTTTTCCAAAGTTTCCCATTTAAGTTCTTTTATCGTATCGTTCCCATCTTCTCTTTTACCTTTAACAAATTTAGCTGCCCTATACTGGATTCTTTCTAAGGAATTTATCTGATATATTCTATAGGGATCCCAACATGTAGTTCCGTATTCCATTAACGGTCGCACTAATGTTAGATATGCTATTTCCCTCGATTTGGGGCTAGCCTTTCTCAAGATTCTCATAATAAAGTGAAGTGCCCTCCATGCTTTGCCTGTAACATTATCAACATGCTCTCCCCAAGAAAGTTTGGAGTTTAAATACACTCCTAGGTATTTACAACATTGTTCTTGCGGAATTACAACACCACTGAATTCGTAATTAAGAGTAGTTTCCTCTCGGGTTTTACAAAATGTTATAGATTTACTTTTAGAACCATTTATTTTCATCCTATGCTTTAACGCCCAGTTGTAAATTTTATTCAAGTCTGTTTGAATAGCATCTACATCTGAATTATTTCTAATCTTTCTATAGATAATGCAGTCGTCTGCAAATAGCCTCACATTTGATGTAATATCCTGGCATAGGTCATTTACGTATATTATAAAGAGTAATGGACCCAGAACGCTGCCCTGTGGCACCCCTGAACTTATATTTCCAATTTCCGATATTTCATGACCTACTCTAACTCTCTGGGTTCTACCTTTTAAGAATTCTTGGATCCATAGCACCACTCTTTTATCTATTCCTAGCCTACTTAACTTATCTATTAATATGTCATGTGGCACCAAATCAAATGCTTTCGAAAAGTCAATCACAACTGCATCGATTCTTCCGCCTCTATCTACCTCTTCAGCTAGATCCTGAACCAGCGACGTAATTTGACTATCACATGAGAAGCCTTCCCTAAAACCATGCTGGCGGTTGTAAAACCAGTCTTTCGCATTTAGAACATGACGAATATAATCCGATATCAAATGCTCCATGACTTTACATACGACAGATGTAAGGCTAATCGGTCTGTAGTTTCCGACATCTAATTTATTTCCACCTTTATGTATGGGTACCACTATAGCTGATTTCCAGTCACATGGAATAGCTGCATTGTTTATGGAAACATGAAATATACGCATTAAGTATGGAATTATGGCCTCGGAACCTAATTTAAGAATCTCTGTAGCAATACTATCTGGTCCTCGAGACTTCCGATTTTTTAATTTCGTTATTCTCTCTCTAACCCCTTTGGAAGTTATTTTGAAAGTCGAATTTGGTTCACATTCACGGTCTGTGACACAACCACTCCTATCAGCGGGATTATTATTATTATTATTATTATTATTATTATTATTATTATTATTATTATTATTATTATTATTATTGAAAACCGAAATGAAATAGGAATTTAATAAGTCGGCCTTTTCTTTGTCATCAGTTATACTTTCTCCGTTCTGATTTCGTAAAAGCACTACTCCTTCATTTTTCCCTTTTCTCCTGCGTACATAATTATAAAACTGTCTCCAATTGTTACTTTCATCTTCTTTTAAAATAGTTTTTAGAAAATTTTCCTGAGCTAACCTTTTTTCACACTCAAGTTTCTTAATTAATTCAACATATTTTTCCCAATGCTCATGGCTTCGTTTACGTTTACTAAATGCGCGCCTTGTCTTTTTCTTTAAGTAGCGAATATAATTAGTGTAATATTCTGGGTCCGGATTTTTCTTAATTATTTTAGAAGGTACACATTTTACTAATGCCTCGAAAATTATACACTTAAATTTATGCCATACATTTTCCATATTTCCTTCAGTCCTTAGAAAGTCATCATGCTTTTGTCGTAGAAACGTTTGTAATTCATGGACATCGGTTTTGTTAAAATTCCAGACAGACACTGGACTTGACCTCGGATTTACTGTGTTTTCCCATAAGATTTCTAATAAGACGCTATTGTGATCACTTATTTTATGAAGACTTTCAGAGTTGACAAAGAGAGAGACAGGTCTTAGTAGGTAAACATCTAAGAGGGCATTGTCACGCGTCGGACCATTTACTACCTGCGTGAAATCTTTACGCAGGTAAAGATGTAGATGCTATTCGAGTTATCGTCAATGTCCAAAGTTTATTTCATACGTTAACCTTACTATGCTGAAGCCAATACTACAAAGTGAACTCAGAATGCAATCCCCATCACCTTCGGTCTCAACTTCAACTTGGGCTAAAATAGCGTCTATCATTTGAGACGTGTAGTTGCAAAATCAGATACATCACTTTTTTTTCGAAAATGAGTTAATGTTATATTTCATATCTTTATATTATTCTACAACTGCTGTATCACTGTCATGCTCCAAAGCCAGATGTATCACATGGATTTGTATGATGAAAGAATAGTATTGTTTGCAAATCCTTGCTTCCTTGCAAACGTTTTTCCTTCATACTGAAAAATTATGTTTTTGTGATGTATCTGATTTTGCAACTAAACGCCTCAATTCTCAGTCAGCATCTAGACAAACATCTCAATCGTTACAGACAGAATTACATGAACTTCATAAATTGTCCCGTTTTTTTAATACCCAAAACTTTCTACTAGAACTTAAGGATGTTTTTAAGAAAGTGTCGTTATTAGTATGTTCAATACAAGAAGTCATGGCGACAATTAAGCCTTTCAATAAACCAACGCAATTCCATCCTGTCGATAATTAAGACATATTGAAATGTCTATTGTGCTGAAGTTTCAATTAGGTGAATTTTAGGTGAATTCAAACAATTTCCTTTCAGAAGATCAAAATTTCACTAGCCAATTAATCTAATAATTTCTGTTCTGTTTTGTATTACTGGAAGCTGGCCTTCTCATGTTTGATCTGGAAACCTCACACCTCATTTGGTGTGATACTTGAAAAAAAAATGCGTAACTTAGGTTATGCACCACGTCATGTGATTGATTGGTTGGTTGGTCAACAACAGGTTGGTAGGGATGGGTGCATTCAAATTCAATTTTCAAAATTTTGGATTGATATGTTTTCGAGAAGTAACTATCGAGAACACGACATCTGTGAAGGTAAGATGAATTTCGATTCGAACATGAGTGTACTGTTCTGATGAGACAAGTTCTAGGAAATATCGAGTGAGAACCATGGTGGGAGTTAGGGCAAAGGTGATGACCGCAAGCAAACAGCTGTTCAACTCGGTTTTTCGTGAAGTTGTTAACACGAACCTTTTGCGCAGTTCGACAATCCCGTCTTTCCCCAAGGTAGGAAGACGGTCGGAGCGTTGTGTTGACCATTCTTCCTCATTCTATTGCCGAGGTCGTGGAAGCATAGACTCCACCTCCATGCATCCATACACCTTCATGACGTCTAAAAAGGATATACCCTTACCTTTTTATTACAGTTATAACTATTGTTATCTATACAAGCAATATCATGATGTAGGGAACCTCATTTATTGTCTCCCTTTTGTTCGTGTATGCCACAACACATTAAAAACAGTCATGAATGGATACATGCATGTTTTATCCTTACATTTTTTCACGCACATTTGAATCCCGCTCATATTAACAGCGTGAGTGCATCGCTCATACATACAGAAACCTTCCAACAATACACAGGATATAACTTTTGCAGGCTGTGGATTGTGCTAGTGTTTATTCTTTCCTCAGTTTCGATTTACAATGAAATAGATATTGATGTTACTTCTATCATGTCACATAATCAATACAAATATCACAGCACTATTTTGTAAGAAAATTTTTCACGTATTTGCCTTCTTCTGCCGCGTTATCACAAGTTTGATATTGCAGTATAATAATAATAATAATAATAATAATAATAATATAATCATAATCATATTAATATGTACATCCTACATAATTTGAAAACATGGATAATGCTCTCTCTTAAGGAACTAGTAAATAAGCAGTAACAGTTCGAGATTTTGGTAGTTTCAGTCACTTTATAAACAGTAACAATACGGAAATCACGTAAAATACGTCTGTGAAAATTACCTGCAACTACAATAATGAAAAGTGATATCCCAAAACGCGTTAAGTCCATTTTTATGAAAGGAATGAGCTAGGTTTTTATCCACCAGTATACGAACTGAGCGAGTTTTCAAGTGACATGCATAATAACACAAACTTTTAGACAAGGATTGGCGTTGTTTTGGAAGAAAACAAGCTTAAAATATAATGATACAGTATATTTTTTTAGTTGGTTATTTAACGACGCTGTAACAACTACTAGGTTATTTAGCGTCGATGAGATTGGTGATAGCGACATGATATTTGGCGACATAAGGCCGAGGATTCGTCATAGATTACCTTCCATTCACATTACCGTTGGGGAAAACCTCGGAAAAACCAAACCAGGTAATCAGCCCAAGCGGAGATCGAACCCGTGCCCGGACGCAACTTCAGACCGGCAGGCGATACAGTATATAACTTAATATACAGTATATGTTTAAATCATAAAAATGGTCAAATGGACTGAGTGAGTTTTTGGATCACATTCTTCAAATGTCCCACTTGAAATGCAAAAGGCTCACCGCCATATACAAATGAGTTCCATAGTTTTCACTATAAACTCTGTGGTTTTCTGTGGGAAACAAAACAAATTTGCAGAGTGGAGAAAACTTAAGGAAAATGCGTGTAATAATATAATAATTTACTTACTTACTTACTTACTTACTTACTTACTGGCTTTTAAGGAACCCGGAGGTTCATTGCCGCCCTCACATAAACCCGCCATTGGTCCCTATCCTGAGCAAGATTAATCCAGTCCCTACCATCATATCCCACCTCCCTCAAATACATTTTAATATTATCTTCCCATCTACGTCTCGGCCTTCCCAAAGGTCTTTTCCCCTCTGGCCTCCCAACTAACACTCTATATGCATTTCTGGATTCGCCCATACGTGCTACATGCCTAGCCCATCTCAAACGTCTGGATTTAATGTTCCTAATTATGTCAGGTGAAGGATACAATGCGTGCAGCTCTGCGTTGTGTAACTTTCTCCATTCTCCTGTAACTTCATCCCTCTTAGCCCCAAATATTTTCCTAAGAACCTTATTCTCAAAAACTCTCAATCTCTGTTCCTCTGTCAAAGTGAGAGTCCAAGTTTCACAGCCATACAGAACAACCGGTAATATAACTGTTTTATAAATTCTAACTTTCAGATTTTTTGACAGCAGACTAGATGACAAAAGCTTCTCAACCGAATAATAACAGGCATTTCCCATATTTATTCTGCGTTTAATTTCCTCCCGAGTGTCATTTACATTTGTTACTGTTGCTCCAAGATATTTGAATTTTTCCACCTCTTCGAAGGATAAATCTCCAACTTTTATAGTTCCATTTCGTACAATATTCTGATCACGAGACATAATCATAAATAATATAATAATAGCAATAATAATAATAAACTCGGGCAGAAAATTGCAGATGTCGTCGGATTGAAGTTTATTTTGCTGAACTTTTCATAAGAAAATAAAAAACAAGCAACATTTTGTAATACGCAATCGTTAAAACTGAACATAAATAATTTTCTACCAGTCGATTCCTTAGCCTAGATTTGTTAAGTTTCATGAAAGAAAAAAAAAACTGTTTTCATCTATACGTACTGCCGAAAAGCGATATTATTTCTGAGACAGTTTTTATTTCATTATTTAAAACAAAAAGTAAAAATTGAAGTAATTGAGGATATTGTGATGATGATTTCAAAGCTCTTTACTCTTTAGCATAGGTTTGCAGAACTGGGGAAGAGAGGAGTGGAAACATGGGGAAAGCGTTCGTTTCCCCATCCACAAGACTGGAGCCTTCAATGACGTTTGCGTGAAGTTTGGCATACACACTGTTTTCTCTTCTCCTCTCCCCCTACCGTACAATGACGAGAGAGTTGAAGGAAGGGATAAGTTATATGTTCCGGGTTATGACGCGTGCTTCAATTTGAGCACAGTTTTGCATCCCTGCTTTAGCAAGAGGTCAAGCGATGCACTGTATTAAATTTGTACTGCCCTATAACGTTTAGCATAAAACTGCATATCCTCTGATTGAGGTTCTGGCTGATATGTACCTCTATTAATAGGCAGTATACCTCACTTGACGATGTGTGTCAGAGGAAGAACATTTGTTTGTATGTATCTGAAGTCTGGTTAGTGTAAGATGTAGCTAATCGGCAATTTTTCAGTAAAATATTCCTATTTTCTGTGTAATTCTTGAACGCTTTTACTGAATTACTCTGTATAAATTAAGAATACAATATGAAGATAGTGATGGTCTTAACACAATGACGACGGCAGCGATGGAGATGATTGTAGCGGTGGAGGTGGGGTAATAATGGTAACCAAATTGCTTATACTTCTTAAGAGGTCGAAAAAATAATTAACATTTCATACACCAGTTCCGAAAAAATCAGTGACAACTTTCGACTCTCGGCACTTGAGAGGTTCATCACTGTCGGAACTGCCCCCATGTGAAGACGAAATGACAGCGACAGATGCTTCCGTTGCGACTTGGCGACGCTCTCCAGCCGACTGACGCCACTCGGACCGGCAAACCAGTCATATGTCTCCAGAGAGCAATCACCAAGCTTGCGATACACGCCATTATCTTCAGCAGGAGTCAGAAAACACCAGGCATGGTCATTAAAACCCCCGCGGTATGTTTAATGACCATAGTCTGCCTTTCGAAGAATGTGTCTGTCATGGAATGGGGGTGACATTAAAACTCCCTTACTGCACTAGAGACGAACTGCCGATTTTACAACCTTGTTATCTCAGCAGGGACTTTCTCGACTATTTTTAAGCGTATACTTCACAATTTTTAATTGTGAATTATTGTAATTATATTGAAAATAGAGATGTGCATCTTTTATGAACGGCTTTTAACTCCAGGGACTCAGTGGCAAACGAATTTGAATAGAACATTTGGAAGAAGACGGCAGTATTGGAACAGTTTTTTCATGTTACTGTTCTTTCCCCTTCCCAACATAGCATAATTTTATATTTATTATTATTATTATTATTATTATTATTATTATTATTATTATTTATTTATTTACTGTTTATTTAATTTAGTGGATTTAAGGCCATCAGGTCTTGTTTACTACATCACCTGAAATCGAAATATATTTAATAATAATAATAATAATAATAATAATAATAATAATAATAATAATAAATGCAGAGAGAAACAAGTAATAAAAAGAAATAAACTACAAAAAAATACATGATTTCAAAAAGAGAGGAGCGAAAAGATACAAGTACAGAGATAAAATCATAATAAATACAAAAAACTGTAATGCATAAAAGAAATAAATAAAATAAATATGAGGACAAAGTTGTGCAGTAGCTATGATATACAGAGTGATTGACGAGGATTTACCGTCCTTTACTGAGCTCATTTCTGAAGACATTTTAAGCAAAATATATCATATAAACATAGTTCCTATTCTCAATATTTTCAGAGTTACACTAATTTAAAGTTGTTTGTAAAATACGTTTTTTCTTTAGTTTGAAGGTAAAAGAATAATACAAATAGAGAATGAACCATTCAGAAGTGTCATTTCTTTAATTCGCAAGTAGCCTATTATGAAGTTTTGTTTATGAGTTAAAGTAATTCAATTCAGTCTATATGTCATATGTAAAGAATTATAATTAAGTTGAGATATCTAGTTGGTTAAATTATGAAAATTAGTTTAATGGAAGTTTACTAGAACTGTGTTATAGGGAGCAAAATATAAATCTAAAATGTATTTATATAATGAGAATAATATTAATGTAATGAGATTTTCCCATTATAAGTTTTGTATTCTATTTAGAGAAATTAGTAGTAGACAATAATAAGAATATACAGATGTTAGTTTCATTGTAACAAATATTAATCAGTAATTAATCTGTTAAGCAAGGGTTGAGGAAAGGGATGAATGACATATGTCACAACTGGCGCTCAGTTCTGTATCCCTGGTCCATGATCGTGAATCATCGACCGTATCGAGTGGATCTAGGGATGTCACGTATTTCAATCCGTTGTTTAACAATCCTCTGTCAACTGCACAGATAACTAGCGTAGGTGGAATTGGTGATAGCGAGTTGACATTTCGAATACATGAGGTATTAGAGTGGTCCTTATTTTTCAAGTTTTAAAATACCTTCCTCCCACCACTCCAATCAATTCTCCCTGGCTTAAAAATACTGTGGGTGAAATTCTGGTCCAATAGGTTAATATTTAAGGTATGCTCAATTCAAGTGAAATTCCTCTTACTGAGCGTTTATTCTGCGTATTACGTCTTGGAACCATGTTTTAATTACTAAATCAATTAATCAATCAATCAATCAATTAATGTGTCATTCTTTTATTATTGTAGGTAACAATTATGGACAATTGAAACAGCGACATTTTCACATAGTAAGCTGCAGGTCGATGTTGAAAGTATACAAGAACACTACGAACCATCGAGCCCGTTCATTAACAAGAGAATAAACTGTTATGTTATGTCATGTTGTTATAAGGGAAACTACTTAGTCTACATTACAGCACAATACATCTGTCATCTATTCGATAACGGAGGATGAAGAAAGACCCTGGAGGGCCGTAGACTTCTTCGAATTGAGACAGCACTTGTGTTGCTGGACGACTTGCAAGATGAACTGAGTCTGTTCCTACTCTTTTTTCAGCAAAGCTTTGTATTCCTGCATGAGGGCGACTCCTCGTTCCGCGGTGTTCTTGACAACATGAAGCTCTAGAACGACCTCCTCTGCTTGTAGGTAATCGGAATTTGTAAGCCAAGTGTCAGGATCCACCTCCAAAAATGAATATGGGATGAACAAAATCTGGAAGCATCTCCGGATGTTTTTCGTTACAAAACTCCGAAATCTGCTGTCAGGTATCGAAGCCAATTCCAAAGTAATTCTTTTTGGATGATTGTCATCTGCCTCATGATGAGTCTTTTCACCATCGCTCTCTTCTCTGATGAGTCAACGTCAAAGAATGCGAGTGTTACCAGCTCTTCGCTTATATATCACATATGTTTTCATGGCACCTTGGCTGCTGGTGATGTTTGTGCCACAAGAAATTTCAACAGTCCCAATCACTGCAGTTGACAGCCGGGGGAGGAACCAGGCTTTGACGTACAGTCCAATGCCAAAGACACAGAAGTCCTCAAGACATCGTTTCTCTGCGTTGTTAGCTCGAAACCCGTATCTCTAAACAAGAATATTTTCAATGTAGAGTTCAATCTTGCTATGAACCGTGCTCGATGGATCGCACCTGGCTTATTGAAGGATATAGTTGAGTATGGTTGTATGACTTGAATGTATTACCCAATTACTCATATGTCAGTATGGCACATTCTGCATGAAATTAAACATCGTTGAACATACCCTAAATATGCTCTGAGGCTCCAGTTTTTGGCACATGTCCGTTTTTTAATGGTGTACTACTAGATAAGAGGGTGGGAAGTAGAGTCGAACAACGATCGAGAAAGCAAGACTAACAGCAACCGCAAAGCCGAAAACCCGCACGATAATGTTGTATACGTCGCGTCGTTGACGTAAAGACTGCTTGTGAGTGTTTCAAGACATCGGGACTTCGGAAGTGATCAACTCTCGAACGTCAAACAGCCTTGAATCGCCACAGTTGTTTATACCAGACTGAATTTTTATCTACTTTGGCAACTGTTATATATAAGAATCAAGTCCCCTATTTGAAACATAATCTTATTAAAACGCTAGGAATTTTCTTTTCGTATGTTTGAGATCAAGTGTACAATCTCAAGTAAAAAAATTATTAACGCTTTATTTAACGTTATGTTTTATGTTTCTTAAAAATGCAAATTTATTTGAGAATTTTTTTTTCTATTTACATAACCATAAGTAATGACATATAATAGAACCAAAACATTTTGATAACTAAGATACTGTTCTGTTTTGTCTTTTTGTCTCAATTAAACATTTATAATGTTATTTATTTCAATGATGTATGTTATTAAAATTTACGAAATGTTTCCACGCCGACCAAATGCTATTTCGAGAATGATGAGCGAGACTCGAAGCGCACGAGAGTTACGAGACGAGACTTGAAAGACAAATGCAACGAACACAGCGAGCGAGAACGGCAGTTAGTTTTGTTCATCTCTAGTAGACGGTCGGAATTTCCGAACATTTTTTAAGGTCATATAAGGACCACCCTAATGAGGTATACCCTATTTGTCACTGGAATCCTGCACTCTCCTTACAGTTGGGAAAACCTTGTAATAATCCAACCATTTAATTAGCCAATCCTGAATTCGAATCCACTTCCAAGTGCATTCTCGGAGTATAAGTCCCGCTCGCTACTCCTTTGTCATGCCAGTGGCCCTAAGTTATCTACTGATGACGATTATGGTTATTATTTCTTTAACATAACTTCTGTAGGGCTAATCAGAGATGATGGTATAATATTGTAGTCAAAGAGAAAAACGAAAATGGAAGGGGAAACCACTTTCGACAGAGAACTGTTCTCCAAGCATTCTATTTACCAATCTCTCAAAAGCTGCTGCGAACGAAACATTATCCATTTGATAATCAGCTGCGATCGGTTTTGGTTTTGAGAATCTCTGGTCCATTGAAAATCATGATAACCACTAGACCACAGATCATGACAAAGGATAACAAAATTGTACGTACACTACAGAAGAGACGATGAAAGAGACCAACGGTCTGAATAATTACGTGCATGCTACACCATTCTATTCTATTCTGTTCTATTCTATTCTATTCTATTCTATTCCCAATCCGTCTATAACTCAACAGTCTGATCAGATTTAAAACCACTGCTGACAACCATGTTAGCTATAATCAAATTAGGAATACAATAATAATAATAATAATAATAATAATAATAATAATAATAATAATAATAATAATAATAATAGGGTACAGTACATCAGTTATTCATAGATTTCAAAAAGACATATTACTGGGTTAAGAAAGAAGTGTTATATAATATTCTTATTGAATTTGGTATTCCCAAGAAGCTAGTTCCATTAATTAAAATCTGTCTCAGTGAAACGTACAGCAGCGTCCGTTTCTGTCTGATGTTTTTCCAATTCACTACGGGCTAAAGCAAGGAGTTGCACTATCACCTTTACTGTTTAACTTTGCTCTAGAATATGTCATTAGGAAAGTTCAGGATAACAGAGAGGGTTTAGAATTGAACGGATTACATCAGCTGCTTGTCTTTGGGGATGACGTGAATATGTTAGGAGAAAATCTACAAACTATTAAGGAAAATACGGAAACTTTTCTTGAAGCAAGTAAATAGGTAGGTTTGGAAGTAAATCCCGAAAAGACAAAGTATAGCCTATGATTATGTCCGTGACCAGAACATAGTACGAAATGGAAATATAAAAATTGGAAATTTATCCATTGAAATGGTGTAAAAATTCAAATAATTTATAGCAACAGTAACAAAATATAAAATGACACTCGGGAGGAAATTTAACGCAAATAAATTTGGGAAATGCGTGTTATTATTCGATTGAGAAGCTTTTGTCATCCAGTCTGCTCTCAAAAGAACTGAAAGTTAGAATTTATAAAACAGTTACAGTATATTATCGGTTATTCTGTATGGTAGTAAAACTTGGACTCTTACTTCGAGAGGGGAACAGAGATTAAGGGTGTTTGAGAATAAGGTACTTAGAAGAATATTTGGGGCTAAGAGGGATGAAGTTACAGAAGAATGGGGGAAGTTACACAACGCAGAATTGGACGCATTGTATTCTTCACCTGACATAATTAGGAACATTAAATCCAGACGTTTGAGATGGGCAGGGCATGTAGCACATGGACGAATAGCGAAATGCCTACAGAGTGTTAGTTGGGAGGCCGGAGGGGAAAATACCTTTGGGGAGGCTGAGACGTAGATGGGAGGATAATATTAAAATGGATTTGAAGAAGATGGGATATGATTATAGAGACTGGATTAATCTTGCTCAATATAGGGACTGATGGCGGGCTTATGTGAGGGCGGCAATGAACCTAAAAGCCATAGTAAATAATAATAATAAAATCAACGTGTACACAAAACTGGATTAAGAGATACAGATGTGAAAACTCCAGCAAATAATAACAAGGGTCATCGTATTTTCAAAACACAGATCACCCCACGTCATCAGGGAATAGCTGCACCAGCTGCAATAAACAACCTATGTACAGTAAAGCCTATGAAGTTGATCACCTCTGTAGCATGACCACCTGTGTAAATTGACCACATTTAAATGGAATCGGCAAATTTCCATTTGTTTATATATAGAATTTACTCTGTAAGTTCATCATCCACCTAACTTACGCTGTACAGTATGTTCAATTTTCACTAGTATAAATTTATTGAAATTCAAAATTTAATTTCTATATACCCTGGATTAATGTTGTGCTGCAATTTGGTATAGTGATTAGACAATACTTCTAGATTAATTAACTATTTTTAGAATCGAAGAAAACTTTTATTGTTAAAGGTATTCATAATTTTAAATTGGGGTGGGGTGCAATTTGTGCACAGAAACTTGGTTTACATGATATCTTGTACAATTCTGATTGTTTTTTTTTTATGTTTCTCTGTTTCATTCATAGTTTAACAGTTGAATATATAAATAAGAAATATTTCTTGCAAATTTTTTGCCACGAATTGTAAAATTCAATTTTATTACATAAATAATTAAAGAAAGGACTTGAAATGATAAAACAGTGCCAAAGGCGGAATTTGTTAAAACACTCATTATGAATAAAATAGAGAAGAAAACATTAAAAGATATTCAGAATTGTACAAAATATAAAAAAAAAAACAATTTTCCCTGTATAAATTGCACTCTCCGAATGAAAAATATAATTACCCTTAACAATAAAGGTTTCTTGGATTAAAAAAATTAATTATTAATCTAGAAGTATTGTATAATCATTATACCAAATTCCAATTCAATGTGTAGAAAGTGAGTTGTGAATCATACTAAATTTATACTAGCGAAAAGTGTACATACTCCCTTAAATTTTGACCACGATTTGGTAATAATTTATACACTTTTCACCTGAGTAACTAGACCATTGTAACAGTAATAGTTGAACATTTTGTATATCCTTGGATAGTGACCTCGATACATTTATGGGGAATTTCTCTATAGCACTATACTAATCTTCAATAGTGGGGCAGAGAATAAGGCGTGGTTTAATTCATTCACTAGTGAATAAGTAAGTTTTACTGTATATTTTACATTTTGAGTTTCTAAGTACTGTTATATTGAAGTGAGTTTCAGTTCAAATGCTCTTTCTTTCTTTTTTCTTTTTTTATCTGGAATGTCGAATTAGTGGGGTTTTTGATTAACGGTTCTTACTATGTATCATAACAAGAACGCCACTTGAATTAAATGCGTAATAACATAGGAGAAAAGAAAAAAATGATACTTCATGAGCAATCGAGATCGGGAACATCGGCTTGCAGCAGCATGGTGTATCAGTCACTGACCCTCTGCGTCGGATTACGTTTACACAATAAGCTGATCTCCCCCTGCACTCATTTTCTGCCCCATTTTCCACTGTATTGTAAGCTACGAGTACAATCTCCCGCTTCCCTCTTCGGCCGCCAGTCAGATGTCGTCTTGTAGAGAAATTCATCAATGTTTTCCAGCACACCAATCAGTGGTGCATTGGGGAATTCCCCCAACTGCGTAAAATAGCAAGAATGGGGCATGTAAGTATATATACGCTGGTTGTTCGGTTGATGTGGTCTTTGTTGAAGGGGTGGGGAACCGAGGGATCTTTTCTTATTTAGGTGGGGATTTGGGGCGGAGAGTAGAGAGGGAAAGCCACAAGAGACTACTGATACAAAGTAGAACGCGCGGGGAGCCGGCAGAGCACGTGGAGCTGTTCCCTCGGAGCGGGGACCAAGCACACCACAAGCGAAAGGAAAACCGAGTCTTAAAGGTTGGTTACTTCTTTATTTAACGAAGGTTTTAAACTGCAGAGATTATTTAGTATTAGCGTAGTGACCAACAGTAACTGTAACTGTAATGAGATGTGCATGTGGTAGAGAGGTAGAGCCCCATGCTTTCTGAAATTCGAAGGTAATGTGGTTAGCACTGCGAACCGGCCACATTTTTGTCCCTTTAAAGACCCTATAACCAATTTTATAGAAACCTGAGAAAATCACAGAGCCCTGGTCACATATAATATCAAATCGACAATTTCCATGTTACGAAATGGCAACATAAAATGAGAACAATCACCAGAACCTCCACCGTCGAAAAGACATATCTTGGTAACGACCTCTAGATGGAAGTACAGTTGAAGGGTTAGCTGGAAGAAGGGCGTAACCCAGAAAACATAGTTTTGAGATATCCAACAAAAACTATCTGTACCCTGCATCCCTTGCTGAAATATGACACTAATCATTTATATTGTAGGGTAATACGTTCTCTTGTGATTATAATGAGTTCCGTGGTTAATGTTTAAATATTGTACGAGAACGATGCATTGATTTTTTTTTAAATTACGCTCTTCTTCCATAGAAGAGGGTTGAAAATTACAGCAATACTGTTAACTTTTCTATATTTGTATAGGAGAGGCTAGATATAGGTCTATACTACAATAATGAAGATAATTACAATGTATGTTCTACAAAAATATATATATACAATATATATGCAATGCTTGGGAAAAGTGGTATAAGTTAATTTCCACAAAAAAATGTATTAGTTTATTGACAACTTACGGAACATCTGCTCGCTTGGGAATAGAGACATGAGTATTTCTCCCATTAGAATAGTTCATACAGAAGGAAATCAAATCGACATAAACCAGTCTGAAGACAGTTTTGTCCTTCTCTTGTAAGATTAACATTTTTGACTTGTGCCACTTTTCTCGAGCACTACAGATATAAAATGTTCGTTTATTGTATTGTTATCACAACATTAAAATAATTAATCCCACTTATTTCATGTTATTTTAATTTAAAGTACCTAAAATATAGGCTTACAAACACTACCACTTTAAGCTATCTAATAACCTAACATAAACAACATCTAGAATCTTAATGAGGCCTATTGGAGTGTTTGCCTCTCATGTCATTACAGTACCAACTAGTTTCACTATATTTTGTACAGTTATCACTCGTTTCTTAGATAATATGTCAGAATAAAGGACTTTCTTAAAAAATTCTTCTCAGTCATGATACTGTATACTGTGCTGTGGTTTTACGGTTGTTTGACGTTGCTTAATGATCCTCCTCTCCAAATATCCCATAAGAAATGTGTCCTGTTGGTTTTTGGTTCCAGTTTCCCGAAATCCTCAATGGAAAATGCCTTGTTCCTCTATAGATATCTGACATTTCTTCTGGCAGCAACTGACTTAAATATTTTGCTGCTAACCTGTCAGAAAAGTGGTTGTTCCTAAATGACTGACTGCTAGCCTGGATCTAACATTTTATGGCGCTGCTTACGCCTATGTTATTAGTACCTTATATTCATTCTCCATTGACAAAAATAAATAGTAATACTGTATTTCTTCCATCATTTTTCTTGGCCTACTTTTTGTGTAAGTTTTTCCATAATTTCGTCGTCGCTTGCTAGATTATTCTTTCATAGTTTGGTAAACCGTTTCCGTTTTCTACCTTTCCGCATGTAATTCATTTTCACTGATATTTTCAACATCAGAAATGTTATATTCTCTTCCATTAGGCGAAAGATAGGATAGATCAGAATATTCGTCAGACAACGCGAACACCCTTGCAGTTACCTTCGCCGGTCCTCGAACCACAGTAGTGAGATGGAAGACGGGCGCAATTCAATAATACCTGTCTATTGCAATCTATTGGGAGTAGAGGCATAACATTGTGGTGGTTGATAGAAACGCCACCAAAGAACGCCTAAGCCATTTTACGGATAAACGCCGTAATTTGAATTACGCCCTTCGTCTAGCTAACTCCTCAGTTGTTACAAACTCTACTATTCATAATTATTAGAAAATCAATAATTGAAGAATTATATACATTTACTAATAATTATTTAACATCAATAATTATTAATACTCCTCTATTATTAAAAAGTGGAGCCGCTCCCTTCCATGCAATTCTGTATGGTTATGTCACTTCTTTTGCAGTCGCTAGTTGGCAGCATAGTGAAATTGATCAAAGTTGTTCCCTTCAAAGTCCATTAGGCTCATCAATCTATTATATGTGATCAGGGCTCGGAGCCATTCTGGAAGTTACGGCAAGTTAAAATATTTTGTCTTTATCCCAGAATTAAAGCCAACTCTTTTAGTCCATAGGTTGTATCTCTAGAACTATCTCGTCTAGAATGTTCATTCGTGACATTTCTTCAGAATCATTCCCGTTTTTTTTTTAATGTCTCTCTGACTCGAACATTTTTTTTGGGGGGGGGGACACTCACATGTCCCGCTTTATGCGACGATGCTTTGCTAACGTATTATACGCTACGACGATCTACTGACTCACACCTTTTGAATCATTTGATTGGGTGATCTTTGAAAAGAAGCAGGTAATGTGGAGGAATATTCAGGAATATTGTGGTTTTGTTGAAAAGATTGTGTCAAGTAATTCTGGTGATGAGGTAGAGAACTATTTTTAAGAGCAAAATGGAAGACGTGTGAAATTTTTATCTAATTTAATATTTAAAACATTAATTTTAAGAATATTGTTAATTTGGTAGGATTTTGTTTGGCTATTTCTGGCTCAAATGCTGCTGTGAAACGCGTTTTTCCCTAGTAAACTCTCTATTGTAAAAAATAAATGAAAGTTGAAACTGCAGGGTGTAAAGGGTATAAGTGCCGTCCTTTTCATAGACGTCGGGGACGGTCTGCAGGATCAAAAAATGTCCATACAACATAGGGTCAAAACTTGATAATTTTTCCAGAAAAAAAATATTTCTTCCCTTATTTTAATCGCGTTATACTGCTTATATCGTTAGTAAAATTACGAAAACAATTACATCAGTAGGTGTATCTAGTAAAGAGGTAGACTAATATTAGTTTAAATACATATTTGTGTGTTCTATTACGTTTTCGTGAAATTAAATAAAATTGCATGCTTAAATTTGTTAATATTCTGGCGTGAGAGACATGGCAAAGTGTTCAGCAGGCAGTATTCTGCACAGACGTACAGTACGTACATATCAGCTGAGTTCAAGCTCCCTGTGCATAGGTCTACTGCCGAGCGGATGACAGTTCGGTACCAGGTACTCGATAAACAACTTAGAATGTCATTCACAGTTTAGGAATATCATATGTTATTAATTTATGGAGAAAATCATAATTCAAGTGAGGCAAGAAGATATACCGTCAATGTTTTCCGCAATCGGCGAACTTTTCTAGCGGTTTCTCAGCGATTATTATTAGAAACTGGGAATCTTTTTCCTTGTTTCGAAAATCATACAAACAGAAATTTCTTTAAAAATGGTACTGCTTTATGGAAGCGTGAGAGATTAAAATGTTGCATTTAAAAAAAGTGCATGTGACTTTGTGCAGTGAGCCATTTTTGTTTATTTTTAGACGCACAATAAAAAATGGACCAATATTGCCAATATTGTTAAATACAATGTAAATTTACCATAAAGTTATATTAATGAGATGGAAAGTTTGTATTTGCTGTTCGTTTTATGTAAACAACGATCCGCCCCTGCATTAGAACAGAGCATCTGTTTTGTACCGATATGTCTGTATCCGCTTGAGCTGTACTGTGTACTTGTAAACTCCCTCCTCCCCATCCAGCAACGTTGCCAAACGCCTAATATTGTAAACTTTAATAATTAGTTAAATATTGCGATTAGAAAAAAAATATGAGGACATTTTTTCTTCCTTATGACATGAACAACCATCAGTTAAAATAATGGCACTTATACCGCTTATAACCTGTATTAAAGGCCATACGCCTAGCTTGACCTCGTAAAAGCGATAGTACGTTTCCATTTCCTCGGCACGACTACACTAACTCAGTAGACACTACTAGTGTCACATTAGAATGAGAGATAGGCTGTACTGCATAGGTGACGTAATAGTGACGCATTGTGTGGTGGGGTAATATGTAAGCACTACACTACAAAACAAAGAACGCTTATTATGTTATTGGCATTTCATTATTTTAGTGTATGAATGCGTTGAAATAATTGCTGATCTGAAGAAATGCTTCGTTAATTAATTCTTCTTCCTCATTTAGCCCAGTATTAGACCTCATTGGTCTGTTAGTCTCAATACATCATCATGCTGGTCTCGTTATTCACACTCCCCTCTCACAGCCTTCGGCTAGGTAATTAGCGCTACCTCAGAATTACAGGGAAATTAAACCTCTTACCATCGGTGATCGCAATGCTCACATAAGCCATTTCACAAATAACGATTTAAAGTATTTTCCAAGCACTTGATCGTAATTGTCATAAATGTTTCTCTTGGCAGCAATTTTCATATACCGCAACCTTCATGGCATTTTTTCTAGAAAGAGAATGAACTACAGTGGGCCAAATTAATATGACATTTATTGTCGAGGCCAAATGATACGCACTTAAGAAGAAGAAGAAGAAGAAGAAGAAGAAGAAGAGTACTCCGACAGTTTCAGTTATAGAGTATTCGGACCTTAAATTGCAGTACAGCGCTTATGGAGTGCGTTGCTGCGACGTCAACTGCAGAAGAATGCGCGCAAGAATGGCTTAAGCGAAACGTCATAACTACATAAGCTTATCTATGAAACGTTTCTTCTTAATTTGAGAATCCATTTTACACTGCTATCTTATAGCACTATATCTTATTTTATTTTGCACAAGTTTTACTTTAAGAAACTCTACGCACAAGCACTAACACACGCACAAAATATCCTTACCTGTATATAATTGGATATAGTACACTATAAATTACTTACGATCGTCAATGCACGTGACCGTCTCAAGATTGAAATGTATATAACTCGTGATCTCCATCAGGCAAAATTCGAATGTGTGTATGTTGTACGATAGCTGCAAGAGCTAACTCGGCACATCAAAACGAAACAGAACAGATATCCACCCTTTCCTAAATCATAAATCTGGAAGTAAATGAGCTACAGACTTGGGGTTTGTTTTAAAAATAACTTCCATCTTCAAAGGACATTTCTCCCGCTTTGACGCCACATATAGACAACACCGAAAAAAATTTTCCGCTGGCTGACTTTTTCGTGTTTTCGTGTAAAAACTTCTGACTATGACTAAAAAGAAAGAGACACTCTACATTTTCTTAGAATTCAAAAGTAGATTTAAAATTACGAACGTGGAGAGTGACTGTTTCTTTACCAATAGTAAAAAGTGAACGTTTCTAACGTATTTAATGTAGGAGTTATGATGTGATATGTTTCGTGTAGCGAAGATTTTGCATTTGAGGTAAATTTTTATTATATTGACATTTTAAACCTTAATTACTTCGTAAGACATTTTTCATTAACGCCAACAGATGCAGCTTCAAATTCTCTATGTAACTATATTCATGTGTTTTAATCGATTACTATATATTTTACGGAAATGTGGCAAACTCGCTCGATTAGAACAGGATAGCGCTTATGGTGAAATTCATGAGAAGGAAAGAGACGAATAGTTTCCATTCTTTGCTCCACTGTAATTTAAGGTCCGATCTAGTAAACAGAGATAAACGAGAAGTTTCTTCCTCTAAGATTTTTCTTCGACTATTGCTTTCCCGCTTTACCATCGTGTCTAAATGACCTCTACAGTTGAAAAGAATGTTAAATATAAAATTGTTATTGCCATATTTGTAATGCATGCTCAGTAAAGATGGCGACGATACGCGACGGTAGTAAGAGAATTCTACAACGCCACACATTGCAATCCTTTCCTGCCAAGAAGGCCTTATGCCGCGCCGCGCGCTCGATGCAATAAAGATAACATCGTGCTATAAAGAAGGTTTGTGCGTGAGTGATACGCGGACGCACGCGACGAGATGAGTGAGGCGCCCGACATGCCATGTTGCATGGACACTTCTTGGTGGTGATTCGTGGCTGTATCGGGTTCAGTGTTCCCTTCTTTGCCATGGAACTGAAATACAACAAAAGGGATCTAAAGCAGATACATTTTATTTTTTCACTAAAAACCAATTATCTCTAGTGTATCAAAATGTGCTGTCTTATTGTATTTCAATTTCATTCATTCATTCATTCATTCATAGTTTCGGAGTCGGAACATAGGTATTCTTAGCTGAGGTTTCAATTAATACATAATAACTCAAAAGTAAGTTTAAATATATAGAGAAATCATTATATTGGCACAATTTTTACGTTGATACAATGAAGCATGTCATTTTAATAACATGTTTAACAATAGTCTACATATCAACTCCCCGATTATTAAATTTCACTCTTCATTACATTTCAACCATTGATAAGTTTATATTAGACCATTTAACTGTTAATTATGACATTCATTTACTAGAATATTGAAAAAAATCCAGAACTTGACGTTATAAAATTTAAAATTTTATATGGAACGACCCAGCCGTTTCTTAACTCCAACATTAGGACGAAAATTTTGCAGCTTGTTGAAGTAACAGAAATGAAGTAATAGTCTATTACTGTAGGTATAGAGCAGGCCTGCAGAACTGTAGCTCCTAAGAGCGACTCCTATACTCCCCTTTCTTACCCCACCCACCTTTTCTACCAGTGCGGTCATGCCGTTCTAGTTACTCTCGGCTGCATCAACATTCATTCTCGCGGCGGCAGGTATACAATACGCTATCAAGAATTACAAATGAACAGATAATAAAATCCTTAGGAACATACCTTTAGAAAGTAAGAGAAAAATCAATGCGGGAAATAAATAAATTAAAAGACATGTAAAATAAATTCTAAAATGTATGTGTGCATACAATGTAAGAAGGTCTACCTATGTATATATCGTCCTATTACTAGTAAAGACGATTAAATCCACTTTTTGTGTAAAATAAGTTAAGTACAGTCCCCGACTTGTCTTTCCGTGCTCTGTATTCTACTAAAATGAAATAAGTCCGAAATGCTGCTTGCAGGCAACAAACCAATTCATTTTTCCTTTGAAATTATTCAAATCTGCTTTACAGGGAGCATTACCTGAAAGACTAGATTTGCATAATATATGTTACTGTGTGCGTTAACAGAAAACCACAATTCCAAGTCACACAGAGATTGTGTGCACTCGATGTGGGTCTCTGGCATTTCGTCAGCCCACGCGAGTTGTGTGGATATAAAGAGAAATGTTGAGACGGTGTCGGGTGGAGTTCCCGGTTATCTCAGTTGGTAAGAGCGCTGGTACGTTCAACCAGAGGTCCCGGGATCGATACCCGGCCCCGGAACAATTTTTCCCTTGAAATTATTCAACCAATTACTTTATTTTAAGAATTTATTATGATTTTTCGTGCATTAATAAAGTTTTAATTCCTGTTTTTACAAAACTTGTATTACTGGTCTTAACTGGTTTTACTAGTAATAGGACGATAAATAAATTGTACGTTGATAAGCTATATGACCGGATGTCAATGCTGTCATTCAACATTGTAACGCACTCCAGCCAAATAAATAAATAAATGCATACATAAGTAAATAAGTAAGAAAGTAAGTAAATAAGTAAATAAATAAATAAGTAAATAAATAAACAAGTGAATAAATAAGTAAATAAATAAATAAGTAATTAAGTAGGCCTACATAAGTAAATAAATAAGTAATTAAGTAGGCCTACATAAGTAAATAAATAAGTAATTAAGTAGGCCTACATAAGTAAATAAATAAGTAATTAAGTAGGCCTACATAAGTAAATAAATAAGTAAACAAACAAACAAATAATACGCGTACTGCAGTTTAAAGAGAACTGGAATATGGCAAAATGTAAACCCGAGAAGGAATACTACTTCCAAAGGAAATGGGAATATGAGTATTTTGTTGTTGAAGACGAAAGAATTGCTTGTTTACTGTGTCCCAATTTATTTCCCCACGTCATTTCAATATTAAACCACATTTCAACAAAGTCCATATTAAGAATTATGGAATGCACAAACTTTCTAGTAAGTTCATTATTACGAACTGTGTATTGATTATTTGTTTATTTATATACTGTAAAATTAAGGACGTCACTCGTTCATTTTGAATTGAAATTAATAGTGACTTTCAAGGTTCATTACTTAAATGCTATAAATTTATGTTTCCGTAGGTGATGATAGGAGAAAAGTTTTCGAAAATCTAAAACAGGTTAGGTGCAAAGATCAAAGAAACTACCGACAGGAAATCCAGCATAATTGTAAACCTTGAAACGAGATAACGTATTATAAAAACAATGAATTTATTACAATCCTTTTTGAAAATTACATGCCGCCACTGATTGTCCTTTGACGACAAGAGAAGGTAAATAACTCTACGCGGAAGTCGATCATCTCCAATAGAAGTGGAGTGAGGCTGACGTCATATTTCCCCTACTTACGAATTCTGCAGGCCTGATATAGAGAAATGTCAAAAACAGGTCAACTGTTGACGTACATGAGTCCTCACTTTATCACAAATGTAATATAGTGGATATTTTTGTCTACAATTAAATATTTCCAGAGATTATTAAATAAAAGCGTCATACTGTTACCTTACATTTTTTCTTTATCTAGAATATAATATTTAAAATAAAGAGGCTCACAAAGTCTAATAATGATACAAAGTTTACCTAGCTACAAATCAAACGAACGTTGGTTCAGTTTCTGGTAGAAAATTGTGAATTTATTTCATTCCATAGAGCATACATGGGCATCGCGCCTCACTTGAGAATTTATGCCTCACTGACCTTCACAGAGCTTATCGCTCTGAGTGACATTATCTTCACAGTCCCCGTTGCTCCCTCACGTAGCTCCTAGGTGTGGGCAGGTTCTATATCAGTTTCATAAGCAATATCAGTGGTGGCATAATGGCATTATCAAAGCAGTGTGTACGCGTTAGAAAACGATTATTTCATGAGAAATGGGAGGAAGAGTTTTTTTTTTTTGCTGTTTAGAAGGGGAGAACATACGATGTATGTTATGCTCGAAAATCCTATTAGGCATTAATAAATTTAATATACAACGACATTACTCCTTATGTCATAAAGAACATGCTGAATTGAAAGGTAAGACAAATTAAATGTTATTTTTCGTACTATTCCGAAGAAAATTTATGATTTTAACATTTGGATAGTATACTAAATACGGCATTATACCTTAAACACGCTGCATTAAAAGGTACGAGGAATTAAATATTGTTTGTACGTATTATTTCCAAAAGAAATTTATAAAAATAAAATATCAAAGGTGCGTAGAAAACGGAATATGATTTTCTGAAATTATTTTAGGTCGAGAACGTGCAAATCTATTAAGTAATCTTGAGAAACGCCAGAATATTCAAGAAAATAAACGTAGATGTGATGGAATACTATTGGCTAGTTACGCAATTTCTCGACTGTGATTTAAATCAATTCATTGATGGAGAAATAGTAAAGAGGTTTATGATTAAAGCTGCCGAATTAATTTGCCAAATTGAATAAAAATTGTCGAGTCTCTCACGTTAACCAAGCGCTTTGCTAATAATTCGCCACTGACCGCCTTAGCGATAATGATAAGGTGACGCAGGTCACAGCAGTTTATATTTCCCATCCTACTCTGCAGTCTCCTCTCCTATTAAACAAACTATTTCAAATCGAGTGCCTCACGTAACCGAAAATTGTGCCCATGTATGCCATAGAGATTGTTAGGCCGGTAGCATACTGCAAAGGACTTTCGTCTCGGGACATTCGTCCGATCCAGTATACTGCAGTCTCATAAGAATGCGTGTAATCACCGTCATATCGAACGGTTCGAGACAAAACTGTCCTGTCCGAGACAGAATATCTGATGCAGTATGATGCCAACATAAATGTCCTTTGATTTGTGTTATGTTAAACGATTACTTTGCACCAAGCTGACTATACTAACGGAGTATTCTCCTGTCTGTGTATGTGTAATTCATGACCCTAATCGAGCTACATAAAGAGCCAGATTCTTGAAGGCTGATAGTCCATAACATAAAGTTTTATAACGTGTTCACTATAGCATTGTCGTTTTCAGGCGAGAGAAACACTGTAAATGCCATCCTTATTGCAAGTAGCCACGGAAAATACTTGTGATGCATATTCAGTCAATGTACAGCAACCTCAGATTGCCATATGATACCAGAGCTTATATCTAAAAATAGAGACTCGTAAAATGAACAAGTAGTAACTGACGACACTACTCGTTTTTTTCAGCTACTATAGCGATAAAATGATGACAACAATAATAAGTGTTTGATGGATTGAGGATTGTAAAGAAAACGGTACTGAGAGAAAATCAGTCCCACAGCGCTTTCTGTATCTTAAATGTCACAAGATCAGCTGGGAATCGAATTTCGATCATTTTCAATGAGAAGTTGTCGCATAACTTACCGGGTGATGGCTCGACAGAATAATTTCGAGAAATTTCTTCCAATAACATACTTACGTAAATTTTCATTTGAAAACCAGCTTGCTTTAGCTTAAACATAATGCCTTGAGCGAAATGTAATATGATGCGAAACTGCGGCCAACACCATCTAACTGCGCCCGGCCGAAGTAACAAGACCAGCGTCCGATGTCGTAGGTGGTGAACTTTAGAACTACGTGATGGGTAGATCCTCCAGAGTTCTCCATTTATCCGTTAGGGTTAGACAGATGAGAAGACAAGATGAAATCAGAAACTTGCAAAAGAATCTATGCAAATGTTCTGCACCTGTAAGTGATACTTGTATATATGTAGTGTATCTTAAACAGTGATGTTTATGGACCTTGTTGAAATAATAGGCCTATTGTTGAATGTGTTGTAGAATAGTAGATAGTAATATAATAATTTCAATTATCTAACTAGTTTTTGCAGACTTTTCCAGTCCACAGTCTCTTCTCCATACAAAAACTTTAGTATTCACCTCGCCATTTTGCATCTTGGAATGGCTGGGAATTTCCGTGTTAAGGTTTCCCTGTGGGCAAAGGCTAATTGGGATTTCCCGGTCTCTGATCGAGTCGAAAACCCTGATAGAACTGAAATTTAATCCTTGCGGTAATTTTATTTTATTTTATTTTATTTTAGTAGGTTATTTTACGACGCTTTATCAACAGCTTAGGTTATTTAGCGTCTGAATGAGATGAAGGTGATAATGCCGGTGAAATGAGTCCGGGGTCCAACACCGAAAGTTATCCAGCATTTGCTCATATTGGGTTGAGGGAAAACCCCGGAAAAAACCTCAACCAAGTAACTTGCCCCGACCGGGAATCGAACTCGGGCCACCTTGCGGTAAATGTCGGTGAAGTCCGGAGAGGCTAATTAGTCAAATAGACTCTCTTCACCTCCACGCTGAGGCCCCCTGGGTTCTTTTAAGATGCGAAAGAGAGAGTAGTGCGCGGAAAGCAACGGGAAGATACCGCATTTACATTTTCCAAGAAAAACTGCAAACAATAAGAAGAAACTGCCTACTAAAGGATGTACTGGAAGGAATGGTGAACGGGAGAAGAGTTCGGAACAGAAGAAGATATCAGAGGATAGACGAAATTAATATATATGGATCATATGCGGAGCTAAAGAAAAAGGCAGAAAATGGGAAATATTGAACAATGATAGGTTTGCAGTGAAAGACCTGCCCTTGGGCAGAACAATAAATGAATTAAGGTTTCCTTCAGGTCCGCCAGATGTCTCCCATCGTGATCACACTTCGAAATACGTCCGCCAATGTTATACGAGTAAGACGGACATAATTTTCATAAACAGTTTTGTTCTGCAAGAAAATTAAGCAAGTGTACTTGGGCTTTTCGGCCACTTAAAATTTTTTCATCTAGAAAGATATTATTATTATTATTCAAGGAAGGATTTGTGTTCATTTTAAAGGTAAGCGTTCACTACATCGTATACCACTCATCGGACGAATCGCACAGATCGGAAAAAGACAATCTTTGTTGTAATTGTTATGTAACCGCGTTCACTACATCGTATCGCACGCATCGGCTCTCGGTAAATCCGTCCACGTTTCTCGGATGAGCAACTTTTCCGATGCGTGCGATCATGGCCTTCTTTAATAAATCAATTTTAATTGCTCAACTGTTACTATTATGTTGTGCCATGTTCAGTGTCGCGCCAAAATGGCAGACGGAAAACTTATTTCGCTTGAAGAAAACTGTGAAGAGTTATATAATTTGAGGCATTCCCATTACAGTAATCAAGTCGTTTCTTACAGATATGTTATGTAACCAATATCTCTTTCGTTTCTTTCTCTTCAATGAAACAATTACAAATTCTTTTTCGCTAAGACTCATGATTAATAGACCTAACCTCAAAACTCCTATGTTTTCAGTAATGTCAATAACGTACGTCATATGATTTAAACAGCTGATAGAGAATCCGATGAGACGATGAGGTAGAGCCGTTACAGTGAACGCACTGCACTTAAAATATCCGTTCCGTGCGATTCGTACGAGGAGTGCGATACGGTGTAGTGAACGCTTATCTTAAGTGTGCTGCTATTTGATATCTAGCTGATGTATTTAAAATTGAAGAAAAATGTCTACAGTATAAATTATTTCACTGTTTAAAATATTAAAACTACTTAGGTTTATATACGTGATTTATTTCATTTCATTTGCGCCATGGAAACAACTCGCTCATCCTTAACCCACCTTCACGTGTTACGCGTCCATAAAATGTGTATACTGGTTCACTCTTACACAATGCATGCACTCAGTGCTGGAATCTGCCCATCACTGACCTAAGAAATACAGAACTCTATATTAACAGCTGACAAACCACCATACCGTAAGTAGGATTGGACCCACTACCATGGTTTTCACATAAATTTAAAACTGCACCTTCTTCTTCTTCTTCTTCTTCTTCTCGTGTTCGTTCTTTTGCTTCACCTTTTCCTATCGAATCGTGATATCAGATCTTCTTGGCTTGAGTCCTTATTTGGATTATTCCTAGACTTGATACATTTTTAAACTGAAGATATTGGAACCCGTTGGGTTTGGACAAAAAGGTTATCGATCCCCCTAGGATTTAACATTGATAACAAACATCTGTTCTCCAATAGGGTTTCGAGTCAACGATGGCAGTGGAACACTAAAGGCTCATTTACAATGAAAATTAACATAACGTAAGCGTTAACTTAAGAATGTAAACGTTACGGTAAAATCAAGAAGTCATACCATCATTCACGATGGGAACATAAACATAACCGCAAACATACTTGGTAACCATGGAAACATAACAACGACGCCATTTCCTCATATTCTGTCGTATACTTCAGCGCTCCACGATTGTGTTCTGTTTGCAAATCACGTAAGCATAAGGATGAAAGTTTGGAGTTTGCAAACTTTCATATTAACATCTTACGGTAATGTTTATGTCAATGCTTATGTGAATCATTGTGAATGATCCCATTTGGTAGCCTGGGCGCAAACTTCTGTGTTTATGTTACGGTTATGTTTAATTTTCATTGTGAATGGGCCTTAACTCTACGCTTAGCCGTTGCACAGACTACGAACAACTAACACATAATTTATAAGACACTTAATTGCGAATTTTCGGATCTGCTGGTACAGTTCACCGTAAGCTGAATTTTAACACAATCGTTATCAGCTCCTCAAGAAGCAAATTGTTCTCAAATAAAACCAACAAGCTCCACTTACTGTAACTCGCGCAAACATTTTCCTGGTTCCTGCTGTGAGCATTTCCCTAAGGAACAACAGCAACTGGATTGGAAAAAAATGAAGCACCCTAGAGCAAAAAAAAGTGCTGACGTCAGAAAGTCACGTATCTCGTCTGTAGGGACCATCAGCACAGCACTGATTTACGGCCAGTGCTAAAAACGTTCGTTCTATACTTCCACTTGCTGACTACATGAGTTTAGAGGGGAGGCGAAATATCGACGAGACTTGCTTTACGTCAGGTTGCAACTTTCATATGCTTGGAACTAGCTTAGAAGCGTTATGTAAAATAGGTTAATTCGCCATGCACCGCTATATCAATTCTGTGCGTTTAATTATAATTCTCGGATATTCTGAGAAATTGTAATTATTAGCAGAGCAGAATTTAGGTATAGTGCCGCCCCTAGGCAGTGCTAAAATTTGCTGCCCCCCAACTCCCACAAACATTTTATGAGCAGCTATTATACAGGTCATGTTTAGTTTTAATTAGTTTTAAATAAAATGTTACAATTCACAAAACAATAAATTACTTGAAAAAAAAATACATGCATCTTGTGAATTATAAAGATTTCCTTCGCACTTTCTTCACAGAGAAAGCATTGCTGAAGTTAATCTGATGAAGCACATCAGACTCGATGCAAAGAAACATATTTAAAGCTTATGCAGTGTTGAAACAAAATTTATTTGTGAAAGTAAGGGTATGTTTTATTTTTAAGTATTGGTTTTGTTGTTGATATAGGGGAGAGTCGGGTAGTATCGGACATCGGGTAGTATCGGACAGTGCGTTTCTTTCATCTACCACCATATGGTAGTACCTGAATGACATGGTTACGTTTCTCTATGCGACATCACAGAAACGTAACCATGTCAATCAGGTATTATCATCGTGTGGTAGATGATATTACCCGATGTCCGATACTACCCGACTCTCCCCTAATTATTACGAATATTTCTTACTTCGAGAGGAAGTATAGAGTAAATTGAAACATAAACCACAACTCTTTGCGGAATAAATCTTTCATATCGAATTATATAGCGCACATGTTGGAAAGTAATTTAAATAGTATTATTGATAATATATTACATTGGAAATATAACTAGAGTTATAGTTACTATTCATAGCGATAAAAAATAAACACACATCCAATTTGATCTTCAACAATGCATTCTTGTTTATACAAGCAGTTAAACTTAAGCAGTTTCATAGTATAATAAAGTGATACCGGCATTACAAATAAATTATGCAGGTGCACACTTTCCTTTTACTCTCGCCACGACGCCGACGGCTGCAATGCGATAACAAAACAATATCCGACATCCACAAGGTGTTCAAGAACAAACTTCAAGAAAAGATTTACCAACAAGTGTTTCAAAAACAAATTTCACTGTAAAATGAAAATGAAAAAACAAAAGGAAAGCATAAAGGAAGAGAAAGAGAGAGAGAAAATGCCGCCACCTCCTAGAAATTGCCGCCCTAGACAACTGCCTAGGTTGCCTAAGCCTAAATCCGGCACTGATTATTAGTGATTACCTACAAAAACGTGCTAGTGTGTTGGTGATAATTTCTGGTGAATCGATTTTAGAGATTTTGTATATGAAGAACGTATTAGTATCAGACTTTGACGTATGATCTTGCTTCTCCTGTCGTAATTTTACATTTCACTCATAATTCACTTCCCTTAACTTGGTCGGTGCAGACATCTTTTGCATAATATAGTCCTTGTACTTATATGCCAAAGTTCATAAGATTCCTAGTATAGTCTGAGTGTCCAATTAATACCCAGGCGTAAGACTTTGTGTTGGATATATATTATTTCACATATCAATACTTTTACAATAACGTCAAGCTGTGTTGTCACATTTTTGTTCCAAAGATAATTCCTGGTTACAATTATTTTATACCGACATCAATACACTGAGTTTCAACCACCACCATTCACGTGTTTGAGAATAAGGTGCTTAGGAAAATATTGGGGCTAAGAGGGATGAAATTACAGGAGAATGGAGAAAGTTACACAACATAGAACTGCACGCATTGTATTCTTCACCTGACATAGTTAGGAACATTAAATCCAGACGTTTGAGATGGGCAGGGCATGTAACACGTATGGGCGAATCCAGAAATGCATATAGAGTGATAGTTGGGAGGCCGGAGGAAAAAAGACCTTTGGGGAGGCCGAGACGTAGCTTGGAAGATAATATTAAAATGGATCTGAAGCAGGTGAGATATGATGATAGAGACTGGATTCATCTTGCACAGGATAGGGACCGATGGCGGGCTTATGTGAGGGCGGCAATGAAGCTGCGGGTTCCTTAAAAGCCATTTGTAAGTAAGTCCTTGTACTTATAATGCCAAAGTTCACAAAATTCCTAGTATAATCTGAGTGTCCAATTAATACCCAGGCGGAAAACTTTGTGTTGGATATATATTTTTCACGTATCAATACTTGTAACATCAAGCTGTGTTGTCACATTTTCGTTCCAAAGATAATTCTTGGTTACAATTATTTTTATACCGACATCAATACACTGATTTTCAACCACCACCATTCACGTAAGTAAATTTTAAACTATAAGATTACTTTAAATTAAAATGGAAATGAAAATTACTAACCTTTTTTGCCGTCTGATTACTGAAATATGTTACTAGCCAGTGATATATGCAATGGAGGGGGAAAGGAACTGGCCCATTACCTCCTGGCTTAGTTGCCTCATGAGTGATTTCCTTATTGGTTGAGGTTCCAATCAGTCTTCGGAATGCTGATTTAACATACACATAAATACCGTATACCCAAAAACTGGTAACATGATAATTATTACGGAAATAATTAAGATAAATCAAATTTATATTAATATGATTATATGTGGCTAAGAAGACTTTTGCGATGAAATTGGTGATGATAGGTTTCTGATGATTAAGTTTATGCCAAGTTCATAATTAAGACAACTAAAGCAAAACTGTGAATATGAGATTAATGCAATAGTGATTGTTTGATGATGACGATAATGATGTTGGGTGGTGGTGGTAATATGTATTAATTAACGGTTTTAGCTTAATGATCAGGCAGACTCACTGCGAGATAGAAGGCAGAGGATCAAATTTCTTTGAGTGCAGGTATTTGTTTTCGCCCTAGCACGACGACGACGCTGGAATGTGCTCGGTCATATATCAAACATGCAACGAGAGTAATTTCCCCCCGGAGTAAAGCGGTCGTAACATGAATCCGACAATCCATCTCTCTCAAATCATAATGTACCTGAAAGAATCATGAGATCCCGCTCGCTCCATAAACATAGCTTTCCCTTGTTTATCTCCATTTTTTTTAATTTATCAGCATCATTAATATTCCAAGCCTTCGATAAGATCTTGTACTACTATATCATGGAGCTTATCTGATGTAAATCAATGTCTGAAATGTTTCTCTGAGATGATCACAAGTAGTGCTTGACGTGCCAAACCTACGCATATGAGAGTAGGAGCGATTCGAATCAACCGTTGTAGTCTTCTATTTTGAGAGCAACTATTTTATTCTCAAATTCTTAAGTAGCATTTTCTCTGTAAAAAAAAAAGGTTTGTCAATTATTCCCTTTAGGTTTTATGCACCTGAAGCAGCCGGATGGCTCAGTAGATAAAGAAACTACCTACTGACTAAAAGGTCTCGAGTTCATTCCCAGGTGCTGGTAGATTTTTTTCTTTCGTTGACTTCAAAAATGGCCCCGAGGTCCATCCACCTCCTGTCAAATTGAGTATCGGGTCTTTCCCAAGGGTAAAACTCGTTAGGAGAGTGATGTAGACCACACCACCGCATTCTAGTGCCGAGATCATGAAAGCATGGAGCTCTACAGGGTGATTCACGAGGAAAGGTAAACAATTTAGAATACGATATCTTAGGCTATTTTGAGTGAAAAAGTTCACATGAACATAGGTCCGTTTTCGAACGATGGCGGAGCTAGATGCATTTTTTTGGTAAAACATCTCGCCCTAATCTGAATCAGATGTTACCATATGCTGCTGACGTGAGAACAGGTCACGGATCGCAGTGAATGACGTAACATTGGAAATCTGCATTATGAGCGATGTAGATAAGAGAAACAAACCGAGTGGGGAGCATTACAAATGTTCAATCGCCTGCTCTTGTCTGATGTTATGACACAGAACCAGCACATTATACAGGTACAGTTTTCGGAAGTGTTAAGTTGTGTTTTTCAAGATGCCTTATAAATTTTCGACTACACAATACGCCGATATTGTGTATGTTTATGGTTTGTGCAATGGAAGTTCCTTGCGTGTCGTCGCTGAATATGAACAACGCTTTCCGAACAGAAGGGTACCATATCGAAGAGTATTTACTGTCTATGGGGTTGGATAAAAGACTTGGTATTGCAAAGGAAGGGGGAAGCGAGAGTGACCCTAATCGATCGTATTTTGGATGCGGCATAAAGAACAGCCACGAGCAACTCTCCCGAGCGACGAGCGCGATTCACGCCCGAGCGCAACAATGCATTGAAGCTGAAGGAGGTACCTTTCAAAATGTGCGAAAACATCGACCCCGACTTCTAGAATACTAAGTAAGTATGTATGCATACGTGAATATAAACTTTAAATTTCTCCGTTATCTGCCTCTAAATGCGAGTTAGTACAATGGAATCTCAGACGTTTTTGTGAAATCGAAGAGCCATATCTCCATAACCGTTCGAAAACGGACCCAATTCATATGAACTTTCTGACTCAGAATGACTTCAGAATTCACATCCTAAATTTTTTACCTTTCCTCGTGAATCACCCTGTATATCCATGTCCTCCATACGTCTTTATTGTGTGTAAAGAGGTTATCTTCATGTTTTTACAGCATGTATTCAAATTGCTAATAATTGAACTAACACTCTTTCAATTCGAAAAGTTCTATGAACAATAGCTCTCATTGAATAATTTCAAAACCCGGGACCTTTGGCTGTGCGCCCCAACGCTCTACCGACTGAGCTACCCAGGAATTCTACGAGACTCCGGCTCTATTTCCCTTATACCTCAAGTGAGTTGACAGAATATCTGAGCCTAGCATTGAGTGTCCACTTACAGAGTGATTTAAATTTGTGGTTTTCTTTTAACAACGAACAGTAACACGAAATTATTGAAGTCAGCTTTACAGGGAGTTGTACCTGAAAGCCAGATTTGTATAAGAGTTCTTATGCAATGTTACTAATATAGGATGTGACTACTAAGTTTAGTACAATGAGAGAAATTGAAATTATAGGAAGAGAGGAGATATTTCAATGTAAGTTTACAAATGAAGGTTGAGTTGAGCATTGACGTACAAAAATAGTGTCTAACGAAAAATTTATCGAGGTGAAAGTGAACAAATAAACAAGGGATTCAGTGACTATTGAAGAAATAGGGGATAAGAGTGATGACAGAAATTTAATATGCAATCTACTGAAAAAAGATGTGTTAATGTCTTGAATTTGATTAAGTACATTTATAAGTGTATAAATTAATTAGTCTATATTACATTCGTGTTCTCTAACTATAAGAAGTTATTATCATCATTATTATTTTAGATTCTGTTTGTATTTTATATGTCTCTGTATTTTGTATTTTTATGTAAATAAATTTAAATATGTCTGGTAAATAATAAATAGAATATTTGGTCGAAATGTCGAATCGAAGTTCCCATGTGAAAGCTACGCAGCTCCTGTGTTTATGTAGTTCGTGTCGAGAGGTTCGGGTTGTGATATCAGGAATGCGAGTTGTACTGTCAGTCACGACGATGTATAAATTAAAATTTGTTATGATACAGCTCCTCTCGGAGTGCGTCCGCCCTCCCCCAAGCCCCTCGAACTCCAGCGCTGTGTCTCTGTTTCGCACACACAAAAGAAACTAGATTAATAACAAAACTGGGATGTCATCTCGAGTAATGAAAACTTTTCACAGGAATGCGTTTCATTACACGGTTGCTACAGTGTCTGTAAACCAGTGACGACACCTCTCCCAGATGTCCGGGATGTCGTATGGCAGTTGTCGACCTCAGAGCTTTGGTTAAACGTTAAACAGTGTTGTTAACTATGGTGAAGTGTTTATTTTGCTTGCCAAGAGATCTGATGTTCACGCATTCGAACTCTGCCGACTTCTAAGAGAGAATAGCTTATTAGCATATCCTCCTTCGAAAGAAAGTAAAGATGAGGGATGCATGTTCTAGATTTATGAAAAACTTAAAAAAAAATCCTTTCCTGAATGAGAGGGTTCTGTATCAAACTACCGGTAGCTTATTGCCCACATAAAAATTCTCATCATCTCCTCGTCTATCTTCCTAGTGAATTATACTTTCCATATGTTCCTTCCTAAGAAGCGGAACTCATTATTGTTACATTATGAAAATATATAAATATTTCGATATACCGATATTGAAAACTATGCAGTAAATATTTCACTCCAAACAGTCTTCATTTATGTTTTGTTTTATTTTATTTTTATTTATTTATTTGCTTATTTATTTATTTACTTATTTCTTTACTTATTTATTTTTAATCTATTTAATCTGTTTGTTTACTTATTTATTTATGTTTGCTTATTTATTTGTTTACGTATTTTAGTTTACTTATTTATGTATCTGTTAATTTATTTATGTATTTATCTGTTAATTTATTAATTTTTCTGTTAATTTAGTTATCTATTTATCTGTTAGTTTATTTATGTATTTATTTGTTAATTTATTTATCTATTTATCTGTTAGTTTATTTAAGTATTTATCTGTTTATTTATGTATGTATCTGTTAACTTATTTATGTATTTATCTGCTAATTTATTCTTATTTATTTATGTTTCATATCATGTTTAACATTACACTTTACAAGCCATTTAAATTTTGGCGTGAAACTTCTATATTTAACCTAAAAGTGTGAAAATAGTAACATTTGAATATGAAATATTTACTGTGACGTCTCTCGTGGTACATGGAAATAGAAGTTACGCTCCACTTCCTATTTAATGCACCTCGAACCTAAAAAAAATGGGCCATGGACCTTCAATCCTTCCCTCCAAATTTTTCCCAGCTACTTTTCTGAACTTACTAGGTTTCAAAATTATTGACGTTCAGGTTCTTCGCTGGAATCGTCCTTCTTCAGGAATTGGCTTCACGCTCGTTCCTAATGTCTGCCGAGCGGTTCTTACGTATGCTCATGTATAAAATCAAATGCATTGTGAATTGGAAACACTGCTGTTACAAATTTAGAATGCGGACTGTTCTGCATATGCTTAACACAGAAATAATCACTTAAGCCTCTAGCAAAAAAATTAAAGAACTTGTCACTCTTATAATAAAACGTAAATTTATAACAGGGGAAATAAATAAACTCCTACGGCTTCAGCAGCTGGATACCTGGTTCTAATGAGGCACTGATTCTGTAATTAACATGGAGGCATAAGATAATTAGTCACCCTGTCATTGCAATATATTCTGACTCCGCCTTTATTTGTTTGTTTGTCCATCTCGCTCCATTATCAAATATTACTAGATAGATTGTACTCATCCTGCTTATGATAGTATTTATTTTATCCTTACATTGTTGAGAATATTCATCGTTGCATAGTTAGTAGAATGGCTGAGATTAGATAGGTGATAGATTGTAAATCCTAAGATAACCTAAAAATTACATACCAAGAATAAAGATGTTTCACGCAATCTCATGTGATGCCAAGTACATTAATTATTACAGAAATGATAAATATATCAAACATATGAGATAAAGCTGTAAAAAAAGTTAAGTCATCTTGCACAGCAATGTTAGAGTATTTATTCATTTTAAACTGAACTCTAACGATGATCATAACGGATTTACAAATTATTGGAAAAGAAGAGTTCGGTAATTATTTAGCGATATATTGTGAGTCTAACCGTTGTTGAGTCAATTAGCAGTCCGTTCATCACAAAATGTGACCATGATTTAATCCGGAGAAGATACTACGAGATTTACGATGGCCAGTGTGACTGTGGAGAATGTTTTCTCTAATAATTCTACGGAAAAAAGTTTTCTTTTATACATACATACATACATACATACATAGACTAATATATATATATATATATATATATATATATATATATATATATATATTTTCTTTCCAAAATATTTTCAAACTCTTGAATACTTTTTGCAAATTTCAAAGAATTCGAAAGCAAGTCTTCAAATTCCGCACACTATACACCCTTCAAACTTGTCGGCAAAAAAAAGAGAGAGAGATACTTTCATATTAACTTTACTTTGTAATAATAAAGGGAGAGTTTTCACTTCTTTAAAACATTATATTGTTGGTATCCACATACAAGCTGCTGCTCCTGCTATCTGGCGGGAAACCGACTAACTCGGTTACCATGACTATGCAACCTCTTCACTTTGTGTGAATATTTTTACATAGTGTATACAGAATGTTAACAACGTTGCAACTTATAAAGTAACATCAAATATTTTTTCTTGCATTTTTGACTATGTCCTGATTGTACATACGCAATGTAAAATATTACCATGGCAACTAAGACTTACAATAAAGCAAAGTTTGCATGGTATAGTCAAAAAAATAAAGTACAATAATTAAAATGTAAGGAAAAAGTTTTTGATGTCACTGTACTTACAGTGCATGAAACACGCGATAATACGCGCATATGTTTCTCTAATGAAGGCAAGTGACGTTTGAGAAGACTAATATAGCCTAATCTGAAATCAGGTTCTCGCTCCGACTCAGGATGAGTCATACACTTGACAAAAACTTTCGCTTTGTCAACTATTAATTATGAGCACTGGAATGAAACATCAATAAATCCTGACTATTCTGTTACCTCGGTTTCTAATTTTGTGAGTTCAAATACTGCCGGCGATTATCAATTTTCAAAATCAACACATTCTTTAGCAACGCTTCGTTCGGAAGGAAGAGAGCACGGCAGTAGCATATTATGTATTTAGGGAAGGTAAAATCAACTCTGAATGAGGAGGGTCCTGTTCTTTCTTCCTTTCGCAAAAAATCGGATGTTTACCGTTGGCGATGTGTTATTCTGAGTTATCGTAGAGTAGACCGACAATTGATGCCGTAATTATCGCCATTTAAACGAATTTCAACATGTGTCCGTTCAGTGTTGGAGTCAAATTAAATATTAAAGTATCAAACTGGAAACTTCGATTCACATCTGAGACATGAATATTTATTCGTTTTCCTGGCAAGCTATAATGCCTCAGGTCAGGTATGATGACATTCAATATGGCGTCTCATTCGTAGGTTAAGGTTGGTGTAAAACATATCTGGTTCTTACGTCAGAAGTATTGCTCACTGCCACCCACAGTTCCATCCACATCATGAAAACAGTGTGGGCAATATCCATTTGATTTTAATATATTTATTTTATAACGATTATGTCATACGACTAGATATATTAGACTGAAAAATCCAAACAGTATTGCAATGCATTTATTCCTACTATAAAATATAATTTTAAAAGTTGCAAGGAAACTGGTTACAAAATAAAGTGCCCATTCAAAAGATTGAACTTTTTAAAAATCGCTTAAATGCTGTTAAAACCACGCTGTGCATAGAATTAAAAGCAACTTTTCATTCACAAACAATGGAGTTCATGTATATAAAGAGCGATTAGCATAGAACTTTTTACGCTATTCACAAGAAAATTATGCGAAATATTATGCACGTTTTGAGCAACTGATCATTAGGGATGGTAGTTTGGACACCAAACCTATGAAGTTAACTACGTCGCGTGTTATAAAAGGCATGTTGTTTACATTAACTCAGATCGTAAAGAGACTTGTACTTGTACAGACCACTCCTATTCTTGAATGAAAATATTTCTCGGTATGGTTAGGTGACTAAAATAAATAGATTAAAAAACACATTTACGAAAGAAACTTGCCTCATTCTCTTCGTTTTAGAAAAGTGTTATGTATGTATGTTATGTATGTATGTATGTATGTATATATGTATGTATGTATGTATGTATGTATGTATGTATGTATGTATGTATGTATGTATAGAATAGATAATGATGGTAACCTCTGCACCAAAATGAAACTGGTAATAGATCATGAGGAGAGATTTGAAAAATCTAAATACATTTTCTCCCTAACATTCATCATTTTAAAGAAAATGTATATGTTTCTCTGAAGCATTTGGCAACATCATGACTGCTGCAATAACTCTAAGCAAGCGCGGCCTGCACTCCTTAGCTTACCCTCTCCCTCTGCTGTACTCAGTCGGTAACGTGCGCTGCGTTGCAAGATTTATTGAAACGATTTTCGCTATTATTCACTTTAAATTCATGGTTAAACGGTTTAATTTGCAGAAAAAGATTCAAGACATTAACTATTCAGATTATTTTTACCTATTTCCTTCTATAGAAATCAGGTGAAAGATTTTAAATAAAATTGTTGGTTCTTCCGTTCACCATTCCTTCCAGTGCATTCTTCAGTAGGCAGTTTCTTCTCAGCCAGTGCCCAACCAATTTCTTTTTGTCTTTCTGATCAGTTTCAGTATCATTCTTTCTTCACCTTCTCTTTCCATGATAAGATTATGTCACCAGCGTATCTCAGGTGTTTGCTGATCCGAGACTGCGCTTGGGCGTGGTTTCGATGTACTCTTATACTATACTTGAACTGATTACCTGCTTGAATTTTTTCAGAATGTTTACAAAACTTAAGGCTAATGTTAAGTAGTAGTTAATATTAAAATGGATTTGAGGGAGGTGGGATATGATGATAGAGAATGGATTAATTTTGCTCAGGATAGGGACCAATGGCGGGCTTATGTGAGGGAGGCAATGAACCTCCGGGTTCCTTAAAAGCCAGTAAGTAAGTAAGTAATGTTAAGTAGCCCCGTGGTGAATCCTCGAAAACATCTTGCCATCACAAATTCCATCGATGCTAAATAACCTAGTAGTTGATACAGCGCCGTTAAATAACGACTAATACGATAAGGCTATAGCCTAAATATGTGATATCAGCGAGTATTTTTAAAACTACCATAAGATAAGGGGTATTGTTACTATTATAATTTTATGAGAAGTATATACGTAAACCTACAGTAAATGACGTCTCAAAGAACACATCATCGCACAAGAAGATTAATAGCCAGCGCTCTCGGTCAGGAAGGCCTCACGGTTTAAGAGGAAGTCCATGGGATTGCCGAAAACGGTGCACCAGACGTATTGACAAGATAGCTAAATCACCTGGCACTTCCGCCGACATTATTGATCCTACCGAGTCTCGTGCTAATCAACCAGAAGTAGTTAACACTGAGAAGACTGGTATCTGTACGCTAACCATCCCGCATTACAAAGACAAATACAATCTATCCATCATCACAGTCCAAGGCCTGCTCATCGGTGCAAGATGTATAGGCATCCGACAAGCAAAACTCAGTGCGCAGAAACCAGCGGACGTGACTGTCTCGCGCAGATGTCATATGCTTCCGTTCCCAGCATGCTCTCACGCCTACTGCAGGGAGGTAAGAGGGGTATAGCCTGCGCGCCGCGAGGAGTCCGAGCTGAGTTTTCCGTGTAGGATACCTATATTGTTAGTGACTGGTAAATCCTACCCTGTAACGAATTTCACCCACTCCACTACTAACAGTCCGCACACTGTCAACAAACACGTGACAAATAGAGGTAGAGGTATACTGCGACAGGTTCATGTCAGTAGATTTACTGGCATGTAAAAGAACTCCTGCGGGACAAAATTTCGGCACACCGGCGATGCTGATATAACTTCAGCAATTGCAAGCGACGTTAAATGAAAAGTAATTATAATTATCATTATTTACTCTAGTTGCCCTAACAAAATCACCTGAGATCGCATTTTTTTAGAATATTTATTTCACGTAGTGTTGGCGGCACCGACTGTTACCTATGCCATCTATTCGTACAAATAATATTGTTGTAACATTTATAACTAATGAAGCCACACATACACGAACAAATTATCAATCATTATTGATTAGTAGGAGTCAGGTTTCCTTGAAGACCTACGTACAAGTTATCTTGTAAGTTTATTATTATTATTATTATTATTATTATTATTATTATTATTATTATTATTATTATTATTACTCTATACCAAATTACATTTTCTTAATCATGTCCAATATATTTATAATCATTCCATTAGAATGCTCGGACTTATAAGGTCTATAACGTATTCTTTTTCTACTCCTGCTACTCTTGTAATTTTATACTATACATTAATAAGATCTAAACTTGAATATCGTCGTTGTTTCGTGCAGTAACTCCTATGTGCAAAATATAAAATTTTCCAGTAGGAAGAAAAACCACATTTATTCATCCTATGACAGCCGTACATAGGAGACTGTGAATTCTTACATTTTCTAAACAAAGAAATATAATTACATATAGGAGATTTTATTATTTGCTGTGTCACTATTTAAGTTATTTAATAGAACAAAAATCTGAAAATCGATAAATATGTCATATAGGAGTTATTGCAGGAACAACGACGATATGCATCTCTTACCTGGAATTCTATTACTTCTACTGATTCGGTTAAATTGGAAATCATTCAAAGAAAATTTATGCCCCTATGTGCTTTTAGGTTTTTACCAAATTCACCTGTTTTCAATTAGGCTATGAGCGTACTTATAAATATTTTAACTGTTCTAGCCTTTATGTTAGACATCTTCAACTTGACTACTTATTCTTCTGTAAGGCCTTAAAGGGTGATATTTATTATGAATCATAAAAAATATCTACCTTTGTAGCCGCTGGCGTAGCTCGCTCGGTTAAGGAGCTTGCCTACAGATCCGGAGTTGCGCTCGAGCGCGGGTTCGATTCCCGCATGGGCCGATTACCTGGTTGGGTTTTTCCGAGGTTTTCCCCAACCGTAAGGCGAATGTCAGGTAATCTATGGCGAATCCTCGGCCTCATCTCGCCAAATATCATTTCGCTATCACCAATTCCATCGACGTTAAATAACCTCGTAGTTGATACAGCGTCATTAAATAAGCAAGTAAAAAAAAATAAAAGAAAACCTTCGTGCACATTCGAATTGTTTAAGATTTCAAAAAAAAAAAAATTATACCTATAAGCTGAAATATCTATCTCCAGTTGTCAGATGCATGAAAGCTGCCAATTTACATTGTATTAATTCAGATCCTTGTAATGTATAGTCTGTTATTTGGTTATTATTATATTAAGAATACTCATCAAAATCATATTCATTTCAATTTAATTCGTTTGTGTTGTTTTTGAGGTTTTTTGTATAAAGTATTTTGCAGTTATCTATTTATTTCGTTATTATTGTCTATTTGTATTTGTCTCTAATTTTAATAATTATTTGTATGCACTGTTTTTGTAATTCCTTGTTCATTGTAAATCTTGTACTAACTTTTATCTTGTGCCGAACTGTTATTGCTCTCAGGCTATTGTACAGCACAATAAATATTAGTAAATAAATAAGTAAATTATTCAGAGTTTTAATAATCATATAAAAATATAACATACAGAATGTGACGATGATTTTTAAATGCAGTAGGTATTTTAATTAAAAATGTACAGTATTAAAGTTTCAATAGTGATTAATTATTATAAAAATGTTATAAAAACGTGAATGGAAGCTCCCAACATTAATTTCCGAGCCCTTTACAAATTACAAAACTGGGGATTACAAGTCTACCATTACGCCGAGCCGTAATGAACTCTGCGACTATTTTCAATAGACGATGCAAAATGATTTATTGGCGTAACATACGATTACACTGCAGCGAAATTGCATTATACATATATACCCACACATTTATTTATGCCTTGCACACTGGGGAACATTCGGCATTTTCTATTCGCAGTGGACAGTAGATTACACTAGGGACAACGTGGAAACTAAATCCTGCTGCAAAATTTAATGCGACGAACACCCTCGTATGTTCACAGATAAAAACAGCGGCTTCCGTATTGTAACCAGAAATTCAGTTGTGCACATTTAAATTGTCGACATATTTTAATTTCTAATGGACTAATATGTCATTTATTTATTTATTTATTTATTTATTTATTTACTTATTTACTTATATTTAATGTGCTGTACAACAGCCACTGGCCAATTACAGATCAGCACAAAGACAATATAATAAAAACATTAGCAATGATATAAATTACAATAAAATAATCATTAAAATGATGGCAATTAAATAAGATGATAATTGCAAATGAAAGACTGGAATCATAGGCTATAAATAGTATTACAAAGATATACAAGATGACGAGAATATTATAATACATATCTAAACAAAAGGCAAAAATTAATAAGAACTGACATAAAACTCAAAAAGTATATCGTACCACACATTAAATGGATCCAGTTCAATCCATGCAAATCAGCATATTTTATATATCGCAGAGAAATTTAGAATTTCTATTATAAAAAATTTGATGAAATCTTAAATCTTTAGCGGGAATACGAAGACTGATATTGGTTAATGATTCAAAATCAATATCACCCTTGGCGGTGGCGGTGGCGGTGGCGGCGGCGGTGGCGGCGGCGGCGGCAGTGGTAGTGGTTTATCTGGCAGAGTTAAGGCCATAAGGCCTTCTCTTCCACTCAACCAGGTTTCAATAATATACATAAAATACAAAATTGAGTGATAGATTACAAAACAACACCAAAAATGATACCTTAGAGATTAACCCTTAATGGCTTTACAAAAAAATAAATAATCAAGATCATGACGTCTAGTAAATAAACTACGCCAATTAAAATATTTGCAGTTTATCTCATATTTATAATCGGAATTAGATAAAAATCTATAAGAACACAAGTAAATAAATTTTCTTTGAATATTCTCCACTTTAGCCTAGTCAGTGGAAGTAATGGCGTTCCATACTACAGATACATATTCAAGCTTGGATCTAACCAACGTATGGTGTAAAATTAATAGACACATAGGAGCAGAAAAAGAATGTTATAAATCTAATTAGACCAAGCATTCGTAATGAACAGGGAAAGGATTTATATGTAAATACATATTTACTTATAAAGCTAATATAATTTATATTTTGCATTATCTTTATGTTTCACAATGTGTAGGGTTGAAAAATCCTACTTTTATTTTCCATATTTTTCCATATTTTAGAGTTTAGTACATATTTTCGTTAATTTCCATATATTTTCCATATTTCATATAAAACAGTCCATATTATATTAGGTTTAACAATAAAACAAAACAAAATTCCATTAACTTTTAAAAATACATTTCAACAATAGAGATTTAAACACATGTTCAGTAATCCCTTTAACATCAGAGTTATTTGAAAATTAGCAGTCCTATCAACAATGGGAAAGTAAGTTACAAAACTGTATTAATTTAATTTAAAATTTTTAACAGACTTCAGTTGTGCAGCTCAACAGTTAAATGCCAGTCAGAGTACACATAGGTTCAGTTTTGTAAATCATACTATAAAGACGGTAAATATGCCAAAAGTACGTCATTCAGTCAATTTAAAATCAAAACTAACAAGTTACATTTCAGAATTTAAAGAAGATGGTTTATCAACTGACAATAAAATATTATTTTGTAATTTGTGTCAGTGTGCAGTATCATCTACACAAAAGTTCCTGGTGCAACAACACATTACAACTAGTAAACATCAGGCCAACAAACAACTAAATTCCAAGCAGAGACAATTGTTTTTAACACAACCAACAACATCGAATGTAAGATCTGAGTTTAACATCGACCTGTGCCGTTCTCTCATCTCTGCTGATATTCCTCTCTACAAACTAAAGAATAAGGTCTTCAGGGAATTCCTTGAAAAATATACTCAACATACAATCCCGGATGAGTCAACACTTAGGAAGACGTATGCTCCATCCATCTACGATGAGACAATACAGAAGATAAGAGATGAAATTAAAGATAGTTCAATTTGGGTTTCCATTGATGAGACTCCCGACAAAGAAGGTAGACTTGTTGGTAATGTAGTTATCGGTTTGTTAAGTGAACAATATTCTGAACGAATTCTTTTACATTGTGATGTTCTAGAAAAGTGCAATAACAAAACTATAGTTAAACTGTTCAACGAAGCTATGGGTATCCTGTGGCCAAAGGGTATTATGTACGATAATGTGTTATTCTTTATTAGCGATGCTGCCCCTTATATGGTCAAAGCTGGACAAGCATTATCTGTTGTATATCCTAAATTGACTCATTTTACTTGTGTGGCGCATGCATTTCATCGTGTGGCAGAAGTGGTCAGAGACAATTTCCCTAAAGTAGATTTGTTGATTTCATCAGTGAAAAAAGTATTTCTCAAAGCTCCCAGTAGAGTTAACGTGTTGAAAGAAATGTACCCTGAAATTCCATTGCCACCAAAGCCAATTTTAACTAGATGGGGTACATGGCTAGAAGCAGTTGAATATTATGCCGAACATATAGACTCTATTAACAATGTTCTCCTTGCATTGGGCTCTGAAGATGCAGTCTCAATTGATACTGCGAAAACAGTTACCTGTGACATAAGTGTGAAGAATGACTTAGCTCACATTCAGCATACATTTTCATGCATCATAAAAACGCTCAAAAGTCTCCAAAATAGGCACCTTTCACTATCTGAAAGTTTTGAAATTATAAATAGTACTGTGGAACAACTGAATCGTGGTAGAGGTAAAGTTGCAGATGCAGTAAGAGCTAAGGTGGACACTGTACTTTCAAAAAACCCTGGATATGAAGAACTACAAAAGGTTGTTGCTGTGATGAGTGGTGAATCAACAGTGAAGATTAACTTGGACTTATCCCCAGCAGACATTGTGAAATTGAATTATGTACCAGTTACTTCTTGTGACGTCGAACGCTCTTTTAGTCAGTATAAATCTATCCTCAGAGACAATAGAAGAAGATTCACTTTTCAGCACTTGAAAGAAATGTTTGTAACCTATTGTTATGGTAACAGACAATAAAAATTGTGTTTTGTTGAAACTACATTGGAAGATAAGGTACGTCCATTATATTTTTTGTTTAGTTTGATTAAAATGTACCAATATTTAACGTACATAGTCATTTTTTTATAATTTTAAGTCCATATTTAATTCCATATTTTGGTAAAAATCCATATTTAATTCCATATTTTGGTAAAAATAACTACATATATATTTACATATTTCATATATTTTTAGTCCATATAAATCCGTTCCCTGGTTATCACATATACATTTTAACAAACAAGCCAATGCAACGTTGAACTAATTCAATATAACAAAACAAATTTTGCTACTTATATGATATTGCTTTCAAGCAGCATTTTTTACTGTCATAAATTTCATTCTCTGTATGACTAACATAGTATCACCGTCTTCTGTGGCCGAATTAATAAAACTGCACTACTGTAATTATGTTTAGGAAATAGAGTTGTCACTTCAGACCAATATTCGGCCAAAATTGAATCGGTGTCTGGTAGAGTTCCCGAGTAGCTCAGTTGGTAGAGCGTTGGTACGTTTAACCAAAGGTCCCGAGTTCGATTCCCGGCCCCGGAACAATTTTTCCTTCGAAATTATTCAAATCAACTTTACAGGGAGTTATACCTGGAAGCTTGATTTGCTGAATACGATACCTCTTCAGTCACAACGTAGGGATATTTTATTAGTTAGATTTGTCCTTTGTATTTTCATTAATTTTTTATTTGTTTTATACGTACATTTATTTATTTTATTATATATTTACTTGGATAATTTATTTTCTACAGTCAAGTTCTTCTGTTAACAGAATGTGTCATATGAATAATTATTATTTTCTTTGAAAATATCTCAAGCGTTAACATTTCAACTTTAGTCATAAATATTACGTACTGTTTGTACTTACCAATCAAATTTAAAACATAATAGCATTGAAGTTCTCTCTGTCCCCGTCATACAGAATTGCTGTAAATATTTCACTATTGCAGTACCGATAGACCTATTACTTCATTAAATTATTGTCGATGTCTAGTTTTTGTGCCTTAATCAACCATTTACAAAAACATTAATTTAACAAGTTAAAATTTTATTTGACAAGTACCTACAAATTCTGTTTTGATGCAGTAGCTTTTCCATCAATTCATTACCTACTGATGTTTTAATTTTATTTGTTGACCGATTTTCTGATGAAATGTGTAATTAAGTAATCGGTACTAGTTAATTTAATTACTGTCCGTTTTGTTTACAAGTGTGTTTAGTTCCGAGTGAAATAATAATAATGTACATAGTGTAGCTATTGAAAAACGAGACATGTTTTGAGACATGAACTCATGCTGCCTACTACTAGGAGTCAATATGAATCAAAAGGATTGCTTATTGTGTGTTTCTTGGGGAAAATAGTGTCATCTGACACATATCTTGTGTCTGTGTCGTGTAACAAGAATGCAGAAAGACCGAACACCATATTTTGTTTTCGCCTGAGCACAAGTGCCACAGAAAGCTTGCAAATAACGCAGTAAATGTACACGTGTTTTTGAAAGGCATAACCGTTACAATCGCGGAATACAACCATGGGAAGATGATGAGTAGAGCTCGTATGTTAGGCAAAATCCCTTTTTTAAACTGAGTGTATGTACAGTATGAAAGACCTATTAGAGATAAAGACGTTTCCGCACATTTTGGAACGATAGGTCCATTTTTATTTTGCTTTTTTTGCCTATTTTAAATCCCGTTGCCTATTTAAGGTTTTTTTACGCCGTTATTTTACATTTTCTATATTTTAATGCATTTAAAATAAACCACACATAAATTATATAAAAAAGAAAAAAGAACGGTTGTACAAATTAAAAATATATAATCACCTCACACAAATATTTGCTGAGGATCTTATTCTCCAGCAATACATGTTTTTCCAAGAAGTCTTAAACTTTTCTCCCATACCGATTCCATCGTTCATGTCACTTAACAAAGATATTTGAACAGTATAACCCTCAGTGCTCAGGTCACTTCGGGGTTTACCAGCGAAAGAAAGGGGATGAGGGAATCCCGTTACTGTTGTCGCTTGCACTCACAAGTCACGCGTACTTTGAAGTCTCTAATCCCTTCTCACAACCCTCTTTTTGAGACAATACACAGCCGGTTTTTCCCGATCTCTGAAAGAAAGTAGAGACAGTCCTTCTGAAATAAGTTGTTTTAAGTTTGCTCCTATCACTTCAGTAGAAGTATAAAGATCTTTTTCCACAATGAAAAACGTTCTCTCTGACAGGCGGCTCACTATGACAGTTGACAACTTAAAAAAGCATATAGTTGTGATATGAAAACCAAGGAAATTGAGTACCTTATGGGATAGTTTATTAGGTATTTGTCTATTTTTTTTGTTTGTTTCCATGAATAATAAATGCCTATTTCACTGCCTAATTTTACTATTTTAGTGCCTATATGCCTGCCTATTTTAACCAAAATAAAAGCCTAAACATCCTGGCTATAATGATACCGGTAAGCATCCTGACCGAACAAAAAAAAAAAAAAAACACTGTGACAATATTTTTCATATAAAGTAAGTAAGCTTTCTGTATTTTCACATCTCAGAATGATTAAAAGATATTAATATCCTACTAATTTATTATTTTACTAATATTTTGCAACTAAGGAATAGAACATACAAATATGCTGAAATCCGCCCCCTACTTATAGTTATAATACCTTACATTACAGAACGTTAAACTGTTTCATACAATGTTACGTGATAATGCGAAAAACCTACTTAATCTACGTTACGTCTCGTTACATAAAGTTACATTACTTTACGTTACTTCCCATTATGTCAAGCTCGATAAAGTTACGTGATAATGCGAAAGACCTACTTTATCTACGTTACGTCTCGTTACATTACTTTAAGTTACTTTCAATTATGGCAAGCACGATAAAGTTACGTGATAGTGCGAAAAACCTACTTTATCTACATTACGTCTCTTTACGTAAAGTTACATTACTTTAAGTTACTTCCCATTATGTCAAGCACGATAAAGTTACGTGATAGTGCGAAAAACCTACTTTATCTACGTTACGTCTCGTTACGTAAAGTTACATTACTTTAAGTTATTTCCCATTATGTCAAGCACGATAAAGTTACGTGATAGTGCGAAAAACCTACTTTATCTACATTACGTCTCGTTACGTAAAGTTACATTACTTTAAGTTACTTTCGATTATGGCAAGCACGATAAAGTTACGTGATAGTGCGAAAAATCTACTTTATCTACGTTACATCTCGTTGCGTAAAGTTACATTACTTTAAGTTACTTCCCATTATGTCAAGCACGGTAAAGTTAAGTGATAGGTCGAGAAACCTACGTTACGTCTCGTTACGTAAAGGTACATTACTTTAAGTTATTTTCGATTATGGCAAGCACGATAAAGTTACGTGATAGTGCGAAAAACCTACTTTATCTACGTTACGTCTCGTTGCGTAAAGTTACATTACTTTAAGTCACTTGTCGTTATTTCAAGCACGATAAAATTACGTGATAGTGCGAAAACCTACTTTATCTACGTTACCTTTTGTTACGTAAAGTTACATTACTTTAAGTTACTTCCCGTTATGTCAAGCACGATAAAGTTACGTGGTAGTGTGAAAAACCTACTTTATCTGCCTTACGTCTCGTTACGTAAAGTTACACTACTTTAAGTTACTTCCCATTATTTCAAGCAGGATGAAGTTACGTGATAGTGCGAAAAACCTACTTTATCTACGTTACGTCTGGTTACGTAAAGTTACATTACTTTAAGTTACTTCCCATTATGTCAAGCACGATAAAGTTACGTGATAGTGCAAAAACCCTACTTTATCTACGTTACATCTTGTTGCGTAAAGTTACATTACTTTAAGTTACTTTCCATTATGGCAAGCACGATAAAGTTACGTGATAGTGCAAAAAACCTACTTTATCTACGTTACGTCTCGTTACGTAAAGTTACACTATTTTAAATTACTTCCCGTTATGTCAAGCACAATATAGTTACGTGATAGTGCGAAAAGCCTACTTTATCTACCTTACGTCTCGTTACGTAAAGTTACACTACTTTAAGTTACTTCCCATTATTTCAAGCACGATGAAGTTACGTGATAGTGCCAAAACCCTACTTTATCTACGTTATGTCTCGTTACGTAAAGTTACATTACTTTAAGTCACTTGCCGTTATTTCAAGCACGATGAAGTTACGTGATAGTGCGAAAAACCTACTTTATCTATGCTTCGTCTCGTTACGTAAAGTTACATTAGTTTAAGTTACTTCTCGTTATGTCAAGCTCGATAAATTTACGTGATAGTGCGGAAAACCTACTTTATCTACGTTACGTCTGGTTACATAAAGTTACATTACTTTAAATTACTTCCCATTATGTCAAGCACGGTAAAGTTACGTCACGTTAACTCACATTCTTATTCATTTATGTTTTTCTTCGCTCTTGACTGTCTGACATATTTTCACATCTTATCACCCTTCTTTCAACTGCAGATTGGACCCAGAGTGGTAGTCTGGTAATCAGAAGTAGGGCAGTTCGACGCTAATCCGCAGTGACAGTTGTGAACCTTCGTAATTATAAATTACAGTTCAGCTGCGACTGGGACTAATTAACGCAGCTTCTCGTTTTGATTACCCTGATGCCTATTGACGTATCACTCCGTAATCCTCCCCACATGCAAAACGCCGAGTAATAGCATTAGTCGTCGTTTAAATAAAGTTACCAGTTAATGTATTGCTAATAATACGGCCCAGTTCAACGTTAGAGTTTTAAATTTTAAATTACAGCTATCGACTGTAATAACGATACTCCATTGTTCTTTTTTTATTTTGTGAATATGGTATGACGTCGTTTTAATTGCTTGAGCCAACCCTGTTTCATGTGTTTAATGAGCTATTGCGATATAGTAGCTGCTGAAACACTTGGATGCATTATTAATGGACTCGTTCGTTTCAAATCCTTACCACGATATGGACGTTTTGTAGCAATAAATTGTTTGCTTGTTGGGGTCGGGATATTTCACTGAGTGCATGACTGGCTTCCTGCTGGTGAGTTCATGATACTCAGGGTTGATCCCCACGGCTTCTCTTGTTCTTTTCAGGTAAGTTACTATTAGATTGAATATTTATCAAGTATATTGTTATGTGTAGACTGAACATTATACCTGTTAAATATTCTCTTCTTATGTTCTACTGTTTTGTCGAGGTTTAACATTCACAACAAGAAAGAAAATAAGGCTGCTGAAAAAACGACATTATAAATGCAATGGTAAAAAATACTTACTTACAAATGGCCTTCAAGGAACCCGGAGGTTCATTTCCATCCTCACATAAGCCCGCCATCGGTCCCTATCCTGAGCAAGATTAATCCAGTCTCTATCATCATATCCCACCTCACTCAAATCCATCTACGCCTCGGCCTCCCCAAAGGTCTTTTTCTCTCTGGTATCCCAACTAACACTCTATATGCATTTCTGAATTCGCCCATACGTGCTACATGCCCTGCCCATCTCAAACGTCTGGATTTAATGCTCCTAATTATGTCAGGTGAAGAATACAATGCGTGCAGTTCTGCGTTGTGTAACTTTCTCCATTCTCCTGTAACTTCATTCCTCTTAGCCCCAAATATTTTCCTAAGAACCTTATTCTCAAACACCCTTAATCTCTGTTCCTCTCTCAAAGTGAGAGTCAAAGTTTCACAACCATACAGAACAACCGGTAATATAACTGTTTTATAAATTCTAACTTTCAGATTTTTGACAGCAGACTAGATGACAAAAGCTTCTCAACCGAATAATAACAGGCATTTCCCATGTCTTTCTGCGTTTAATTTCCTTCCGAGTGTCATTTATATTTGTTAGTGTTGCTCCAAGATATTTGAATTTTTCCACCTCTTCGAAGGATAAAACTCCAATTTTTATATTTCCATTTTGTACAATATTCTGGTCACGAGACATAATCATATACTTCGTCTTTTCGGAATTTACTTCCAAACCTATCGGTTTACTTGCTTCAACTAAAATTTCCGTGTGTTCCCTAATCGTTTGCTGTAAAAAAAACTACAACAAAAATGTGACAACATTTCTTGGCTTTACGAGTGTTGATGCGTGCATAAAAGATACATCCAACACAAAGATAGGGCATTCATTAAACGATTTTACTTCACAGCTGTCTGTAAATCGTCCCTAGTTCCTACTGAGTATAGTAAAACCTGCGTTCTGCGTAACTGAAAGGGAATGATTTAAATTAAGCACAACTTGGTACTAGAATAGAGCGCCTCGTTTAGGCACAGTAAGCACGTAAACAAAGTGCAAGTAACATTTGGGGGCAGGACGAGCCGTACGATAAACACAAGGGATGCACAAGGTTTAGTTACAACATTTATGGCGGAGCATTAATTGAAATTATATTTTCCAAAAACACACAAAACAGAAGAACACAAATTGCATAACTTTTCATATACACATTTTAACAGAGAAGCAATTGTAATGTTGAAATAATTCAATATAACAAATCAAATTTTGCTACTTGTATGATGTTGCTTTCAAGCAGCATTTTTTGCAGTCATGAATTTTATTCTCTGTATGACTAACATAAAATCACCGTCTTCTGTGGCCGAATTAACAAAACTGCAATATATTGGTCTGAAGTGACAACACTATTTCCTAAACATAAATACAGTATTGCAATTTTGTTAATTCGGCCACATAAGATATGTTAGCCATACAGAGAATGAAAATCATGACCGTAAAAAAATGCTGCTTGAAAGTAACATCATATAGGTAGCAAAATTTGATTTGATACGATGAAAGAGTAATGGAACGGAGAAAAATTCTCTCCGCAGAATATCTGCATGGAAATATGATATGTACTTCGGTACATTAAAATAATATATAAAATTTGATTTGTTATATTGAATTACAGTAGTTCAACGTTACAATGGTTTGTTTGTTAAAATGTGAAGGCTATTTGATAACGTTATGCAATTTGTGTTCTTTTATTTCGTGTGTTTTTGGAAAATATAATAATTTCAATTAATTCTCCGCCATAAATGTTGTAACTAAAACCTTGTGCATCCCTTGTTTTTATCGTACGGCTCGTCCTCTCCCCACACGTTACCTGCACTTTGTTTACGATTTTACTGTGCCTAAACGAGATACTCTATTGTACGTATAAATAAGATTTGAACATAAGATGAATTTCGAATAAGTAGAAATTGGTTTAACAGGACATACAGAGCTGAAGCCCTTAAGGATTCTTTTAACTTGTTCAAATGTGTTTTAATCAATAGAACGTGACTAGAATTTTAATATTTAATATAAATTCACTGCAAATATTTACTATGAAAAGTTTTCTTTTCTTATGAACTCAGACTTTAAGATATTGTAATTATTAATTTTTCTATCATACATATTTATTACAAACCTCTTGTAATTTCAATCTTTCGGGGGGGGGGGATTTGCCTAAACTTCTTCCATAAATCTAACTTTGTCTTCTAGCGATTAGCTCTTCCTTTTGCTGTCACACATGATTATTAGATTGCTAGAGAGATACTGAATGACCTGCAACTGGTTTCAAATGTTTGAAACCCATCCCGTAAGAAAGAATATAATATGCTATCATGTAAAGACGGAGCATGCATTCTTTTCGTACTTCGGGATATGTTTTTTGAAGAAACGTACATAGAATACAAATCAATAACCGATGACTCTAAGAATTTGTTTTTTAATGTTCAATCATTTTGAGGGGCTGCGACTTCCAGTACAAATATAACCTGACAGGTTATACAAATTAATATGCAACAGTTGTAATGACTTCTACATTGGACAAACTGGAAGATCTTTTAAAACACGTTACAAGGAACATATCACAGCCATAACTAAATATCACGACAATATTATTTAACGTACGCCGAACACATAACAAACTCCAACCACAACTACAACAACATAGAAACTGGCATGAAAATACTACACTTTCAACCAAAAAACCAGAAACTCGGTACTCTTGAACAATACTTGTACGAAATTTACTTATATAGACACAAAACCACACACACAATCCATTTTCAACACAACTGAATTTCAGAACACACATCCTTTTCGATACAACACTACCAGTCATGAACATACCCTACTGTAACAGAAAGCCAGAAGATAGCGCGGAGCTCACTAGAATTCAGAGGATAATCGAAATTATATTGAAATTAGTCACTTAAATAACACCACAATTTAAATATGAACACAGTAAAGTTATTTATTTCATTTAAATAACTTCATACTTGCACTATTTCATATCGGGCTGCTTAAAATACGCCGACAGGCCGCGGATTGGAAACCCCTGATGTAAGATGTAATTTTATTTTACTCGCATTGCATTCATGTAGAAGGATTTAGGTATGCTAATGGCTTTATCAAAGATAAAAAGACTTCTATATTATTGGAACATTTCCCATTTTCCGGTTCATAATTTTAACGATTTGGACGATTCTTTTTTTAGAAGTTTAAATTGGTTGGAATAGAATTGGTACAGAGCTTCGTAACTGCCTCGTTCTACAGTTAAATGAACCAACAACTGCAACATTGCCAACTATGTAGCATATAATTTTTCTGAATTACTTCACACATATATACCATCCCGTGACATTCTTCTTACACCATGATCATTGCTACATCATTATTTGACCGTGATAAAAAGTTCTCTCCCTTCCACTTACTCCCCATTTTCCAATTCTTTAATTCCATTTATTCGCTCCTCCCTATCGTTCCTCTCCCTCTAGTAATTCTTTACTGTAAGTAAGTCAGTAAGTTATTATGATTGTATATTTTGGTCTTCTCCATTGTCATTTACTGTATGGTGTACACATCTGGGGTCATTCGCGTATTGCTTGCAAGATTTTTATATTACAGAAAAAAAAGTTTTACGTTTCGTAGCAAGGCACATCTTGAAAATCTTATCTTGAACGTTGTAAAGCTTATATTTATTAATTTTAAAATACTAACTTTTCCTGGAATTTATACCTTTGCTTGCCCGACTTTTATAAGAGAAATGTTGAAATCTATTGTAGTATAGATCAAACATTCATGATTATGGAACTAGGTTATGTGATAATCTGAGTTTTAAATATTATTGCACTTCCAAAGCACTGAAAAGTTGGGAGACTGTGGGAATAATATTTTTTAACTTCTTGCCTGTTAATGCCATTCTAAATTTAGAAAAGTTCTCTTAAAGTGGTTAACCGATAAGGCTTTTTATACTGTTGACGAGACCTCTTTTTTTATTTTACTTGTTAGGAGGGAGGGAACATCCCACGCATTACGACCTGAGGTCTATTGTACACCCCCCCCCATATGGGATGAGTTGCGTGCGTACAGATCCTCTACGCGATACCGAACAAACCACTTGACCCCCTTAACGACCGGTCCCTACAGCCAACAGAGTCCATGTACCACTCCTGCTTCGGCAACCCTTCCCAAGGCTCCCTTAACGGTCCGAGGCGGAAGTCCTCCCCGAGAAGATCTGCCCCGGATTCCGTTGCAGAAGCTATCCATCATCGCATGAATACAATCCACGAAGGCCGGTCGAGAGAGCCAGCAGCTTCGGAGGGCCGCCTGTAGAGCAATTTGAAAACCAGAAGAAGTAACGGGATGATGAATTAAAGGATGATAGGGGAGGAAAGGAAGTGGCGAAGATGAGTGGGATTCCAATTGGCGAGTTCTTTATTGTGGGGGTGAATGATCTTTTCTTTTTAATCTGTTATGATTCCTTTTAACGAAGCCTATAGTAATTTATCTTACTTAAAAGCCAATAAAGATATTATTAGTATTATTATTATTATTATTATTATTATTATTATTATTATTATTATTATTATTATTTAATTGTGTAATTTATTACATTCTGAGATGTAGGCTTTCACGGTGACCATGTTCAGAGGAAGAAGACCATGTTCAACTGTTTGTTCATTCTTAACATCTCCAAGATTTCTAAACTGCTTGCATGTTCCAACATTTAGAGTAGTATTGCCTAAGAATTGAATGGTCGATTGTTTAATTGGATCCTTCATTCCTGGCTAGTCAGCGGAATCGACAAAGAAGGAGATCCTTCAGAAGTTAGACAATAAGACACAGATTATTCAGTCTGTAAATTAAATATTTTCGCAATGTTGCAGATATCACTTGAAAAACTTCTACGAAAAGTTAATTCTTGTATTCGTTAACATCGTTTACTAGGTGTCGTGGCAGCAACACAATACCACGATTGTTCCAGTTACCTACCTCGTACTATCGACTGCCGAGAATAGGTAGGCTATATAAACTACCGTCATGCAAACTTTCCTTCTTGATAAAGACAGACAGAGAGAGAGAGGGGGGGAGAGGGAGAGACAAAATACATTTTATACAATAAAATAAGAGTTGCTTCCACTTAGACAGGTTTACGAAATCCTGTACCACTCGCTAAATCTTTCTTATAATAGAAAATCATTCAAGAAAATAATTGTAGAAAATTTCATCCATTAATTGTCACATAAAAAATGTGAATTAACCATACCATAATAATAATAATAATAATAATAATAATAATAATAATAGTAATAGTAATAATAATAATAATAATAATAGTAATTTATTTATTTATTTATTTATTATTTATTATTAATATTTGTGTGCTGAACAACAGCCAGAGGCTGTAATAGTAATAGTAATAATAATAATAATAATAATAATAATAATAATAATAATAATAATAATAATAATAATAGTGACCTTGTTGATGTTATTTTCATGATTTATGCAAAGAAAACATATCACAAAAATGCATATGATCTGAATGTGTATCACGGCAAGTTATGTAGGTCACCATCACCACCACCATCATCATCATCATCATCATCAAATCATAATTTTTTACTTGGTTATTTAATGACGCTTTATCAAGTATTGGGTTATTTAGCGTCGATGAAACTAGTGATATCGAGATGGCATTTGACGGGATGAAGCGGAGGATTCGCCTTACGGTTGGAAAAACCTCGGAAAAACCCAACCAGGTAATCAGTCCAAGTAGGTGGGAATCGAACCCACGCCCGAGCGCAACACCGGATCGGCAGTCAAACGCGATATCGCCAGAGCTACGCCGGTTTGCCTCACATCATCATCATCATCATCATCATCATCATCATCATCATCAATAACAAATAACAATTTAATTTATTCATTTATTTATTCTGGTAAAGTTAAGGCCATGAGGCCTTTCTTCCACACTACCAGAAGTGAAATAGCTATACAATGAAACAATATCAAAAATAGTAATATTAATAATTATACAGTACTTAAATATGAAATCATTATCATACACATTAACGAGCTTACATATAATGAAATATTGATTTAAAATGATACATAATGAATTGATTTACAATGTATTTCCTAATTTTACTTTATGATAGACCTAAATGACATAAAACACACAGAATAAGCTATAAAAATCAGCTAACGCTCACTGATTAAATTCAATGTAAAAGTATGTAATTCTTAATTTTTAATTTAAATTTATTAACCGTTCGGCAATCCCTGACATGACGAGGTAAGGAGTTCCATAGGCGACAAACTGACATGGTGAAAGAGGATGAATTGAAAGAGGTATGGTGACGAGGAATTGATAGTAGGCCTAAGGCCTGATGTTGAATCCGTAACGTTGCACGATATTCAGAGCGAGTTCCCAGATATTTTGGAGTAGAAGTGAGTAATATTCTAAACAGAACAGATAAAGAATTTGCTGTTCTTCGCTCCTTTAGGCGGACCCATGAAAGAACTTCAAAAGATGGCGTTATATGGTCAAATCTACGAATATTGCAGATGAAGCGGACACACACGTTATGAACACGTAGTCTTTCAGTTAAATTGACAGTTTTATTTGTTAAGAGAGAATCGCAGTAATCAAAATGAGGCATCACTAACGATTAAACAATGTTTCTTTTATGGAAAGAGGCACACAGATTTAGTAGTCCAACAGAAAGATAGGCGATTGTTTTACATTTGTAATTTTCCCTCCTATTTAGAGTTTTCGAAATGCTTTAATATTTCTCCATATTGTACTCGGAGTTCTCAACGGTTTTGAAAGTTGGCATTTATTTCGACATATTCGTATAGAGATCACTACGCAACGAGAAGGTACTGAAGCACAATAGAAAGCATTTATCCCTTTAAAATCTAGAAAGCCCAGCTCAATTGGTTTGGATGTGCTATTGTATGTAACGTATGACGCAGTAAGATTGCACACTCGGAACTTTCAATGAAAGGATGGAAGCAGTAATTTTAATGTTTGAAACTAATTAATGTCAAAAGTTCAGATGAAAATTACGCAATATCCAAAACCTGCTTTAGAAACGGTTTCCTTAAGAGACAATTCACATAGCTGCAATAGTAGGAACGAGTGCTGAAAATTATAGCGAACATTAAGTAAAAGAGCATTGAAAGAATAAATAAACAAAAACAAATGAGAAAACGAACCAACAGAAAACCTGAGAAAATTATTGTACAATTAGCTAATATACATGGAAGTGGGAAAGAAAAAAAAACAATGATAAATAGGTACAGGGACAAACGAAATTGAGTGTGACGAAGATGACTAATAGTTCTTTTATTTTACGCACTTCGCAACAGTTCATCTCTTTTATTGCGGTACGAATGACATTATACAGTGCGCCAGAGAAGTCTCTCCGCACTGGAGGCAGCGGAGTGTATGCGCTCGCAACTGCCGTTACGTTGGTAGCATCAGCCGGGCCGGGTTATTGCCACACTCTTGAGTGGGAGTTGCTTAGTTAACGGTATCATTGAGGGCAGATGGGGTGTACTGCAATCTAATTGTGAGTAAGTGGTGGCTAAAGAGTACTGGTGACAATGCTTTCTATTGAAGAAAGAGCGTTTTTGGTGGAATACGTTTTTCGCGAAGGTGATAAGTTTATGAAAAATGTGAAACAAATTTCGTATGCGTTTTCCTAATACCAAATCACGATACTGTACGTGGTTTGGTCAATAAATTCCATGGAACCGGGTCAGTTCCCGATGCACCAAGAAGCCTCAGGCCTACAATTTTAACGACAGAAAAACTTGATGAAATCTCGGGTATAATGTTGCGAAGTTCTACAAAATCAACACGTAAATTAGCACAAGAGGCCGGAATCTCTAAGTGGACAGCACGTAAGGCTGTAAGAAGCGAAATTCAATTGTACCCCTATAAAATTACAGTGGTTCATGAATTAAAAGAAAGTGATTACGAAAAGAGAGTCTGCAAAATCTGCGGTATATGGTAATAATCCTAAAACAATCAGTGAACTTTATGTGCAGTCGATTACGCAAGAAACATTAGTGAAAGTGTTTGCAAATAAGTATAAAAGAGTCGAACTTCCAGCATCTGTTATGATTGTGGTGAATACACAGTTTACATCTTGTTCCTAGCTGTCTTCAGTCCGGAGGACTTCTCTGACGCACTGTAGTTTGTAGTACATTTTCGTAAACGATTAGGCCTATTGAAAAATTACATAATTAAAGAATTAAATGAATTTCTTATAATACTATTTGGAACAAATTACCTGGTTGGAGGTTTTTTTCCGAAGTTTCCTCTCAATCAATCGAAGTGGAATGCTGGATAACTTCCGGTGTTGGACCTCGGACTCATTTCGCTGTGATTTATTCAAATGTCATTGTCATCATTGCAATAGCCAGATTCATTTTACGATGCAAGGTGCTGTATTCGTTCAAGAGCGGGACCGTTCGGCTACAAATACAATTCACAAGCATTTCCGAACGCTGGCTGACGACACATGGAGGCGGATGGCCTAAGAATGAGTGGAATTGTCTGTTCGAAACCTGGGTACGCATCGAACCTTAAGTGCGGTCAGACTGAAATTCAATTCAATAACGCGACAACTATTTTGACTATGCTGACATTTTACTGACTGACCTTTCCAGCGACAACAAAACGAAACTTCAACGTGCTCATAATTAGTGTGTACGTTTTGTAAGCAATGTTCGTAAATATGATCACATTACCCCATCCCTGGAAGCAATAGGTTGGCTTAAACTAGATAAGAAAAGAAATTTACATTCACTTCTCCTTCTCTTCGAAATCTTGAACTCTTTTATTCCTTCGTACTTGTCGTCTCGCTTCACTTACCTTTCTTCCCACCACAATCTGAACACACGCTCTCGCCATGAAACAATACTAACAATACCATCCCATCGCACCTCCTCATACTCATCCTCTTTCACAATAGCCCTGCCAAGACTCTGGAATTCGTTACCTGCTAGCATCAGGGACTGTCGAAATAAAATTCAATTCAAACGCAAACTTACTGGGCACTTGGTCAGTAATTGAGACTCGTTTAGACATGGCTTCTTGTAAATAGTTCTCTTAATCTATCACAAAATATTTCAATATCCGGTAATTTCATCACTATAGAATTTTGTTATTGTAGGTTTAATTTGTAATTCAGTAAATACAAAAATATTCTTTGTTCTTAACTTCTATGATAAAATGTCTAGCTTTCATTAATCAGGCATTCTTGACGTACTTTAATTTTTATTGTAATTGTAAATTTAATATTAATTGTAATTGTATTGTTCATGTTATAGTTGTAATCCCCTGGTAGAGGGGCAGAGAAGGCCTAACGGCCTTATCTCTACCAGGTTAAATAAATAAATACTAATACTGATACTAATTAATATATTATTTTGTACTTGTATTAGTTCTAACTGTAGACTTGGCCGGGTTGAATGGTAGAGGGTTGTTAGAGTCGACGGCATCTCGGAAGGCGGTCGTCTGCTAGCGTTTTCGTCGAGAGAGGCAGATAGAGAGAGCAAGATGATGTACAACCACAGTCTACTATATACAGTCGCGAAGCTTGAGGTGATTTTTTGCAAATCTCGTGATAAAGCGCTCCAAGCGGTTAGCAACTAGAAACAATAGATTGTCCACGGTCGACTTTGGACTGTGTCTTATTTCCATCGAGTGCTAGCTCGTTGCGTATTTCACATTGATGCTTGTGAAATGTTTGTTATTGGTTGTAATGAAAATGTTAATGGCTAAAATATAATAATTGGAATAATAATATTTTACTAGAGACGTAGAAAAATTAAGTTTGTTTTAATGAAATTTATTGATCACGTTTTATTTTCAATTCTGGTGGGATTATTATTGCTTAGGCCTACTTTTTTTTTTTCAAAGGATATGTTTTTAATTATAGCTGTTAATTTTGTTGTTATTTTTATTTGTTACTTTACTAGAGACGTAGAAAAAGTATGTTACAATAAAATTTATTGATCACGTTTTATTTCCAATTCTGGTGTGATTATTATTGCTTAACCTCATCCCACTTTGTTAACTACGTAAGCCTACACTACAAATACCGGTACACGTAAGTTACTCCATTAATTCATATTTCCATTATTATTGTTGTAAAGGGAAATGAAAATTAATATTTATTGGTTTCATAGTTAATTATCGCTATAATCTTGAATGAGTGAAGCGATTATAGTAAATTTCAGTTCGTTTTGCACAAACAAAAATAATATTAACCTATTTCTTGCAGGTATCTTCGAGTTTATGGTGGAATTTAATATGCTTCATTAAAATAATAAATTAACTTTATGCATTTAATATTTCAATAATGGACGGAAGGTGTTAATTTTTCCAAAAGAATACAACGAAAGTGTAACATATTTTGTCGTCTACTAGGAGAGAGATCTGCGATGATGAGGCGATAGTAGCGGTCCTAGTGGTGGGCAACTACCCATGTTTGCATTTTTAGTACATATTGAGCTTCGCGACTGTATATAGTAGACTGTGGTACAACGTTGTCATATTGTACTTCACCCCTGCACACAATACAAATTAGAGTAGGAGATAATTTAAATTCTCAAAACACAATAATGACCTTAACCGTTGATTACTATAAGCATAACACCAAACAAAACCTGTTTCCTTCACTAACAATTCTTTGCACGATTCGCAAACCCACACCGGCTGACTACACTAAGGTTCGCTGCGTACCCAACTTTCGAACAAGCCACCCCCTCCGTGCGTCGCCAGAGGAGCGTTCGGGAATGATGAAACGGATAAATGTTGACAGAATGCTGTAGAAGCCTAATGTGGAGAAAATGAGATAACTCCGAGAAAACACCAACTGTGACCTTGTTCGCTACAAATGCCACCAACTGTGACCTTGTTCGCTACAAATGCCACCAACTGTGACCTTGTTCGCTACAAATGCCACTATGGTTTTTTCATTGAAAAATCTCAGGCCTACCCGGGACTCGAACTCGAGCCGTCTGCGTGACAGGACTTAAATACAAGTACAATATTAGAACGTACAATGTTGTTGATATGTTTGTAATGTTGGTGTTTGGGTTTGAAGGTCAATTATGATGTATCACTAACTCTTCAAGAGCTTCTTGACAAATGACTTTAACCTCACTTCAGTATGCCCGGTAGGAGCACTTGGTTTCTGCGCAGTTCGAATAGTTTGATGCAGGGCTATACGAAGAGCGACAGTTTCCGTCCCTGTTTTTTCTTTACTGTATATTAAATAGGCCAGATCGTGTTACCTTTTATTTTTGCTCTTAGTACATGGTGAAATGTGAAACGTTTGGTCAACACTACGCCGAACCTCCACCAAAGACAGCCGTATCACGTTGGACAAAGATTCATTTACAAAATAAAAACAGCGCTAATAGTAGCGTCTACACTAACAACATTTTTTATCTCTGTTATGAGACCAAGTGTAAATTCTTTGATCCCTCGCGAAAGTTCCCGAACATCCCCTCAAAGTTGGGGTCGGAGAGCAGGACTAATCAGATTTCTCTCTTTTCTCCCTCCCCATTATACCGGACGTTCATGCCGTCATTAGACTGATAATGAGACACGGTGAGGAATAGGTTGCAGACTTTAATAAAGTGACTTTCCGTGCAACCTTTTCCCAGAAGGATGAAAAAAAAAACGTACCCGCCTTCTCTCTCTGCATGTCAAGTCTTATAAGACGGATTGATGAGATGCGTGTTTTTTTCCTTCTTTCCATAAAAAAATCCTCTTTTTACTTTCAAAACTGTACTAGTGGTAGATCGTCATGCGAAATTTCATCCACCGATGTGGAGTAACGATTAGCATGTCTGACTGTGAAACGAGTGGCCCGAGTTCAGATCCTGCTTGGAACAATCTATCTGGTTGAGATTTTTCATTAATGCTGCATAAATTTCGGAACTGGGCCATAGACTCATTTCTCTGGCATTATCATCTTCATTTCACTCAGACGATAGATAACCATTGCAATTGATAAAAGCGTCGTAAAATAAATCAATTAAAAATAGTCCAAAATACCAGCGAAATCCTTAATAATAATATAGTATATCGGTATTTTATATTAGGCCCAATTACGAAACTGTGTTATAGGTATGCCAATAACAAACAGTTTCCTGAACAATTGAAGACTTTGGGGGTAAATAATGATAATCCACATATACAAATTGCATACATTTTAATTTTTACTGCAAACACTAGAGGATTGCCATATTTTTCAAACGGCATAATCCAGTCATCTAAACTAATAATAAATCTGTAGCCGAAATTTTTCTGGTAATTTTCGATTTTCCAAAAATAATTGGTCCTAACATATATAATTAATCACCCTGAAACCGGAAATCGCTTTTTTGAAATTTTTGTTTGTATGTCTGTTGTCTGTCTGTATGTTTGTTACCTTTTCACGCGATAATGGCTGAACGGATTTCGATGAAAATTGGAATATAAATTAAGTTCGTTGTAACTTAGATTTTAGGCTATATGGCATTCAAAATACTTTATTTAAAAGGGGGGTTATAAGGGGGCCTGAATTAAATAAATCGAAATATCTCGCTTATTATTGATTTTTCTGAAAAAAATGTTACATAACAAAAGTTTCTTTAAAAATAATTTGCGATAACTTTCATTCCTTGAAAAATTTTGATAGGACTGATATTTAATGAGATAAATGAGTTTTAAAATTAAAATAACTGCCATCTAAGGCCGTGTAATGAATTAAAAAACAAATGACTTAGTCTATAAGGGGCCTTGGACAGCAACAATCGAAAGCTATGAAAGATAGCCTACAGATAATGTTTCTGTGTTTGTATGAAGTAATATCGGAAGCTAAATTAACCGATTTGTATAATTAATTATTAATTCACCGTTGGAAAGTGTAGTTTCTCTAGATGGACATAATGCTATAATGTTATTACAGTAACTTCTGAGTGAATCGAGGACAGTTAAGATTAAAATAGCTTCTTATGCACAGAAAACTTGATAGGCTATTCTGTACATTCGTTTCCTGTTTTTCCTAAAATAATTTTTATGACCAAATGAGTGGTCTCTGGATCAAAATGATCGCATTTTAATTATGCAAATACAATTTAAATTAAGTAACATAATAAACGATTTATCCTTATATCAAACACGAATGTTCCCTGGATCAAATGTCCTATTTTAATTATGTAATTACTTTATATTTATTTCTAACGGGTGCAGCGGAGCGCATGGGTACGGCTAGTTCGTTAATATATTTGCATAATTATTTAACTAAATCAAAGATAATATGCCTTATAGGCTGTTAACAACCAGAAAACTGTCAATCGCAATTTTGAGGTTTTACCACTATTTACCCAGAGGTCTTCAATTACTCATGGCACGTGTACCATTTTGTCAAGATTCCTGTTTGGTTTCCTTAAGATTGCATAATTATTGCAAGTGACATTGAATAAATTAAGATTATTTGTTTTTTTTGTTAATCAAGTAATCGTAATATATAACCATCAAAATATGGCATAATTAAATTTTAACTTTCACCATACCTATACCTTACATTTATATTCTTGCAATCATTAAAATCCAAAAGATATATAGCATATGCATCACCTTTTGAATGCATGTTATCATTGAATTTTATAAGTTGTTTTAATATTTTGACTTATGATAATGTTCCTATACTGTTTTATTCATTATGTATATTTTATACTTTTATATTTCACTTGTGATCAATTTGTCTAATTTGTCAATTTCCACCTGATGATGATTTTTTTTGTAAAATCGAAAATATTGTAACAAAACTTGTTTTTGTACCAATCTGATAAGTTGTTGATTGAAATTGTAATATAATTTTTCTTATATATTTTTCAACTTATCTGAACTTTAACTTCAACATGACTTTTAAAAGTAATCGATCCATTTCACAAAACAAACAGACCTTTAAATATTTCGAGACAAAATTAGTTACTTGAATTCATTTTTCATATCAAGTTCTCATTTCAATTTAAAACACCATGATAGAAAATAACTACCGCACTTTGAAGACAAAACGAAGTTTTTCTAAAACAAAAAACTAGCCTAATATTTTCAAGTACCGATATTAGTTTGTTTTTTAAATAAACGTTACCTGCCTGGATAAATTTTACTCTTAAAAAACATAAGCGACCAATAGTATCATCGTTGTCAATTTCTATGCACATTCAATTGCAGGCAGAAAATGCTCTTTAAAAATTCTATGCTCAGTTGTCGTAAACTAGTTTTATCCCCCTTTTTACCTTCCGTTTTTCTTTATGTTCCAAAATTTCAATTTTCTTCATAATCATATTTTCTAGTCTTTAAGCTGTTTTCTAACGAACAGTTGAAGTCTTAGTTAATTTCCAACACAATTTCATTTTTCAGTGACTTTGTCTTATTGTTGTTATAGTCAGACAATTTATTTTTCCTAAATAAGTGCAGGACGCAGATGTCCTGTCTCAGTTATTTTACTACTGTTACATTATGACATATCTTTGTTATAAATACACACATCATGACTTGCTGTCACACTTTTAAAAAGCCACCTCTGAAAAGGAAATCATATATTTTGTTAATTTGACAGAAATAGAAATATGATTAATGTTCATGTGAATTTACAGTCATCAGTCATCACACAAGTGGATACAGCACGAATAAAAGAGGCCAAACCTTCTAGGTAGATGACGATAATAAAAATACTTTAAAAAAATGCATTAATTTATCGTATTTGCGACACGCCATTAAACGAACGGCTAAATCGCCTGCTTTCCGCGCTGGTTACTGAATTCGAATTCCGGCAGGTGAAGATGGAATTTATGGTAAATAAAGACGATGTTTGATAGTAAATTTTGAGGGGTATTCCCGTGTCTCCTATTGACATTCAACTATTGCTCAATTGGACGGTGATTAGTAATAGTAATCCAAGCGCCAAAAACCTGTTTCGAGATATTGGCCATTGAAATAAATCTGTATTTTAATAAAATATTTTATGCAAGAAATATTAAAACATTCATACTATTACAAAAAAATGGCACAAATAATACAAAAAAAAGGCTAACCGATTTTCAATAACAGACCAGCAGTTGAATTAATATTTCAAAGCAAAATAAATTAATTAATTTTATGCAATAAACGAATTTTTGCTTATAAACAGCAGCAAAATTCAAATATCGCATTCTTGATTTCTTTCCCCGAGTTAAATTAGCCTGCCATCAACGTATTTTTCATTCTTTTTTTAAATTGTCGGTTGGTATATTATTGCGTAACTCCGTCCAATTAATCATTGCGGTGTTATTTTGACCGCTTCCCATGATTCGCCGAACTCTACGGCGGTAAAAAGATATACAGCAGAGTGCTGCATTGGAGTTAAATCGCTCGCTTGAACTCGCTCGAGTGTCTCACCCTTGAGTGAGATACGATCGGTGGTGATACGCTCGTAATAAATAGAAGCACAGTACAAGGTCATCTCACTGACATGTCTTATCTTGTATGGAAGGCGACAGATAAGATACACATATGTTTTGCTCACACGGTAAAAATAAGGCTTTATTTTCTGCGTTTATGACAAACGTTTAATGGAACAGTCAATGGAACGTACCAAAACAGGAACATGAAGTTATAAATAAAATAGTATTAAAAACTTCGATATACAGTTATTATTGCTGATTAATAATTATTCAGTATTTGATTTACCACATATATAATATGATAGGTCCATACATAGTGTTCCGCCTATATACTGCGACAATGTAGAAACGTTTTACAAAATATTATTGATATAGCAGTAGATTAATAACAATATTAGTATGGAGATAACGTCACAGAAAATATAATAAAACGAATAATCATGCTGCACAACTGTTACAGACGCAAAGATTGATACACTAATTATTAGAGATGATGATGATGATGATTATTATTATTATTATTATTATTATTATTATTATTATTATTATTATTATTACTAATATTACTAGAAAACTTGATACAGTTCTTGCATTATCGTGATTGTGTTCTCTGTTCATAATAATTACATTTACAGCCAATAACATCTATCAGATGTGGCAAAAACAAAATCACTCCTGTGTGGGGGAAAAAAAAATACCTACAACATTATTTATATTACATTTTAAAGCAAGTTTTGTAGTTGTACTATGGAGAGGTTAGTTAAACACTGCAAAGTTTTGAAATGATAAACATCTATGATGTTACTACACAGTTCATCACTGTAACAAGAACGAATGTCTAACGCTCGGCTTATACCGTTCGAGGATTTATCGCTCGTGACAATTTTACCATCATGCATGTGCGCTACCTATCGGATTATGCTATGAACTACTTGGCGCTCGAGCGAAAACGTCCGATGCAGATCTCTGGTATACAGTTACTGTGCGTCACTCCTAGAGGAAGATGCTTGAGTGAATGACGCAAAATCAAGTCTGAGTTTGAGATTTCTGTTAAATTTGTTTGATTTGGAAAATCATCGCATATCTAGATCAAGCCAAGCCAAGCCTGGATAAGCCTGTCTCACAGGCGTAGATATGTGAAAAACCCGTTTCAAACTGCAGTATTTAAAACCATGGCACTCGGTTTTGTTTGCTTTTAAATACCGTTGTATTGTTTTAATAGGTTTAGTTTGATGCAACCCTGGCAACGTTTTTACTGTCGGTTTTGCATAGGCCTACTCTGAACGGCGTAACAACATTGTATGTATTTTCTTTACTATTTTTGTCAGGCAAGCGGCTGAAGCGCTGTGGGTGTTTACTGTTTGTAATCCATCAGTTGTGTGTTTGTGCTGCAGCGTGGAAGAATCTATAATGCGACTCTCTTGGGCATTTGGAACAATTTTTAAATAAGGGACAATAAGGGGAACACAAAGATAAAGGCGACATATAAATATTGAACACAAGAATACAAGTATGCGATGACTTCCCGTTTACAGGACCACATCCTCTAGTATCGCCTTTGTCCACAGTCCGTGAAGAAGATTAGGTTAAAAAAATAAGCAGAAGAATTTTTCACATGAAATTACTTCATCCTCAGTTCCACTACCGTCACCTGGATCATCATTGTCGGTATCGTAGATTTCATAAAACTCTACAACTCCTCAATGTCCTTTATTGCAATATGATCAGTAGGGCTAGGATTTTGATGAAATTGCATTTTTTCTGGTAAGCCAGAAATAGGCGTACAGCTCCTTTAGTATTTACAGACCGATTATTTAGTCCTGACAGCTAAGCGACGCGAAAGAGAGAAGTAATAAGAGTAGTGGGGAGAGATCCGGAATAGAGATAAGGACGAGCGGTCGGTAAAGAAATGGAGTACAGCTTGGCTGTACTGGAAACACAACGCTATACCGCATGCGAACATCCGATCACTCTGAATGCAGGCGACAGACTAACCTGAACATCCCTTGGCTTAACTTAATGGACTTGCCTGACCCAGGCGCACATTGTCGGCGACTGTCACGACAAAATAATCGGACTGATTGTGATGAATGGAGTGTTTTAAGACATAATTCATTGGGACATTGTTTTTATTTTTTTTTCTGTTCGGTCATTTTCTAGGCATTTTCGTTGAATTTTGGTCACAAATACACAGTAAGTCTATTATTTACTTTTATTTCCTTTGATATTTCTCTATGCATTTTGGTAATTACCTACTTACTTACTTACTTACTTACTTACTTACTTACTGGCTTCTAAGGAACCCGGAGGTTCATTGCCGCCCTCACATAAGCCCGCCATTGATCCCTACCCTGAGCAAGATTAATCCAGTCTCTACAATCATATCCCACCTCCCCCAAATCCATTTTAATATTATCTTCCCATCTACGTCTGGGCCTTCCCAAATGTCTTTTCCACTCCGGTCTCCCAACTAACACTCTATATGCATTTCTGGATTCGCCCATACGTGCTACATGCCCTGCCCATTTCAAACGTCTGGATTTAATGTTCCTAATTATGTCCGGTGAAGAATACAATGCGTGCAGTTCTGTGTTGTGTAACTTTCTCCATTCTCCTGTAACTTCATCCCTCTTAGCCCCAAATATTTTCCTAAGCACTTTAATCTCAAACACCCTTAACCTATGTTCCTCTCTCAAAGTGAGAGTCCAAGTTTCACAACCATAAACAACAACCTGTAATATAACTATTTTATAAATTCTAACTTTCAGACTTTTTGACAGCAGACTGGATGATAAAAGGTTCTCAACCGAATAATAACAATAACAAACATTTCCCATATTTATTCTGTGTTTAATTTCCTCCCGAGTATCATTTAGATTTGTTACTGTTGCTTCCAGGTATTTGAATTTTTCCACTTCTTCTAAAGATAAATTTCCAATTTTTATATTTCCATTTCGTACAATATTCTCGTCACGAGACATAATCATATACTTTGTCTTTTCGGGATTTACTTCCAAACCTATCTCTTTACTTGCTTCAAATAAAATGCCTGTGTTTTCCCTAATCTTTGTGGGTTTTCTCCTAACATATCCACGTCATCCGCATAGACAAGCAGCTGATGTAACCCGTTCAATTCCAAACCCTCTCTGTTATCCTGGACTTTCCTAATGGCATACTCTAGAGTAAAGTTAAAACGTAAAGGTGATAGTGCATCTCCTTGCTTTAGACCACAGTGAATTGGAAACGCATCCGACAGAAATTGACCTATACGGACTCTGCTGTACCTAATATCATTATTTTGTATGTATTTTAATCGTTTTTATACACGTTCATTAATGGCACTTAAACATTCATCCCTATATAATGGACCAGTCCAACCATTTCTTCAATATTGATTCTTCCGACTATACCTGCTAGTTTGGGACAAATGATCGCAGTGATTATTTATCGGATTAGCGATTAAGGGAGAGATTCCTGTAAATATGTAGACTGAAATACCTCCAAATTTTTTAAGTTTCAAGATCTTCCGCATGCTGATCTTTTGCATTTGTAATGCTACTATCCGTCGGTCTCGGCTGGTCATCGACTTCTTTACTGTCCTCGAATTTGAGATTTTCCCATTCTTCCCTGTCGTTGTACATTGTCATGTCAGTCTCTTCTATTGTGCAAGAGATTAAGTTGGGTTGTTCATTTGGAAGAGAAAGAGATACATGCCATCTCGCTCTATTCCAGGTATAGTCCGAGCGTTTATTTAATACACAGGCGTTGTCGAAGAGGGTTCATTCTTTTGAAGTGATAAGATAAGCTTTTGTTTGCTAATTAGGTCTTCTCAGATGCTCCTCCAATCACAAGGAGCGGTAACATATCTACCAATAATGCGTTAGCAATTGTAATTAACGTTCTAATGTATGTTCCACGTGGAATAAAATTCAGTGTTGTATCTGGAGTTGATTGATGACAAAAAGTTTAGTAACTGTAACTTCAATTTTAGTTCAATGTAACCTTTCAATTTATTCACTGTGGATAGTGGTGGTACAAATCAATGTACTGATGTCGGTATAAAAATAACTGTAACGAAGAATCATTTTTGCAATGAAAATTAATGTAATAACATCGCTTGACATTCCAATTATTTATGCGTTTAAAAAAGGTATATCCAACACAAAGTTTTCCGCTTGGGTTTTCATTGGACGATCGGACTACACTCCTTTCTGTGGTGATGATCAGACCATCACCTCCACAGGCTACCCTATTCAGTAAGAGTGTTAGGATGGGAACAAGTAAACGTTGTAAGGAAAGAGTCCATATTTCTAAAGTTAGTGTCAATATAGTCTACCGGCTGAAAGAAGGTCTACTAAATTCAGAGTAAAAGGATATTTTCCATGTATAAGGCTCTGTCAGCTGACAATCATCAGAGTTTCAATTTTGAAAACTTACGTAAGATTTTTATTGTATATTGCAACTCAGTAAGTGAAAATGCAAATTAATGAAGACTAATTGATAGAAACTACTTCATGTAAAATAATTTATTTTAAATTATTTAGATAAGATTCATGAAAAATAGAATTAATTAATTAACACGTAAAGAAATAAAGTAATATTGTATGATTCAATATTGATACTAGAATCACATTAAATCAATTATATTTTTTAAATACTAATCTACAGCACCTCTTTTCTTACTATGCCAAATTCACAATATGAAATCTATTTTAGGTCATTTTCCTAAGTTTTAGGGTATTTTTAAGGATTTTTAAATCATAAATGCCTTATTTTGGGGCATTTGTTTAATAATTTATAGGTCACCAAATCCTAGCCCTAGTAATGAATATTTGAGGAGCATAGTATCAAAGTTAGACAACTCCATTTTTTTCGATTTCGAGATATTGATTGTTTCTCATAGAATTTTGTATGCTGATGCGATTCTGGAACTGTTTAGGTTTAAAAACGGACAGAACAGAGCGAAAATAGCACTTAATTGTGCGCTTTAAAATCCATAGTAGACAACTCCACTGTGGCTTGGTTTCAAATTAGTACAATTCCTTTAGTAGCGAATGAGAAGCCCACATTCGTACCACCTTTTCCCATCACGCATCGCGTATCCAACATGGCTGATTGTTTATATAATCGATTTGTGGAAGCCACCGGCGTGGCTCAGTCGGTTAAGGCGCTTGCCTACCGGTTTGAAGTTGCGTTCGGGCGCGAGTTCGATCCCCGCTTGGGCTGATTACCTGATGGATTTTTCCGAAGTTTTCCCCAAACGTAATGTGAATGCAAGGTAATCTATGGCGAATCCTTAGCCTCATCTCGCCAAATATAATTTCGCTATCACCAATCTCATCGGCGCTAAATAACCTAGTAGTTGATACAACGTCGTTAATAACCAACTAAAATTAAAAATCGATTTGTGGATGAATAAGACGTACTGTTTTACGTAAATTTCCTTTGTAAAATTATGTTACATCGTTGTTTCAGTAAGAATATGGAAGTTCATGTCAAATAAGTACCTCGAAAGGAAGCGAGGAAGCTTTGTTTGGTTTCAAAAACAGACAACTCCGCTTTAAATATGGCTCCATTTGCTTTCAAAAACAGACAACTCCATGACTTAGTTTCAGAGATGAACAACTCCACTTTTTATACTTAATTTGCGACCGGAATATTAATTTTAATCACATTTTGAGACTGAAAAAATTTTACGTTTAACGCATGCTTTCCAAGAATCTAGTTTTTCGCCTCTCCTGTAAAGAGCAAAAGTGGAGTTGTCCAACTTTGATTACCAAGTTTCTCATTTATTCCACCTATTTCTTCAAGTCTGTCTTCACCTTTGATATCGCCAAGTTGCACCTGAGCGTATTCAGAGACATCATCACATCGTAATTAATGGTAAGGAATTAGATGAATTGATGGCTAGAACGGTGTTATTCTTTATTAATGCCTTCGTTTATGATAGAGTTCAAGCGATGGAAATAATTTGATGTTTAGTTGATTAAAAAGTGAGAGAGTTTTGAATGCTGTTGATTTAAAGGCTTCATTTTATAATTTGAACAGAAAAGAAGAAAATGTATGTTATTTGTTGTTATTATTACTATTACTTTTATTATTAATTACACTGGTCAACAATGATTTTGTTAAATAAATAATTTCAGGTGTTTCTTATGTATTTCCATCTGCTGATTCCAAAAATGAAATCAGAAATTTTCCATCACCCACCATTTTTTTTTTAATTTTGAAAATAAATTTCTTCCAGTTTATTAGTATTTGTGGTGTATAACATGCTGATTAGAAGGCGTATTTTACATTTATATTTCATTACATTGTGTCAACAATTGACTTGTAACATTTGGTGTTGTTGCCTGTGAATTCACGAATAACAAGAATGACATTTCCGTCACAAAACTGTGATTTTAAGGTAAATTTCCCAGATGAATAGAAGCTTTCTTCAAGGAAAGAAGCTAATCCTGTGCTCTCTTTCGTTGTAAATTGAATTGTGATAGAAGTATATAATACCGTACCTAATAGTGCATTGTGAGGAGTAGTGTATAATGTATAAGAAACATGTCTTTAAAGAGTCTTATAGATAAAAACAACTTCTGTTAAGTGTGTTGTGAGCTCACTTTAAAATGGCAGAGGTAAAATTTTACTCCTCTAGTTAGAAGAGCTTATGACCGTTATTTTAACAATAAAATACACCAGAACAAGACATGGGCCCCGGAAATCTGTTGTGCTAAATGTGTAGCACTTTTAACTGACTGGTTAAAAGGATCCCGTCATATGCCTTTTGAAGTCCCTATGATATGGCGCGAAACTAGGGATCATTTGACAGATTGCTACTTCTGCTTGACAAGTATATGTGGAATAAATTCGAAGTCCAGACACTGTTAAATATCAATATTTAGTTTCTGCAATTCTGCCGGTGCTTCATAGCCCAGGACTTCCCATACCAACACCACCAGATGACATAACATTGACTGAAGTAATTCAAAGTGTTCCTGATGCTCAGACTGAATTACAAAATGATCCAGATTTTGTGGAAGATGATACTTTAAATGAACCTCACTTTCTAACACAGGAGGATTTAAATGATTTGGTTCGGGATCTTGGTTTAAGTAAAAGCATGGGCAGAATTACTCGCCTCAAGATTGAAAGGCTGGACGATACTGGAGTTAACATCAAAGTAAGTTTCTTTCGCCAACGCCAAAAGGAGTTTGAGCATTTGTTTTCTAAAGAGGAGGACCTACTTAGTTTTCCGCATTGCTGTTGAGAATTTGTTCGAGTCAATAGGTATTGAGCATAAACCTGAGGATTGGCATTTGTTCACAGACTTCTCAAAAACAACTTTGAAAGGAGCGTTACTACATAATGGAAACAAATATCCATCCATTCCTTAGTCCTTGCAGTTGGTATGAAGGAAAATTATGAGAATATGAAGCTCTTACTAACCACTATCAAGTGTAACAATTTTTCTTGGCAGATATGTGGGGATTTGAAAGTAATAGATCTCACTTGCGTTACAGCTTGGCTGTACTAAATTTTTCTGCTACTTGTACAAGTTGAATAGCAGAGATAAAAGTACTCATTATATAAAAAAGAACTGGCCAAAGAGAGAATCACTTTAATCCAGGACAAGATAATGTTCTTCACCAACCACTTGTAAGTTCTGAAAAAATCTTATTGCTTCCACTGCATATCAAATTAGGCTTGAGTAAGAATTTTGTGAAAGCAATGGATTGTGATGGCAGTGCATTTCTCTTCCTGAAAAATAAGTTCCCAAAAATCAGTGAAGCTAAACTAAAAGAAGGAATATTTGTTGACCTCAAATAAGGGAACTGATGAAAGATACGCAATTTGAAAGCCAGTTAAATATGCAAGAAACAGCTCCATGGGTGCATTTCAAAAATGTTGTCACGAACTTTTTAGGAAACTTCAGGTCTGAGAACTTTAGAGAACTTGTTAGTGAGATGATTGAGAGCTACAAGATCATGGGATGTAATATGTCTTAAAAATACACTCTCTGCATCCCAACTTGATTTCTTTCCTGAAAACCTTGGGCTGTGAGCGACGAACACGGGGAGCGTTTCCACTAGGACAACGTGGAAATGTAAAGGCACTACCAGGGTAAATGATGTCCAAACATGTTGGCAGACTATTGTTGGATACTGAAAAGAGATGTTCCTGAAGCAAAGTGCAGCCGAAAATATGCTTCACATACATTTTAGGTCAATAAATGTAATTTTAGCTAACATATTGTGACAGCGACGTGAGATTCGAACTCACGACCAGCGTCCCACAAGAGAGAAGATCGCGCGGAGCACTTTGGGACGGCGCGCGGCGGAGAGAAGAGAGGGGGTGTATTACGTCAACGCGACGAGAGTGCGCGCGCATCTGGTGCTGGTAGAGAGGAGAGGGCTCTGGATTTTTCTGGAGTGCAATCTCTGGAGACGCGTCGAACTTTCGAGGCTACGTCGCTGTGATTATAAAAGAAGAAACGCCAGCGAACTCGAGCAGTTTTCAGTTGATTAGTCAGCCAGAGCAAGCAAGCAAGCCAGTCTTGTGTACTGGAGTTCGACTCGAGTGTGCGTCCGCAACTGTATCAGCATCCGAAGGCCTGAGTTCGAGTGCAGTGGACCGCAGTTGGAGGGACCTGAGTTCGAGTGCAGTGGACCGCAGTTGGAGGGACTTGAGTTCGAGTACAGTGAACTGTCTCTGAAGGTCTGTAGTTTGGGATACTGTGAACTCGAGTGACTGAGCTAGAAGAACTGTGAACTGAGAACTAATAGTTCTGATTTGTAAATAGTGCTTTGTAAATATTAGTTAAGATTAACAGTTCATTGTTGTTCGTAAAAGTCCAAGTAAATTGTCATTGTCGTCGGTGGAGTGCTATAACGAATACTGTGTTGAGTGAAAATCCAATTGTTGACGAGAGCGTTTAAGGCGAATTGTAGAAAGGAATTATTGTTGGAAGAATAAAATCCTATTGTTGAGTGGAAATAAAATTTACATTGGTGTCAGAAGTGGGATATTATCGACAATGGAGAACCTACAGCAGATCCTGCAAGCCATCACGGAAATGAAAGCAGAAATGAACAAGCACATCAGTGAGGTTAAGAACGATATAAGTGAAGTGAAAGGCGACATAAGCGGAGTGAAAGATGACGTCACTACGCAAATGAAAGCGTTTCGGCCCACGTAGATGGAATTGTCGCCATCGTGAAAGACGAACTTAAGGCCGATTTGGTTAAACTAAACCAGAATTTTACAACTATAAATGAGACAGTAGCCGAGTTGAGACAGGATGTAGACCATTTCGACGGCAAAATCCGCGATCTCGAGCGTCGTCAAGAGCAGACGAGTGAGGTGATGGACAAACACGCTGAGGAAAACAAGCACATACTGACGTTAATGGAACAACATGCTGTAGAAAACAAGCACATCCTCGCGTTGGTGGATCGCCAGGCTAGAGAACATAAACAGATAGTTGCCGAGGAGGTTCGACGTGCCATGCAAGAAGCGGCCACAGAGTTGAGGACTCCATATAGTGGCCCTGCGGAACCATCGCCTTCAGCCAGACATCACAACGTCAAGACGCCGAAATTCGACGGTACGCCGTTTTGGGCGATATTCCGTCGCCAGTTCGAGGCCATCGCAGAGCACAATGGGTGGACGCCAGCAGAGAAAACCACTCAGCTGCTGGCCGCGCTTCAGGGACAGGCGTCGGAGATTCTTCACAGCGTTCCAGAAGATGGGACAGCCGCTGAGATAATAACGCCGCCATAAGGGCGGAGCAGCTGGAGGACCCAAACTTTGGACAGCTACTTCGTGATGTAGAGTCCGGGCAGAGACCAGTATGGGCCGATATCGCCAACCGTAGCACCACTTACAAGAGCTACTGGGCCCAGTGGGAATCCTTCACTGTCAAGGACGGTATCCTGAAGAGGATTTGGGAGTCGGCCGATGGAAGGACCCGCATAGAACAACTTGTCCTGCCCAGGAGCAAGGTGAAGGAAGTGCTGGAGGAGACTCATGCTGGAGTGACTGGAGGACACCTGGGAGCCAACAAGACGCTGGACAAGTTAAGATAGAGGTTTTACTGGCTACATCAGAGAACCGACACGGAACAATGGTGCCGAAGATGCGACACCTGTGCAGCCAGTCGCGGACCAAGGACATGCAGCAGTACAACGTGGGAGCTCCTTTTGAGAGGATCGCCATCGACGTTGCTGGACCGTTCCCGGTCACGGATCGCGGGAACCGCTACCTGCTAGTCGCCATGGATTACTTCACAAAATGGCCAGAGGTGTACGCGATTCCCAACCAAGAGGCTTCGACAGTGGCCGACGCGCTGCTTGACAACTTCATCTGCCGATTCGGGGTGCCCCGGGAATTGCACAGCGATCAGGGGCGCAACTTCGAATCTAACCTGATGGGAGAATTGCTCGAGCGTCTGGGGGTGCATAAAACCCGGACCACTCCCCTCAACCCACAATCCGACGGCATGGTGGAACGCTACATTAAAACCGTGGAAGAGCACCTGCGGAAGGTGGTGTCCAACCATCAACGAGACTGGGATACCAGAGTCCCACTATTTCTCTTGGCTTACAGAGCTTCGGTCCACAATACAATAGGGATGACACCGGCAAACATGGTCTTCGGGAGAGAGCTGCGCCTGCCCTGCTATCTGCTGTCTGGCACGCCACCCAGCGCCGACCAACCAGCGACTGACTATGTGGCAGAACTCACCAAGAAGTTGAATGGAGTTCACCAACTGGCCAGAGAGCACCTCAAAATGGCCAGCGACAGGATGAAAGTGCGCTACGACAGATTAGCCAACTCTGCAGGATTCCAGGAGGGCGACCTGGTGTGGCTGTATCGACCTACCAGGACCAAAGGGAAATCACCAAAGCTGCAGCGTGCCTGGGATGGACCATATCGCGTGGTGACCCTGATCAACGACGTGGTGTACCGTATCCAGCGACAACCTCGAGGGAAGAAGATGATGGTGCATCTGGACCGATTAGCAGCCTACGAAGGGACTGCCCGGGACGAGCAGCCCTAAGGAGGGAGCAATGTGACAGCGACGTGAGATTCGATCTCACGACCAGCGTCCCGCAAGAGAGAAGATCGCGCGGAGCACTTTGGGACGGCGCGCGGCGGAGAGAAGAGAGGGGGTGTATTACGTCAACGCGACGAGAGTGCGCGTGCATCTGGTGCTGGTAGAGAGGAGAGGGCTCTGGATTTTTCTGGAGTGCAAACTCTGGAGACGCGTCGAACTTTCGAGGCTACGTCGCTGTGATTATAAAAGAAGAAACGCCAGCGAACTCGAGCAGTTTTCAGTTGATTAGTCAGCCAGAGCAAGCAAGCAAGCCAGTCTTGTGTACTGGAGTTCGACTCGAGTGTGCGTCCGCAACTGTATCAGCATCCGAAGGCCTGAGTTCGAGTGCAGTGCACCGCAGTTGGAGAGACCTGAGTTCGATTACAGTGAACTGTCTCTGAAGTTCTGTGGTTCGAGATACTGTGAACTCGAGTGACTGAGCTAGAAGAACTGTGAACTGAGAACTGATAGTTCTGATTTGTAAATAATGCTTTGTAAATATTAGTTAAGATTAACAGTTCATTGTTGTTCGTAAAAGTCCAAGTAAATTGTCATTGTCGTCGGTGGAGTGCTATAACGGTATAACGGTGTTGAGTGAAAATCCAATTGTTGACGAGAGCGTTTAAGGCGAATTGTAGAAAGGAATTATTGTTGGAAGAATAAAATCCTATTGTTGAGTGGAAATAAAATTTACAATATCGTAATACTATAATGTACAGATACGAAAAATGATTTTCATGTGATTACTCTAAAACCCTGGGTGATGGAAAAGCTCTGTAAAAGGATTTGAAATCAGCACAAAAAAGTCACTTAGAATCACCCATTGTTTCTCATTTAACAGACAAAAGTTTAAATTTTGTTGACCAGTGTTATTAGAGCCCGGATGATTGACAAAATACCTTTTTTATTGGGTTAAAGGAAATCATTATTTTCATAGATATAAATGTGATTTTGGGGTAAATCAAAATGATGGGGCCAATTTTTATTTTTCCTATTTTGCCTTTTTAAGATGTTTCTTACTAATTCAATAATAAATACCTTTTTGTCATTTTAAAGCAATATTTCTTGTTTATTTACAATTTTATAATTAATTGTAATGCAATATGTATGAACTTTAAATACATGAAACAGTGACTCACTTTACTAACAATAGTAGATAAAAGTAATTTATTTCAATGCTTAATCTGCTAATAATCGTGCTTTAAAAGTATTGGATTCGTCTAATATGAATAATAACCTACGGACTAGAGATTATCTGGGAAAGCCTGAAGAGGAAGAACTTAGAAGACATAGAAAAAGTGAAAGCCAGTTTTTTCAAATGAGCCTTAAGCCTGTCAAAGTAAACACCATCGCGCCTCACATATGCACTAGAGATGGGTAAAAAATAACACAACAGTTATTTTGGAACTGTTCCGGTCTCGGAACTGTTGCAAAAATGAACAGTAGGTCGGAACCTCCTGTTCCGAAATAACAGTGTTCCGACTCCGAGCTGCTCACTTGCCCAGCTGTTGCGGGCTCGCAGTACCGCGTTGCACAGGGTATGTTCCGACTCTCTCGGAACTGTTGCAAAAATGAACAGTAGGTCGGGACCTCCTGTTCCGAAATAACAGTGTTCCGACTCCGAGCTGCTCACTTGCCCAGCTGTTGCGGGCTCGCAGTACCGCGTTGCACAAGGTATGTTCCGACTCCGAGATAACAGTCGGAACGTAGGAGCTTGTTCCGATGAACCGACAGCTGCAGTTACACTGTTCTCGTTGTTCTTTATGTTATACCCTAGGGTTATACTTGGAACTTCGTTGGATGAAGTTGGTACTTGAAACTCTCATGTTGTTGGAGGGGGGCGCATGGAAATTGAAATCCTTGCGGTGGCGCGAACTTTAATATCAACATTTGTAAGACTGGCCAATCATCTGTAATGTTATAGTAAGTATTTAATAATCTGTAATATTCATTCCCGCTTTATGGTTTATTTCACCATTAGTTGACTAATTCTGTTTTATAAACATTCTACAAAGTCATAAAGTACACATACTATTATTAATTCATTGATCAGCTGATTCTATACAAAGGTTAAAGTCGTAAATGGTAATGAGTGGTTTAGTTACAATGTCTGTATGTCGTTTGTTAAGGTTAAGTCTGACAAGCACAAGTTTTTGTGCTATCTTCTCTGTTATCAAAGAACGACAAAAATGTTGTAGCATTATTTGTTGGAAACTACCCATATAAGTACTGATTTGGAGAGCGAGGTTTAATGCGAAGTTTAAATTACACTTTGGTAAATATGCGATTCCAACATTTTACTAACCCACTGCGGGGTTTCCAGGTTTCAGTACTGCCAATATATATATATTTTTTTATGAAATTGTAATATTTATTATTATTATTATTATTATTATTATTATTATTATTATTATTATTATTATTATTATTATAACTGCATTAAGAAAAGTAAAAATAAAAATTAATGATTTGTTTTTTTTTATTATGTAATAGAGAGAAGAGAAATTACATACCATATGTTTTAAATGTTATGTTATTTTTTTTAGTTGGCTACCATGTCTTTATAACTTTATGTACGAAAACAAAGTGTTGTATTCTGTCCTTGTAGTCAACAGCTGTTTAATTACTAACATTAAGCTTTTGAGTTCTGTCCGCATGCACAGCAATTTTCCAAAATCGATTCGAATGTGCATTGCAGTGCCATCTATAGATAAGAATGTGTACTATGTCATGCCTATGAGTGCTCCAGTGTGAGCAGCATGGTAAAGAGGGAGGGTACTGTACCGTTCGTTTGAACGACTCAACGACTCCGACTCATCACCACTGGTGACTGTTATTTCGGAACTGTTATTTGGAACATAGTATTTTTTCGGAACCGGAACAGTCGGAACTGTTCCGGGAAAAGAACAACTTCGCCCATCACTAATATGCACTAGCAAAGGAACAATTCTTCATAGATGAATTACGCGATTAACTTCTGCTGCCCTCTACCGAAGGCTACAGAGAACTACTACAAGAACTAAACAAGAAGAAACAAGAGATACGGCCGGATTTCTTCTCCACACACGCGATGATCTACAGGAATTGGACACAAGCCAGATACGACTTACGACACGCAGTAACTAGATTCGCGGTACATGGATTCCACCATCGGATATGCCAGACAGAGAAGTACCACGACAGACAGACAGGTGCAAGTGTAAACTATGTGGATTGAACTGTGACCGATATCATCTATTTTGGTGCAAACAAAGAAACAGCTCACTAACACACTTCTGCAAAAACTGAACAAAAGAAACATGCATATTGTGCGATATTCCTTTCGTTATTATTAATATGAATAATGATCGGCAATCCATGCCATGTCTTCACGATACCAACAATCAGCTTTATAATTTTAAATATTAAGCTCGTTCCTATAGAAGTTGTCACGTATTTTCAATTGTTTACTTTCATATTTCCAAATCTTACTGTTACAATTTTGTGGTACACGTGTTTATTATTGTAGGAAAAATAAATTTGAGTGAGGAACAGTCAGAGCGTGGTGCCGACCACACCACCTCATTCTAGTTCCGAGGTCATGGAAAGCATGGGGCTCTACCTCCATGCCCCCCAAGTGCCTTCATGGCATGTTACGGGGATACCTTTACCTTTTTAACAGTCTGTTATTGTGGGGTGACAGAAGGTATAAGATCGGTAGCTAGAATGCCTAAATTCAGTAAACTTCATGCTTACGTTAGTGAATTAGGTGCTCATGTGTTTTCAACCAGTGGAACAGTTTTGTTATGTAAGGTTTATGAAAAACAGCTAATCATGAAAAAAAAACTATTTTATAAGTCAACATGTATCAACTACGAAGTAAGAATGTGAGTTATGTTGATATAATTTAAATTTATTGCTAAAATATATTTTGCCTTTTTAAAATTCATAATGCCTTTTTCAAAATTTATTGTGCCTTTTTACGTTTTTATTGCCTTCTTTGCCTGCCTAGTTTAACTGTTGTAAATGCCTAAACATCCGGGTTCCCGGGTAGCTCAGTGGGAGAGCGTTGGTACGTTTAACCAAAGGTCCCGGGTTCGATACCCGGCCCCGGAACACTCGAAATTATTCAAATTAACTTTACAGGGAGTTATTCATGAAAGCTTAATTTGCATAATACACGTCACTGTAGGTAACAGAAAACCACAATTTAAAGTCACACAGAGTTAGTGTGCACTCAAATGTTGGTTGCTTGACGGTTGTCAGCCCACTTTGAGGTTTGTGGATATAGAGGGAAAAATTGGATCGGTGTCGGGTAGAGTTCCCGGGTAGCTCAGTGGGAGAGCGTTGGTACGTTTAACCAAAGGTCCCGGGTTCGATACCCGGCCCCGGAACAATTTTTCCCTCGAAATTATTCAAATTAACTTTGCAGGGAGTTATTCCTGAAAGCTTAATTTGCATCCGGGATCTATTAATTGTCATTACCTTATTTTCTATATTGCATAATATAATAAAATCAGTTAAACCAATGAAACCTAGATCAAAAAAACAGTTTTAAACAGCACGTAGATTTGAAACCAAGCCCGTTTAAAACATATCCCTACACAAGCATCCTTTCTAGTGTGTTGAATTCTACCACGTGACCCCAAGACATGTGAGTCCTATCATGTGGCCGTCTACCGTTAAGGTAACGGAGCCTGAGTCTGTTTAGGATAACGTCAACCATGGCATGAAAAATGTGAAGAGAGAGAGAGAGAGAGAGCGACTCGCACGGTCATCGCGGCAGTAACGATGCGCATCGCGGCAAGTACTGCCAGCTGGACCGTGCAGACTCTATTAACGCGAGTTATTACACGACTACCTTGTTACCGCACCGCCACACACTGACTGAAAACATGGGGCAGAGCACGAACATAGACCTGTTCTTGCCAGAGTATTGACATACAATCACTTTACTGTTTGCATCTACTTTCTTTGTAACTTTATGATTTCGATTTATTAGCAGAAATCCAAATCATTTCTCATCTCTAAGAATTATTGGATGTCTACCCTCGTGCAGTGTCTGTTCGTTGCTTGCCAACTTGTCTAATTGTAAATCAAATTATTTGATATGATATGATATGATATGATATGATATGATATGATATGATATGATATGATATGATATGATATGATATGATAGATATATGATATGATATGATATGATATGATATGATATGATATGATATGATATGATATGATATGATATGATATGATATGATATGATATGATATGATATGATATGATATGATATGATATGATTATGAAATGATATGATGTGATTATGAAATGATATGATATGATATGATATGATATGATATGATATGATATGATATGATATGATATGATATGATATGATATGATATTTGAGGCACTCAGAAGCAAAGTGATACAAGTGACATTTAGCAAGTTCTGAGATAAATGACTTTGAAGTTGAAAAGTAAATTAAAAAATCTGTTACAGGACTATGTTGCTGTAAATTTACAGTAGTATATGTTGGTACCTATAGTTTTTAACTTCTAAATAAAAATTATCTATTCTAAAACAGTTCAGGTAAAATAGAGTCCTAAAGTCACTTGTATTATTTTTCCACGAAAATATTTTTGTGGAGAAGTAATATAAGTGCAACGGTTTTCAGTATTTGTATATTATTTAAAACAAGAACAAGAACATTGCTTACAACATTGAAACATTCCTGTCTTAGCAGTATTTCAACTTTCTTATTATCATATTATGATACTAAATGTGTCTGTATAACCGAAAGAATCAATCTTCTTAATGTATCCAGCTGTTTGCTGACAACATAACGTCCACTATAGTCGATTGTAGTCTTTTCATTTCTTGTTTATCATGAGAAATGAGGGGTATTTTGTTCGGTGTTCATTATAGATGTCTGTTGCTAGTAGCCCCTTTGGAGTCGATAAGTATGCAAATAGATTTTTCAGAAATTTGAGTAACACCCTGAAGAGCAGCATCAATAGTGTCAGTGTCAAGACTGGAGGAGGATGAACATGGTATGAAGTAACTTTCTTGATATTTTGGAATATAATTTCCTGCTCCTGATCACACCATCAGGGTTTAGAGATCCATCTGTATAAATTTGAAGGTGATCTTTATATGTGCTGGAGATTAGTTCCATGGCATCTAACTTAAGAATGTACGGAGGATCATTTTTGGAATGATTTCCTGGAATTTGTATGCTGTGTTCTGGAATTACCCATTTCCATGGAGGAATTTCATTCACAAATGGAGTTTTAGCAATGAGTGTGTCTTTGATATAGATTGGTATTTCTTCTTTGTTTATTTTGTAGAAATTACACAGGATATTATCTGACAGTTGAAGAACATTTGAGATCTGGATGAGGCTTGCAATTTTAAATGTATTTTTAGATCCTTTTTTAATACATAGTGTCTAATTGGTTGAATATTACAATCAATTTCTAGGGCAACACTTGATATGGTTTTTAGTACTCCGAAAGAAGAGGGTTAAGAACATTTTTAATTTTAAATGAATTTCAGCCTTAGTCGCTGTTCATTACGTCACTAGTCTTATCTGAAGAAGTCATATCTCTCTCTGCTGCAACATCTATGTTTCTGTCATGAAGTGCATCTGTAGGACTCCTACCGCGAGTAATCCTTGAACTTCCTCTTCCACGCACTCTTCCACGTCCTGCAGTCCTTATTATAGGCCCATCCTAATGCTTCAGATCATCAAAGAAAGAGTGGTGTATGGGTGGGATGAATTTCTTTAGCTATTGCAAATTGCTCCACTTAGCAAAAGTTACCGTTATTAAATCACTGTATAGTTGGTGCAGCTCAATGTGTGCAGGCCTTGGACGAAGATGTTTCGAATAATATGTAATATATTACCTCCCTCCATTGTGGTAAATGAATTAGTCATAAACAGAAGAAACGCAACAACACTATGTAAACAACGCACTTGTATTAGTTTGCCTCTCAGCCAAAACTCTATATGCATTGTAATACAAGAGTAAGGCCAACATGTAGCAGCACTGATTGGAATTGCACTTATATTACTTTTTCTCTGAACAGAAGTGACGTTAAAGATTTAGAATATACACTTATCTCACTTTTAAAAAAAATATCACTTGTATCACTTTGCTTCTGAGTGCCTCATTTATTAGTCAAACAGCATATATCATGTCATAGTGTACCTTCACATTCCTGCATTTAGAAAACACCATAACTCATCATTACATTATTTGCCATCTCTTTACTTTTCCTCATCGTCTACTTATCTGTTCTCTGTTCCTATTGTTAAAATCATGAATTTTTTCCACTCAACAGCTCAAACACCACTTTTGTTCTCAACTATAACATCCGTTTACGTACTGAAACAAACCACATTACATTAACACTATTGTCCGTGACTCTTTACTACATTCATTCCCCGTAATTCTTTACTATATTAACACTATTTTCCTTTATTCTTAACTATCTTGACACTATTCCCCTTTACTCTTTCCCCTTTAGTACCTACATTAATATCATTCCTCTTTACTGTTTACTATATTACCCTATTCCTTTTTAATCTTTACTACCATAACACTATTTCCATTTAGCCTACTAGGTTATAAAACATTCGTCTTATTCCCTACGCCCTCACACCCATCCCTTTCTTACCTCATTTACTAGTAGGCCTATATCAATTTTTTCCCTCATTCCACCCATTAACATTATTATTATTATTATCATTATTATTATTATTATTATTGTTATTATTATTATTATTATTATTATTATTATTATTATTATTATTATTATTATAAAACAGTTATATTACCGGCTGTTCTGTATTGTTGTGAAACTTAGACTCTCACTTTGAGAGAGGAACAGAGGTTAAGGGTGTTTGAGAATAAGGTGCTTAGGAAAATATTTGGGACTAAGAGAGATGAAGTTTCAGGGGAATGGAGAAAGTTAAACAAAGAAGAACTCCATGCATTATATTCTTCATCTGACATAATTAGGAACATTAAATCCAGACGTTACAGATGTGCAAGGTATGTAGCACGTATGGGCGAATCAAGAAATGCATATAGAATGTTAGTTGAGAGACCGGAGGAAAAAAGATCTTCGGAGAGGCCGAGACGTAGATGGGAGGATAATATTAAAATGGATTTGAGGGAGCAGGGATATGATTGTAGAGACTGGATTAATCTTGGACAGGATAGGGACCGATGGCGGGCTTATGTGATGGCGGCAATGAACCTGCGGGTTCCTTAAAAGCCATTTGTAAGTTATTATTATTATTATTATTATTATTATTATTATTATTATTATTATTATTATTATTATTATTATTATTATAAAACGGGTTACATGACTGGGTTAAGAGAGAAGTTTTATATGATATTCTTATTGAATTTTGTATTCCCAAGAAACTAATTCGATTAATTAAAATGTGTCTCAGTGAAATGTACAGTAGAGTCCGCATAGGTCAATTTCTGTCAGATGCGTTTCCAATTCACTGTGGGCTAAAGCAAGGAGATGCACTATGTTACTGTATTTAACGAAGTTTTTTAATCGGTTATTTAACGACGCTGTATTAACTGCTAGTTTATCTAGCGTCAGTGTAATTGGCGATAGCGAGATAGTATTTAGTGGGATGATTTCGAGGATTCACCATGAGATTATCTGACATTTCTCTTATCATTTTGTGAAACCTCAGGAAAAATCTAACCAGATTTTCAGCCCAAGTGGGATTCGAACCCATGTCCGAGCGCAGCCAAGGAGTATGACTCGAGTCCATTAACCTCTGAGATAAGCCGCTGGCAATCAATTCCTTTCAGTAACATAAAAATCAGGTTCAACCCTGTAATATTTCGGATGTACATACATCTGATTGAGGTCCTGACTGATATGTATTATTCTACCAAGGCGAGTGGAGCCGCGGGAGTAATGTGAACGATCGCGATGCGGTATTACGAACGCAGGAGCAGTAGCGCCACGGCTCCGGGCTGCAGGACTCCACTGGCCTTGGTCGAGTAATACATCTATTATCAGGCAGTATAACTCACTTGACGGTATGTGTCAGAGGAAGAACAATTGTATGTATACATCTGAAGTCTGATTAATGTAATATGTAGCTAATCGGCGAAGTATGTAATGGAGGGGGAAAGGAACTGGCCACCTTATCCAATTATCTCCGCCTAGTTGCCTCGTAAGTGGTGCCATGTTGGTATTACTTGTGAAGTTCAGACCTGTCTTCGGACATTTGACTAAAAAGAACACATAAGCAGATATATATATATATATATATATATATATATAATTTATGTAATGTATGTATATATGCATTACGTATGCATGTATGTATGTATTACGTATGCCTGTAATGTATGTAATTTGTGTATTTTAATTATCTAATGTATGTATTTGTAGGAAATACAGTTTCGTATTTGCTTCTGAATTTCAATTTCTCTCGTTTCAGGTGAGTGACTTGTCAAGTCATCCACTAGATGGCGCCGCGGTGAATGATTGAAAGTATACGGTGAGTGGCAGCATCCCTCGTTGTTCTGTGTGTAGGTCTTTATGTGTGAAACTGAATGTGGAACAGAATAATAATTTAGAATTTAACTCCCTCACTTATTGACAATTATTTAAGTGCACGCCAACTTCAGACTAACTGTCCTTGTAGTGAATACTCTAAATTATTCAATAACGACATTTAAATGCTTGCGCAAAATTTCCATATTTTAATTTTTTACAAATATAAAAAAATCTTAAGATAATTTTGAGTATATATAGGCTATATTTATTTATATATGTATATTAGAGACCCAATGGTAATTTAAATACTGTAGGTTTTAGTCTCGCTCTTAAGATGAAAAAAAAAGCCGATACGGGCGCTACCCAAATGGACTTAACCAGTCAAAAATATAGAAGTATATTCCAAATAAATAACAATTTCATTTGTTCATAAGAATGAAAACAATTTGTCGAAGATGTTTTAAATAGTTCAATACAAATATGTAATAAATTTGAAATGTACTTTATTTAAAATATTTACACTAAATTTATATATGCCTACTCACATTCAGAAGAGCTTTCAAAGAGCCTACTTATATTATCTTTGATCTCTTGCTATTTGGTTCTTATGTCCTGATGTTTTAAAAATCACTGTTTTATCTATCTATCTATCTATCTATCTATCTATCTATCTATCTATCTATCTATCTATCTATCTATCTATCTATCTATCTATCTATCTATCTATCTATCTATCTATCTATCTATCTATCTATCTATCTATCTATCTATCTATCTATCTATCTATCTATCTATCTATCTATCTATCTATCTATCTATCTATCTATCTATCTATCTATCTATCTATCTATCTATCTATCTATCTATCTATCTATCTATCTATCTATCTATCTATCTATCTATCTATCTATCTATCTATCTATCTATCTATCTATCTATCTATCTATCTATCTATCTATCTATCTATCTATCTATCTATCTATCTATCTATTCTATCTATCTATCTATCTATCTATCTATCTATCTATCTATCTATCTATCTATCTATCTATCTATCTATCTATCTATCTATCTATCTATCTATCTATCTATCTATCTATCTATCTATCTATCTATCTATCTATCTATCTATCTATCTATCTATCTATCTATCTATCTATCTATCTATCTATCTATCTATCTATCTATCTATCTATCTATCTATCTATCTATCTATCTATCTATCTATCTATCTATCTATCTATCTATCTATCTATCTATCTATCTATCTATCTATCTATCTATCTATCTATCTATCTATCTATCTATCTATCTATCTATCTATCTATCTATCTATCTATCTATCTATCTATCTATCTATCTATCTATCAATGGATAATGTTATCCAGATAGTTGGTAATACCATCTGCAACAGAATTATCATTTTGAAAATCTTCTTATGACAGTAATCTGTCAAATTTCATGAGACTGTAATGTATCGTACATCAGACTCTAATGTAACAGAAAATCCACAATACCCACAGCACACCTTGTTGTCGGAGGAAGTCGTATTTCAAACCTTCAAAAAATCCATTGCTTTCGACTAGGATTAGTCCGGAATTTCTAAGGTTAAGAAACAATTTAAAATCGTAATAAGATTATATTACAGGTACATAATCATGACACAAGACGAAATAATAATTCAACATCATTAGAACCTAAATATTTCACATCTGCTGGTCTAAAGCATAGCATTAATTTTGGCCCTCGGTTGTATAACTCATTAGCTAAATTACACCCAGAACTTCTAACATGTAACCCACTAACATATAACACGAAAATTAGAAACGTATTAATGTCTTCAATTTGATTAAATAAATTTATAGGCTATGTGTATCAATTAATCAGTCTATAGACCTATTATATTTGTATTCTATAATTTTGGAATATATATTTTTTCATAAATTGTCCTACTTTATTCACGTACGATATTATTCTTCTCTATGTTAATATTATATTATATAATTTCATTGTAGCTGTAATTTTAATTTTAGTTCCTATTTTATTTTATTTTGTACATTCTCTTTTAGGCCTCTTAATAATATATCTGAACTACGACCGAACACGAGTGCTGCTCATTCGGTTCTCAAATTTTGTTAATATTGTTGTATCCTCTTTTTTATATTGATTGTATTATTTTATTTTTATTTCTATTGTTCTAATTATATTCTGTGTTCTGTATATTTAAATTTAAATAATAAAACAAAAATAAAAAATAAAATAAAAGTTAAAAATTGCTAAGTTCCCTAGACAATTGTTATGGCATGATTCTCAAAGAATAGCACTTTTCTTGTGTTCCAGAATGTTCAATCTAAAACGCATTCTGTATATAATTCGTTGCTGTGCTCTTAAAAATTTTACGTATGAACGTATTCTCGAATTCAGGATGGATAACTTATCTAAAGTTTGATAACATTTTTATCACGCCCGCATTGTGGATATTTTTCCAGTCGTGGAGTATCAATGCATACAAAGCACCTTACAGTTCCGTCAAACTGTGTTCTTCGTTTTAAAATTGGCCCACTTTACGAACTGCAGTATTGAGAAATATGTGCGGCAGGGATCAGCGTAATTCCAAACAAGGCGAGCTCCGTGGGATGTCAGGTGTCTACATGAGCGTACTCCGGCAACTTTCCGGTCTGTTTTATATGCGCCCGTATTGTGCTGCGCTCTAGCGGAGACGCAAATCACCTCGTATCCACGTCATAACCCACGCTATTGTTGTTGAACAGAACGCCATTTATATTCGTCAGCTGGATTACCGGGTCTCACGAGGGGATTCCCAATACAACTTCACTATCCGACCTGAATTCACATCCTCTTAAGTGTATTATGTTTTCAGAAAACATTACTGGTATAGGGTGATTCGGGCAGAGGTACATAAGGTGCATCTACACGGTTCAACTTTTCTTTCAACTTTACGGATTCAAGCAATGCATGCAAGATTTGTATTTAATATTAATAAATATTTTTTATAGTATACGCAGTGAAGATGACATTCAAACCGGCACACCATGTAGACACAGAATCTTCATGCATCTTAATTGAACGCGCGTTTTAAAGTTGATTCTTTCAATATTCTTCCAAAATTTCCATGCATACGCGCATGGAAAATTAAACCGTGTAGATGCAGCTATAGGGAATTTTAGTATTGGATAATATCACAGTCTACTATATACAGTCACGAAGCTCGAGTTTTGAGGGTGCTAGAAACAATAGACTGTACCGGTACTATTTCGCATTTTCTGTAATGAGGCGATATTAGCGATCCTAGTGGTGAGCAACTACCTAATGTTTGCATATTTACTACGTATTGAGCTTCGTGACTGTATATACTAGACTGTGATAATATCCAATATCATATTATAATTGACAGTGTTCATTATAGTTATTATCATCAGCAGAATTGTTGGTATTGCAATCAACTACTTTCAAGAATTAGAAGACGGTTTGGCCAGTTGCAATTCTTGAGAGAGTCATTTGTCATCATTAGACATTCATATAGCTAAATATTCTGTCCATGCCGTCATCGCTTAAGACATCACAAGATCTTTGTTCTGGGGCCTGTTTCATAAACACACTAATAATATTAACTGATATTATTATACTCCTGAAAATAATTTTATTAGTTAACTAAATTCTGTTTCAAAAACATTTTAGACAACTCATAAAATACGCACAGTAATATTATTAATATATTAGTGAGAGCATTGTGTATGAGGTTAAGTCGCGGATGGTTATGCGTGGTAAACATTGGTTATATCGTTTGCAGCCAACATAAATAAATGATTTGAGGTTAAGGCTGACAAACATAACCAAGTATATTACGATGTTGGTCTACAGTTTTTTTATATCCTCTCTGTTAACAGTTACATTTAATGTTGAATGAAATAGGTTTCGATGTACTGTGTTTAATAGCAACAATAGAGTAAATCGTAATATGTATAAATGTTTGGGAGACAATTCATTTCAGGAAGGATTGTAAATCTGTGTAATTTGTTGTTATTATTCCTGTTATTTAATACAGTTTATATATTTAAAAGACACAATTATTTGATAAATCTAAAATATTGTGAATAGAAATTTGTCATTCCTGAATGTTTACGTCTCTGCTGGTACCTTATCGTAATCCTAAAAACAGCGTGTCACAGAAGCGTGTGCGGGTGTGCAAAACTTGCACCCTCGTTATCCAAAAAAAGTACCGTATCAAAATGTTAAGCAGTGAAAACGTTTGATGGCAATGTTTTAGCTAAACGACGGTTTAGTAGTCTTGCAAAGCGTCTTAACTCAGACATTTCTAGTTCCGTTATAGTTCGGAATACTGCGTAAGTACTTAAAAATTATTGGCACAAGAGTAAATAAATAAACACATAAAAAAGATCCTTGCGCTAAAAATAAATAATTCAGTAATGCAGTAACGATATAAGTAGTCCGCGAAGTCGTTCTAGAAAATATTGAGAAGTTTGAAGATTTTGAAGAAGATTAATGTTATGTTGAAATTAATGAAAATACTGAAATTGTAGTAATTTTTTATTGGTTACTATGTTGTGAGTAGTGGTCTCTTGTTGTGACCAATAGGCTTAGGCATATATTTTTGAACAATTATGATTTTAAAAATGATAACTTGAAAGGAGGGAAAAAACGTTGAATTCAGTCATTCAAATGACAACATAAAATAATGTAAAATACAATTACTTTATAACAATTCTACATTGTAATTTAATTTAATTTAATTTAGGTTTCACCCTTCACAGTTACATCCTCTTTCCCAATTACATGAAAAAAAAATCAGTCAATTTTTCCTCATTTTAAGCATATAGCATAAGCTATAGATTTGATGGTTCTCAATTTCTACCTGGTCCATCTACATTGGCGCCTGTGGCAGTCATTTGTAAGTATGGAGAAGGACTTGACTGGTCATTCATTTTGTCTCTGTTTGCACTGTTTTATCTTCAAAATCTAACCCTACAATGTATTTACTTATTAAGAATAATGAAATTATTAGTTGAAATAAACCCATGGAACAAACGCTAATAATTTTAATCCATTTTATTGTCTTTGCTGCTTTATAAAGCACTTTACTAATATTATTATTTATTTTACTAATATTATGAGCGTTTACAGTAATAAATAATATTATTAACTAATTTTGGGAAACAATACTAATAATATTAGTCAACATTATTAGTTCTTTACTAATAATATTAATGTATTAATTTTATGAAACAGGCCTTCAGGCCCCTATATAAAGGAAATAATAAATCTTCACTTCCCTCCCGGGAACCGAACCCGTGTTCGCTGTGTAGCTAGAAACGCTATTACTTCGGCGGAGACCACTGTGTTATTTGGACTTAAATATTTTCTTGTGTATTTATTTAAAATCTTCGTTTTTGCTTCTGTCGTATGTTATTTCATGTGTGCTTTAATTATTTTAACAACATAATTATGACATAATTTTTTTATTATTTCTCTTCTCTCAACAATATGATCCTTTATACTCGTGTAAGTGAACTTGGATATTCATAAGCCATCACAAATACTAGAATAGAGTAGGGATTAGAACCCGGTACCTATGAGTGAAAAGGACTGTGGGACTTTGTGGGACTGTAATCTTTAAGTTTTTAGTACAGGGTTTCCGATAATGAATGGTGGGGTTTTATGAGTTCACTGTGAAGCATGTATTATGTTTTTCTTTTTTTTTTTTTTTTTTTTTCGTTGTTGGTAACTCTATAGCACCTATTAGATGTTTTATGGTTGTGCTAACAGATGGCATTATTAATGTATTATGTGTAATGGATTGAGGGTGCTTGTAATTAGTTCAGTAACTACAACGGTTTGCTTTCACGTCATTGTTGCGTATCTTACCAGATTTCTGTCATAATAAGTCATTGTTAGGTGTGCCTAAGTCAACAATGCACGATATCAGCAGAAGAGATTGAAATTACATCCCTATGAAATTCGACTCTTGCATGCAATAAAACCACAGGATAACTTGCTTAGGGCTGAATTCACTGCTATCATGCTACAGAGAATTGATGATGAACCAGAATTTCTACAGAATATCCCTTTTTCCGATGAGGCCACATTCCATGTAAATGGTTGTTAATTGGCACAATTGTGTAATTCGGAGCTCGGAAATTCCACATGTGATACACGGACACATTTGAGATTCTCCTAAGGTCAACGTTTGTGGTGTGGTCTAATGCACAACAAAATTTTTGGTCCATTCTTTTTTGTTGAAACAAACATCAACTCCATTGCATACAAGGACATGCTACAGAATTTACGATGTTGATACAGCGTCGTAAAATAACCCAATAAAATAAAATAAATACAGAATTTACTATTTCCTCAAATCAAGCAAATGGAAATGGAGTTGCAAATCATCTTTCAGCAAGATGGGGCATCATCTCATTTCGCAAGCCATGTCCGAGAAGAGTTTAATCATCGATTTCCAGACCGATGGATTGCCAGATATGGACCCATCCCATGGCCCGCTAGAAGTCCGGATCTTACTCCATTGAACTTCTATCTTTGGGGCTATGTCAAGAATGAGATATACAGTGAAAGAAGTAAGAATCTTGATCACCTAAACGAAGAACCGGACAAGTAATCACAAGTATTACGCCAGATGTTCTTGTCAGAGTGTAAACTGAAATTGAATTACTTCGTTTAGACATCTGTCGTACTGGTAATGGTAATCATATTGAAATTTATTAACCCTTAAATTCGCAAAGTATCCGATAGAATACAACAAGTTAATAGGCTATCTAATATATAAAAGTGAATGTGGGTATGTATGTATGTATGTATGTATGTATGTATGTATGTATGTATGTATGTATGTATGTATGTATGTATGTATGTATGTTCCCTATACAAATCTACACGCTTTGACCAATATGTATCAAAGTTTGCACATTTAACCTTCATAACCAGGAGAAGAACATAGGTTATATTAAAATTGTTAAAATGGGCGTTAAATTAATTAAAAAGATAAAAACATAAAAATATATGGCATATACGGTCAAACCTATACTAATAATAAATCTGTAGCCGAAATTTTTCTGGTAATTTTCGATTTTCCAAAAATAATTGGTCCTAACATATATAATTAACCACCCTGAAACCGAAAATCGCATTTTTGAAATTTTTGTTTGTATGTCTGTCTGTATGTTTGTTACCTTTTCACGCGATAATGGCTGAACCGATTTATATGAAAATTGGAATATAAATTAAGTTCGTTGTAACTTAGATTTTAGGCTATATGGCATTCAAAATACTTTATGTAAAAGGGGGGTTATAAGGGGGCCTGTATTAAATAAATCGAAATATCTCGCTTATTATTGATTTTTGTGAAAAATGTTACATAACAAACGTTTCTTTAAAAATAATTTCCGATAAGTTTTATTCTTTACAAAATTTTGATAGGACTGATATTTAATGAGGTAAATGAGTTTTAAAATTAAAATAACGCCATCTAAGACGGTGCAATGAAATAACAAATGACTTCGTCTATAAGGGGCCTTGGGCAACAAGAATCGAAAAAGGGGCCTTGGACAGCAACAATCGAAAGCTATTAAACTATTTCTATACACAGAAAATTTGATAGGCTTTTTTGTACATTCGTTTTCTGTATTTCTTAAAATAATATTTATGTACACACTCATTTTAATCTCAGAGAATTAATGAACAACGAGAGTGTATTGATTTAGTATGCAGTAATAAATAGTACGTTAGCTTAGCAATCCATTATTTTATAATTCAAATTTTAACTATGCTCAATTGAATCGTGTTAAAATACATAAAATAGACTATATATGCAATAAATGCAATGCAAAAAAAAATTGGGTCATGAGCCAAGCAGATTATGTTGCGCTGTTGTAAAGGTTGTTGCTTCTGAGATTCAAGAGCCCCCACAACAAATTAAAAACTTTCTTATCGGAGTACATCCGTTATCAACGCACTTTTTATATAATATAATATAATGTAATATAATATAATCTAATATAATCTATATATATAATTTGAACTGGTAATAGAAATTACGGGAAAACGGCTGAACGGATTTTAATAAATGGCCCCTCATTTTGAAGCTTGGAACCCAAAGTTTTCGGAAAAGTAATAGTTTTCTGTGAAATGTCAATTTTCCTACATGATTTTCCTATTTTCCAAAATCCATCTGTTGTCAGTTTTCAGAACTAATTTTATCGAATCACGGCCGACTTGATTGAATTTCAGAACAAAACATACACTACAATAAACAATAGGCTATTACACGAAGGCCATGACCTGCAGGATTGCCGACATATTTAGAGCTCAATTCAATTTGTTGTTAAAAACTCATTCTGCAGTGTATAATACAGCTGTGTATTGGATATTCAAATCTATGAAACTTGAGGTGGTTTGATGACATTATTATCATTATAAATTAAATATTATTATAGTTAATATCATGATGCATCTATTTTTCATTAATTGTACATAATATTGATGCTATATTGATGACATGAAAGTGAAACGTTTTGAGGTTATGTAAGTAAATCTAGAGAATATTTTAATTTAGATCTTCATTTCTATAATTTACTGAGTGGCTGCTATATATAACTACAAAACTTAAGTAAGATAATAATATTGTTATTAAAAATCAAATATTTTTATACTTATTAACCCAGTCGGGTTCGGTCTTTTTCATATACTTAATGGCGGTGTATTGTAGATATTGATGTGTCATTGTCTTCAGTATTGGCTCGAGAGAGCGTAAAAATTACAGTTCCTAAGGAAAATATATAAAAAGGTATTACTTACTGATAAAATAAGAGGCCTAGAAAATTTTGTAGCCTGCAGATCATTTCAGCAAGATCTCTTAGTAGGATAAAATGATTTTACGCTCTACATTTGAAGTTCTACATGCAGCAGCTATACGAAAATGCTATTGTTCGAAAGCTTAGCAAACCTGACATTTTTTTAACTTTTGCCTACAATCCACAATGACCTGAAATAGCTACTGCTATCGTCCTGACATTGATACTTGCGTTTTCGCATTGAAAATCAAAAACTGAAGTTGGATAGGTTCAAGAGAAAGTATTTGGCCTAAAAAAATCCATTCAGAGGGAGTATGTTTCATTATTATGGAAGCAAATAACTATTAAAAAGACAAGTATTCTTCATTGAAAATAAATCTGAAAAATTTTTATTTGAACGTCTAACGAACTTAGTTTGCAGCAGCATTTGCTGCACAAGCCACTAGTATAATATAATAATAAATATGTAGCCGAAAATTTTCTGGTAATTTTCCCTTTTCCAAAAATAATTGGTGTTAACATGTATAATTATTCATCCTGAGACCGAAAATCACTTTTTTGAAATTTTTGTTTGTATGTCTATCTGTCTGTTTGTTAGCTTTTCACGCGATAATGGCTGAACGGATTTCGATGAAAATTGAAATATAAGTTAAGTTCGTTGTAATTTAGATTTTAGGCTATATGGCATTCAAAATACTTCATTTAACGGGGCCTGAATTAAATCGAAATATCTCGCTTATTATTGTTTTTTGTGAAAAATGTTACATAACAAAAGTTTCTTTAAAAATGATTTCCGATAAGTTTTATTCTATGCAAAATTTGGTAGGTCTGATAGACTTTTAAAATAATAATACAATACGTTTTCACCGCCGCCTCAGATTGTAGCGTTGTTGTTCCTGCAGTAATTCCCATGTGCAAAATATAAAATTTTTGAGTAGGAAGAAAAAACACATTTATTCATTCCATGGCAATGGTACATAGGAGATCGTGAATTCTTACATTTTCGAAAGAAATAAATATAATTACTTATCACTGTTTATGCTGTATCACTATTTAAGTTATTTGAAGGTTTCAGAACCATAGTGGGCCAAGCGCCATTTACTGAAGACGTAGAAAACAAGGGTTAAAATTAAGTTATTATCATAATTCAATGGAACCATACAGCAAGTAATATAAAGTATACACAATAAAACTAAATGATATGTCAATCTTCATTAAACTATAGTTGCGTGTAATAACAAATAAGAAACATGTTAAAGGAATTGTCATTGCACCAAATGAGTGGTCTCTGGACCAAAATGATCGCAATTTAATTATTTAAATACAATTTCAATTAAGTAACATATTAAACGATTTATCCTTCTAACAAACACGAATGTTCCCTGGATCAAACATCCTATTTTAATTACGTAATTACTTTATATTTATTTCTAACAGGTGCAGCGGAGCGCACGGGTACGGCTAGTATTAATGTATAATATTAAATGCAATCTTCTACAGTCAATTGTTCTTTATTATTGTCTGTTGTATTCAACATCGACTTTCATGAGGCCATGGAAAAAGCTAAACGATGTAAAATAACATTGTAGATACATCATGAAGGTCAAAATCTATACAATTCATGCATTAAGTATCCAGAACCGTATTATGTGTTTCTCGAGATAGTTGTAGATAGTGAGCAGACTGTGTTTTATCAAACTGAATTCTTGAATTCTTTGAAATCGCAAGGATTGTCAACACATAATTGAATACTTAATATTGAATCACCAATAGTACTATTCCGAAATATTGATCCACAAAAAGTATGCAATGGAACAGGAATTGGTGCGAAAAAACTCATGCCAAACGTAACAGAAGTGATAGTATTAACTGGCAAAACGAAAAGAAAAGATGATTTTATCCCACATATTCCTATGGTAGCCAGTAACATGCCATTCGATTTTAAGCAACTGCCATTTCAGTGCGACTAGCATTCGTAATGACCGTAGTAAAATAAAGCTCAAAGATAGTCACTCAAAGTTGCAGGCATTCACTTAAAAACTCCGTGTGTTTCACATTGTAAATAAATTGCGTAACTTGCTTTCGAGTGAGCACACCTAAACATATATACACATTTATACAAAAGAGGGAAAAACGAATTGTATGCATATCAATGATACTTTTGTCATGTTCCTAATGTAGTATGTGAATATACGTAAGCCCACTGAAAATAACACTATATTAATTCTAAAATACGTAGCCTATCTTTCAAAATATTGTTGTCCGTGTCTAATAATGTGTTATTGCGAAATTCTATCTGTGTAATCATGTTGCCAGTGTAGAATGTTAAGCGTTGTGGAAAGAACAGTCACTTCATTTCTATAACATGAATGTCTTTCAGAATATTATTATTTATGTTGACTTCTTGCAAAATTATAATCTATCTGCAGTCTGTATATAAAATAAAAAGTAATATATTTAATATGTTCTGAATTTGTTAGATGTAATATCTCGAGTCATATTTAAAAATCCCGGGTATGATATAAGCGGACATACAGCTGTCAAGGGGTAAAAAATCTTCCAATATAAACTGAATTATATATGTATATATTGATTCTTTGGTACGACCGATAGACAGATAAATTTCGGCTCACGATGACACCCCAACGGATTCAGACTGGGAACAAGGGAATTCCCTAATTACCGTCAGCTCTCTGAAGTTCAAGTGGAAGCACATGTAGACATAAAATTACGTGAAATGTATGTCAGCACAGCTTCAGATCAATGTACAGATCTTATAATTATTTTATCTCTGCCTCAGTACAACGTCACATTTTTGGTGGGGAGGAAAGGAGACGGCAGAAAAATTATTTAATACGCTGACAGCCACGACTGAGATAAGGCACTTGAAATTTAGCGGTAATTGACCGGCAGAGATAAAATGTAAGATCCGTAGAACATTGAGTCAACACTAAGGGGGCGTATAGAGATCGAAGGGTGTTTTTTTATGTGACTGTAGCCTGTATATATTTTCGTTGGGTTTTATTTTGTTTATACTGTAGTTTGATTTTTTTATTATTTTATTTGTATTTCTGGCGGTGTGGAAGAGAAGGCCTAATGGCCTTATCTACACCAGAATACATAAATAAACAAAACAAATAAATATATAAATTAAAAAAAAAATTAAATGTGAAGCACATGATGAAATGTTTTCTTCTCGGTGCCTGATCTAAAACTGTTTTAAATTTAGTTAACCTTGGCAGGCATTTGGCTAAGGAGTTCATTAATTCATGTAAGTGAAGTTAAGTAAAGATTCTCTTTATGGACGAGGAAAGCTTAGTAAAGACAATTTGTTATGGTTGTCTATAGCTGGGTTTTCGAAATTTCCGAAAATTTAATAACCAGTTCAATTAAAAATAGAAGCAGAAAGGTAAACCCGCGCAACGCCGGGTACTTTCAGTTAGTATGCTATAATTTTAATAAAACAATAGAAAAAAAATTGGTAGGAAAATTAAAATTTCACAATACTACAATATTGCACAACTTATAAAATATGGACATTGGAATAGTTGTTTTCTTTACAGTCCGACACGGTTTAATAAACTAATGTGAGAAATGAAGTTTTGTCAATTTAAGGGGACACTCAACTTAAAAATTGGATAAAAAGTGTCATAAAAATGAAAAATTAAATTTCTACGCTAATTTACGTGACAGAACTAAATCAATGCGCAGAATTCTTCCCCTATTCATTGAGAAGTCACAGTCAAATCCAAAAAGCCAAAAAATAAAAAATGATAATTAAAAGTGATATTTCAATTAATGGTTGATTAAAAATTGAAATATTTTTTATTTTGAAAAGTAATGGATGTAATGAGCTGCGATTTTGCATGTTACTTTCCATATGTATATTAAACTTTTTCTCCAAATTTGAAAAAGATTGGTCAAATAGGAAAAAAGTTCCAAAATATAGTTGAGTGTCCCCTTAAGGGTTAACTGGAAACTGTTTCAGTAACTGAACACGTGATAGATGAATTAACTTCAACAAATGAAATAACAATTCTTTGAGTTTCTCTTTCTTTTAATACCAGTCTCATTTCATAATTCCGTATACTTTGTTAGCAATGATTAATTAAAATGTGGGAGGTTTGAAAGGGACACGGGTATTGAGTGAGCGAGTGAGTGAGTGACAACAGACTCCTGCATATCAATATATAGGTAAATCTCGAATTCGTGCCTTGTCATAGATGTGGTTTACGAACGCAGATAATAATTTAGCACGGCTTGTAAACGCTTATACGAGTAGGTGCACATCATAGGTCAAACCGCCGTAGGATACTGACTTCATAAGACGGGATAATTGGCTGTCGTGACCAAGGTTCATTATTCGCCCGTGTACTGAGAAGGAATAGGCCTATTGTATTCTCTACAGCCATAAACTTCAGTTTCATTATAACTTAATATATCAGTTCCCCAAATTATGCTTATCCTACTTAGTTTTCTTTCGTGTTACAAAATAATTTGTGTCAACATTTTTTTCATCGGACTAGTCCCCGACGTAGTCATTTCAGCTGACATCAGGACCGTCTCTCCGGGGAAGATACGTCAAATCTGTAGTTGACACGATAGTGAGGCAGGTTTACATCAGTTACTTCTCGAATTCTCATTCGAACATGGGCTCATTATCCGATTGAGTTTTTTCTGAGAATTTCTACAATTGAAGACCTGAATTGAGAAACATCTCAAGTCAAATATTTATCAAATTTGACTTTTTATAGGTGAGAAGGCGAGATCTAGTATGTGAGGTGTGCGAGAAGAGGAATAATGAGCTATCAGGAAGAGAATTTCTTTCTTTTATCGCTAATTACGTAGTTTTAAGATTATCGCAATAATTTCATATAAATTGGAAAGAGACTTTTACTTGAAAAAGTAACGCTACATTATGTATTAGACGTCAAAATAATGATAAGAAACCAGGATGGGTAATATTATATGAATCCACCGACACGGAAATTCATCTCAGACTGAAACTTATTTTCCTCCTTCATACCCATTGGTAGTATAGTCACGGCACATGATAAGGTTACAGGACAGATCTTGCCTCTCCTACTGTACCTAATGTATTTTGTGTTTTGCATAGGCTACCATCCTGTAAAAAAGAATATTCCAAATCCGAATTTAAGCCTGTGTTTTTTAATCATACAAATATTTATTTCAGTATTCTTATATGGCAAGCCTATATAGCAGAATTTCTTATCTCAATGTTACTTATCAGTAGATGAATGCTTTTCTGTTCCACCTTAATGTGTTACATAATTTTTGGACAATCATTTTCGCTATATTTATCATCATATATATTCGTTCATTCGTTGATAGTTCTGCAGTGCAGATGATATTAAATATTGTGCATTGCCGATTTTAAATGAAGAGCGGTATTCACCAGTTCATTAGTTTGAGTTCTGACTTTATTGTGAAACGTTCGTTTAACGTTTTGTGTATTTGATAGTTCATATTTTTTAATATAAACTTCACATTAACGTGCCAGGGTCTTTGAAACGCCTAAGCGACCGCAAAGCTCAAACAATTTTTAGCAAAAAGTCGCGTAGTGATTCTCGTGAGGTTAGTAAAAATTTCACAATGTTTGTTCACAGCCGCAGCGTGACGATGTTGTAGCAAATATTCTTTCCGGAACTAGTTTCACATTCCCTGTGAAAACTCTGCTGATTAATAATAATAATAATAATAATAATAATAATAATAATAATAATAATAATAATACTTAAAAATGGCTTTTAAGGAACCCGCAGGTTCATTGCCGCCCTCACATAAGCCCGCCATGTGGAAGATTATGTGGCCGGGAGGAAAAGGTCTTAGGTCAATTTTTTGTGAAAATGAGATTTTTATATATTCTGAAAGCGGAAACAATTCTCTACAATCTGGTAAAACGGTTAAAGTCAAATAAGACTCCTGACTGGAATTATAGAGCGTTACCAAATGTCGTAAGTACTTTTTGAATCGAGCACACTCAGAATAAAGGACTTAAGAATATTTAATACTTTATTTCTTACAAATCATCACATGTTTACTTTCCATGCTTCCCTATTAAAAGGTCTAACTTGTATTTTAGCCATTTTATCACATACTGATGCCCTTTCCTTTTAAAACTTTACGCACCATGGTAAACAGTTCTATAATTGTTTAAGATCAATTTTGCATTCCTAATAATTTACATTTCTCACTTATTTTGACATGAAAAAGTTCTTATCTTTAAATAGTCCCTTCTACTCAGTTTGGGTTCTAGTCTTAAAAGGGCTTAAGTGCGGCTATTTTTGGAAATAATCAAGAAAATTGTTAAATGAGCAGCATTACCTATTTTAGAAGAAATATAAACAAATAATATCCAGGAAAAAACTCTTAATTAAAACAACTCTATAATTGACACCAATTTCAATCCTTCTACTGCTCTCCTGAAAAGTATAACATTTTTACTTAAGACCTTTTTCCTCCTGGCCACAGGATTAATCCAGTGTCTATCATCATATCCTACCTGCCTCAAATCCATTTCAATATTATTCTCCCATCTACGTTTCTGCCTCCTCAAAGGTCTTCCCTTCCGGCTTCCCAACTAACACTCTATATACATTTCTGGATTCTCCCATACGTGCTACATGCCCTGCCCATCTCAAACGTCTGGATTAATAATAATAATAATAATAATAATAATAATAATAATAATAATAATAATAATAATAATAATAATACACAAACTTTTTAAACAGTTTTAATAATGACCAGGGAAAGGATTTATATGTAAATACATATTTACTTATAAAGCTAATATAATTTATATTTTGCATTATCTTTATGTTTCACAATGTGTAGGGTTGAAAAATCCTACTTTTACTTTCCATATTTTTCCATATTTTAGAGTTTAGTACATATTTTCGTTAATTTCCATATATTTTCCATATTTCATATAAAACAGTCCATATTATATTAGGTTTAACAATAAAACAAAACAAAATTCCATTAACTTTTAAAAATACATTTCAACAATAGAGATTTAGACACATGTTCAGTAATCCCTTAACATCAGCGTTATTTGAAAATTAGCAGTCCTATCAACAATGGGAAAGTAAGTTACAAAACTGTATTAATTTAATTTAAAATTTTTAACAGACTTCAGTTGTGCAGCTCAACAGTTAAATGCCAGTCAGAGTACACATAGGTTCAGTTTTGTAAATCATACTATAAAGACGGTAAATATGCCAAAAGTACGTCATTCAGTCAATTTAAAATCAAAACTAACAAGTTACATTTCAGAATTTAAAGAAGATGGTTTATCAACTGACAATAAAATATTATTTTGTAATTTGTGTCAGTGTGCAGTATCATCTACACAAAAGTTCCTGGTGCAACAACACATTACAACTAGTAAACATCAGGCCAACAAACAACTAAATTCCAAGCAGAGACAATTGTTTTTAACACAACCAACAACATCGAATGTAAGATCTGAGTTTAACATCGACCTGTGCCGTTCTCTCATCTCTGCTGATATTCCTCTCTACAAACTAAAGAATAAGGTCTTCAGGGAATTCCTTGAAAAATATACTCAACATACAATCCCGGATGAGTCAACACTTAGGAAGACGTATGCTCCATCCATCTACGATGAGACAATACAGAAGATAAGAGATGAAATTAAAGATAGTTCAATTTGGGTTTCCATTGATGAGACTCCCGACAAAGAAGGTAGACTTGTTGGTAATGTAGTTATCGGTTTGTTAAGTGAACAATATTCTGAACGAATTCTTTTACATTGTGATGTTCTAGAAAAGTGCAATAACAAAACTATAGTTAAACTGTTCAACGAAGCTATGGGTATCCTGTGGCCAAAGGGTATTATGTACGATAATGTGTTATTCTTTATTAGCGATGCTGCCCCTTATATGGTCAAAGCTGGACAAGCATTATCTGTTGTATATCCTAAATTGACTCATTTTACTTGTGTGGCGCATGCATTTCATCGTGTGGCAGAAGTGGTCAGAGACAATTTCCCTAAAGTAGATTTGTTGATTTCATCAGTGAAAAAAGTATTTCTCAAAGCTCCCAGTAGAGTTAACGTGTTGAAAGAAATGTACCCTGAAATTCCATTGCCACCAAAGCCAATTTTAACTAGATGGGGTACATGGCTAGAAGCAGTTGAATATTATGCCGAACATATAGACTCTATTAACAATGTTCTCCTTGCATTGGACTCTGAAGATGCAGTCTCAATTGATACTGCGAAAACAGTTACCTGTGACATAAGTGTGAAGAATGACTTAGCTCACATTCAGCATACATTTTCATGCATCATAAAAACGCTCAAAAGTCTCCAAAATAGGCACCTTTCACTATCTGAAAGTTTTGAAATTATAAATAGTACTGTGGAACAACTGAATCGTGGTAGAGGTAAAGTTGCAGATGCAGTAAGAGCTAAGGTGGACACTGTACTTTCAAAAAACCCTGGATATGAAGAACTACAAAAGGTTGTTGCTGTGATGAGTGGTGAATCAACAGTGAAGATTAACTTGGACTTATCCCCAGCAGACATTGTGAAATTGAATTATGTACCAGTTACTTCTTGTGACGTCGAACGCTCTTTTAGTCAGTATAAATCTATCCTCAGAGACAATAGAAGAAGATTCACTTTTCAGCACTTGAAAGAAATGTTTGTAACCTATTGTTATGGTAACAGACAATAAAAATTGTGTTTTGTTGAAACTACATTGGAAGATAAGGTACGTCCATTATATTTTTTGTTTAGTTTGATTAAAATGTACCAATATTTAACGTACATAGTCATTTTTTTATAATTTTAAGTCCATATTTAATTCCATATTTTGGTAAAAATCCATATTTAATTCCATATTTTGGTAAAAATAACTACATATATATTTACATATTTCATATATTTTTAGTCCATATAAATCCGTTCCCTGATAATGACCCTCATCCCTTGACAAAATTCTGCGTACGCCACTGACCTGACTATATCCTGTTCTGTCACGACTATCATTGCCTTCTTGTGCTTCAGCTTCATTATTGTCTGTCCGTTCGCTGATCTCTGTTTTATGTCTAATTCAAATAGGATCTTTAAATTTTACACAACAAATGTAACTGTACAGATTCTTTAGTTATAAAACCTTCTAAGCAGACTTTTAATATTTCTGGCTTTAGTGTAAAATTAAATTTTTCCTCTCCGAGCTCACGCTGAAAATTCCATCTCGTTTAATAGAGTACATTATTTTATATCAGAAATGTGACACTCGTATTCTCACGCCGTAACTCTCCAGGCTTCAGAAATTTGAGACTAAATAAATCATAACCAACATAGCTCCCTTTTCAGCATATAAATTACATTTTCCTCGGAATTCTCCATATTTTCTTTTATTTCGCACTGAATTTTTATTCTATATTTTGTAGGTCATTATACTTTATTAGCTGACTTAAAGTCCTTCTAAAATATTCTTTCGTTTTAATTAAATAGGTCACTGTCTCTATATTTTGTTAGTCTACTTCAAAAGTGGGATATATTAAGTTACATAAAATCTTGATTCCTGTTGAAATTCAACATCATCAGGAAGAAGTAAAGTTCTAAACGTATATAGCCATAATTCTTAACAATAATCTTAAAACTTCCATTTAATATGCGCATACATTTTAATGTTTTAAAAAGAAGTCATCTTTAATTGTGAATCTTTTGAGTTTGCATATATCTTTTCATAAAAAATCTTTATCTATCACTTTGCTTTCTTTGATATATAAAGCATACTAAATTATCTGAATTCTAGTATTGTTATCAAATACAATGTTCTTTATTACTCGACCAAGGCGAGTGGAGCCGCGGGCGTATTGTGAACTATAGCGATGCGGTATTACGAACTCAGGAGCAGTAGCGCCACGGCTCCGAGCTGCAGGACTCCACTGACCTTTGTCAAGTAATACCAGACAGTCGTTTAGTCAAACTCAAATTTCATCTCAAGCAAATCTAAACTTGACTTTATTTTTATTATTATTATTATTATTATTATTATTATTATTATTATTATTATTATTATTATTATTATTATTATTATTATTGCAACAAATCTGTTTAGAAATCCAGTTGACACGCAGTCTATTCATCGGAGGAACATAAAAATTTGTGTGTGAAAGAATGGGGCGTGATCTTATCTTTTTATTTATTTTTATATTATCTTGCGCCATTCTATGAGTTTAAACAGTCCTGATACTTTTAAATTAATGTAGTACTTATTCGAAATATTTACCAAAATATCAATATATTGGGGGCGAAAGGGTCCAGTTCTTAAAATTATTATTATTATTATTATTATTATTATTATTATTATTATTATTATTATTATTATTATTATTATTCCTTTTTATTTATCTTTGCAAATACTATAATAATAGACTATTCTATTCTCATTTGAAATATCTGCAGGGAGGTCTACAGTATACTCGAAGAGAAATTAATTTCAATTGTCCGTCTCGAAAAATATTTTTCAACGCAGCGATTTATTATTAGTATTTTCGAAAGTCCTATTGTTTGTATAAGTTATTCTGGGTAACTTTCTCATAACATTTTATTCATAATTATGACTGAAAATATTTTTACTTCTTTCAATTTCCAGGTATTCTCAGTTTCAATTGCTATGTTTGTGTATTACTGACTGAGTTTGACTTGTTTTTCATCATAATCATCATTATCACCACCATCATCATCATTATATCAGTAGAAGAGTTTCATGGTCTACTCATTTCTATCTCGTACAAATAAACTGCTTATTCTTTCCACTTTTATTTATTTATATTTTTTGGAGTCTTTCACTTGTCTTGTTGTTTAAGGACTATATTTTAGTGCAATGTGAGTAGTCTATTATGCTTTAGATAAAAATTACGAACTTATATTTTCTTTCTGGTCACTAGCTTTCTAAAATAGGCAGCTCTCGTCCACATAACTTGCTCCACGACAAACCCTAACTCGAAGAAAACTAAAATTTTTACTCCCGTCTTCCTTGAATTTGTTGGTAAATGAACACTGACAAAGATTTTTATGAGATTTTGTTTTATATTAAATATTATTACATTTTATAATAGTTAGAACGGCTAAATGTAGTACTTTGTTGTGGTAATTCGAAACCAGTACAGAACAGCAACATTAACTTCGTTACAAACTACATTGAAATGAAAATGTGTTAACTTTATTCATTATTATTCTTTTATTATTATTATTATTATTATTATTATAATTATTATTATTATTATTATTATTATTTTAAAAACAAATTAAATTAATAAGCAGTTTAACATTGAATTAACTGCTTCATTTATCAATATAAATGTTACTAATGTATAAAAGTAAAACTTCCTTGGTTAAATCTTTAGAATTAGGGTTTTGGGTATTCCATCATCAGGGTAAGACCAGAGAGATCGCCTAGTCCGTTGGGCTCGCTACGCCAGGCTAATCCGGAAGACTGATTACCCTTTTGATGGAACCAAAACGTTGGAAATGTCAAGTTCCAGGATACGGTGGAATACCAAAGAGCCTAATTTTAATCACAGTCACTGTGACAGCCTAAAATATCGGATAAATCTTTTTAAATACATACATACATACATACATACATACATACATACATACATACATGCATACGTGTTCTGCCCATGGCAGGTCTTTCACTGCAAACCCAGCATTCTCCAATGTTTCCTATTTTCTATCTTCCTCTTAGTCTCCGCATATGATCACATCTTAATGTCGTCTGTCATCTGATATCTTCTTCTGCCCCGAACTCTTCTTCCGTTCACCAATCTTTCCAGTGCATCCTTCAGTAGGCAGTATTAACTATATATATGTATGATGTTTATTGTCATCAACTGCTGGTGGTTCTCACATTTCCAATCAACTACGTAATATAATAAGCTACAACGAAAATGTAAAATCTTCATGACTCAGAACTTCCTTTGATACAAGTCTAACAAATCTTTATTTGTCCCTTATTAATTTCAAGTGTAGAAGCTTTGCATGAATTAAACATTGACACATATGTCACTTTTATTCGGAGCTTCCTCTTCAGCCGTGCTATTGTTCCTTGGTCTTTTATTCCACTTAGTTACTGTTTCAAATGCTGTTATTCCACTTTGCTAGTATTCTGAAAAGCTGTTACGCGATTTTGCTTGTGTTCTGCTACGAGTCGTTGTAGAAACACATTCAAGTATCAACTGCTCTTTACAGAGGCTTTGGCAGGATTTGGGATTTGAATGGAAAAGCGAGACTGCCGGCCAGTCGGCCCCGTAGTGTTTGAAATTCGAACACGTGGGGTGAGGGGAAGAGCAACCTGCGAATGTTTGCAGACAAAGACTAAACTCTGACTTGGAGGCTAGAGTTCAGCAAAGTAAATCGCAAGATTCTATACAAAGCAAAACCTTTAAATGGGCAGCCAACGTGAAGATAACAAATGTCTCTAGTTACATTTCTCCAAGCCTGAGTTTCTCTTTGAGCAAGTTTGTTTTGTCTGTCTGTGAGACGCCAAATTCCTGGAGTATTTATACTGATCCACGACGTCGAATCCTCCGCCGCTTGTCTCCATACTGAAACCTTATCGCTGACAGACACTGTTTAATGACGCTGTATTTTCATTCAGTTTCGTTCATTTATGATCGGTGAACGGTGGGTTAAGGAAAAAGGTAAATATTTTACCCGAAGTGTAGTTGTTTGTTTTCAAATTAGTCTTAACCATTAATGCATGATGCGGCTATACTTCTGAAACGTAATAATGATTATTATAATTACACTGGTCAACAAAATTAAACATATTTTTGTTAAAAGATAAAGTAAGGGTGATTCTTATAGCATTTTTCGTGCTAATTTCAGATCTGTTTTCAAAAGTTTTCTATCGCCCAGGATTTTTGAGTAATTATATGAAATGTACTTCAGACTTTTCTAGTATTGATACCTTGCAACATTTTACGGTCAATCTTCATTTTCCTATTGTCACTTCCAATGGACTCCTAACGAATATTCACACGTTTATCACTGGGATTGTGGCGCTGGAAACCAATTTTGAACACTTTTATCACAGCCGCGACACATTTCAATTTTTATTGTACAATATATATGCAATTATCACTACAATGACACAATAATTCTTGCAGATAACACAGAATCAACTTAGGAAACGTAATTAAGAGTAACACACTTTCACTTCACTTCCACTAGATGACTCTGACTTCCAGCAGACAATAGGCTATAGGTGTAGCAGGGATGCAAATATCGGCAAACGAAATGAAATTAATGTGAGGAATGTTACAACACGTGTGTAGTACGTTAGGTTAGGTTAGGTTAGGTTAGGTTAGGTTTGGTTAGATTAGGTGTGTAAGATTATATGAATGGTTACCACAGTTGGCGACACTGCAGTCAGTCTCCCAATCCACCTCAAATTACGTCACAACGACGAAATATGGCCGCCTTCTTCATTCAACAGGACGATTTTCCTATATAAATAAGGTACCTATTTAGGGCGGGTTCGGTGGGACCACAGCTCTCCCAGTGATCAAATCGAGTTTCTACTACTCCATACCACAAAACTAAGATATTTTCAGTGTTTCTTTTTAATTCTCTATACTGGCAATACCAAAAGGAAGATTAACCCATTTTACCTAAAATCATATTTATTTACCTAAAATGTGTGTGAAATAGATTTTAGGCTATACTTCTCTTGAGAAACATATCTTTTGAGTGTCCAGCAGTAGTCTGAGATAATATTTGGGCTCTATTTTTCCTGGTAGCGCCTTTCCATTTCAGAAAAATCCTGATGAAAACGCTCCCCGTGTTCGTCGCTCACTACCCGAAGGTTTTGAGGAAAGAAAAAATAGATGGGAATCCAAGAAGTTATTTTGGGAGATACATGACACCCCATAACGTTAGAGTTGTGAATCAGCTCGCTGACAGGTTCTCTGTAATCTTCTGATCTGTAGTTCCTAGAAAGTAACAATCTGTTGAATGATCCTTAGGTTCCCGGCTGGAAAAGGCATATGACGGGATCCTTTCAGCCAACCAATTAGGCTAATATAATTACATGGAGTACAACAGATTTCAGTGTTCCAGTTCCTGTCCTCATCTATTTTGCAATCAAAACAACACTCGTAAATTCTTTTAACTAGTGTAGTAAAATTCACCTTGTGCTTTCAGAGTTAATTAAAAACAAACGTAACAAATATTGTTTGTAATTTATGCAGTATTTCTAGGTATGTTTCACTCTTTACCACACTTAATATTAGAACAAAAACACACGGGTTATGAAACTTGTTTCATGGTTGTAAGTTCCAACTCAACTGAGAATTAATACTAACTCTCGCAGTCATGTAAGGAATAATATTCATTTTTATGAATTCTGACTTCACAGGCAACAGTGATCTAAAGTTATAGGTCAATTATTAAAGCAGTAGAATGAAATATTTGAAATATTTTCTTTCCATTAGCATGTTAAGGACCGTATATAGCGATAAAAATAAATCAATTTTTCTAAAATTACAAAAAAAAAATGGTTGATGGTAGAAAAATTCTGACTTCATTTTTGGAATCAGCAGATGACATTACCTAAGAAACAGCAGAAATTGTAAATTTAACAAAATCATTGTTGACCAGTGTTATTTGTGTGAATAAACTGTTTGGCTGCTATCATGTAAGAATTATTGTACAGAAAAATAAAAAGGTAAAAAAAAAATTATCACTGAAGTAAACGTCAATAATTTGTTTAATCTGGTACACGAATAACTAGGTTCATTTAAATTTGTTGTGAAAATATGATCAATGCGGTAAATAATTTTATGGCCGCTGATAGTTTTTTTGGGTGAAAGACGAGGTAATTCTCTGGACCAAAAATAAAACGGGAACGCGATCATAATTACGTACTGAACGCTTTGGCTAGCATTGCCCTGAAGTTTGCTTTCGTTGATTTGAATGATACTCGGTGAGCCACGTCATATTTCTCTTTTATTTAGATGTGATAACCTGCTTTAATACTGTATCTTAATTTATTTATATATTGTTTTCATGAATTCAAATCGCCGTCGTTATGTCACTTTAAGAATATAGTCGCGAAATTTATTACATTTCGATTGTCTTTTGTTTCAAATGGCTCGGTACGGCCCGGTGACTAGTGGCCAGCGTAGTCCGCGCTGCTCTACTGTCCTCTTTGTCCAGTTGCTCCTAAAAGTACAGTAAGACCTAGTTAATTCGTAGTAATTGGGGAGATAAGTTCACCGGCTTAAGTAAGTCCGGATTAACTGAAATAACCTGAAATTGTATTAAAACTCGTTTTATAGCAATAAAAACACTTTTATTATGCTGTATTTAAAGGGCATAGGCCTAAATACACTATACAGCACAGTAAAATGTAAAGCAAGACATACAGTGCAGTACATACGTGATATCCCTAATATTATGATGATGTGCCCGACGGACCTGGCTCTGCATTACTCGAAACTCTTGCTGTGGAAGTTGGTTTGAAGTACATGTCTATATTCTTTTGTAATTCCATAGTTCTAATGTATAAAAGTAAGTCTTAAAATAAGGTTCTTTAATTTTTCCAAATCTTTTTTCCTTGCCTGTCCGGATTGAGCGAAGTCCGTCTTATCGGGGTCTGGATTAACGAGGTTTTACTGTACTTTCATATTCATAAAGTAATGTTGTTTTTCTTAATATTCTTAGTTTAAATATGTTCGTCATCCTGTTTTTAAATAAATAATGCTCTTACTCCCTACAATGGACAACATTTTTGTGGGGGTCTGATGAAATTTAATCTTTTAGCTCTCCCATAATTCTAAGAACTTCCCAAAGATAGCTCTAATAGTACATTATGCAACGAGCCTATAATGATAGTAATTAAAACGCAAGTATGTTTGTTTATGAAACGAGCGCAAGCGAGTTTCATAATTTTCATACGAGCGTCTTAATTACCATTATAGGGCAAGTTTCATACGACTTTTTATGCTCGACCATATTTCTAACTTGAAATTATTCAGAAGTATTCACTTTATTTGTATCTGACAGAAGATCGGAAGTGACCTTGTTCATAGCTCGTGAATTGTGAGATGTGCGCAGATGCGAAAGTATTGATTTTTTCCGAGGAACAATAATGTCATTGACCTTGATGTAATACAAAGAATGTATAACCTGGAAATTGATTTAGAATTGAAAAACGAGATGACAAATTGAATTTATTTTAATATTATTTACAATTAACGCTAATTATTATAGTAACAGAACATAACCTTCTGCGACAGTATTGGATTTCCAGCCTCCGTGACGTTTCCCTCGTCTTTCGATTGCATATTCGAGAATAATCGAAAAACTGAACTTTAATGAATAGGTGTACGTTAAAGACATGCATTAAAGTACTGCTACCAGGTGTATAATTTCTACATTTCGGCATGGTCGAGCATAAAGTTAAATAAATCTGGTGAGGGCGCTCGCCGTAGTTCGGGAAATTCGACTTTAATTAAAAGTTGTATTATACCATAAATTTCTGCACAACTTAAAAATATTTCGAACACATCTTATTCAATATTACTATGAATGCAAAAACATTTCCAAACAGCACAACAATTTATGAATAGTCGTAACATTCATTACGAAAGAAGTTTTGTCATAATTTTCAATAAACCTGTTACCATAATGACTGAAACAAACAATTTAAACTGCAAAGAACCTCATGCTTCACGAGCACATTTTTAACTAAATTAAAAAAGTAATAATAACTGCTACAAAATCATCCCTCTTCAAATACCGTAACCTTTCATTTGCAAAACAATGATCGAAAATCAAAGCTCTGTTACACTGATTTAACGACAGTTCTTATTCCTCTAGCTGGATGTCCTCAAAGTCGCTTACTGAGATTTAATTGGCACACTGTTGGATACCCATCTAAGAAGACTCAGGATATTACGCTGGAAGTATACTAAAATTCATGCCAAGGGCGAAACTCCACAACCTTTGCTCCCGCGTATTATCACAACTGCTCAAGCGTCGGCGCTGACTTCAGGCGTTTTCATGGTTAAATGCTCTACGTAGCGTCATCTGCAGAGTTAATCTCCTACGAAGTATGTACAGTGCAGTCGTTTCCAATTGTTGCTGCGACACTATAATAGAGCTCTCACACTAGTAACGCGACTAATATCGTCCTTGATTATCACAAATTCTAGTGGAATCGCTGGAATTTGAACTACAGTCTCCGGTAGAGAAATACAGACGAACCTCAGTACAACGAAAACTGATATGACGATAATCCCTATTGAAACGATAAATTTTATTCGTCCCGGCATACTTCCTGTATTTTCAATAATCCTATGTTTTAATCAAAATAACAACGACGATTAAATTTTGGAGGAACCACGTTGGAACGATAAAAAATATAACTTTTTTATTTGCTTGGTTATGTTCAGTATTTCATTTTTCACTTCGTATCGCCATCTTAAAGACGTTTGCCGTTATTTCGTCTACCCTCTTTAATACTTTCGTCGCTGTGTGTTCTTTTGGAGAGTGGTTGGATCTAATCATAGGTGAGGAGGGTGAAATCTACAAAGTAGGACTTGTTTCATACATAATAATTGCAATAGTTTTCAATAAATATATTAATCGATTTTTATTGGAAGGTCAAATAATTGAATTAGCATGAACAATTGCCCCCGCAGTAATTCTAGTTTTTATTGCAGTTTTACACAGCACGTACGGTCAGAAGACCCGTGCATTGGATTTAAGAGAAAATTCTGATAATATAGTACATCTGTATGTATAATATTGCTCAACAAATCCATCTATCTACTTTCGTCGACTGATCTTGGCATTCTTTGCATGGATTGTGTTGGAATAAAATTTTATCCGCTTCAAGGGCGCATGATCCTTAACAGGATTTGCCTTTATGGTTCTTGCCACTGTCTTTCTGACTGCCTGGAGCTTTCCACATTCTAATGTTACTTGTTAATAATAGAAGGTGTAATACGAAAACAAATCAGTCTGGATACTACATTAGACTGATGCGGCTAAAAGGTATGGGTTTGCACAATAAAAAATCGCAACATTCATAAAGAAGCGCAATAAAATTTGAGGAAAGTGTAGCAAGTGGTAAAATTAATCCCGAACGTAAGCGTTTAAAAACTGCGGTAGCAGAAGACGTTGACATTTCTATCTTCAAGTGGTTTAATGTGTCTATTATGCCACCGAACCAGATCATCTGATTGTGCTCGAAACAATAAGAAACACATTTGTTGCTGAAAACCTTAAAATCAGAAGACAGAGTACAATCACTGATTAAAAAAATGCCTTAATGTGAAATAAAATCTGTGTCAAGTAGGGTAATCAAATCATGAGAAAATGTTATTTCACAGTATGTAATGTTGTTTTATACTTATGTCTACTATATTATCTTTTAGAACATAAATATTGGTAAAATGGCATACTCCCTCAATACAACAATAACCCTGATATAATAATACAATTGCGGAGACTAAGAGGAAGGCAGAAAATAAGAATTATTGGAATATGCTGGGTTTGCAGCGAAAGACTTGACCTTGGACAGAAAACTATGAATGTATGAATAATACAATTGAGGGGTTTGGTGGGTTATGGGCGTCAAAGAGGTGTATAATGTATAAATAATTCCACCCTTGTTTGAATTTCCCTATCATCAAGTTTCAAGTCAATATCAACATTCTGGAGGTCAGGGCAGCAGTTTGAAGTCAGGTGTGACAACTGCCAAAGAAGAATATGTTGATGGTCTAAATCAGCGGTGGCGAAAATACTATCGTGCGCCGAGACACTGTGTAAGCTGCAACGTGCATAGCACCTATGGAAGGAGGCGGACACCCGAAGGGGAATTGAAGCAACTGTTTGACAATAACGGTTTTTCATTTTCCTTACGTCAAGCACTTAAATAAAATTAAATACAGTACAAGGTTACAAACTAATGTTTAGTATGTGTAACGAAGAAAGAAATGAACAAAAAAACATAGGACACATTATCACAACCTAAAATTAATTGTCTTCAGAATGTCTCTGCGACAGAGTTTCAAAATCAGGAATTATGTCGCTTACTGCCAGTCGTAGTTGATCAGAAGGTATTTGTCTGTCAGTCGTGATCTAAATTTGATTTTTACTATTTTCATTGTTGAAAATAATTTTTCACAAACGTAAGTTGTAGCGAACATGGCTTCAACAGAGCAAACGAAAGAACGAAGCTTCAAATATTTATTTTTTGCCAAAGATTTGAAAAGTTCAACATTTGTCAAGTCCTTACATCTAGCTTTCATTTAACATCACATTGTAAATATGTGAATTTAAATTGAAGATCTAACCGCATTATTCGTACATCTGCTGAAAAAGGATTGACGTACAGCGATGATGATGATGATAATAATAATAATAATAATAATAATAATAATAATAATAATAATAATAATAACAACAATAACAACAACACTTAACCTTTTAATGTTTCATCAGTAACATGTAGTAATTTATAATGCCGTTTTATGTTATACAACCGTTTTCCTAGTAATACTTGTGAATAAATCATACATTTAATATTCTCATCATATTGTCAGCAAAAAATGCATCCTCCCATCCTACTTGAAACTTTCGTTTTTATAGAGGTACATGGTTTCGAAAGAGACATTGTGACGATACGCCACACGCAGGTCAGAGACAAATATACATGGAACGGAGTTTGATTCCAGTGAGTGAGAGGGTGGGGGTTGTAGGTAGGAAGCAAGGGAAATGCACTGCAAGCCACAATGTGCTCGTGAGTCGCATTTTCGCCGCGGCTGGTCTAAGTGCATGCAGGGAGAAACTCGAGCCTTTTCAAGTCATTGACGGTAGTGCAATGTTAAAAGACTGGAAGAAACATCTCATGGACTTCTTTCACCAAAAATCTAAGGGCAAATTTCTCTTCAAAACTGAATTGTATGTGAGGCTGCAGTGGTCTACTGATGGAACAGTTCTTGATCACAAATGTTTGCAACCTTCAAGTATATCAAGAAGCCTTTTCCTGAAGAAATAGTGTTGACTCTAGTAGATAAACCATGTGTGACGGTAGCCAAGTTGTCTGATGTTAAAAGCCTCTGTCGTTTTGTCCCAGAGCCAGTTAGGGTACGGTATGAGTAAATTGCACCTCAAGATGTCCAACAAGACCAAGAACAATGTACCGAAGAAGATTAATTTTCTTTCGACAGTGAAAGTGACTAAGACACTTAGTGAAATAAGAAGAGCATTTGATTCCTATATTTGTTATAAATAAGGTACTTCATTGGCTTTTATCGTATTATTCAACCATGTAATATTCATCATAAACACACATTTCAATAATATAATCATAATTTAAAAAAGTAACCTTTAATTTATAGAAAAGTTAAAAAAAATAGTGGTTTGATGGAGGAAGGGCGTAAACCTTAATTTATATTTAGATAACTATTTCTAAAACAAAAGCAACATCTAATATTTCAAACATAGATTTGTCCTCTTTAATATCTACTTTACCAAAGAAAAGCAGATGATGTCATATTTTAAGTAATTTAATATAACAAAACCTATTATAAATTTTCAATTTAATTTTTCTCAAAATGCACTTTTCCGAATTACGCCCCTATTTTATCAAACCCCAAATTTTCCTAGTCTCCAGAAAATTGTCGTGTGTATGTATGTATTTATTCACACTGCAAATAGGTAAATATCCGGTGGCAATGGTAACTAATTATACACAATAATGACAATTAATAATAAACACTATTAACAAAAATACAATTAATAGTAATAATAATAACAATAAATAATAATAATAATAATAATAATAATAATAATAATTCCAAATTAAATAAAGCACGATCACTTAAAGTAACATTTAAAGTAAATCTAATTCGTATCTTAACCCTAAGTTCGAACTAAAACCCAGAAGTATGATATGTTCATACCTGCACAAGTACCTTTCAGCACTACACTCATTTCGCTGTCAACTCACTCACTGCACTGGATACATTTCACTGATACTATCCTGGTTTCACTAACACTTCAAAAACATTTCGCTGTTCAGATACTTTGCGCTACCACTATAAACTATAAAACTTCACTGACACAAACAGACTTCACTTACACAACACACTTCACTAACAACACACTTCACACTTCACTGACACAACACACTTCTTCACTGATACAACACTTCAAATAACAAAACATCAATTACACCCTTTAAGTAGTGTGTATAATATACTACCACCTATTAGTAAAGTCCTTAAGCCTATTTTTAAATACATTTTTGGTTATTGGTAAGTCTGCAGGTAAAACATTCCAGTCCCTGATAGTACGATTGAGAAAAGAAACTTTCCAGTGTTCATCCTCTGTCTTCTTTCCCTCAATTTATCGAGGTTCGACTGTATATATCAATATCTCCCACCATCCCCATCAAAATCATCGTAGTTATCAACCTCTACAGTAAAAGATTGGGTCGATTGGTCCATTCAGTCCTCACTTGAGGGACTTAAGAGTAGTACTAGACTTTCACAGCAGTTGGGCTTCCTGATCATGTTTCTATATGGTGATAGAATAGGCTTAAGATATCAACACAGAAACGTGAGATAAATTTCCATTTATTTTTTGAGAATCGATCCCGGGTCCTATAAATTTTTAGCCTGCATCGCTGTGACTTGAGCCACATAAATCTTACCAGCCTCAATGCCGTGATGTCTCCGATATTGGCTTGCTGCTAAGGTATGGAACAGGCAGCCTCGCGTTAACCGAACTGCGGTAACTGCTGTCGGGTCTACTGGCTGATGTAATTTTTTACAGATTTGTCTCGGTGATGCAGTTAGGTGTCAGAGCGGCTGTAAAACACCACTGAGCAGGCGACAGTATGACAAATTGCCGCTCGCTGACAGCTGTAGGATCGAATATGGATGAGGTCCGCTTACTTGACAGAGACTGGACTTTATCTGCTTTCGAGTCAGATCGTGTCAAAAGAAATAAGGGAGTGTCCTCAACAGCCGTTATTTCTCCTCTAGAGAGAAAGAGCAGCGCTATAGTGTTCTACTCTAGTAGTGATTTATTCGCTTCAGTTTTAGACCCTCAAAATAATTTGTAAATTTATATCGAATTCAGTAAATTTAAAATATGTCCACCGTTGTGGCTGAGGGGTTAGCGAGTCTAACTCCGAACCAGGTTCGATTCCCGGTCGGACGAGTTGCCTGGTGATATTTTTGGGGGGTTTTTCCCTCACTCCTATGCATGAATATCAGGTAACTTTATCAGCCGATTAGAACCTCACTCACCTTCGCCACTTCCTTTCCTCCCCTATCATAATCCCGTTACTTCTTCTGGTTTTCATATCGCTCTACAGGCGGCCCTCTGAAGCTGCTGGCTCTCTCGACCGGCCTCCGTGGATTGTATTCGTGTGATGATGGATAGCTTCTACAACGGAACCCGGGGCAGACCTTTTCGGGGGAGGACTTCCGCCTCGGACAGTTAAGGGAGCCGTGGAGGGGGGTTGCCGAAGCAGGAGTGGTATATGGACTCTGTTGGCTGTAGGGACCGGTCGTTAAAGGGGTCAAGTGGTTAGGTTGGTGCGTTTGGAGTATCGGTGGGCACGCAACTCACCCCATATAGTGAGTGGGTGTACAATAAACCTCAGGTCGTAATACGTGGGATGTTCCCTCCCTCCCTCGTAACAAGGAAAAAAGTTAAAATATACGTAATAATATTATCAATTTACTTTAGTAGATAATCTCATATCTCTGCAGTTACCAGAACCATAAGTACCACTTACATTAAAATGTGCATTTGAAAACTGTAAAGTGTAATTGCCAAAATAGTAAACTATAGGCTAATACGATTAAAAAAAAACTTTGATTTCATTCAGAAGGTATTAATTATTTAGTATATCTTAAGCGAGAACTTAATTATTATGAATTATCATCAGGCTGTTCATTGATTGCCCATAACATAGGCTAGGAAAAGTACCATCATCATTCAATGTTCGAACTTGAGAGGGAATATCAAGATATTACAGACTTCACCCTACTCCATAGGCATCCATCAGTACATAGAAGTGAAGAATGTAAACTAAAATAATTTAGTTGGTTAAAAACCGGTAAGAGACCCCATGTTCGGTTCATGTTTGCCGAGTCTCTGTAGAACCGAAGCTCGCTTTGCGTTTGTTCATTCGTTCCCCTTTCCTCTGTTCGGTGCTTTTAATCTTATTTCCTTCCCTCCAGCTCCTTCATGCTTCAGCTGCCTATGGATTTAAGTCACATTTCTTACGAAGTGACGTATATTAATGAGTACGTACAGGTAATTTTTGTTGCTATTAATATGATTAACCATTCACAGAAATATACTTATAAGTAAATGAAACAAAATATCAATGTTCAAACATGTGAAAGGAAACCAAGACATTACAAATTCCGTTTTATTTAATATGAAAAACTAAACGCAAGATCTGTGCTGAGATCCTTAAGCAGTTTAAAACATGAAGGAATGGGAGAGGAAGACAGCATGTATTTCCATAACATGGTGAAACAAACATGACGGGCCTCCTTCTACAGACCGAACATCGAACTTTGTCTTACTCAATCACATAAACCAAAAGTAGCGTCTCTCATGTACGACACAGATTAGAGATGAACAAAACTAACTGCCGCTCTCGCTCGCTGTGTTCGTTGAATTTGTCTTTAGAGTCTCGACTCATCATTCTCGTGCGCTTTGAGTCTCGCTCATCACTCTTGAAATAGCATTTGATCAGCGTGGAAAGATTTCGCAACTTTGAATAACACACATCATTGAAATAAATAACATTATAAATGTTTAAATGAGACAAAAGGACAAAACAGAACAGTATCTTTGTTATCAAAAGTTCTGGTTCTATTATATTGTATTATATTAGGCCTACCTATGGTTATATAAATAGAAAAAAACCATTTTCAAATAAATTTACATTTCTAAGAAACATAAAACATAACGTTAATATCTTTTTACTTGAGATATCACACTTGATCTTAAACATATGAAAAGAAAATTCCTAGCCCTTTAATAAGGACCTAGTAATTAAATAAAGACTGGGGAACGCATTATTATACACTGAAAGGTAGAGATGTTTCAAATAGGCTACTTGATTGCTTACACATGTATAACAGTTGCCAAAGTAGATAAAAGTTCAGTCAGGTATAAACAACTGTGGCCATTCAAAGCTGCTTGACTTCGGGACTTCGGTAGCGATTAATCTCTGCGTCTCGAAACACTCACAACGGCACGGCAACGACACGACGCGACGTATAGAACATTGTTGTGCGGGTTTTCGGCTTTGCGGGTGCTGTTAGTCTCGCTTTCTCTATCGTTGTTAATCTGTAACGATGTTTAGTATGAAAATAAAATAATTTATTTTAATTATTAACAGGTTGAATATTATAAGCAAAAATAATGTGTAGTATGAAAATGAATATATTATTTATAAAGGGTTGGATATTATAAATTATAATGGCGTGTAGTATGAAAATGAAACAGTTATTTTTATGGAATTATACAATTTCTTTTATATTATGTGTTCATGATATAAATCTTTTATCATCCGTATAGTCACAGACATATTGATGCCGAACTGTGACTTATTTGAATATTATGTGAAGAATATAATTATACTTTCTGCCTTCAGGGAACTCGACAAATTTGAACCGAACAGCCTTGTAATGCAGGACTCTAAAAAGTACTACGAAGTTTCATTTTTTATACGAACGCCACTACTGCGGCAACTTCTCCTCCTCCACTGTGCTGCGGGTGGCCCGACTATGCTTCACTCGATTGTAATGGCCTTTCTTCCTTACAGATTTCGTCCTACTCTATTCGACCACTACCATCTCCATCACCACCACCACCCGAAGAAATTTGTAAGGCAATTTTCTCGTGACTAACATCTGTAAATTCACTATGCACCTCATTTTGCGGCGTAACAGGTGGAAGGCGTATATTCCGAGATTGCTCCTGAGGACGATCCAGATAGACGACTTTAGCTTTGTGAGTGGTTTTTACAAATATGCGAAGAAAGTAAAATTTGTCAATATTTCATTATTTGGTCTGATGAAATCATTTTTAAACTTAATGGTGCTGCTTGCTGGCATAACTATGGGTACTGAGCTAATGAAAATTCACACGTAGTGAAAGAGCGAGCAGTAAGAGATAACAGTGAGGTTGTCCACCGCTGCAGAGTAATGGTTAGAATGTCTGACCGTGAAACGAGCGGGACCGGGTTCAAATCCTACCTGGGGACAAGTTACCTGGTTGAAGTTTTTCCTCGGTTTTCCCTCAACCCATTAAGAGCAAATGCTGGGTAACTTTTGGCGCTGGACCCTGGACTCATTTCTCTGGCATTGTCACCTTCATTGCACCCAGAAGCTAGATAACCAGCGCACTTGATAAAGCGTCGTAAAATAAACCAATTAAAAATAATGTAGTGAGGTTTGTCTTCCAGAGGAATAATAGGGCTTATTATTCTTTGAAGCGACTGTCACATGTGCCGCCTACTTAATGTTGCAGATCATCGTCCTCCTGCTATTAATGATCTGTTTCTCAAAATATAAAGAGTGTTACTTTCAGTAGGATGGTGCGCCACCACATTACCACACCGATGTGAGAAATTAAAGGCTGGTTCACAATAAACCGGGAACGAAAACGACAATGAGAACGGAAATAATGTTAAAATAAATGTATTTAAATGTGAGCATTCACAATAGCTCATTGTAAACGCTCATATTTAAATATATTTATTTGATGTGAGGTTGTGCGGGTCCCCGGGCACTGCAACTTATTTGGCAATGAGCAGGCCGATGCCTTGGCAAAAAAAGGTGCTAAAATTTTACAAACATCTCCTAAACCAACACCCTTCCAGACAATAAAATTATACATCAAAGAAGTTGCCCACAACATCCACTTCCATCAGATTGCCGAAAGAACATTATGACAAACACTGGAGAAGGGGCCTTCTATCAATACCTAACGGAGCAAGAAGATTGGCAGTCGCGCATTTCCGCCTTGCAACTGGTCATGACTGCTTGGCGCAGCATCTCCACCGTTTCGGTATTTATCAACATCCAACCTGTACCCTATGTGACCTTCAAGAAGCGATGAATAGGGATTATCTCCAACGCTGTCCATCTCTAAAATCACTGACTGAATGTGCCAGATACTGGGAAGAGAGAAGCCTCATGCCTCTGTTATTTAATTAGTTCTTAGTTTTTGGTTCTTTAAGGATTTTGTTTAGTTCTTTCTTTAGATTTAATTTTAAGTTATATTAAGTTAATTTTTTTTAATCTTGAGGTTGTGTTTAGGTAAAAGATAAGTTATCTATGTACCTGTCATTCGAAGAAATATATATATATATATATATATATATATATATATATATAAACAATATTTCCGTTCTCATTCTCGTTTCCGTTCCCGGTTTATTGTGAACTAGCCTTAACTTGACGTCACTTTCCCCGGAAGGTGATAGGACGAAAAGGAAATGTGGAGTATCCACCTTGATCATCTGATATAACTTCTATGGACTTTCATCTCTGGGAATACTCTGAAAAATACAATGCATTCTGCAAAACCACCAACACTTCATGAAATGAAACACCAAACTAAAAATATCTGTGCTGCTATTCCTCTATAACAGCCGTCGGAAAATTTGTACTCCCCATGACATCACTGGACGCAAGCCGCAATATATAAAATGTAATATCAATCGAGGAGTATACAGCACTCCGTTAGGATCCTAGTGGCGGACTCTCAACACAAGTATCTGACGTAGACTACGCAATATTGATTTATAGTTGGACAGATTATATTTTATTTCACCTTTATTTTTACTGTGTTACAACAACCTAGGAAAATATGTCAAATTGCCACTCTTAATACAACTTGTACATTTTCGTCTGCTAATCACGATCTTTGTTTAGATTTTAGAAGTTTTCGTTCAGAGAACAATTGTTCGGAAATATACTGAATGTAGGGTAAGGTTGCCTAATTCCGTGACATATTTAATAAAGTCTATATTTATGCCAAAATTGTACTAAAAATTTTCAAGTAACACCTAAATGACGTTATTTGGACCTTTAGCTACAGTTTTTACAACATTCAGTGTCAACAGTTTCACAAGTTTCACATATAATATATGATTCTTCATTGTTATACAGTGGCTCCTAAATCCGTGACAGGGATCCAAATTCCGTGATAGTGGTTTCCTAATTCCGTGATACTAAAATAACCCTCATTAACTGCTCAGAAAAGAAACATGTATTTGGAAAAACACTTTAAAGTCATAGTATATATTGTTTTAATATGGATTAAGCAAGAAATTACAACAGAGAAAAAGGGTCTAAGTGACAAATTTCATAGAAAATACTTCGTGTAATTACAGGAATACATATTACATATTAATATATTGTAAACAAAATAAACTGAAAGTTAAATTCAATACAAAATTAAATTTGAATAAATTAAATTATAACACAATTTTATTATTTCTCAGTATTTACTGTACATTCCTAACAACAGCAGTAATTAAGTTAAATATATACCCTATTATTTTATTATAATTATAATTGATGTTTTCTATAACTTATTTCTGTTGTTATTTCCACGAACTATTTTCTTTCATAGACATTAATTTTCACAATTTAGCGTTATCATCACTGGTCGAGTGAGTCAGAAAGGACAAATATGAAAATAAATCCGAAAATGGGAAAGCTTCTGTAGCATTGTTATTGTCTCACAATGTTTAAATAATCTTACACATTGATTCAGCTGGCTATAATCTACAGTAATATTTCATTTTTATAATGCTATATTAATTCTTGCCTCAAATATAAAATATTTCTTCAAGAGCTATCACAAGAGAAAGAAAAACTTACTGGTCAACCACCTTTCACTGAACAAAAGCTTCTTCAGTCGACTGCTTCTATTCAAAAGGCGGGTAGTCTATAGAATTAAAAAGAAGACATCTCCTAGCATCTGTTAGATATTTCAAAAAATTAAAAGTCAGAGACCACAACTCCATGGCAGCAATTGAAATTTTATCACTGGATTAGGGGTATCACGGAATTAGGCACCTTTACCCTACAGCCAAACATAGCAGCTATGTAAGATTGCGGCAGGCGACCTATCATAGGACTACACATATTTTTCTGTGGAAAGCATTTTAAATAAATCTAAGTCATTCTGGTACAATAGCAACGTTTTATGTCTTCACTTATTTCCAGCTCTCTTAATAACACGTTAGTCCACCTAGTAGACTTTTTAAAGTCGCATTTCGAGTCCCATATGTTCCTACATATACAAATTGCTTTACTTCAGATTCATTTTTTTATATATTTTCTTCATGCTTGGAAAACTCCTCTCCTGTTGTATTTCCTTCGAGTGTAATGACATCGAGCAAATATTTTTATACAGAGAGATTCTTCATAACTCCGCGGGTGAACATAACCAATTATACTGATCAATATCTGTGTTTCCACTTAAAGCGGGACATTAGACCACCGTTTATGCATCTTTTATTTTATTTCTCGTTCAGCTAGTGTTTTAATATCCCTTTGTATTGTCCGTATGGATAATTTCATACTGTTGAAAACATCAGATTATTCGGGACGAATAATGTTAGCAACTTTATTCAGACATGTTTTAATGAACTGTCCTTCATTATAGGACTTCAATGATTTTGCGATTTCCAAAGCAATAACATAACTTGCATGGAGTTTCCTTTCACTCATAGCTTGCTTCATAATATTTTAGTACCGAAACTATTATTTCAATTTAGTTTTTTTATGTTTTAATTGCTTCGCTTCGTCCAGCCGTACGAAAAGAACGTTATTTTTATACTTGTTTTCTACTGTATACTTTTCCGTTTACAATTGCATTGGATATGTTCATACTTACCTATCACTTCGTGATAATCTTATGACGTGTTGTAATGTCGCTAGATATTTGATTTGTAAGTACCCATTAGAATTTTAGAACACAAGAGGCGTCTACATTGTCACCATGTGCACAACAAATACTGTTCCTCCCATTCTTCCTTAAACACACGCTTCCAAACAGACGTTGAAGGTTTTGAGAAAGAATCCATCTAAATGTAATCAGGTAACCCGCCAGTGATAGATGCCTGTGAACTGGAGTTGTAGGGGAGTTGGACGTAAGGGAGCGGGTGAAGAAAAGACAGTTTACTGCGCTGCCCCTGCGACGTCACTATTGCTAGTGATCACGATGACATTTTTGCCGATCCCTGCCCTAGAAGCAATACCGTCTGTGATTCGCTCTGTTGTATACGTCGTTGTCAACAATGCGTTGATGTTGGTTGTAATAATTTTAAATATTTATGACTTTAAGGACCGAATTCAAAGTGAACACTTATAAATCAGGGATATTTATAGTCATTACTCAGGCTCATTTACAATTTACAATTGCCCGTCATTCACAAATGAGTGATCAAAGAAGTGAACACTCTTTCCAACAATTGAGTTAGGATGGCCACTTAAATGTTATTTATACTGATTTCTGACCAGACTAGTGGTTCTTTATAAATTGTAATGGAAAGTACGTAGTAATAATGACTTCGCAGAATATGTTAAATTTTATGCTGGACATAAAAAGTTGTGTATAAAGTGTAAATTAAAAAAGAGACGTTACATTACTTAAGGTGATATGTATTTACTTAGCCTGACGAATTATTCCCTTGATTTGAATTGCAACATATTTTAAAATAGCTTGTAAGAGGGTCTTAAACTAGAAATGTTCATACACCTTGATTACACAACTTTTAACACTGTATCGCTTCGGAATATGTATGATAAGAACTTTCGTGTGTTAAATTTTAACGTACCATGATGACGTACGAAGATGACCGAAAATAGGTCGAAACATGTTAACAAGGTACGTTAAAATTTAACACAAGAAAGTTCTTATCATACATATTCCGAAGAAATGTTCAGTGTAATGTAGTTTTGTTTATAAATATGAATAAGGGTGTAATTGTTTGTCTTATTTGAACTGTTGCATCAGAAGCGTGGTGAGTCAGTGAAGGTCTAGTTTACAGTGGCAGAGAATAGTTTCGATAATTTATAGTTTGTTCTATAGTGTCAGTAAAATATGTTATATAGTGTCAGTGAAATGTGCCATAGTGCCATTGCAGTGAGTGATATGAGAGTGAAGTGAAAAGTTATCAGTATCAATGAGAAACTTATGTTTGGCTATAAGTATGTGCGTTGTAATAGAAAGTTAGGTTCACTTATTAATTAGGTTATTTTATGTATTATTATTAATGTAACTATTGTGTACTGTTTGTATTGTGTACTTTAATTGTATTGTGTATTATTTTTATTGTGTGTAATTAAGTTACACTGCCACCGGGTGTTTGCCCACTTGCAGTGTGAATAAATACATACATATATATGCTGCGCAAAGAAAAACGTCATATTAGAGACCTCGATAATCTCTTAGACCCATTATGGTGAACATCAATTCAAAAACCGTTTTCGTTTTAACAAATGGACTGTTGTGAATGTTTTGGTGCCATTAGTAACAGAGAATGTGACTAACAAAGATTTACGAATCTCCCGTACTATGAAAATTATTATTATTGCAACTTCCCCTTTACCAGTGAGAATTTACAATGATTTGTATTAGCATTAACCTTCAAATTTTTGTAATGTGAAATTTTTACTCACTATATTTTAATTCTGCTTTCAAAAAACTTAGTTAGAATTTATAAAATACAGTAGTTATATCACGTGCATGGTTGTGAAACTTGGACTCTTACTTCTATACTATTCAAAATATCCATTTATAATATTTTGCTTAACCTAAACAGCGTTTGGAAGTCTTTGTCGTCCATTGTACTAAATATTATTCACTTTGGGAAATTATCCTCGCGCGTCTTGATAAGATATCATCTTCAAACACGAAATCAGCATCTTTAAATATCAAGTCCATCATTCTCCTCGCCATTGTGAAAATTACCGTCGTTAATACAGGATTAATTATTTAAATTATCAAATATTGAACAATTAACTTAAATCGAGTTTAATGAGAGCTTAAAGCCCAATTTATTTGGTGAAGTGCATTGTCCCTTTAAGTGTCAATTAAAAATACTTTAAGTAACAATTAAAGTTTGATGAAATCGACCCCAAATGACATATTTCATCTAAAGCGTTGGATTTTATTTTAAAGAATGATTTGTATGCAAGAAACGAGAAAACTCATCGAGTTACCAGTATTATAAAATTCGAAGAAAAAGTACACATTCAGTGAATCCCTTCACATATTGGTCTCCTATGAACTTATACTACAGATACGTTGACAAAAAAGTACCGGTAGCAAATTGTAATCACAACTTAACAACAATCCAAGTATCCACACACTAACACGTTTAATCAAAGCAAATGTAGAAATAGAATTAATGATGATAAACTTCCTCAGGAATAAAAAGACACACGATGAAAAATCCTAAAATAACTACTAGGTAAAATCCCCGATGGAAGTTATTATTGAGCTTTGATTACAGGCTGATCATGTCTGTCTTGCAGCACACTTGTACAAAATAGGGATTTGTGAATTGGAAGAATGTGTTTTTATGTCAACAACAAGCTTAAAGAATGGGTAGACGCTATATTAATTAAGAAGGTAAACTATTGAAAAGTAGCTTATAACGAACCAAAACTTTGGTGTTCTATACTGGGAAACAAGTTGAATACACCCTGGTGATCGAGATATTGAAAACCAATAAACGAACCAATAATTCTCGTATTGTATAGAATTTTCTTACTCCTTATAATGCAGGAGTCGGGAACCGTGTTGTAGGAATAGGCCACAATGATAAGAAGTGAAGGAGACCTGGGCCGAACATGATTTACAGTTAAATGAATGATAAAGATCATTCAAATATATATACAGAATTACCCTCTTCATTATTCATTTTTATTACATATTAAAAATTGAAGAAATAATACCTAACAAAAAAATAGCAAATAAATTATGTAAATTAGGCTTTGTAACTTTGGTAGACTCATAAATTCAGAGTCTCAAAACAATATGTGCTTCACTTGTGCAAATTAAAATCTGACATTACAATTTACGCCTTATCTTTAATGAGAAGTGAGAAGATTACGGCTGAATTTTAGATGCAAGAAAATTGATACCTGTTTCGAAGTTGGTGACTGATATACGTAAACAGTGATTCAAATCTTCAGTTATTCTTGAGCGAAATTTTTATTTTTCATATTTCATCATTGAACACGTCTCCTCACATATATAAGTACTCCTGAAAACTGTCAACATTTTATCTGCACGTTTTTTATGTTAGGAAACTGTGTAACTGCGCGACATTTGTGAAATTGTACCCTGGTATATGAATAAAATATTTCTTTCAGTTCGTCATTAGCAGGCTTCGGCCTAGGGACACAGAGTAACCAGTATGAGGTTTAGAGTACACGGAGTATAAATGACGTCATGACCCGTATGGAGTGACTGTAACAGCACAGGTGGGTCCGTAATGTGCATTACCGTTGTGTGTATTGCTGCTTGGCTGCGGTACGTGTAACAGGCTTCGGTGTAGGGACACCTGATTGAAGGTTACAACTCGCGTTAATACTTTAATGGTAGACATTTATTGTCTACACTAGGAATGTACTGTATATACTGCATCTGTATGCGTTTCTGTGCCCAGGACCGAAGCCTGGTCATTAGTCTGCATGTCAATGAGTTCAAGCTGGTACATTTCAGATACTGTTTATTTCAATGGCGAAAGGATTCTGAAATAAGCGAATATCTTTGGAAAATGTATTAAAATCCTGAAATAATGCATTAAATTCCTTCTGCAACAACTCTAACATTTCGCAAGATATTTTATGCGTAACTGTGGTACTTCCTTCTTGTGAAATACTCTTGCAGCAAGGGAAATTAAAAAAGTTTTCTTCATTGAACTGTTTGGCAAAGAGTTGGAGTTTCAGTTCGAAGGATTTTACATCTGAAAATATTTCAATTTTAACAGTTAATTTTAATACAGTACGAGTATATAAGAAAGAGGGAGTGTCCGTAGGTTGCCGACCTCTGAGGCTTAGATAATTCCCTGTAATTACGTCTAGATCAGAAATTCTAAAATCCCCATATTACGAAATGGACATAGTGAACGAAAGCTTCAAATCTTATACCAAGTTATGTTTCCCGAATAACAGATAGTTACTAAATTATTAACAAACAAATATACACAAAAGGCGTTTTTTTTTACATATTTGCTTTGATTTTAAAAATCTAGAAACCCGTATTCCCAAAACATTTATTGTAATTAAAAATGGTGTCATCACCCATCTCTTTTTTATTTTGAATTTATGTATTCCTTTTAACGCTAAAAAAAAGGAAACCGTACGATTTTATTAATCTAAAGGAATATTCATTCACTTTTGCTGCGTGCGTATCAGTAGAAAGTGTATTTTCTAATCACAGTTATATTCTTTAAACCGCCACTGAACGCATCAAAGATGGATTAAGGGAGGTGACAGCAGCGCCATTGTTACAAGTCGGAGGATTAATTAAACCTCACCGAGGTTATCTCTGTGTCACATGACAGACGACCTCAAAGACATTGTCATGGCGCCGAGACCACGTCATTGCACCGGTCTCCATGTTATTCAAATGACGTGTTGTAGAGTTCCATCGGGTAGGGCATTAAAATTCTTGCTCATAAATTAAAATGCAAAATGTAGCTGCACAGTAGTTATATTTGCATATGGAGATACAGAAACGAGAGAGTTCTAGGTGTATAGGTGGGTAGGAATATAAATAGTAGATAGACGGGTACAATATATACAGGTAGATAAATAGGTAGGTAAGACAAACAGATAAATAGATACCGGTAATAATAGATGAACTATATAAAGGAGGTGGCCAGGTAAATAAATAGGAAGGGAAGCTAATTAGTGGAAAGTAAGGATTATGCTAGATGACAGGTAGGTGGGTTGATACGTAGGTAGAGTGTTATATATGTACGTAGGTAATCAGTCAAATAGGTGGGTAGGCAGATATAGAGAATAGCAAATAGGTAGATGAATAGAAGAGTAATTAGGCAGATGGGCAGATAACTGTAATGGGCAAGTGATTTTGTAGACAGAAAACAGGTGGCTGGATAGGAAAGTAGACAGATGAATAGACGAGTAGATGGGCAGGTCTTATATACGCCTAATTATAATTGGTTGGGCAGAGAAGAGGTTACGTAGATCTAAACAGAGATTATAGATTTTACAAAAATAGCTTAAGTGAATTACTAATAATAATACATTTTTATTAACAAAAGCCGCCCTAAATAAGGGTTCGATAGATCGGCCTACTAATCATTTCATAAAGAATAATCATTAAAAACAATTGTGTGGCAATTTGAAAGAAAAAAAACATTAAGATAAATGATACGAAATCATAGGAAATCATTTACAATAAAAGAGTCTTGGGTACAAATGATTACTAATTATAGCTAAGCATGATTTTAACACATGAGATCCTATGGAATCAATCGTTGCATCAGAAATTTTAAATTGTTTAAGTTGATTTAAAGTTTCTCGTGGGATCGTGCCACGGGCACCGAACATGAGCCCAAAAACTGTCCAATGTGCGATGTGGTATTATGCTTCAAGATGCTGACAACAAGGCTCATATATGATTTGTTTTTCACGACACACCTCTTGTGGCTGTTGCTCATGTATCTCGAAACGGATTGTGGGATCAAGAATGACACCCTTATCCTTCTGCCGATCAATTATAATGATATCAGCACGTCTAGTAGAGCCATCTGAAGAGATACAACCAACCTCCTCATAAATCTCATAGGAAGCATTCTGACGGATTGAAGCTGCGATAAGAGAACGAACCGTATTATGTCTGTTGATTCGGAGCAATTCTCGATGATGGCAGAAACCCAAGACGTGAGGAAGCGTTTCTTGCTCATCGCATCTTCTGCAACGGGTTGAGTCAAGAGTTCTACCAAGGAGAGTACGTAAAGGCATTGTATTACAGTTCATCTTAATGGCTTGCTTGCAGACGAGGAATTACTAACTGATAGGAATAAAATAATAGTCAGAGGAAGAATGATTATGAACATGAAAATGTTTACAAAAAATAATAGGGGAAGGTTGCCTATATCGTACCACTTTTGATTTTTTACTTTTTTGTGTTTACATGCAAGTCCTCTAGATGATTTTAACTGAATTATAATGTGATATGCAATTTTTGGAAACTAATATATTTTTTTTGTGCAGTTATGATGGATTTTAAGTGCATTTTTAACCCTTTTTTCACAACCTGCAAGTGGTATCATTTGGGAAACCAGTTTCCCTAATCGTACCTCGTATTATCCCAAATCGTACCAAAATTAATATCAAGATTAAAGCGGGTTGTATACAAAATTAATGTTGTTTAATGTGACATTAAGTATTATAAAATGTTACTTCACTTGAATTTAAGAGTTACGTGCATTTATCATGCCTAAATGTACCTAAATGGTTAAAATATTAATACAACATTCACACTTCGTTCTAAACAACAAATAATAATGTGGCTATCTACTAATATAGTGAAGTTCTATAGTTTATAATGGCAGTGCAAAGTATTTGAACAGTGAAATGTTTTTGAAGTGTTAGTGAAATCAGGTTAGAATCAGTGCAGTGAGTGAGTTGACAGCGAAATGAGTGTAGTGCTGAAAGGTACTTGTGCAGGCATGAACATATCATACTCGTGGGTTTTAGTTCGAAATTAGGCTTAAGATAAAAATTAGATTTACTTTAAATGTTATTTTAAATGATCGTGCTTCATTTAATTTAGGATGCTCATTATTATTATTATTATTATTATTAATTGTATTTTTATTAGTTGTATTTATTATTGTCATTATTGAGTGTAATTAATTACCACTGCCATTGGGTATATACCCATTTCCAGTGTGAATACATACATACATACATACATACATACATACATACATACATACATACATACATACATACATACATACATACATACATACATACATACATACACACATACAAATACTGTAAGATTACCGAACCAGATTCACTATTGAACGTCATTGTAATTACAGAAACATTTAGGCTACACCAGCGGTTCCCAAACTTTTTCAGCCACGGAGCCCTTTTTGAAGCAAAAGTTTCTCGTGTAGCCCCAAGAAATGTTTAGTGTTTAGTTCTGTCTGTATATGTTCTATGAAGCATAATACACGATATGTATACGAAAGTGTATATATACAAGGAAATAATAGTAAAAAAGAACAGGAGACAATATTATTTAAAAGTACAAAATGATAATTATAAGTAGTACCGGTAGTTAAGGTATGTAAAAAATGTTACAATGTTACATTTACACCCGAATTAATGTGAAGAAAGTACTGTTTCTTGCGACAGAGTTTGTCAATTTCCGGTGTCACAGAAGTCAGTTGAAGACGCATATCGTCTTCTGTATCCAAACGAGCTCGATATTATGTTTTTATAGCCGTGTACTTCGAAAAGGCCGTTTACAGAGGTATGTAGTATCAAAAGGCAGTAAGAGCAATTTAGCTTTTGATCTTAATATCGAAAGATCCTCCCCTAACTGAACCCAAAATTCGGGAAGTGGTTTGCTTTTAAATGATGCCTGACAGTGGCTGTAAGGCATGTCTATAAGGACCTCATATTCTGCCGCAGTGAAGGCTGCTGGTTTTGAATTCACTGACAATGGATCTACAATCCACTCATATTTCTTTCGAATCGATTCCTGAGTTTCACTTGGAAAGTATGAATTCATATTTTGAAGCAAATTATCATGGTGCTCTTTTGTTATTGCTATGAATTAGTTATTCATTATTATGTTTGAAGTCAATGAGAAACATGTCAGATCCTTATTAGAGACTCTTTCCATGTAGAACATTATTTTTTTCTTCAGTGCGGCAATTTTGTCATTAGCATTGAATATAGTCTTCTGTTTCCCTTGTATGGATGTGCTGAATTCGTTATTTTTTTGCGAAATGTGTGCTAAGTAACATAATTTGCACAACAATTCCTGGTCATTCAAATAATCTGCTAGCAAACTCTTTTGGTCATTCAAAACTCAAGACAACGCTTATCAAGTGACAATCATGTGTAATAAATAATTAATAACAATGACTTGTGTATACTTCCCATATCTTCATACAGAATTTTGAGTAGCCTACACTGCAAAGGTCGTGCCTTAACAAAGTTGATAATTTAGACGACGATGTCTAGTACATGCCTTAATAACGCTGGTATTTTTTTTTCGTTGCGAGGGTGTGTCGGTGTACTACACAATGACTACTTGTGCAGTTTTTTTAAACTTTCTTGATCCTTGTAACACCGCCAGCAACAGGACCTACCACGGTCTTTGCGCCATCTGTGCATCCATTAATGCAATTGTTCCATGGTATGGATGAAGGATGGATAGAACAGAGAAAAATTCTCTCCGGCACCAGGACTCGAACCCGGGTTTTCAGCTCTACATGCTGACACTTTATCCACTAAGCCACACCGGATTCCAGTTCCGATGCAAGATCGAATCCGCTCAATTTAAGTTCTATCTCTCAGTTTTCCCTTTGGTGACCTACCCTCATGTACTGTGTCACAGAATATGTGACAGTGGCACAATGTCCAACGCACTATGTACAGAGGTACACTCATTACGAGTGGCTAAGTGGCCGGGATCCGACAGGATGAGCGCCGTCTTGAATGACTAAGTGATTATTTACGCATATCATAATATTATTATGATGTACTTCGGTACATCATAATAATACCATGGTACTGGTATCAAGTTTTCAATGAAGACATCTATCAGGGGAAAAAAATTCAGAACCGCTTGTAGAGGATGGCAATGGCTTGCAGAACAAAATATCTTCATGAAAAGAATTTCAAAATTAGTACTGCACAAACGTCATTAGCACAGCTAATCCGGCAACGTCCGTGGATTCGTCAAGTTGTAGCAAAAATTGCGTTTCTTTGATACAGGAAATTATAATATTTTTAACATTATGTGATAGATCCTGGATTCCATTATGCACAGTGTTATTTGATAAGGGCACACTGGAGAACAACTTTGCAATTCTTTCGTCCACCATGCACTTCACTGCCTTCACTAATAGTGGTTTTATACGAATTCCGGCAATGGTGTGAGGTTTACCAGTAAGACCCAGATCATGACTAACCAAATACGACGTTTCCGGTGCTTTATAGTTATGTGTCTTTACATGAGATAAAATTTTTGTCTGAACTGCATGGAGTTCGTCACATTTTCTTTTGACGTAGTCTGCAGTTTCATTTGTGAAGTCAGGATGAGTTTCGAAATGCTGCCTAAGCTTGGCAGGGAGCATAGAATGCAGTTTTATTTGTGAAGTCAGGATGAGTTTCGAAATACTGCCTAAGCTTGGCAAGGAGCATAGAAAGGAGTTTTATTTGTGAAGTCAGAATGAGTTTAGAAATGCTGCCTAAGCTTGGCAGGGAGCATAGAATGCAGTTTTATTTGTGAAGTCAGGATGATTTTCGAAATGTTGCCTAAGCTTGACAGCGAGCATAGAATGCAGTTTTATTTGTGAAGTCAGGATGATTTTCGAAATGCTGCCTAAGCTTGACAGGGAGCATAGAATGCAGTTTTATTTGTGAAGTCAGGATGAGTTTCGAAATGCTGCCTAAGCTTGGCAGGGAGCATAGAATGCAGTTTTATTTGTGAAGTCAGGATGATTTTCGAAATGTTGCCTAAGCTTGACAGCGAGCATAGAATGCAGTTTTATTTGTGAAGTCAGCATGAGTTTCGAAATGCTGCCTAAGCTTGGCAGGGAGCATAGAATGCAGTTTTATTTGTGAAGTCAGGATGATTGTCGAAATGTTGCCTAAACTTGACAGGGAGCATAGAATGGAGTTCTATTTGTGAAGTCAGCATGAGTTTCGAAATGCTGCCTAAGGTTGGCAGGGAGCATAGAATGCAGTTTTATTTGTGAAGTCAGAATGAGTTTAGAAATGCTGCCTAAGCTTGGCAGGGAGCATAGAATGCAGTTTTATTTGTGAAGACAGGATGAGTTTCGAAATGCTGCCTAAGCTTGGCAGGGAGCATAGAATGCAGTTTTATTTGTGAATTCAGGATGAGTTTCGAAATGCTGCCTAAGCTTGGCAGGGAGCATAGAATGGAGTTTTATTTGTGAAGTCAGAATGAGTTTCGAAATGCTGCCTAAGCTTGGCAGGGAGCATAGAATGCAGTTTTATTTGTGAAATCAGAATGAGTTTCGAAATGCTGCCTAAGCTTGGCAGGGAGCATAGAATGCAGTTTTATTTGTGAATCAGGATGAGTTTCGAAATGCTGCCTAAGCTTGGCAGGGAGCATAGAATGGAGTTTTATTTATGAAGTCAGAATGAGTTTCGAAATGCTGCCTAAGCTTGGCAGGGAGCATAGAATGCAGTTTTATTTGTGAAATCAGAATGAGTTTCGAAATGCTGCCTAAGCTTGGCAGGGAGCATAGAAATATTGGGCAAAACTTTGTTACATATCACACACTGTGGACGATGTCCATCAGCAAACTTAGTGAATCCCATATCCAAATATGAATCACAATAGTTTCGTTTTTTACTTCCTTTTCTGTACCTCTACACTAGGCATCGTAAATTCTGAAGCAGGATCATGTGTAGCATATTCTGAACTCAATCCCAAAGAATTAGCACCATCTTCTTCGAAAGTAAGGTTACAGCTGTTGTATCCTCCTTTGACTGAGCACTGGTTGATGACTGATGACTGATTACTAAGGAGCGGATTCCTATGTAATTAAATATTTTTCTTGCGTGTGATAAAACACAATTAACAAAGTTAAAAATTCCGAATGTCAAGTTTCAAGTTTAAAACCCGAATTTTATTTCACATAAAAACACATATTTTCACAAAAAATATGTAAATACATATTTTCAGGAAAACTATTATAAACACATAAATCTTGGAATTTTTTACTTAAATAATTTTTTTTACAAGAACGTTTAAATATTTTAAAACTAAATCCATTCTATCACTCAGAAATACGTTATCTTTTTTAAGAATTCTTGGTTGCTTTGTGTTTTTATGGGCTGTGTGGTGTATCCGTAATCCATTTTTGTAATAGTATCGCCTGAAGTTCTGAGAACTGCTAGGTAGCATATCAAGTATTATTATATGAGAATAAATTAACATGGACAAGAAGGAGAGGTTTTGCAACACATACTTAGGAATGTTTATTGTTGCTGAAGATGATTTCATTCCCGCTTTGTTTGTGAAACACAACGGATAAGAGCTCCGGTATAAACATTATTTAATTTAAACAAATCTCTCGCCTCTCGCTCATGCCTATGAAGTGAGGAAATACATCTTGTTGTGATTCCCCGTTGTCGGACCATAAGCATAAGCTGCGTAGTGTAGACATGGTGGCGTCGCTATAAGAAGCTTTTCTCCGACATTGTCAGTCAGTAGCCAGAAACAAGTTTGAAGTTTTTACATTAAGACATGTGTATATTAGCCACTTAAGATGCCTAAAATCAAATCGAGTTTAAGATCGCGTCTACAGCAATATGTAGATGAATTTAAAAACATTTTTACTACCGCCGGAAAAGTGTTATTTTGCCAACCATGTGGTAAATCAGTAAGTGCAGATCAGAGCTCTCAGGTAACGCAACATTGTCTGGAGACAAGCACATTGCTGCTGCTTCACGTGTGCATTCACGGCAAAACAGTGGATATAAAAAAAATGTGTAAAGTTGCTCAAGTATTGGAGGGTGTGCCTGTAGGTGAAATTGACGATGTAGGTGTTTGTGACATTCCTCTCTTTAAATATGCTCGTCTGATGTCCTGTGATGTGGAAAGATCGTTTTCACAGTATACGTCGTTGTTCAGAGATAATGGGCATGCATTTGTGATGGAGAATTTGGAAATGAACTTTGTTGTTCGCTGAAATTCTCGTACAACTACTAGCAACTGATACTCAAGTGTGATTGGTGAGTACCTAGTAACATTTTTTTTCAAGCTAAGTAAGGTATTTTGTCATAGTTAAAAAAAAATATATTTTTTTTTTGCTTTAGCAAATATTTTCGTGTTTTTAGCACATAAAAAATAAATATATTTAAATTTTTAGCACATAAAAATCCGCTCCCTACTGATGACTATAGTAGATCTATTATTGCTGCTTCTATCTAGCAATAAGAAATCAAATTACTTTCTGAGAAAGCACTTTTCGCTTGATGGAAGTAGCTTACGTTTTTCGTACTAGAGACTAGATGGAAGCAGAAATTTTTGTCATCCGCGGTCGGAGCCCCTGAGACTTACTTGCGGAGCCCCAAGGGCTCCGCGGAGCACACTTTGGGAACCGCTGGGCTACACTAAACTGAACATTTGTAAATATAGGGAGTTCCAAAAAAAAAAAAAAAAAAAGTAATTTGTGACTTATTTTAATATTACACCCCTTGTTGGCAGACATCACACACAGAACTCGTGGTTTCCTTTTTATTACCATTTGCACACGTTTCATGTGCCCATTTATTACATTCACTGCACGAAATCATGTCTTCAATGAATGTTTCTTCACACAAAAAGCAATACCAATCTTCCTCATTGGCTTCTAGTACTATGTCCTTCGATGACGAAGTTTTCGACTATACTATCTTCTGCCTTTTAGCGTCTTTACTAGATGCTTTTTCTTTCGCCATTTCCAGACACTTCTTATAGGGAATGTTCCTCAAGAACCTGAAACGCCAAGTGTCTAACATCCGAGAAAGTCCGAAAAGAGTTCCTCTAATTTTATAATACGGAAACCAACTCCTCCTCTCTTCCAGTAGACAAGGCCGTAACTCTCGCAGGCACACTGCGGTTAACGCTCCTTTTAACGCTATCCATCAGTGCCTTTTGAATGTAGGTTTTGGAATTTCGTATTTGCGGCAACACTCATTAATCTTCTTTATACATTCATACTCTTCGAGAGTCCTGGACATGATTTCTGGTTTCCATTTTCCATATTCTCTCTTCTACATGGTTCAAAATTTAGATTCTTTGCAAGGAATTAGTGGTACGATTTGAGAAACAAGCCCAATGCTTGGAGTAATCCGATTATAACTCCAACCTTTTTTAAGTTACGAACAGTAATCACTAAGAAAATACACATATCTGGGCATTATTTAAGCAGCACAATATATGTAAATCTATACTTACAATAGTCCACCGTTGTGGCTGAGGGGTTAGCGAGTCTAACTCCTAACCCAGCGGTCCTGGGTTCGATTCCCGGTCAGGACGACTTGCGTGGATGAGGTTGTTTCGGGGTTTTTCCCTCGCTCCTATGGATAAATATCAGGTAACTTTATCAGGCGATTGGAACCCCACTCATCTTCGCCACTTCCTTTCCTCCCCCATCATCATTTCCTCATAATCCCGTTTCTGGTTTTTCAGATCACTCTACCGGCGGCCTCCCGAAGCTGCTGACTCTCTCGACCGCCTCCGTGGAATGTAGTTCAGCGATGTTGGATGGCTTCTGCAATGGCACCCCAGGCGGGACCTAGTCGGGGGAGGAGTTTCGCCTCGGACCGACAGGGGCCCTTGGGGGAATTTGCCGAAGCAGGAATGGTATATGATTCTGTCGGCTGTAGGGACTGGTCGTTAAGGGAGTCATGTGGTTAGGGCGGTGCGCGTAGGGGATCTGTGGCATGCGACTCATTCCATATCGAGGGTTAGCTCAATATATCTCAATAGGTCGCAGAGCTGGGCCGTCCGTGCTCCCATCAGTTAAATTCCATTCCATACTTGCAATAGGTGGAGTGACTAAAGTAAAATGCATAATTTTTATACTAAGGTCGACGATTTTCTTCACACAACAGAGACAGACATCTGCTTCTTTCAACAAACAGCGGGAACTGCAGGAAAACACATTCTCACCAGGTAGTTTAATATGAGGTTAATAAATACCAATGCAGTGGTACGATTTAGAAAGCGGTACAATTTCAGCTATTTTCCCCTACTTAATACGCTCCAATTTGAAAGTGTTGTAGTTATGTTTATTGGTCCTAATATTGAAAGAAGTAAAACTGTTATGAATTAGGGAATAATAGAAAAGATCACAAAATTTATTTATATTTTCTTCTCTGACAATTGGTTTTAAACGAAACCTAAGGAGACTAAATCATATGTGAAAATAATGGACAAATGCTTAGATGATAATAATAATAATAATAATAATAATAATAATAATAATAATAATAATAATAAATTTGAAAAGAATCTGAATTAAAATTGTATGAAATGTTATAGCAATTTTGTTTATATGGCAAGAAATATTTGGGAATTAAGAAAGAGAGCTGAAAGAATGATTACAAACATATGTGATGAAATTCTCAAGAAGAAACAAGCTATGAAACAGAAAAAAGAGTGAAGAAAAACATAATTACATGTATATATCTGATACCTATACAACAAATCCTCAGTTTGATGAGACGTTTATGAACGAATAAAGTATTGGCAACGTATTGGCTTTTACGCATAAAACCTCGATTCAAATTCGAATAAAGGTTGTGTTTGACAAAGTCGGTGTTTGAGGCTGCCATAGATAGCTTCCAAGACGAAAAATTATTGTACTTTTTCACTTGGTTATTTAACGACGCCGTATCAACTACAAGGTTAATTTGTGTCGATGGGATTGGTGGTAGCGAGATGGTATTTGGCGAGACGAGGCCGAGGATTCACCATAGATTACCTGACATTCATCGTACGGTTGGAGAAAACCTCGGAAAATTCCAACCAGGCAATGAAGCCAAACAGGAATCGAACACACGCCCGAGTGCAACTCCAGATCAGCAGGCAAACGCCTTTGCCGATTGAGCTACGCCGGTGGCTAGCATGGGTGACTTACTTACTTACTTACTTACAAATGACTTTTAAGGAACCCGAAAGTTCATTGCCGCCCTCACATAAGCCCGCCATCAGTCCCTATCCTGTGCAAGATCAATCCATTCCCCATCATCATATCCCATCTCCTTCAAATCCATTTTAATATTATCCTCCCATCTACGTCTCGGCCTCCCCAAAGGTCTATTTCCCTCCGGTCTCCCAACTAACACACTATATGCATTTCTGGATTTGCCCATACGTGCTACATGCCCTGCCCATCTCAAACGTCTGGATTTAATGTTCCTAATTATGTCAGGTGAAGAATACAATGGGAGCAGTTCTGCGTTGTGTAACTTTCTCCATTCTTCTGTAACTTCATTCCTCTTAGCGCCAAATATTTTCCTAAGAACCTTATTCTCACATACCCTTAATCTCTGTTCCTCTTTCAAAGTGAGTGTTCAAGTTTCACAACCATAAAGAACAACCGGTAATATAACTGTTTTGTATGGGTAACTTACACATAAGGAAAACGCTTAGTTTGGTATGACCAATAAACTATAAGAAATTGAATAAAAGAGACATACCAGACTTTTCAATTTAAAATGATATGATACGAAATGAGGTGGTGCGCACCCCTATATTTCTGAAGAGAAAGAACTCTGTCGTTGGTTCTATGGAATCAAACTAAGTTAATCAATATTATAGACATGTTAATTTGTCCTACAGAATTTTTTTTGTAATATTGACATTTAATATTTTAGGAGAAAAATTTGCTCCGGCGCCGGGGATCGAACCCGGGTCCTTGGTTCTACGTACCAAGCGCTCTGACCACTGAGCTACGCCGAATTCAATCCACAGCACCGGATCGAATTCTCCTCCTTCGATGTTTCCCTTTGTGGCCTGACTCCAAGTTAGACATATATGTGTTGACGTGTATCCAATGTCAACTGTCATTATAATAGGAGCGCACTCAACTAAGTGACTTGTTGACCGGGAATCCGCAGTTATTATGCACTGCTAGCTAAGAGAATATTATAGATTTGTTAATTTGCCCTACAGAATTTATCTGTAATATCGACACTTAATATTTTAGGCGAAAAATTCGATCCGGTGCTGTGGATTGAATTCGGCGTAGCTCAGTGGTCAGAGCGCTTGGTACGTAGAACCAAGGACCTGGGTTCGATCCCTGGCGCTGGAGCGAATTTTTCTCTTAAAATATTAAGTTAATCAAGATTGCCAGTTGGATAACAGTTGAGAGCAGTTCCTTTAAAATTAAGACAAAACTAAATTACGGAAGGATTGTTATCGATATGCTACACGAATTTGTGGTGCGGGCTGTAGCCAGGTTCGAAGACAGAACTGCGCTTCTAACAGATGGATCCTGCAAAGAGGTGGATGAGAACAAAGTGTGGGAACTGGAAGATAAATCCTATGTAGCACATTAGATAATGTATTCCACAGCCTTACATTGCACTTCTCCATTGTCACGCGCTTTGGGAATTGAGACTCCGGTGCTCCTCTGTTCGCATGTAACACAATACAGGGTGCGCCGCGTTGTGGTGTGCTGGAATTTAATTACCTGCGCTCACACAACATCTTGTTTCATACTGACGGGCAAAGATAATATCCTACTACTGCAGTATCGCACAACGGGTATGCATTTACAAAAGCAATTTTTGGATAAACTGTTTAAATGTTCAAACACTTCAAAATTAATTTTCAGCTAATCTTTCCCTCACTGTATTCCAAGTTGCAATGTTGCAAGATAGGAAACTGTGAACTCAGATTCGATTCCAGAACGCGAATAAAGATTCATCTTTCTCCCAAAGTTAATGACTACAGAGTAAGGTTGCCTAATTCCGTGACATATTTAATTAAGTCTATATTTATGCCAAAATTATACTAAAAATTTTCAAATAACACCTAAATGACGTTATTTGGGCCTTTAACTACAGTTTTTATAACATTCAGTGACTACGGTTTCACAAGTTTCATATATAATATATGATTCTTCATTGTTATACAGTGGCTCCTAAATCCGTGACAGGGATCCAAATTCCGTGATAGTTGTTTCCTAATTCCGTGAGTGCTATCCTAATTCCGTAATACTAAAATAATCTCATTAACTGCCCAGAAAACAAACTTGTATTTGGAAAAAACACTTTAAAGTTATGGTATATTGTTTTAATATGGATTAAGCAAGAAATTACAACAGAGAAAAGGTCCTAAGTGACAAATTTCATAGAAAATACTTGTATAACTACAGGAATACATATTACATATTGCTATATTATAAACAAAATAAACTGAAAGTTAAATTCAATACAAAATTAAATTTGAATAAATTGAATTATAACACAGTTATTTTCATTATTTATATTCCTAACAACAGCAGTAATTAAGTTAAATATATACCCTATTATTTTATTATAATTATAATTGATATTATCTATAACTTATTTCTATTATTATTTCCACGAACTATTTTCTTTCATATACATTCATTTTCACAATTTAGCTTTGGCATCACTGGTCGAGTGAGCCAGGAAGGTGAAATATGAAAATAAATCCGAAAATGGGAAAGCTCTTGTGGCATTGTTATTGTCTCACAATGTTTAAATAATCTTACACATTGATTCAACTGACTATAATCTACAGTAATATTTCATTTTTATAATGCTATATTAATTCTTACCTCAAACATAAAATGTTTCTTCAGGAGCGGACACAAGAGAAAGAAAAACTTACTGGTCAACCACCTTTCACTGAACAAAAGCTTCTTCAGTCGACTGCTTCTATTCAAAAGGCGGGTAGTCAATGGAATTGAAAAGATGACATCTCCTAGCATCTGTTAGATATTTCAAAAACTTAAAAGTCGGAGACCACAACTCCATGGGAGTCAATTGAAATTTTATCACGGGATTAGGGGTATCACGGAATTAGGCACCTTTACCCTAAACAATGTCCCAAAATAGTGTTCACGCACTTTAACATCACTTATTTTACTGATTTAAATAAACAGACATTTACTCTCTCTTTTGTTGGTTAACTTAGGGTCGAATTCATAGTAAACGCTAATAACTGAGTGGAATGCTTAAATTGTATGTGATAAGTCACTCATATTTGTTTCCATTTCATAAAAAGTCACTTACACAAGATCTACACTCACACAATGACACTTGTAGGCCTAGCAGTGTGATATATGACAGCGTTGCATCCTGTGATGTCACGGGCTTTTGGATCAGTTTTTTATGTGTCATTGTACAAGCAGAGCAAGGATCAGTTTTTTGTATGATTTGTTAGAATCAGTTTTTGTTAGTGCACTGTTGAATAAATTCTTTTTATAAATAATATTATTACAGTCTTCTGTTTTATCCTGAAATTATGCCTAACGGGAAGCATTTCACAAACCAATAAAGGATTCGTCTGAGGTATTTGTTATTTAAACACAAAGTTATAAAAGAAAACAAAACACATTGATAATACTTTTACTCAAAAAAAAAGAAAGATACGTGAAAGAATATTATTACGATGCACCGAAGTACATATGTTATTTCCGTGCAGAAATTCTGCGTCATCATATGATGAAGGATGAATAGAACGGAGAAAAATTCTCTCCGGCACCGGGATTTAAACCCGGCTTTTCAGCTCTACGTGTTGACGCTCGATCCATTAAGCCACACCGGATTCCCATCCCGATGTCGGATTGAATCCTCTCAGTTTACGTTCCACCACTTGAGTTCCCTCTAGGGTCCTACCTTCATGCTCTGCGTCATAGATGTATGACAGTGGCACAATGTCCACACAAGTGCAGAGGTGCACTCGTTATGAATGACTAAGTGGCCGGGATCCGACGGAATAAGCGCCGTCTTAAATCACTAAGTGATTATTTTTCGCATATCATATATTATTACGATGTACCGAAGTCCATATGATATTTCAGTGCAGGAATTCTGCATCATCGTATGATCCTTCATCATACGTGGAAGAAGATTTTCTCGAAATTGAGTGTCGATTTTGAAAATAATTAATTAAAATAAACTTGTTTACTTACTTACAAGTGGAATCCGGAGGTTCATTGCCGCCCTCACGTAAGTTTCCCATCGGTCCCTATTCTGAGCAAGATTAATCCAGTTCTTGGCATTATATCCATTTTAATATTATTCTCCCATCTACGTCTCGGCACCCTGAAGGTCTTTTCTCTCAGGTCTTCCAACTAACACTCTATATGGGTTTCTGAATTCACATATAATAAGTGCTACATGCTCTGACCATCTTACACATCTAGATTTAATGTTCCCAATTATATTGGGTGAAGAATACAATGTCTTGTTACTTTCTCCATTCTCCTGTAACTTCTTCTCTCTTTGTCCCAAATATTTTCCTAAGCACCTTATTCTCTGTTCCTCTCTCAAAGTGAGAGTCCAAGTTTCACAACCATACAGAACAACCGGTAATATAACTGTTTTATGAATTCTAACTTTCAGCTTTTTTGAGAGTAGAGTGATTATTATTATTATTATTATTATTATTATTATTATTATTATTATTATTATTATTATTATTATTATTATTATTATTATTCTATATTTTAATGTTAACGAAGATGTATAACTTTATTCCTATTGTTGAATACCGGTATTCAAAATTAATTTAAATTCTATGTATAAATATAACTAATTATTTTTCAATTGCATCTAATATTGTCAACTTCTAACATATACATGGGGTTAAATTGACCCCTAGACATTAATATCCGACAAGATAATAGTGATTTTGTCACTTTTAACATAGCCATCTTTGCAAGGCAAAATTTCATGAATTTACATAGCAGTAAAAGAACAGCAAAACGTTATCATGTGATTTATTGCAAAAATTAAAATAGCTCGGGTGAGTATGACCCGGGATCATTGGCCCACCTATTTGTTCTGTGGTTAAAATACTGTAATATTACTGCGATCAGTCATCAAACTCTTCTGAACTGTTTTTACTCTTTCGTCTATATAAAAGCAATACTACGCATCTCTGCCACTAAGTTAAAGATCTGTAGAGAGAGTTTCGACGTCATCATTGTGTACAAATATTTGTAGCGCCCCTCATTATCTGCTTAGTGGGCCCCAAGGAGGAAGGCAACTGATGACTGCCTGTTTAGCTATATTGTGTAACGAACCTCTGCAATATCTTCCTTTAGGGGCCATTTAGGATCTTGCAACAACAGAGTCTAAACGCTGAGCGTGCTCAAAGTGGTGCCCGAGGTGAATTCCATTGATCACAACGCCATTCACTCACACCACGCGGCAGTCGGGAAGGAGGTCGAACCCTACAGGGTAACACTTTAAACAAGCATTTCTATTTATGAACGATACTTTCAGAATACAGTACGGATTTATGTCTATACACAATAAAGCATATTGCATATACCATTCAAGAACATAATATGCTAAAGTAAAATTATTCTTGTTTTTAAAGTTATTTGAAATTTTCAGTCATGGATTCAAAATTCCATCTCTGGAATGGATAATTACCCATTGTAATGTTGGAGAACTGGTGTCGTGCTAGTGCCAATCACAAGACCCCCACACTGTCCGTAAGACCCGTAACACACTTGAAGATTTTTCGCTAGCGAGAAATGTATTGCGAGAAAATTCAAAGATTGATAACATGGATTCAAATGGACGTCCACACACTGGAAGAGATTCTCGTTCGAGGCAAAAACCTCGCGGGAGTTTCTCGCTGGAATCGGTGGCTCAGCGAATTTTCTTAACACATTTATCAAAGATGTTTGACATTTATACTCTTTATGACGATTGAATGTAGAAAAAATATCACAGGTGGCGATGAATTGTATTGTTTTTATTTGAAAATGAGGAAAGATGGCTGATAATTAATTGCAGTCAGAAACTTATGGAACTTGTACGATGTCACCCGTAGGCCTGTTCATAAGATACACGGGATGAAAACTATAAAATCACGAAACTGAAAGAAGAAATCTGGAGACAAATATCAGATTATCTGAAAATAAATAGGGTTATATTTTATTTTTATGAGATTTAATAGTATTAATTAAACATTTGAAATAATGTATATATATATGTCTTAACAGTTTACATAATTTTAATCAGATCATAGCAAAGAATCCTCTATCATATCATGAATGGCAAAAAAAAACTGTGGTCCATTCAGCCTGAAATAACGCCTAAACGTATCATCATTCAAATCGAAACCAGTGTCCAAAACTCGCCCTTATTTTCGTAAGATACAATGTGATTTTCAGATATTTCTGGCTTTAATTTTAGGCCTACTTTTTCCTTCCATTAAGAAACTATGTTCATATAACTCCATTTTCTCATCATCTGAATACTCAGATTCAACATAGCGTTCGTACGTAATTTGTAAAGTACGACAGTACACTTATAGGTTATATATTTAAGTACGACAATATAGTAAATACATAACCTATAATATTTCCCAAAACGAGTGATTACTATAATCAGAAAAATGCTTTCTGCATGAAGGCAGTGCATAGATGATCATAGCGAGGTGTGATTTGTGATAACGAGAACTCGCCAAGCGTGTGAAGGAGTGCTCTTCGCCTCTTTCTCGCAACACATTTCTCGCTAGCGAAAACTCTTCAAGTGTGGTGTTACGGGCCTAAAGCAGGTAAAAGAAAGGCTGTAGAGAAAAATCCAATATGACTTTGAAGGAGTTCTCTGTACTCTTCTAATTTACTGCCTTTGTCGATGATTTTACAGTATTTCATTATGCATATCAATACACATTTTGACTGATATATTATCTTAAGTCACTGACAACCAACTAGCTGCTCGCGGTGCTATGTGGAGGTATTGAGCACGGTGAGGGCTCAGTGCGAGCAGAGCAGTGGATGCATACAGTTTGCCCTCCAAAGCAGTGGTGTCTCGTAGATCGACGCCTGTTTGTCATGGAAAGAAACCCGTTAAGTGAGGCCTTTGACGCCAACAAACAATTTCAATCCTGAATGGGAAGCAACATACTTCTTCATGGAATGTTGCAAATTTCTATGTAAATTTTTCGAATTATTGGAAGAGAGAAATTTGTTGAGTTGCAGAGCTCGCAAATATTAACTGCAAATGTGATCTTGCATTCATGGCTGATATAACTGAATATTTAAAAGTTTTAAATGAATCACTTCAAGGGAAAAACAAATTGATCCCAGATATGTTCTGCAGTATTCAAGCTTTCAAAAATATGCTATCATTATGGGAACGTCAACTATCCAATGGTGATCCCGGTCATTTTCCCAGGTTGGCACTTGTGGTCCGGGATTCTGATTTCTTAGAGGTGGGCTACAAATATGTCCAACTGAAACTGTAGTTTGCTAGTTTTTTACAACCGATTTCCTAAGTCAAGATTCCCTCGTCTTCATAGACGTGCGGTATCTTTGATTTCAATATTAATTGATTCGACCTATGTGTGTGTAGCTTTATTTTCGGCTATGAAACGTAACAAAGGCTCTGAAAGAGATGCCTCAGTGACCATAACTTAAAGTGTGCATTAAGGGTACAGACTTGTGTTTCATTATGTCCAAATATAGTTCTATCGTACAAATGAAAAGATGTCAAAAAGTAAGAGCGTGTAAATCTGAAAGTATCAGACTCTTACTTGAGATATATATCCATTGCACAATTTATGTAATTTTAATTTGAAACCATCTTTCCAGTATTATCGTTGTATTTGTCAGTATGTTTTTGTTCACATTTTTCAACATGCCCAGTGTATAAAATATATCGGAATTTCAATTGTCAATTGCTAACTTTCACTAACAATGTATTATTTCGTTCTTGTATAACTATACTTAAAAAATATGTTGAAGTATATTCTACAATTAAGTTGTATTTAGTTATATTGGTACAATGTATTATTTATGTTTCTATAAAGTAGGCTATTTGCATTTAGTTGTTTGAGCTCAAATTTAGTGTTGGCACAAGGGGAATAATGAACATTGTTTATCAAAGCGCATAATGTATTCTTATTTAATATCCGATTTTCACACCGTCTGTGGCGTATAGTGAGGTTAATTTAAAATGAATGTTAAGTTTAGTGAAAAGGGTAAAGACTTAACAATTCACGATGGTTCCAAGTTTCAATTTTCAAAACCCTGTACGTTAGGGTTAAGATATGGGTGTACAAACAAAAAGTGCAGTTCATTTATTGTGTGTGATCGATAAAAAAATGTGTTATTTTAAATAAAAATTGATCATATGCTAGACCTACCTGATTTCAATGCAGCTATCATTATAATATTTTAAGTACGTAATTTATTTATTTTGTGTACTATATCCATCGGGGCGCAACTATGCCATGCCTAGGCCTCCCGATTGACCGCGGGGCGCAACTATGCCATACTGCATGAGAATGCGTCACATCGAACGGTCCGGGACAAAACTGTACTGTCCGGGACAGAATGTTGGAGGCAGTATGTTGCCGGCCTTATGAACAAGTTCGCCACATAAAATATACTTTAATAATAATAGATCCAGACGTATCACCAAGAAAAATCTCAACTTGATAATCATAACATTCAGCAGCAATAGAAGATAACTTATTCGCATGACATTTATCTTCTTATACCTTTATATCCCTAGACCTTTATATCCTTAGACGTCGTAAGGCAGAGTACCGTCATTTTCCATAACTATGGTCCTGGAACACAACTATGGTCCACGATGCAACCATTCAAAGAACATTGTAGAAGTAACATAGACTGTTCGTAGATAGCTGCAGTGACTTGACTTCAAACTACAGTACAGCAAAAATATAGATAAACGAGGTACTACGTTATGGAGTACAAAATTTGAATGGTTGAGATGACATAGAACGCAACTCCGGATCGGCAGGAAAGCTCCTTAGCCGACTGAACTACCCCGGTGGCTAGGAGATACTACACTACAGGATGACGGCCAGAAAGAGAAGGCGCTAAATATTGATAATGACGAAATTATGGACCAGATCAGGCTCAGATGTGGAATGTCTCAACTTCCTGTTTCAGAGATACAATATTTTGAAGTATAATTTGAAACACAGCAATATTATGCGATTTGAATCTTATCTTCTCTCTTTATTTGGAAAGAAAATCTATAGGGAGAGTTTCCTGAGTCATTCATTAAGCTAACAATTTATAAGTCCGTCAGACGGTGCAAAAGGCCAAAAACCTCACACAATGTCGAGATCCGTGAACGATTTAATTTTTGTTCTTTACTTTTTGCCATACACCCATACGACTTCATAATATGATCGGTGAATATCATAAAAGTAAGGTAACATAGGAATATCACGAAGTCAACACGTACTTTCTCATTATATGTCTTGTCATGTAAATAATATTAGCGTTTATAGTATATTTTCTTGAACTATCAAAGATATAAATAAATAATTGAAACACAGGAAAAAGATACATTAAGGTTCTCTCAGTTTCACATGTTTGTTTACAATCTTTAAAAGCAAGTAATTCGACTTCATTAATAAATTGTACGGCTTAAGTACTGTATGTAGGCCCTAATTAATATTTCAGAAATTCCCATGATACGTCTCTTCTTATCTTGTATTCACTTCTAATATTTATCTTTTACGAAAATCTACACAAATACGAGTAGCTCACCTCTTTTGTTATTATTATGATGTACCGAAGTACATATGATATTTACGTGCAGGAATTCTGCGTTATCATATGATAAAGAATGGATAGACCAGAGGAAAATTCTCTCCAACACCGGGACTCGAACCCGGGTTTTCAGCTCTACGCGCTGACGCTTTATCCACTAAGCCACACCGGATTCCAGTTCCGATGTCGGATCGAATCCCCTCAATTTAAGTTCTACCTCTCAGTTTTCTCTTTGGTGGCCTACTGTACACTCATACACTGTGTCTCAGAATATGTGACAGTGGCACAATGTCCAACGCACTATATACAGAGGTGCATTCATTACGAGGAACTAAGTGGCCGGGATCCGACGGGATGAGCGCCGTCTTGAATCACTAAGTGATTACTTAAACTTACGCATATAATATTATCATGATGTACCGAAGTACATATGATATTTTCGTGCATGAATTCTGCGTTATCATATGATGAAGAATGGATAGAACAAAGAAAAATTCTCTCCGGCACCGGGACTCGAACTCAGGTTAGTGCATAAATCGTCAGCACATAGAGCTGAAAACTCGGGTTCGAGTCCCGGTGCCGGAGAGAATTTTTCTCTCTTCTATCCATCCTTAATCATCTCTAGTTCACCAAGGTTGCAGAGTTGCAGGCGCATTAGAAAAGACCCATAATCACGATAGTGTTACAAAGAAGTACGCTATGTTTTATAAAGTAACATTTCGATGATGTTGAACAGTAACCTAGTATGTCAAAAAATGAACGAAATAAGATTTCACTTGATTTTCGTTAAAGAAATTTTCCGAAAGCTTCTGCAAACAATTTATGTCAAGTCGTGGATACAAATTTTACGATAAGAGATTTAAATACCCTCTTATGTCAGACATTTGTTCTTTATAAAGATATTAAAATGTTTCTTCGCTCTCCTGTAAAATTGAATTTCTTTATGTACGAAGATATGAAGTTGCTGTTCAACACCATTTAATTGCTGTAATATTAAACACAAATTATATCTTTAGATATAATATATACAGTTTTTTTTTTTCTTGTATGATCTGTTATATTTTTAGGACTGAAACAGTTCCTAAGAAACTTAATCGTATAATTGTACTCTGTTCTTAAAGAAAAAATGAATAGTATTTTAAAAAGTGCTCTGATAAGAGTCGTGGATTTTACATAAAGCTTCTTTATTCAGAATTCGCTCTTTCGGCTTCATATTATGTAAGTAATTTATTCCAGCTTGTCTTTAGAGTTTCAGTGGAAATTTTAGCGTAGAAGGTAGCGACATTATAAATCGTGTGGGAGCACTAATTTTGTAATTACTTGCGATAAGTTTAAAGTTTTCGCCGTTTTCAATTTGACGAATAACTTGTAGTTTGTGTTGCATGTTTAAAGACGTCCCGCTTGACAGACATCTCTTACCGTCTGTGATGTGCTCGGTGCCAGTGCCTGAACTGAACTGGCATCATCATTGTTTACTGAGCCATGGTACGCTTACAACTATTCACAGAATTGGAGTTTTACTGTATCTGTAGACTGAGAAGAAGGCGAAAAGTAGGAAAGATTTGAGAATGTTGAAATTTCAGTGAAAGACATGCCCTTGTGCAGAAAACTTCGAATGAATGAATAATGGGCTTGTAATTTTGCTGCTTGTGAATATTTTACTCATTTTAAAACAATTTATGGACATTCTCTCTGGACTACAAAGCAAATGTTCAAATTTGCTCGTCATTTCTGGTGAGGAACAAATTTTGACAGTATGTTTTGATATTTGCATCTCTCTTTTCGATCTCTTAGAATCCATCTTTATTAAACTGTTTGTAGTCTGTCTTTCATTGCTCTCTTTCCATAACGACTAGTGTTACGTTAGTTTTGAAAACTAAATTTCGTACATTATCTTAACCCTTGACACTTACCTGAGGTCTTTTCTGACCCCACACCATCTTTTGTTGTTAATATCTACATATACTCCGGAACGTTCCCGTATCCTAGGTAATCTATCCATGGTTATTTTAGTTTCCTTTACAATTAATATTATTTTGTAATTATATATTGATTTTTTTTCTTCACTTTTATTGCTTGAGTTCTTGGATGACCCAGCTAAAGAACACGCCTTTATTTTCTAGTTTGAATTATTTTGCAGTGATAATGTTTTGTTGTAATCAAAGTGAGCATGTACTTTGAAAAGTGGACAAATTAAACAAATACAGCATAGACTGCCATGTAGACTGTTGGTAAAATGTTGTAGGTTCAAGAGTAATTATTTGTACATATAAAATTAGCTTCTTGTTCTTTCTACTGCAGCAGGTGACGAGACTAAATTAATTAATTAATTGCCTAAACATAATAATTGACTCTTCATCCAATAACCATTTCCTTTTCGTGTTTATTTCAAAGAACGTGAATGAGTTCTCTGGTAATAATTTTAAAAGTAAAAATACCAATACAGAATAGTCTGCCTTAAATTAATGTAATTAACGAATTCATTCATTCATTCATTGTTTAAACATAGTGAGTAATTCTAGGTGCAATAAAAACTTTCAATTTGCTTATACTGTATATAAAAATTCAGTAAGCTATAAAATATCCTAATTGAGGGGTTGGGTGCAAGAAAGGCACTTTTCTAAAATGCAAGTTTGAGAAATTGATGTTGAAAATTCAAACCGTAATCATGTTATCTATGTACGCCTTTACATTTTGGGTACTCCTGACCTCTATGATCACAGTAATGAACAACAATTTGGTGATCATATTCATAACAGATCATAGAACACAATAAAGCGTTTTACTCAAAAAGGACACATCCTCTAAAATGTCCTTCTTGCACCCAGCCCCTCAATTATTAACAACGAATATTCTTGGGGTCAAAAAAAAAAACAGATAAGTAGTATGAAATTCTAGAGTAAAGTTGCAAGAGTTAAATGCCTAAAATTTATATGTGAAGAATTTTTTAAATTGGACATATACTATGTAGATATTAATCAATATTTTAGATGAAACAAAACAGTGTATCATTTTTATTTCTGTAACATCTAAGAATTACGTTAATTTTAAAGAATTTCAAATGATTTTTTAGGTATAATAAACCTATAATTATGCAGAACTAAATTGTAAATCATGCGCAGTAGCGTCGTGTTCTAAGACATCATATCTAGGACTCCAGTTTGAGAGTAAATCTCATGCATGGACGCATGTATGTAACTATATAATATTACCGGTGTATGTGTTTATTTATTCTTTTTTTTATTTTCGTTTCGTGCCACTCCTGCTGTGTGTGCGTCAGTGAGTCAATCAGACCGTGTTTGTTGAACCGCGTTTGCTTGCTAGTTGCAATTTAGCATTAGCACGTTGGAGCGTTGTCTTCAAATTGTTTACACTGCCGCGATCGTTCAGTTTCCGATTCTTGTTCGTCGCTCGCAATCAGAGAGCGAGTGAGAGGAGGGAATGGATGAAACTGTTATTGAAGGCGACACGAGTTGACTTACCAGTGAGGGCTGGCGCTCCCTCAGGAACAATCCGAGGACCGTGTTGTGTTATCTTTTCAAGGAAAATTTCGCTCTTTCTGAAAAGAGGAAAAATGGCTCATAGTCCCCCCTACGGGGTGCGTGTCACAAATCAGTCTTCTAATACTGCAAGAAGTCGTATCATTTCGCAAAAGATTGCTTTTTTTTGTATTTCTTCCAGTTTCTTCTTCCTTTCCATTTTTCTGTATTTTCTCCATTTCATTTATTCCTTTTTTCTAATTTTCTTTTTTTGTGTTTATATCCTCTTTTCTTTCATGTATGTGTTCCCTTTTCTTTTTGCCTCTTCTTTCTCTATTCCTTCTATATTCCCCTTTCTTTTTCTTATATCACTTTTCTTTTTATTGTAAAATCTTATATTACGTACTTTGCGCCACCGCATATTATACGCACCCTACATTTTAAAGGAATATATTGAACTTCAGTTTTGCTCCTTGTATTTTCCGCACTCATTTTACCTACAATTTTTTTGAGTGTAGTATGAATTTTCCTTCACTAAATTCCATTGCCAATACATGGATAAATATAAAATAGGATACGAAACTGCGGTCAGCACCATCTGGCGGCAGGGGGCTCAAATAAGATGATCAGTGCTCAACGTCTTAGGTGAACATTAGAACTACGTGTTGGGTACCCTGAGTTCTCTATTTATCCTTTCGAAATGTTGCTCGAGAAGACAAGATGGCAGACAGAAACTTGCTGTTAAGTGAACATAAAGCGATACTACGTCTGTGTATAAGCAGTGTATTAAACAGCGATGTTTATGGACATTGTAAAAATAGTGTTGTTGAATGTATTGTAAAGTAATAGTAATATAATAAATTGAACTATATAAGTAGTTTTTGCAGACTTTCCCGTTGCGTTGTACAATAAATACCCAAAGAATACAATCCCAATTATCTAACCTTTTGCTTTATTTTTTGTCTCTGGTTATATTTTAATTGGGTAGTATAAAATAGATCGTCTCTTTTATCTTCCTGTTGGTTCTGGTAAGAATTTTCAGTAGAAGATGCTGTGAGGAATAAAAATGTAAATGTTTTATTTTAAATTGGGTTAGTTTTGAATACCGAGGATGGGAGAGAATACTTTCTGCACAGTTTAACATTTTCGTCACCAGGTGCGCTGCTAAATGCATGGAGTAATTAGTTTTTATTTTCGCTACTTGATGCGCTGCTAGATGTAATAAGATCGCCTACTCCCAACAGGTGGCAGAAAAATCAATTTCTACATTAGCGCCTCTAGCATGTGTTACGGGAAACTCAATAAGTTTCGCAGCCTATTATATATTTATCCATTCTCAATACTTACATTCCACGGCATTTTTCATTGACCAGTACCCAACTCAACTACCTGCTTCACAAAGAAACCCTAAATAACGTTACTTCAACACTGATGCTTGTTCTTGTAAATTACCCCCAAGGCAGTGACTGTGACAAGTTTTACTGTTTAACAGGTATCGTGTAGTTGTCACCGCAACATGAAGAATGCATCGATCAACCACCTATAGGCCTATAAACTCGTACAATGTGCTCAATTAAAGACTACCTATTGAGAATGTTATGTCTGCTATGTACTTTGCATTCATTATGATTGTCATATACCCAATTTAATTATTTATAATTCAAGATTACCAGTAGTCTTAGGTGAGAAAAGTGCTGTGAATAAAACCCAGATAAAGAAATCTAATTTAAAAAATTCGTATATTTTACGCATCCCAATTTTTTAAACAGCCAAAGTAGATTAAAAAGTGGGCAAATTACGCGAGTAAATACGATATTTCGTTTTCTTAGCTGTGTTTTCCTCTTTTCCCTTATTTTCCGTAATTTTCTTCTCTTTTTCTTATATTGCAGTCTTTTTCCAACTTTCTTTTCTTTCCATTTTTTTCTCTCTATTTCCCTTTTATCTGCCTTACTTCGCTTACTTTCCTTGTTTCACTTATTTATATCTGCGTTTCTTTTACTTAATTTCCTTTTGTCCCCCATATTTTTCTAAATTTTCATGATATTTTCTTTCCACATTTGGCCTTTCTTCTTTTATTGTCTTCTCTTTTCTGCATTGCCCATTTTTTCCTTATTTGTCTTCGTTACCTCTTTTTCCCTTAATTTTCTTTCTTTTCCGCGTTTTTCTTTCCGTATTTCTCTCTCTTTTCCTATTTTTTCTCTTATTTCTTTAATTTCCTTTATTTTATTTTATTTTTCTTTGCTTACTTTTCACCATATTCCTCATTTATTTTTATCTTATTTCCTTCTCTTCCACTAATTTTCCTCTTACATTCTTTCATTTCCCTTATTTCACTCAAAATTAGTAGATACCACCCAAAGAACGACCAAAATAGAGTAATATAATGCACAATGACGTGAAATATTATGTAAACATCATTTCTGGTAGCATACTTTGTTGATATTTTCGAACATTTGACATTTCGAATAGTACTTTGCAAGGCCAAAATGTTAACATATAACAGCCAGGGATAAAATCAAAGGATTTATGAAGAAACTTGCTCTCTGGTAGATGTCATTCGACAAAAAGTAATGTGATGCATTCCAGTGTATTAAATAATCGTGGAAAATTTAGCTACATATGATACGACAGGTACTTAGTTTGTTTTTGCGAACATGCACTTAAGTTTGTACAGTTCAAAACAATATCATATTCTCAGATGGATACCAAACCCATTTTTAGACAGCCGCATTCAACTAACTGAAATTAAGGACAAATTAATTCAGACATGTACGTACCTACTACTAAAATGCTGATCTAATCTTTTTGGCAGAGTGTAGACCAGTTTTGGATCCAAAGAATACATGTTTACATTTTATTTCATATATATGCAAAATAAACCTCTTGCGTATGATTTTCATCAAAACAAAGACGAGAAATCTTATTTAAATTGAAAATGATATCAGTCTAATTCAACGGTGACCAAACTGGATATCGTGATTACATCGTGTAAACAAAGACATTCGTACTCGTAAGGGGAGTTTCCTGTAAATTGCTCTCTGTCTCGCTCACGTACTGAAGGTAAGCAGTGTCGATACCATGTCGCTCTACAAATCCTCTGTCTCTACGAGCAGGAACAGAAGGTTTCGTACAGAATGGGAAGAGGAATTTATTCGCTGTTCTCTCGGACAAAAAGTAATATGTTGCTTTGCTCAACGGTTCAATTAGTAGTGTGTATATATATATATATATATATATATATATATATATATATATATATATATATATATATATATATAAGCGACAGTCCACACCTGTGGAGTAACGGTCAGCGCGTCTGGCTGCGAAACCAGGTGGCCCGGGTTCGAATCCCGGTCGGGGCAAGTTACCTGGTTGAGGTTTTTTCCGGGGTTTTCCCTCAACCCAATACGAGCAAATGCTGGGTAACTTTCGGTGCTGGACCCCGGGCTCATTTCACCGGCATTATCACCTTCATTTCATTCAGACGCTAAATAACCTAGATGTTGATAAAGCGTCGTAAAATAGCCCAATAAAAAAATATATAAGCGACATTACAGGACATTACGCTGAATACGTAGGCATAACAGATATTATTATTATTATTATTATTATTATTATTATTATTATTATTATTATTATTATTATTATTATTATTATTATTAATCAGCAAGTGTTACCATACTACTCGTTACTACTGTAGATTAATTGCATAGATGTATAATTTTTCTTGTAGTTGTATTGTATTTCTGATGCTGTGGAAGAGAAGGCCTAATGGCCTTAACTGTACAAGAATAAATAAATAAATAAATAAATAAATAAATAAATAAATAAATAAATAAATAAATAATTTTTATATACGTGCCTGAAGATATAGTCCTACAATAATTACTACGCTATATGTCCATTTTAATTTCTTTTTAAATCGTTTGATGACTGTTATCAGTTATTTGCTAGTTATTGGTTTAATAATAATAATAATAATAATAATAATAATAATAATAATAATAATACTTCCTTACAAATGGTTTTTAAGGAACCCGAAGGTTCATTGCCGCCCTCACATAAGCCCGCCATCGGTCCCTATCCTGTGCAAGATTAATCCAGTCTCTATCATCATATCCCACCTCCCTCAAATCCATTTTAATATTATCCTCCCATCCAGCTATCTAGTGGCGAATGAAATAGCTCGTTCTCTTAAGCCTTCCAACGAAGGAGAGTTTTATAAAAGCGTAATGATTAAAGTTACTGAATGTTTTGTCCAATAAAAGTTGATAATTAATTTTGAAGAAACTGAGCATTTCTCGACTAAATATCCAAAAGAGAATTCAGGAAATTTCTGATTGTGTTCATTGAGGAATATTAAAAAAAGAAAGCAAGAAAATTTGTATATATTTTTATTGGCTCTTGATGACAGTAGTGACATTACTGATATAGCAAAGCTTGCGATTTTTATTCGCGGGGTTGATGAAGAACTCAGTGCTAGTGCACGAACCACCACTGGTTGTAGTTTTCGTGCCTTGTATCTCTCCCCCGTCTTCTTACTTCTTAGACCGTCTCTCGCGTGTAATTACTGTCGTTCGAGTTTTGGTCACCCACTGGTCTCATTGAACTTGAAAGTGATATCACTATGTGTGTATTAGATACAGAGTTCAGATTTGAGAACTACTTTCTGAAAAGTAGGCACATCTGTTGCGTCAATAAAATTATTGTTTGTTAGTGTATAACTACTGAAACTTGTTTATTTATTTTTATGTTAATGTTGTTAATGTTTCTGAACACACAGAAAGTGTACGTTAATAAGGCGCTTTTTATTTCGTTTTGTAAATCATCTCGCGGCGCCCCTCAACTCTTTACACGACCCCCAGTTTGAGAACCACTGCTTTAATGTACGGTATCTATATTTTTCTTAGATTTAACACCGGTCGTTTACTTAGTTCGAAAACTAACACAAGACCGAGTACAGGTACTGTTCCATGTTCCCTTCTCACCTCAGCTAGTACAATGCTTACCCAAAATTATGTAAACTCAGAAATATTGCCTGAAGAGCATTCTTCGGTGTTTCAACAAGCTTGAAAAGTTAACTGCTTTCTATTTCAGCTAACAAATTAACCACAAAGCAAGAAGTTTCAGAGAAGACTAAACTTGAACTAAGCAGTGCGAATTCTACTGAATATATATTTCTCTTTCCAACGATATCCTACATTCGTGCATAAAGTTCAATTCTCCGTCCTAATGAATTCAATTCCCGCCTCTGTCGTATCCTTCCTCTTCTACTCTCTCGCAAGAAATTGAGTGATGCGTCATGGAGGTTAGGAAGAGTGGCAAATCTCAGACATCGATGGTACTAGGAGATCAACGGCACTGAGCTTTATCAGGTTATGTCTTAGCATGTACAGAATCTTTCACAGAAGACGTTCCAGTTTTAATTAATTTTATTTGAAACTACATAATAAGTCTGACACTTTTTATTTTATGTAATCGACCACTAAACTTGAGAAAATGGTAGTCGTATGAAACATTTTCAATATGTGCTCCATTGGCATCCAAGATCATCTGCAACCGATTTATCAAGTTCTCCACAACTTTTATAATTGTTTCTCTTGTAATACATTCACTGCAGTCGAAATTGTGATCTCTAATTCTTCAAAATTGTGAGGATTACCTCTGTACACGATATCCTTCAGGAAGCCTCAAAAGAAATAATAATTAAAGAGATTGATATTAGTTGAGTATGGTAACCAGAACCAGCCATAACCGATCGTTTCAAACCGTCCAGACAACAGTCCACACCTGTGGAGTAACGGTCAGCGCGTCTGGCTGCGAAACAAGGTGGCCCGGGTTCGAATCCCGGTCGGGGCAAGTTACCTGCTTGAGGTTTTTTCCGGGGTTTTCCCTCAACCCAATACGAGCAAATGCTGGGTAACTTTTGGTGCTGGACCCCGGACTCATTCCACCGGCATTATCACCTTCATATCATTCAGACGCTAAATACAGCGTCGTAAAATAACCCAATAAAATAACATAAATCCAGACAACACATTGCCCTCAAAATGCTCATCAATAATGTTCGAAATTGCATTTGCAGTGTAGAGTCGAGTTCCATTCTGTAAAACAACGTTCAAGTATTCACTGTAGGCTATCTGTAAAACAAAAATACCACACTGAGCATTTAAGAGAATATAACAGCGTCTGCGTTATGGTGTTCACTGGCCCAAAAAGGCATATTCTGCTCTTTGATACCCATTCAACTGGAAATGGAACTCATCAATTAACTCTGTATTACACAGTACAGCTCATGCATTTTGTCAAGATACTCGCGATGTGCAGTACGGGAACAACGTAACTATGCAGGGAGTAGGAGTAGAAGGGAAGGTCGGGCGTGTGTCTACCGAGTTCAAGGCAAACACAAACCCATCCCCCTATAATTCGTAAGTAGACTCATCCGATCACGTGCGCAGCTCTGTAGGAAGAGTGGGGGAGTGTCTGGACATAATGCATGCGCTGTACCACAAGATTGTTTTTGCAAATTTCTCAAAGATACTTAAGAAATAAATAATTCTGCTACCTTTATCGGCTGCGTGAAAAACTTGGTGCATTTGAATTTTGTACGAAGTCTTGCATCTTTTTTAATCACCCTGTAAATTATTATGATGTACCGAAGTATATATGGAGTTTCTGCGTTCCTATATGGTGAAGAATCGTTAGAACGGAGAAAAACTCTCTTCGGCACCGGGACTCGAACCCGGGTTTCCAGCTTTACGAGCTGGCGCTTTATCTACTAAGCCACACCGGATTCAAGTTCCGATGCCGGATTGAATCCCTCTTATTATTAAGTTCTATCTACTGTGTTCTACTGAACCGTGTCAGAGATGTGTGATAGACACAATGTCCAACCAGAAGTACAGTGGTGCACTCTACTAGTGACTAAGTGGCCGGGGTCCGACGGAACATGGCGCCATCTTGAATCACAAAGTGATTACTAACGCTTTATCATATTACTATTATGTACCGAAGTACATATGGAATTTCAGTGCAGTAATTCTGCGTTTCCATATGGTGAAGAATCTGTAGAACGGAGCAAAATTCTCTCCGGCACCGGGACTCGAACTCGGGTTTCCACCTTTACGTGCTGTCGCTTTATCCTACCTACACAGTACGTAGAACTTAAAATTGAGAGGGATTCAATCCGGCATCGGAACTTGAATCAGGTGTGGCTTACTGGATAAAGCGTCAGAACGTAGAGCTGAAAACCCGGGTTCGAGTCCCGGTGCCGGAGAGAATTTTTCTCTCTTCTACCGATTCTTTATCCTATAAATTGCTGACTTGGACAGTTGAGTTGTTGAGCTACAAGATGTATTGACTTTTGGGGATTCTGTGTCAAAAATTGACTAAGGCTTCGGCCACAGTGCAAGCGGTAGGCGGCGCGGTACCGCTCTCGAAAAATTGAGGAGTGGGGAGGAAAGAGCGTTGGTGTGGCCATATAGCGTGGAGTTGGTGAGCAGCGCGGCCGGCGTGGAGATGAGATCATGACAGTGTTTGCTTTTAGGCAATTCTTATCTAGAAAGAACAGCTTAAAATAGGAATGGAAGAGAATTTTATGTTCATCTATTTAATAAGAGATGTGAAACTCTGAGAATTTCATCGTTTGTATGGAGAATTAGGGACATTTCCAGATAGATATTTGAAGTATACTCGCATGCCTATTACGACTTTCGACTATTTTCTAAATAAAAATAAGGAGCGACTACAGAAGCAAGCCATCAAATTTCGGAAATTTATCACTATTGCACAATGGCTAATCATTATATTAAGATGCAATTATTTTACGTTAAAGACACAGGATCATGCATTCTTCGAGCAATGATGCAGGTAGGCTATACTGCGTATAAATTAAATTAAATAAAAATAGTCCTACGAATCCTTAAATTTTTGTGTTGATGGAATTAAGTCTCATTCATTACGATTAATTGCATGGGCTGCATCTTACATTGCAAAAAAACACACGTTTGTACTTACGAAAATTTAACATTAGAAATGAGCAGTTTTCAGTATTTTTCTTTTTTTTTCATTTTGGTTTATTGCATTTAAAACTTCTTACAATTGTGTGCTGTGCAATTTTAATTTTTCCACTGCGCTTATAATTATTACTTTTCATATGCGGCAAAATAGATATTAAAAATTGTGCTCCGTACCACTGAAAATATGCACTCTTGCCGTTGCTTTATTAACAGGATATCGAACTACTCTAGTTTCAGCATCAATCATTTTTTTATATTATTGTGTATATATATATATATATATATATATATATATATATATTGTTTTAAATAACCAATTATTGATAAATAGATGTAACATAAATATATTTTTATATGCGATATATATTTAAATAATTTAGATTTATATTCGAGCCCTTGGTTTTGGTGTTGAGGCATTCGAAGACATATTCGTCTGAAGTGATACGTTATCATCGCTGATAATTGTCTTTACTTTCTCCCAAATCAGGACTGTTTGGAGTCGATGGGATCTCCTGGAAGGAAAGATTTCCTACAGTCCTATCAGAAAGGACGACGTCCTTCATAAACATCGTGAGGTCGAAAAATGTCCACAACGATGTAGCGATTCAAGAGCTTCGGAACCGCTTCGTATCTTTGGGAGTTCTGGAGTTCCTTCTCAAATTTATCTTTTAAATTCTACCACTTATTTTTGCCACGTCTTCTGAAATAGAATGCAATAATGAATATTTAATGAATTAGTGACTAAAATATTAATATATTCTAATATTAAGTCTTCTACTACGTTAAAATGAAGAAAAATTTAAGGTAAATTTCTAACATTACTCTTTCTTGTAGGCTTATAACCACAGGGACATCATTGCGATCACTGGCATTTTCCTTCAGGGTAGGAAAATTTACAGCAATTTTAATGGCAAGACAAACGTGTGAGGTAATCTAAAATGAATCGATTAAAGAATTTATACCATAACCAAATAAAGAAAAATTAAACGAAGTAGTCAGTGATTACTACGAACGTTGTGGTTCCCTAACTGCTTCGTAACAAACGACGAAAAGTATGGTCAGGTAAAGGGTTCTGATAAATTCGGTTCCAGATATTTTAATTTACGTAGTATTGCTACAGAGTATTGCTGGCGCAGACTAAACATTTTACCCATTGATTTGGTGGGAAGAGGAAAAGTGACATTTTCACAACTTTACACTTTTCAATTTGTTGGAGATCAACAGGTTCAATGTGCCTGAACTATCGAACTCACATGTAAAGGTATCACTTGTACTTATTGGAGATGAAGCCCATCCTCTAAAACTTTATCTTATGAGGCAATATCTAGTGAGAGAACTAACGCCTAGAAGAGAAAATTTTAATCAACGTTTATCTAGTGTTCGAAAAATAATACGTGGAATGTGCTTTCGGAATATTGCGTGCTAAGTGGCGATTCACGATAGAAATATGGGCACAATGTGAAAAGAGCCAGCACATATTATGATCTTCCATTTGAGAAAAGATTGCGACAAAGAATGATCTGCATTATTATGAAACGACTTTACAAATTTACAGAACTGATGATGTGCAAACTCATTAGAACTCAGATCGCAGGAATAATAGTTGCAGTGAATTTGATAGACAAATAAGGATAACTTCACTGATTATTTCAATCAGTCGCAGATGTTAATATAACATTATAATTTGTACTTAATAGATTGTGTTTTTTTCATAATAGAAGTGCCAATTTCTTGTATGAGATTGTAAATAATTACTTTTGACCTAATAGTTTTAATCCTGCCGGTATTTCTTTGCTTTAACGATCGTTAATCGTAACAACAGAAATATTTAAATCATATAATTGTACCTTTATTTCGGAGTTGGAATATGTTTAATATTGTACGCAGTACTGAGTGTTTATCCCGACAATATTCTACGAAGTATGATTAATAATAATAATAATAATAATAATAATAATAATAATAATAATAATAATAATAATCATCATCATCATCATCATCATCACACGACATATTATAAAGATATTATTCGTGTTCCGTAAAATGTCTTCCTACATATTCCTCGTCATGGAGAGGTTTTTGAAGTTCTTCTCCCAATTATTCCACAGGAATATTCGGGTTTTCACTTCTTAAATGATAACTTCTTTCTCATTTCTTGACAATTCATACGTGCAATTGTGAGCGGCGCCGCTAAAATCTCAAACAAGAGCGTGCGGCCAGCGGCGTGTAGCGTTGTCCTTCAACCAACTTCCCCTCCAAAATGGCGCTCCGCTCACACTATGGCCAGCTGCATTTGCTAACATGCGTTTGTGATTCATCCACGCCGCCACTCAACGCGCCGCGCCGCCTACCGCTTGCACTGTGGCCGAAGCCTAATACGCTGGTGCTTTTCGGCATTTCAACTGACCTCTTCTGACAGATGATAGACTTCTTGTTATCAAGCACTCTCACTGTGTTTTCGAATTTTTTCGTTAATGTGTAGCCACCGACGTACTGTTCTCCAATCAGGAGATTAACCGTGAAAGGAATGTGCTTACTATTGCGTCATCTATTGGAGCGAAGTAGATACATAATATTACCATTACAACGTCAGTTTAAAAAACATGCGCTCTCCTGCATACGTTATTTCCTGTATGGAGGCATTAAAAGACCAGGAGATTAACCGTGATCTAATTTTGTAACTAGGGTAGTATAAGTATGTATCAGTTTTATGGTTTGTGCTTTGAGAGTTAGACAATGAAGATACATGTACCCACGTGTGTGACTTTACGACATCTTATGACATCAACATTCACTCACAGTATTACCCTGCTGCGTCTCATTCCCCTAAGACTTTCTCCTGGTTGGAGTACAATACGTAACTCAGGTGATAGCGCGTTTACCTGCTGATCCGGAGCTGTGCTTCGGCATAGGTTCGATTCGCATTTAAGTACCTAGTTGTGTGTTCTCCGAAGTTTTCCCCAATCATAAGGCAAATGTCGTGTAATCTATGGCGAATCTTGGTTCTCATTTCATTAAGTACCATTTCACTATCACCAGTTCTGTCGATACTAAGTAACCCGGTAGTTGATACAGCGCCGTTAAATAACCAACTAAAAGCTATAATCTGTGTTTGCAGACGTGCTCGGTGATTCTGTACATTAATTTTTTGCTCTAAATTCACATCGTACAGTAATAATAGACTATTCTTTGAGAAATCGTTTCACAGTATAACTTACACATACTTCTGTGTTGTTTTAGGTCATATTAATTTTGTCAGTGTTGCTTTGTTATATTGTTGCATTATTGATTACCATTTTCTGAAGTTCACTGATCACAGGACGCGGATTCATATACACTAAAAACAGCTAAATATATATATGCACGTAAAAACTATATGCACTAATAATAACAAAATATGCACTCTTAAAACTGAAAAAAAAAAAAACAATTTATTGTTATTGATGGTTTTTCTGTTATACATAAGAATATTGAGACGTCAGGTGCTAAAGTTGAGTGTCCTTCAACCCACTCTTAAGCAGTATTCTTCTAGCACATTTTTCGTTAGGTATCGTTGATAAAATTAATTCAAAATTAATAATTTTCTTGCAGCTAAGCTGTTCTAAAATACAACGCACTCTACACACTGTCGAAGTTTCTAAGACCTATCACTATAATAAAGTGAAATATTCTCATTTGCCGCGTTGGTAAGTAAAAAACAGAAAATTGCATTATCATGACTACTTAGTATATTATTGTTCACAATGACAAAATTCGAGTTTAGCGAGTGCAAAGAAGCCTATGAACACTTCCTGTAACTTCTGCTCCAATCATATTGCAGCGTTCTAGTGACAAAATCTTATGCAGTGCGGAGTAGATAATAAGGTGGCTTCTTGTTTTGAATAACTGCTCTTTTAATCACAATTTTCATCCTTCATAACATCCCAATATTGTTAATTTATACAGAGTCAGCAATGCACTTAACCAATTGAGTGCTTTGTTGATTGTTAGGTATTTGTCCAAAATGATTCACCGACAACAATGCGCTGTCTATAAATAAAATATAACTCCTGTAATGTGTTTCATTGTCTGATTGAGTTTCTTCTGTATTCTATTTTTCCGTTTCTGCCGTATTCTTAATCTTGGTTAAAGGACCATATTGCTAAAAAAAATAACAAAATATTCTTTTATATGCACTAAAAGCTGAAATGTGCATTAACCCCTTAAATATGCATATTTATGCACTATAAAATCTTGACCTTTGGTTACAAATAACTTGAAATGCATTTATACTAGGTGAACAGTATAGAGCAGAACAGGTTTCCCGGCTCGCGCGACCATGAGTCCCTGCACCTCCGCGCGCATAGCCGACCGGCCGTGAAACCTGTTCTGTTCTATACTGTTTTTTTTATTTTATTAGGTTATTTTACGACGCTGTATCAACATCTAGGTTATTTAGCGTCTGAATGATATGAAGCTGATAATGCCGGTGAAATGAGTCCGGGGTCCAACACCGAAAGTTACCCAACATATGCTCGTATTGGGTTTAGGGAAAACCCCGGAAAAAACATCAACCAGGTAACTTGCCCCGACCGGGATTCGAACCCGGGCCACCTGGTTTCGCAGCCAGACGCGCTGACCGTTACTCCACAGGTGTGGACTCTATACTGTTCACCCAGTATAATGGCAGCATATGATTTGCAACTAAGGAACACAACATGCAAATATACCAAAAATCCGCCCTCTATTGATCACATGCACAAAAATGTCAGACTTATTATATAGTACCGGAAAATTCTAGCGTATTTTTAAAGACCCTGTAGTTAGAGGCGCTTTTGACACAGAAGGAGCAAGAGGAAAGTGTTCATAAATATTCACTTATTTTCCTTCTTAATTAATATTGTTCAATTGTCAGCTTAAGTCTTTCCATCAAAGCAACAGCAATCAACTGCTATCTGATTCAGTGTAATGTTCAGTGACAAAAGGATTGGAGGGCAGATTTTATCTATTTCTCTTGTCATTCTTATTCCATTAATGCTCGCTAATGTCATATCTTCATCCTATCGCCTCTGAGTAACCTTTATACTTTTCCATCTACAAAGACTTGCTCATTTATTATAGGCTACATGTACTATTCCTCCATAAATCATCGTCTTCACTATATCTCTCTCATAATTTAGTGCTATAACGCGAGTTACTGTTTTGCGGATTCGGGTGCATTCCCGCCTGTTATTAAGTAGTATTTGTGGCGAATGAAATCTGATGTCCAGGGTTTTCTGGGGAATCTCTCGTTTCCCTAAACTTATTAAATTGCATAACATCAACCTCTCTATTTCAACTTAGTTTTCCTTTCATAATACACCGTGTCCCACTTAGAGGGATCGAGAAATAAGTGATAATTTCAAGTGTAAATAATGGTTTATTAACATAACGTTTACATAATTTGATGTAAAAACTCTCCGGATTTCGGAGAATGCTGAATGCAACTCGATGTGTGCGCCTTGAGTTGCCCTGTAGACATCTAAACGGTATTCAACCTCCCGCCAATTGTTCTGTGGCATTTGTGGAGCAACTAGCGCAGCTGCATTTGTAATGCGTTGCCTCAGTCCCTTCAAAGTGTTAGCTCTGCCTCTTTCGTATACAGCATCCTTCACAAAGCCTCAGAAAAAAAGTCCAAGGGGGCCAGATCGGATGACCTGATTGGCCAGGCAATGGGTCCTCGTCTTCTGATCCATCTATCCATGTATGACGAACACGGCATTGTACTCGCGTAACAGATCTTTCTTCTGCTAGCCATAGTACACACTGAACTTTTTGTTGTGGTGTCCACATGTTGACCATGACGTGTTCTCAAACAAAATGGCGCCAGTCTTGTTTTAGCAACAAACAAACGAAAGTTACGCATGTAGCTGTTTTCAGACTTTGTTGCGTAGGCTAAACTTGGACAGTTTGTCTATCTTATTAGATGTAAATCTCAACGATAGGTTATCTTTATCTGGTTTTAAGTGGTGAGCATTTATTTCTCGATCCCTCTAAGCGGGACACGGTGTATAATTTCATGTCGTCGTCTTGTCCACACCTGTGGAGTAACGGTCAGCGCGTCTAGCCGCGAAACAGGTGGCCCGGGTTCGAATCCCGCTCGGGGCAAGTTACCTGGTTGAGGTTTTTTCCGAGGTTTTCCCTCAACCCAATACGAGCAAATGCTGGGTAACTTTCGGTGCTGGACCCCGGACTCATTTCACTGGCATTATCACCTTCATATTATTCAGACGCTAAATAACCTAGATGTTGATACAGCGTCGTAAAATAACCCAATAAAATAAAAAAGAAATTCATGTCGTCAAATGACAAAGAGCAGCGAAGATTCGTAGATGATAGCGGATGGTCAGCGCCAGGTTACAAAATTGTCTCTCTGTGTGTAACAATCACGATCAAGTAGAGGTTCTAGTTAAGACTACATTCCTTAGTTGGCAGGACCTGCTAGTAGACAAGGTTTGTCTCGTTCTCTGGTGACTTTTAGGGAAATCCCTGAGCCAGTTCCTCCGTGCTGCAAAATAATTTATTTTAACCCTTACAGAAGTCCACTGAATATAATACTTCCATTAATTACACTAATTAACAAAGTCAAACATTTTTCGTATATCTGCTATGTAAATGGGTGGATTTACCTAATTTTTGAGTGCTGAATTCACTGGAAAAATCAGCTTCTTTCTATCACGTCACATTTCCTAGATATACAGCACTAACACAAAGACAGTAATACGATATTGGCATACATGGCTCATTTTAAATACAAACATAACATAACACTCAGAAGTCATTAAAGTTTTCTCGATAACATAAAAAAACTCTATAAACTAACAAAATCACTAAAATAATTGACAGTAATCCAAGATGTTAATATTTACAATGCTTTCCTTTTGTACGGTGTCTTATCAGTCTTTCTAAAAGGAAACCAGCAGTAATCACACACCATTGAACGGTTCCAATAACCTTGGTAACGACTCTTCATAGTAGGATGTACTGGTGAAAACGTTCACCCTGTTCGTCACTACAAGCACCTCAGTTTTCTGGGAAAAAGTCAAGGTGTGAGTGTAAATGTTAATTTTGAGTTCTTGTCGTTATCTAGCTTTCCTTTCGCACCGTAGATAAACAAAAATTCAGCGTACACCAATGCAGAAAACAACGGGAAACTGTCACACATCCACGACCGACAACGAACGAAATACATCCTCGAGAGTAGACAAGGGAAGGACCAATTTGTTCCCAATGTCTTAATTGGAAAGTTTATTAAGACTCAATTAATTTATTTCTGATACATTATCATAGTTATTATATTTTCACAATTAATTTTCTCTGTGATTCACGGCGAATGTCAAATAATCCCATGGTAAATCTTCAGACTCATCTCGAAAAATATCACCTATCACTAAATAATCGCTTAGTTGATACAGCGTCGTTAAATGACTGATTAAGAAAAGAACATATGTTTCCTTTTCTTGGCTCATTTTTAAAAAATGCTGAAATATTGCCTCGTAGCATTTGTTAGATTCACTGCTAGCACACTCGATCAACGCAAATGTAGTATGACGTCATATAGCTCGTGAGTATCTGGGTTATTTACTACATACAGTATGTACTTCCACATGTAGCCTAGTAATGTGGTTTAGTGCGGTGATTCCTAACTTTTGAGTGTTACGGACCCCATAATGTTCACACTTCATTCCAGCGAACCCCCTAAAGCGTTTTGTATAATTTATACCTGTAAACGTATACTGCTCATTAAATATTTGCATAATGTAGCGAATTATTAATCCTTAATTAATTGGTATTAATATTAAATTGTAGTTTTAGCTTTTCAATATGAACTGAAAATACATATTTTATGTTTTATCACGTTTTTCTGAGAAAAATTAAATTGGTGTTTAGACTTACCATAAGATTATTAATAGGATGATTTGATATTACTTTGCAGTTGTTAGTTTTGAGAAGTTTGGTTCAATTGTAGAAGTCGCAAGTTTAGCTGAACATCAGATTTCTTTCTGTATTTGTTCTCCAAGAAAACCAAATCAAAAAATGTACACTAGACACAAATACTTTGATGCAAATCACATTTAAGTGTTGTAGTTATTGCAATTCGAAAAACATGGTCGTGCATGAAACCAAGATTGTAACAGGGTCGTTGTATAACACGCAATTTTTATTTATTTATTTATTTATCTATTTATTTATTTCTTTATTCATTTATTTATTTATTTATTTATTTATTTATTTATTTATTTATTTATTTATTTATTTATTCTCGTTGTATAACGCAATTTTTATTTATTTATTTATTTATTTATGTATTTATTTATTTATTTATTTATTTATTTATTTGCTTGCTTGCTTATTTACTGACTCATTCATTCATTCATTCATTCAGTCATTCATTCATTCTGGTGAAGTTAAAGCCACCAGGCCTTCTCTTCCACACCACCAGAAATACAAATACAATAATATAAATAAAAAGAAAAGTCACATTATAAACTAAATAAAGCTACACAAAAATATACACAGGTTGCAGTCATACAAACTTTAAGTGGGTGATTAAGTATCATTATTAATTATATCCTAATTAATTAAGAACATAAACAACAAAGATCCAAACAGAAGATAATTCTATCAGCTTCTCTTCTGTGACGGACAAAATATTTTTTGTGCATCAAAAAAGGTTTTCGTTCCATTGCTTTCTTCAGTTGCAGGAAGTAAAATATTCCCTTGATTGTAACGTTAATGAATCAAGATGTTATTCATATTTCCAACGATATTGAACAATAATTCATCATTATTTGTTGCTAGAATGTCACTTAAAATTGGAAATGAATCGAATTCTCGATCACAAGTTGGACCCTGAAAATTGAATTTAAAGAATTAAAAAAAAAAACTAAAAATATAAAAAATATGATATAGATAGAGAAGACTTGCAAACTAATAGAAGTCCCTTAGGCGAGCCCGTTCCTGCTAAACTATGTATCAAAAGTCTGACACATGCAAAAAAATATTTCAACAAGCTGAGAAGAATCAAGAGAACATAATAAAGTTAAGTTTAATTAAAATACATTCTAAAAACACACCTTCTTTCCCCGAACCACGTCGACCTGGGTAGCATAGTCAGTATAGTGTTGGCCTTCTGTGCTCGAGGTTGCGGGTTCGATCCCGGCCCAGGTCGATGACATTGAAGTGTCAGTAAATTTAGTGGCATGTAAAAGAACTCCTGCGGACCTAAGTTCTGCACACAGGCGACGCTGATATAACCTCGGCAATTGCGAGCGTCGTTAAATAAACCATAATTTAAATTTTCCCCGAACCACTTTCAAATCACTCGCGGACCCGCAGGGGTCCACGGGCCATAGGTTAGGAACCGCCGGTGTAGTGTGTTGTGGCTTGGTGTAGCTTGAAGCCAGTGGGACGCTACTACTTCTATTTAATGGTCAGGTTCGGATTCCAACAGCCCAATAGGAATTGGATACTTTAAAGTAGGAGGGTTCAAAGTGCCAAAATGAAACATTTGAGATAAGATAAAAAAATGTAGCTATAAGAATAATTGTGCACATATTTGTGTCATGTTTTTTTTACTGATAGAAAACAGCAATAGTACAGTGTTTACTCATTAATAATAGTGGTATGTAAAAATGTTATTTCTCCATATTTAATTACATAACACAGATTGTGAAAAGGGTTAAGTAATGGGTACAGTTGCAGTAGAATGGTGCAAAGTCCAATACCTATTTTTTCCTATTCTGGAACAATTTTTACTCACATATCTGCCTGTAGAACTGCCTATGCTCCTCATTTGGAAGATAGGAAGTCATTGCTAGTAGATCCCCCTTCTTTTCTTCAGTAATTTGCCTATTTTATGCTTTAACTTGAAACAATGCTGACTGCACATCTTTCGTGTTTTTTTTTCCTTTTTAAGCACTTTAATGGTATGTACTGCTTCATTATCATGGGACTGTTTCACAGAAACACTACCTGCTTTACTAATATCATACTGAATGCAACATGCCTTAGAAATATTCAAGTTCTTGATGGAAATTAGTTGATCAGCAACATCTTGCATATTAAGGAAATATGACTCTAGCATTGAAACGGTTTGAAATGGTTTTACAACTTTAGAGTCTTGTACGATTTTAAGCAGGTCACTAGGAATGAAGGCTTTTGTTATGGTCTGTCGTTATTCAATCAAAGCGAAATCAGAATCACATTGCAAGAAACTGTGGCCGCTGAGAAGGAAACGTTGTTCTATGTGCTCAAATAAACCAATGGCAACTAAAAAGAGACACATGAAAACCATTACACGATTTTTGTTTTCAGCTGCACAGTTATCAGATTCTTCTTGTTTGTTATGTCCATATTCATCAGTTTTAGTACACACGAGACAATCTCATTGGCACCTCTGCTCGCGATGCTTTCATCCCACATACACATGTAAGACTGCATTGTATCACATGCACAAACTCCAAAGTTATAACATGAAAGCTGACATCTGTAAAACATTTCGCTGTGTGTAAGTTTGGGCACAAACATGACCTGTTGAAGATCCATTGCATTCTATGACGCAGCTCAAGAGGGCGCTTACCATCTGAAACTGCATGGTGCTGGCAACGTAACCTCTAAATAGCTCGCTTAAGAAACACAAGTGGATGTAGCCTCTTTCATACATCATCCTCCTAGGCACATTGCACTTTTCTGCATAATAATTTCGTTTTCTATGATTTTGGCACTTTGCACCTTTCTACTTTAAAGTATCCAATTCGTGTGGAAAAAAACTAAGCTCTAACAGGATTTTTCCAATTTTACTTCCTCTCATTTCACCATTTGTAGCCTACATATCTCACAATCAACCTTATTACCGGTGCAGAAAGCATTGGGAAACTAGTGTACCTTATCATTTTGAACGAGATCAATTCCTTGGGCTTATACGCTGTACGTTTCACGTAGAAAATCGTCGGCATACAAGGGAAACACAGTAAAATATTATATTACTTCTGAGAAAAAGGTGTATATAATGTATGTATATAAACTTAGAATTGGAAAATGAAATACACATGAAGGGAAACAACTTACTAAAAATAATATTTTGAGGTTTCAGTTTTGTCTAGAAATTTCAAACTTTTTTTTCTCTCAGAATTAATATTTTTAACTTGATGTGTTTTACTTGTAAGCCGACGAAATAATCGTGGAAATCCCAGACATTGGCGACAACGCCTGAATTATTTTACTTAGGGTAAGGTCGCCGAAATCGGATCAAAAGTGAGAAAAACCTTAATTGCAGTTAATCTTTGAATATAAACTGGTTTTATTATACATACAAACAGTGTTCTTTTATCTACAAACATAATTCTTTCAATTTAAAAAAAGTTCAAAGTTTATTAAAATAAGTTAAAAATTGTACTACATGACCCTATTTACCTTCCTCACGTAGTAAGAATCGGGTCAAGGAGTTGATCGAATAAGGTCAGTTCAAAATTTTACACATTCAGTTACGAAAGAAACATTTTCCACAAACAAACTTATTTTATCCCTCTTCCCAATACATTACTCGTGATACCATTCTCTTTCATTGCCTTGATACTAAATCCACGGATGCGAAACTCCAAAATATAATTCCCTGCACTGTCTTCTATCAACGTGGAAAGCTTTGATAGCATTCCGCACATCAATCTCTGTCCACAAAGAGTTTGTTTTTCTTTTATATTTCCCCATCTATAATATAAAACAAAAACAGAAAAAAAATAAATACGTGTAGGACTCTTTTCACACGAATTTCAGTGACTCTGTTCTCCCGAAATGCAACTTTTTCCCCACTTTGTTGGTAGTCATGTACAATCATTATAAAGCGCGGAAAACGCCATAACCTCCTTTCAAATTAATCTTCTTATTATTTTAATATAATACGAAATAATTACACTGAACATTTCAATATAACTTCAGTAGCAAATTAAAAGTGAAATATTTTCTTAGTTTGCCTTAGTTAACACAATATTCTACAATAATAGCACAGCGACGAACACTGCTACGGACACATTTCTTGATCTCAAGTTACGGACGGAGTTATCATAGTTACCGATAGATGGCAGAAGAACCTTAAGTTTTCCCCCTCCCCCATTTCATTTATTCCATAGATCTTTCATTAGCATTGAAGATTTAAGATATGGAACAAGTCAAATTTTTACAACATTACAATTTTTTGGCGAGATGAAGTTAGGTGAGCCGAGGATTCGCCACAGATTACATGGCATTTGCCTTATGGTTGGGGAAAACCTCTGAAAAAGCCCAACCAGGTAATCAGAGCAAACGAGGATGAAGTGAGGTGAGGCCGAGGACTTGCCATAGACCACCCGGCTTCCGCCCCACGACTGGAGAAAACCTCGGGAGAAACCAACCAATCAGACCAAAGGAGGAATCTAACCCATGCTCGAGTGCAGCTCCGGTTCAACAGGCCAGCGAGTCTACCGACTGAGCTACATTGGTAGCTTTATTTAAAAATATACAGTACATAGCCAATCAGATTATTAAATTTAGAAACCCAAACGATTATTCATCAGTTGAGCTATAAAATATAATACATTTTATTTTTAGTAGGTTATTTTACGACGCTTTATCAAAGTCTTAGGTTATTTAGCGTCTGAATGAGGTGAAGGTGATAATGCTGGTGAAATGAGTCCGGGGTCCAGCACCGAAAGTTACCCAGCATTTGCTCATTTTGGGTTGAGGAAAACCCTCGGAAAAAAACCTTAACCAGGTAACTTGCCCCGAACGGGAATCGAACCCGTATCACCTGGTTTCGCGGCCAGACGCGCTAACCGTTACTCCACAGGTGTGGACTGTGTGTTTTTATGTCTTATATTTATATTTATTATTTGAATTGTTTATTGCAATTTTGATACGGAACTAAATTGAATTGTATATATATATATATATATATAATGTTTCACTGTGTTTTTTCTTTCATATCTTATATTTATTTTATTTTTATTATGTTTGTGAAACTTGGTATGAAATTAAATTAGTTATAATTGAGATAATGATAGTAACAATGAATGATAACAGTAGTAATAATAATAATAATAATAATAATAATAATAATAATAATAATAATTGTTGTTTTACTATTTTATTAGCAGTAGGCTTATTCGTAATGTTTTCTTTGTAAATTCAAACTGTGCATAGTTATAACACGAATGATCGTACAGGCTTGTGCGAAGGATATCACCGTTCTGCATTTCAAAACTTATTTTCTGTTGTTTTCAATCTGATCGGCGATTCTAAACGGATTTTTTGTGCTGAATTCTAAAATAATCTCCATTTTTCCCCATCGCATCAGGTTTTCAGACAATTCATGAATAACTAGAAATGAAATTATTGCTTTGTGAAACGTCATAAAAATTATTTTCAACAAGAATTTTGTGAGAAAAACTAGGCCACAATTTGCTATTTGCCACTAATTAATCATTAATTAATATTAATTAATAATTATAAACACTTTCATAACCTTACCTCAATATTGCACTTCACATTTTCTCCTCTTTGACCTCCTCGTATGTTGTTCAGAGCAGTCCCTTTTTAACATCCAGCAATAGTCCGCAATGTTTCCATTATGAAGCAAAACACCCTTAAGACTTTTCTGAGAAGAATCTATGAAGAACCTCCACTCTTTAGAATTATAGTTTATGTTATAAAATTTTAAGACGGCAATTGGCAATACACTAAATTTTCTTCTTCAGCAAAAAAAAAAAAGGGACAAGTTCCTTCTCACGATACCTGTACCATGAGAAATATGTACCTTGAGCCAATACTTTCTTTTCTTTTAACCTAGAACCTAATAGTCCTGCTGATTCTTTAGGCAAATTTAAATCCCTCGCTAAATCATTAAGCTCACTTTGATTAAAACATCTATCATCACCAGTACTGTCTGGTTCATAAGTATGATCCATTGGATATTCAGTTTCAGTGCTACTGGATGCAGATGACAATGTCTCTGATTCAGGGGGTGGCGGAACGAGAATATCAGGACCATGAGGTATAGGCCGAATGGCAGAGGGAATGTTAGAATATAGAATCTCTTCCTTGTTTTTAGCAGTATATCCAGCTACCTTAACTGTACAAAAATAACAATCGTCTCCATGATTTGCAGATTCCCTCCAAATCATACGGATACCAAAGAGCAATGACTTCCTTTTTCCATTTTTCCAATTCCTCAACTCTTCAACACAACTACGACATACTTTGTGGGGGCACTAGGATTTGTCCTGGGGCCTGTTTCACAATGTTTACAAGCTTTGTAATTTGTAAACTTTGCTTGTAGATTGTAAACTTCTGTTTCACAATCTTTGTTTGTAATGTTGAACTTTACAAAGGAAATAAAATCTTTACAAATTAAATTTTGCTCACTTTACAAGCATTCTGTTTCACAATGAAGGGTAATTTTACAAACGTGTAAACTTTACTTGTAAAGTTAGCGCATTTTTCTACAATAGCTCTGAGATGTGTAAAGTTTGATATTGCAACAAATTCTGAATAAATACAATAAAGATATATTTATTAAATTAATTTTTTAGTAATTGGGTAATATTAAGAATTAAACTAGAGCAGCTTTGATGTTATTAAGTAGTTCTAATGACGCAGACGAAGATATTGAATTTAGGCCTAATCAAACAAAGACGTATACGTAAAATTTTCCGGCAAAGAATTAATAATACGTTCGTATCATTGTATGAATTTAATGAACGGTTTTGAATGAGTCCCGCGCTATACTTCAGAATACCGCATGAGTATTTATATACGAAGACTGTATTTAATAAATAATCGCACTTAAAAAAGAAGTTCCCTGCACCAAAAATAAATTAATTCAATAATACAATAACGACACTGAAGTCGTTTCGCTGGAATCTCTCCTCCAAGATATGGGACATCACATCCAACATGGAAAAGTGGTGCCCTAACCTCAAAGCGAGAACTGTATTGTTTTGCATTGGTTTAATATACTAACTGTCAGTTCCGTGCGTTAGTAGATAAGCACGTAATTTCTAAGTTATGTGTGCAAAAGTGCCCATAGGGTAATTGATGTTGTTAAAAGAGTTAAATTCGAGACAGGTTTTTGATCATCATCATCTTCACTACACGGAGTAGGCAATATTGTCTGTTCCGGCTTCACAGTTTTTGATAATAAATACAATAAATAAATACTTATTAAATTGATTTTTGAATAAGTGGATAATATTAAGAATTAAACTAAAGCAGTTTTTATGTTATTAAGGAGTTCTAATGACTCAGACGAAGATATTGAATTTAGGCCTAATCAAACGAAGACGTATACGTAAAATTCTCCGGGCAAGAATTAATAACACGTTCGTATCATTGTATAAATTTAATGAAAGGTTTCGAATGAGTCCCGCGCTATACTTCAGAATACCGCGTAAGTATTTATATACGAAGATTGTATTTAATAAACACTCGAACTTAATAAAGAAGTTCCCTGCACCAAAAATAAATAATTCAATAATGCAATAGCGACACTACTTACGCGGTATTCTGAAGTCGTTTCGAGTCCCGTTTCGCTGGAATCTCTCCTACCTACAAGATATGGGACATCATAACCAACATCCAAAAGAGAAAAGTGATGCCCTAACCTCAAAGCAAGAACTGTATTGTTTTGCATTGGTTGCATACTAGCTGTCAGTTCCGTGGGTTACCAGATATGCACGGAATTTCTAAGATATCAGTGTGCAAAAGTGCCCACAGGGTAGTTGATGTTGTTAAAAGAGTTAAATTCGGGGCAGGTTTTTGATCACAAAAATGTTATTTACTATAGCACAGAATTTTTATGCTGCTCATGGGATCACTAATGTTTGAGAGGTTAGGAATGCAACATTAATAAATACTGATGGATCAACACAAACAATTAACCTGATTTTATGTTTAGACAACGTAATTATTTTATCAATTGCATATTTGTAAGTGGACCAAATCTGTTATTTACTTATTAACTGAATTTTATGCTAACTTTGGTCATTTAAGTAATAGAATTATTGGTATACTCGACCAATCACATCACATGAAACTCCATTGTCGCCAATATATAAAAATCTAAATACTTTTAATTTTTTTAACAATACTTTATATTTTCTGTTGGTGAAATATGAATCAGCAAGCTTAGAATAATCTATTTTAGTACAAAATATAAACATATGTATCGACAGTAGTAAAAATACAGCGATTTTAGCTCTGCTCCTTAGCGATTTTAGTTAACTGTCGTTGGCGATATTGTGTAACCAATAATTCGTATTTGTAAATTTCTTTAGCTGATTTTGTAAAGTTCGTCAGACTTTACAAACTAATAAAATAGCATTGTGAAACACAATGTACAAGTATTTGTAATCTTTTATTTGTTATTTGTAAATTGTTAATTTGTAATTTGTAAGGATTGTGAAACGGGCCCCTGGTCTCCTAACTTAATGCCAAAATATTGAAAGTAAGTACTCTTTACAAAAGCTGTTATATTCTGTCTCTGTTTTACTAACGTATATGACCCACATATATAGCAAAACAAATTTGAATCATTTACACAACCACGTGTCGACATTTCTATGAAACAACACTATTATGTTATACTCTCGAGAAAAATGAGAACTCACACACTTCACTTTTACGCGACAACCAACAACACAAAACAACCTCTAATTTTAAAACAACTTTTAAAAGGGGATAGGTTTATTATCTCAATAAGGAAATCTGTAGCCACATAAGCTGGATTTCACTTCCATAAATAAATAAATATATATATATATATATATATATATATGTCATTTCTCTAATTCGTTGTTAGTTTTAATAACAATCTCTAAGAGTAAATATTTTCTTCATAATTTTTTATGACCTGAGACACTAAACATATCAACTTCTTGTTTATAGATAACGTTGGGTGCAGATAGATAAAAATCTCCAAGAATAAACAACGGATGTCTTAACCTCGGTTCATTTTAAGGGGGAGAATACAATTTTGTACATCCCCCAAGGGCGGATATAGTCAGTAGATTTTAATAAATATCAAATACGAACATAATAAAATATATTATGTCACATTTTAAGCAATAAAGTTTAAATTATAAGCTGTCGTGCCTTTTTAACAAACGACAAGGACGCTGTAATATTACTATATTACGAAAAGTATTGAAAACATAAAATTTTGAATTGTAAAAAATTCTGACGTGGTATGCGAAAACGGATTTCATTTTTGCAATCAGTGTGAAATTGTGATTCAGAAACGCTCATTTATTTCAAAACAACAAAATCCATGCAGAACGCTGTATAGTGTACATGAGTTCGTATAATTACGTATCAATAAATGCACTTCATTCATTCATTCATTCATTCATTCATTCATTCATTCATTCATTCATTCATTCATTCATTCATTCATTCATTCATTCATTCTTAAGTACTTATTTGGCGATTTCAAAAGCTGCACAACTTGATCTTTGTGTGTAAACTACAAAGAAACTGATGCTGAACTTAGCTATTTGACGATTACGAGGAAATTTCTAAAACTGACCTGATTCGCCTTCTAACCCGTTTCCGCCGATTTTACCCTTTGTCACGATGTAAAATTAAAAGGACATGGTCTATTTTTATTGTGACGTCAAACGCATTGACCGCATTTCGGGGTGAGAGGAGACAGCGTTCATGACTCCCGTTTTCATTTACATAAACAAGGATAAACTGGTATTGCTATAATTGGTGGCGTAATTAACATAGAGTTAATTGTGGCTGAACTCGTCCTTTGTTTCAGTAATTGCTTGTAATTGATATTCCTTGTTTACTTTCGCTTACCAACATTTCTTATAGCGTTTTTACTTGAGGGTAGAGTTTTTAATTAAGCTGCGGTATACAGATAATGTAAGAGTTCATGCTCCCAAGAGGGAATATAAATGTAGATGGCATATGTATACTTAGTGCAGTTAATGTAAGAATGCTTTAAAGCTCATATCATCAGTGCAGTATTAGAGGAAAAGTTACAGCATCGGCTAACCAGTTAAGGAATTAGGTACAGCTTACAGCAGTGAAATTTTTGGAAATATTCAACATTTTTTCCTCCATTATTGTATCTTTTACAATAAGAAAAATTGTTATATGTAAAACAATGTCCTTCTGCTATATAAAAAAATATCTTTACGATTTAAAAAATTATATATATATATATATATATATATATATATATATATATTTTTTTTTTTTTCAAAATTCAAATTGTGCAGTCATGAAGCGTTTCCCTCATAATTCATCAACTGGTTAACTTTTTCATGTTCTCTCTCTTTTATTTCATTGCTGAAACTCGTGTTTACAATATCATGCTCTTTCAACTGTATTTCTTTTTATTTTGTGTTAGAAGAAAATATCGATATTTGACTGTTTTGTAAAATGAATGTATTTTTATGAGACAATCTATCAAAGATAGCATCATATTGTAGATATGACATGCATTAATACACATGAAAATTTCATCACAGAATGTTGGGTAGTTTTTGAGTTATGTGGGGAACGCTTCATCACTGCACAGTGAACTGAACTTTGAAAAAATATATATATAAATAATTTTTTTTAATCTTTAAAATATTTTTCATATAGCAGAAGGACAGTGTTTCATTATTGTACAAGATACGGTAATGGAAGAAAAAAATGTTGAATATTTCCAAAATTTTACTGCTGTATGCTGTACTAAGACAACCCAGTTCAAATCCAGCCAGTCAAAGAACGGACAGAATTTCTGACGATGACCCCTTTTCTCCTACCATGTTTCTTTCACGGATGTAGTGATCGACTGCTGATGTAAGAAGATTACACTACATGATAGATTTTTTCACTAATTTTGGCACCGCACCCTGAGGCTTATTGTACCTAGACCCACATCTCTACTGAAGACACACGCACTGCAGGACTCCCCTGTGTACTGGGTCAGGATACCCTGGGGCCACTGCGAAACACCACACACACTGGGACAATGGACAGACAACCAGTCCCCGTGAAGAGGTCCATTAAATCCCCCTGACTTCGCGACCGGGAATCGATCCCGGGCCACCTTGATCAGGAGTCCAGCACGCTACCTCAAGACCAAGAAGGCGGATATAAATGATAATAATATATTTGATTCAATGGACCAAGAGATGTCACACCCACTTCCTCGTCGTCGTCACCACACCAGCATCTTCATTATCCTCTTTAACCCTTCGGCGGGCGCGTCTTTTCTGGTAACACGACCAGGCGCGCGGAGCAGACTGTGCGCCACACAATTTTTCATTACAAAACGGTCTTTTCTATAATGTTAACTTAATATTTTTAAGAGAGTTATTATACACTTTATTATTATTATTATTATTATTATTATTATTATTATTATTATTATTATTATTATTATTATTATATTTTAATACAAAGCGAACACTCGAATGGAGGAATAGGTACGCGTAGAAGAAATAGAAACGTATCCCCTCCACACACAACCGGAAAATCACGGCATGGCGCACATCGTGCGCCGCCGCGTCAGCCGGAGGGATAAGGATTGATCCTCCAACTGCTCTCTTACAGGAAATATAAGCCTATATTACACAGGCACATTTATCGGGTCTGTATGGTTAGCAGACTTTAAGTCAAGAACGAAAGAAACAATCTACGCGCATTCAATTCCTCTCGGAAGGCAAATTTGCACAGCCATGCTGGTAATAGAACCCGCATACGAATTTTTCCACTACTTCTTGAGCTACGGCGAAGGACTCAAGCGTTCGTAGAAATGAAAACAACAGTGTAAACTGTAGGGATTCTGAAGAAAATTGGTATGGATTGGAAAGGGGGGAGGTTATTCAATAATCTTTATAGGAAAAAAAACGAGTCAAAGTCAGGATTGAAGAAGAAATATCGGAAGGAAGTGAAATAGGGAGAGACATACGTCAAGTATACCCTTCATCACCTGTCCTGTTCAACGTCTACTTGGAGGATTTAGTGAAGAAATGTTTTCAGAACATAGGACGGGTAATAGTAGAAGAATGAAGTGCATAAGATTTGCTGATGATAAGGCGTTGTTAGCAGAAGAGGAGATGATATTAAGGGTTATGCTTTTGGAGTTAAATGACAACAGTCAGCAGTATGGAATGAAGATAAATGTAAACAAGACGAAGACCGGTTATCGGAATAAAATAAAGAAGGTAAACATGCGAATTCTGAGTAAGGCAGTGGAACAACTGGGCAGCTTAAAATACTGCTGTATGCTAGAAGTAGCAACATGAGCTGCTGCCAGTCAGTAAAAAAGAAGACGGCAATTGCAAAAGAAGCTTATAATAGAAAAATAGAGCATTTCCTGCGGACCTCTGGAAAAAAGAACTAAGAAAGAGACTAGTAAAATGCTTAGTGTGCAGTATGGAATTGTATGGACATTACGACGAAGAGAAGTGGTTGGAAGCACTTGAAATGTGGATATGGAGAAGATGGAGAGTGTGAAATGGACAGACAGAATAAGAAATGAAGCTGTGGTACAAAGAGTATATGAAGAAAGAATAATGCTGAACTGATCAGGGAAAGAAAAAGAAATTGGCTGAGTCACTGGCTTAGAAGAAATTGCCTACTGAAGGAATAATGAACGGGAGAAAGTTCGGGGCTGAAAAAAAATATCAGATTGTGGACAACATTAAGATACATGGATCGTGTGCAGAGACTAAGAAAACGGCGGAAAACATGGAAGATTGGAGATTGCTGAGTTGCGATTTGTGAACGTTCTTCTTTATAGCTGTAAGATCTGATTTCTTGTCTATGAAACAAGTCTCCTAAAACCAAACTGGAATTATCCAATATTGAGTACAATAAATAATGTAAAACATAAGTTTGAAAAACTTTTTTGAATTTAAAATTATGACAGTTTAAAATACATATGTGGCTGAAAGCATTGTAACACGAGTATTATGTATTTCAATATTAAATAAATTAGTTATACAATGTACAATTATTTATAACCTAAATTTTTTCCAGCAATAATACATACTCGTGAGCCATTATTATAGTACATATTATTACCTATTATTATAACACCAATTTGATGGTTTACACATAAGAGAAAACAAAATTACGCTATTTAATTTAGATATCGTAGAAGCAAGTTGTATCTGATGATGCCGTAGAAGGCAAAAATGTTTATATATTATTTATATTTAACATGTATTAACAAATGTTAATATTAAATTGATGTCATAAGATTGAACATCACATTATTTGTTGTATTTAATAACAGATTTATCTGGAAATAAAAACATGAATTGCAAATTGTCCAGTATTAGATCACTTTATAACCTCTGATTGATGTTCTGGCTGGTATGTACATCTATTATCAGGCAGTACACCTCACTTGAATATGTGTCGGAGGAAGAGCAATTGTTTGTATACATCTGAGTTAGTCAGATGTATGCAGTGGAAGGGGAAAGGAACTGACCATCTTATCACATTATCTCCTGACTTAGTTGACTTATGAATGACGCCTTATATGTGTCACTTATGAGGTTCTACCGTCTACGGACAGTTGACTAAACAACACGGTCATTTCTACATCGTGAGGCAAATGAGAAGCCTGTGCATGAGAAAGTTCTTTATCCAGGAGGTCTGCTTTCATGTTTCCGCACGAAAATATTCAACCCTTCATATCCTTTATGGTCTGCATTTCATAGACATGAAAATTTTGTCGTTTTCGAAACCGTTGAATTACAAACATAAAGTTTGAGTTAAAAATAAAGTAAGAGACACTATAAAATATTTAAGTTCCAGCGAGAGGAAGCACGACTCCGTCTGTGGTGGCGATACGCATTTTAATTTTAAACAGGTGGTACAGTCTCATATACAAGTCTGTTTCAATGAAAGAGGGAGAGGAGACTAACTTGATTAATAATTTTGCGGTCGCATACAGGTTCCGACTCTCCCACTGACGGGAGTTTGGTTCCATCAGGACGGTGCTGCTCTCTAGTAGTAGAGGGCACTAACAATAACAATTCCTTTGGGCACTGTTCACAATAAGAACTTCACACAGAGGCCTTGCATGTACAGTCGCGGCACGTTCAATATACTGTAGTTTGGTCTCGGTGGTCTTGTGAATATCAGTTTGCCTGCTGACTCCGAGAGAGCAATGGATTTTTGGAACAAAAAGTAGTCCAAAATCCGGCTTCCTCCGGGAAGGGAATAAAGCTACGATTCCTCTGTCGCACCGAGTTTGCGATGTTGATTAATGTCTAAGTAAAATTCTCAACTCTCTATGTATTGTCCGCCTAGCTTTCATTTTTTTCATGCGCAAATGAATCTGCCGACTAATTCCCTAGGATCTAAATTACAAAATAGCGTCTAAATTGTTTTGTTAGTCATTATACAACTCTGTTGAAAGCCATGTTTCTGCGCGATAGTGCTGCCTCAATAGTAACTTGCGAGTTCTTCCCTAATAGCTGCGTATATCGGTAGCGAATTCGACAAAGAATCTCGATTGCAAGTTCGTCCTAATATCTGCGTATATCAGGGGCGAAATTTGCAAAGAATCTCGATTGCAAGTTCGTCCTAATAGCTGCGTATATCGGTGGCAATTCGACAAAGAATCTCGATTGCAAGTTCGTCGTAATAGCTGCGTATATCGGTGGCGAATTCGACAAAGAATCTCGATTGCAAGTTCGTACTAATGGCTGCATATATAAGGGGCGAATTCGACAAATAATCTCGAATACAAGTTCGTTCTAATAGCTGCGTATATCAGGGGCGAATTCGACAAAGAACCTCGATTGCAAGTTCGTCCTAATAGCTGCGTATATCGGTGGCGAATTCGACAAATAATCTCAATTGCAAATTCGTCCTAATAGCTGCGTATGTGAGGGGCGAATTCAACAAAGAATCTCGATTGCAAGTTCGTCGTAATAGCTGCGTATATCAGGGGCGAATTCGACAAATAATCTCGATTGCAAGTTCGTCGTAATAGCTACGTATATCAGGGGCGAATTCGACAAAGAATCTCGATTGCAAGTTCGTCCTAATAGCTGCGTATATAAGGGGCGAAATTGACAAAGAATCTCGATAGCAAGTTCGTCCTAATAACTGCGTATGCCGGTGGTGAATTCGACAAAGAATATCGATTGCAAGTTCGTCCTAATAGCTGCGTATATCAGGGGCGAATTGACAAAGAATCTCGATTGCAAGTTCGTCCTAATAGCTGCGTATATCGGTGGCGAATTCGCAAAGAATCTCGATTGCAAGTTCGTCGTAATAGCTGCGTATATCGGTGGCGAATTCGACAAAGAATCTCGATTGCAAGTTCGTCCTAAAAGCTTCGTATATCAGGAGCAAATTCACAAAGAATCCCGATTGCAAGTTCGTCCTAATAGCTGCGTATATCAGGGGCGAATTCGACAAAGAATCTCGATTGCAAGTTCGTCCTAAAAGCTGCGTATATCAAGGGCGAATTCGACAAAATCTCTATTGCAAGTTTGTTCTGATAGCTGCGTATATCAGGGGCGAATTCGACAAAAACCTCGATTGCAAGCTCGTCCTAATAGCTGCTTACATCAGGGGAGAATTCGACAAAGAATCTCGATTGCAAGTTCGTCCTGATAGCTGCTTATATCAGGGGTGAATTCGACAAAGAATCTCGATTGCAAGTTCGTTCTAATAGCTGCGTATATCGGTGGCGAATTCAACAAAGAATCTCGATTGCAAGTTCGTCCTAATAGCTGCGTATATCAGGGGCGAATTCGACAAAGAATCTCGATTGCAAGTTCGTCCTAATAGCTGCGTATATCGGTGGGGAATTCTCAAAGAATCTCGATTGCAAGTTCGTCCTAATAGCTGCTTATATCAGGGGAGAATTCGACAAAGAATCTCGATTGTGAATTCGTCCCTAATATCAGCAACGCCTCATATACTCGTGACCCACTCAAAGCTTCACTATAGCATAATATTTTATGGAGTCGTTCTTGGCGTTATATTGGTTACCGTTATTGCATTGCTCCTGGACCCGAATATCGCGGGAAAGAATCATAAGCGATTGGTGCACGTATTCCTTCAACATCCTCAATGAAAAATTCTTTTCTGAGCCTTCTTGTACTTCCATCTAAATCTTTGTTCATCTTGAGCTGAACTAAGTAGATGAATATCGTCTGCACTAGGACATCTCAAACTAGATGTTAAATTTTAATACCAAATTAGGCCTACGGTAAACTTAGCCCATCTCCATGTCATTCGCCGAGAAATAGCAGCTCCGTTTGTTCAAATAACGTGAAGTGAATGGCTCCGATTGACACTTTTATCAGTGACGACAACACAGCGTTAGCCGTTTAGCGAACGGCAGGAGTACAAAAACTCTCTGATCATACATCACGAATGTACGAGTAGGCTACATCAAGAATGTTTCATTGAGAAGAATTGAATGTACGAGTAGGCTATATCAAGAATGTTTCATTGAGAAGAATTGAAATTAATTCCGTAGACTACAATATGGTTCGCTTCAATTTAGACTGTTATATAGTAGAACTTAAAAGCTATAAGAAGGGTAAAAGCAAGTTTGAGAGTAAGGAAATTTCATTGAATGTAGTAAGAGATGAGATGTTCGATTATAACATAATTACCAGAGGATAAAAGACTTAAAATACAGTATCCGGGTTACGATAGCTAGGATTGCATTGTCTAAACTTCACAGAGTGTCCCAGATCCTGCGATAGAGGGTATTTTCAGACTCTCATGTAAATATAGGAATGAATTTATTGAGTAAATGTTCCGTTGTTCACACACCGTCATCCAACGGTTTCCAATCGCGGAGTCAGCTCGCTTGCTTTTCCCCGAGAGCTTCGTCAGCGTGTGACTACGAAGGAATACACGAGATAAGAATTCCTAAATAAGTACTAAGCTATTAAACCCCAAAAGGCAGAAAAAAAGAACAAGTGTGTTATAGTAGATTCCTAGTTTTACAGTCATGCAGTGGGATCGATACTTTCTTAAGATGTTCGGATGTAGCCTATCTTATTTCGTATTTTTGATCTAGAGCAAGAGGACATTATAGCCCTTTCAAACCCCAGTTTTTTTTTTTTGTTAATGCACACGTCAATATTGATTATTCAAACCACTCCTCTATACAGGGTGATTTACGAGGATTTACCGTCCTTTACGGAGCTTATTTCTGAAGACATTTTGAGCAAAAAAGTCATATAAACATAGTTCCTATTCTCAATATTTGCACAGTTACACTAATTTAAAGTTGTTTGTAAAATACGTTTATTCTTTAGTTTGAAGATAAACGAATAATAAATAGAGAATAAGCCACTCAGAAGTATCATTTCCTTAATTGGCAAATATTATGAAGCTACCAAACATGTGTTGTGAACTCCTTAGTTGCTTCGTACAGACATCTTTTTCTATTTTTAACTAGAAAATTACATTATTCTTAAGCACTTATCACAACAGTTATTACATATCACACCACTTCCACCGACTTCATTATTTGCAGATCAATTTTGCATCCTAATTTACAGTCTCGGAGAGTTTACAAAACATTTTAAAAAATGTTGCCGTCCGCTTGAGTACACTTGGCCGCACGCTTGTGAACGGCACTCGTCGCGCTACGTAACTGCATACGGCTGTCTTCGATTTCCGTAGTGCTCGCCTGGCTGCTGACTGTACGCTGACCAAGATCACGCGTTCACAGCAATGCGTTCCAATAACGAAACGTAACTCTGTAAATATTGAGAATAAGACTCATGTTTATATGGCACTTTTTGCTCAGAATGTCTTCGTAAATAAGCTCCGTAAAGGACGGTAAATCCTCGTGAATCACTCTATATAATGTGATTCTATTGGTTGTTTGGACTACTTTTTTATATCACCCGCCATCTGAGAGACGATTCCTATGAGTTACAGACTTATAGACTTCGCAAGAGAGAGCAAAAGTCGGGTTAGATTATTTAAACACAAGCCACAATTCGAAAACAGTTTAATAACTCTTGACGAAAATAATGTAACTTCTTTGTTTGTTGACGAAACTTAATACCTTATGTGCCATCTTTTAGAATAATAATGTGCTGAAAGTCGAAAAACAAGTAGTTTGTTTTGAAGAAAAGCCATATGCGAATCCATTTTACGTATAAAAAATATGCTCCAGTTCGCAACGACATCGAGTACATGGACTTTTGTGTACCTTATAATGGAGTTTGTAAAACTTTTAGTTGAACCCTCCTACACAGACTGTAGTTTATTCTTCTATAAATATACGTTGATCACTGACATTAAAGTGGACTCGTATAACTTTTGACAGCAACTCCCTCATAACTGTCAAAGATGTTAATACCGAATAGGCTAGCCTATCTTTGATTGACACACTGCCTTAAGTGGGGTCTTTCTATTAATACTGTTATACCATCGATCTCTGCTGACGGCTCAAAGAGAGAGGATGCAACTGCATGATGTGGAATAAAATCTACACAAAACACTCCATGTTCTTTTCATCGTAACAAGGCGCTGTTAGTATTACAAATATAACTTTACAATAAAATAAAACTGCAATGTGGATTGATAAGACTCTGCCTATTAAATTGTTTTAACGTCGAATAAAGCTTGTCTGCGAGTCACACTGACGCGTAACGTCGCTAAAAATCCCAATAATTCAATATCTCTAAAAGATAGAGAGTACGGACTTGTACGTAAAAGCGTGAATAAAGAGCTTTCTAAATATTAACAAATAAAAATAGATAATATTCAGTCATATGACTTATTTTTTAATGTAAAATACTATAATAGTTACTTTACATTATATTATTAACATTGTGAACGTTTTCGCCAAATCATGGCATCTTCAGACATAAATAATCGATATGTTATGAAAACATGGAATAGGCCTACATGATAAAAAGTGTGAAAAGATTCAAAAAGAATAATACAGTTAAAAAGTTAAAACCATAAAAAGATAAAACCACAAATTAATGATACATGTGATACTAGAAAAAATGTCGAATTATATATGTAAATAAATGCTGTAACAGCCATGATTTCGTTTCAAAACAGTATGGCAAAAATATGTAAAATATGTAAATGACTTGTTAACTATGCATATTTTACAGAATGAAGTGAATTTAAATAAATAATTTGATGGCAGAAATACAAAATATGAAAAATAAAAATGAATAGATAACAAGTAAACATGAAATGAGCTATTATTATATATGACAAATCTTGTACAAGTAAGTACGAACTCATGTTGAATATTAATTGATTACCATATACAGGGACATCATTTTATTTTTACTAACATTTTTAATATTAACCTGTCTATACCTTTAGAGAACCGGAAACACCGCTTGCTCCCCCCTCCAAGACTGGAGTTCGATGATACTGGCGTAAAACACAAATCACTCTACTAGGTATAGGATGGAAGAAAAGTAGTTCATCCATTTACGTAAACTAGGAAATATCGCGATTTTGAGTTTGATAATTTTCATTAGGTGTTTCTTTAATCAAAGTACAGTACTGTATTAAGAATAAGTGTTTTTACTGACGAAGTGAGTTATCCATGCGAACGTATTCATTATGCAGTGTATACTGTCTACAGCACATTAGCGTACAATATAGAGAAAGAAGTTAAATTGAAAAATAATCATAATATGAATATTTAAATACAATTTTGAAAATGGTGGCCGTTCATTTCGATACAGGCTTCAGTTCTTTTGTGCATATTATCGCACTATAGACTATTGCATCTAATTCCAATTGCCAGTTTCGTCCTTCGTACTAGTAACTCATGTTGAAATAATTCTGTACCTACTCTACGTACTGTGAATTCAATCTTCACTTCTGCCCGACCCGAAAATATAAAATTACTCAGACATGATATCTACTGTCCGTCCAAGTGGTTATGCCGCATGATTGTAGAAAGGGAGGAAATCACGTGACAGTTAATTACTTAACGAGGCCCTTTTATTTAAGTTAAATTAAACAGCTGTATAATATTACGTAAACGTCCAATTCCTAAGAGAAATTAATGTTTTCAGAAAAGAGCTAAGACAGCCCAGCTATTACAGAGGGGCGAGCAGAAGCAGGTGGGGGAAATCGGGATGCGACATAGGCAAACGGACAGTACCTGTGCGAAAATATGATTCAATATTGAAAGCTCTTTCGTCACTGGAAAACGCGAACATATTTCTGGAACGTACTATACCCAGTAACTCAGTACTGCTTACTATCTGCGGTCTTGGTTCTGTGTGGAGTTGGAACTTCCTTAGTAGAAGGGGTGGGATTGAAGTACATTCAAAAACTCAGGTACAATAAAAATTGAAGTAAAAATAAAATGATGTCCCTGTATAATGTACTTGAGTACTTTTAATATTATTATGCTGTACTGAAATTACATGAAGACATGCAGAAAAAGAAATGTGGGAAAATTAATGTAACTGACCACACGATTGGGAAAATTAATGTAACTGACCACACGATAAATTAACTGATTGAAGGTAGAATGAATAGCTAACTACGTTGTTCAATGAAGACACATTGCACCATTTACTGCATATGTTTAAGATAGGTATGTAAAATAAAAGTTCGTGGAGATGCGTGTCCATAGGTTAAATAATAATAATAATAATAATAATAATAATAATAATAATAATAACAATATTATTATTATTATTATTATTATTATTATTATTATTATTATTATTAATTGTAATATAATTCTGTGGTGTTTGGGTAAAGGGAGATAAGTTATAAAAATGAGTTCGGAGATAAATGAAAATTAAAATTGGAACCCCTATTACAAATAATTTTCTACACAAATAAAACACATCAACTGCTAGTATTCTTTGATTTTTGCACACTCACTTGTATAATTTAACTTGTGTGCTCATCTGGGGAACAAAATTCCACCTGGACAAAAAAAAATGACTTATACCCCTTTACCCGTACACCACAGAATTATTATAGTTATTAATAATAATTTCTATTGACACAAAATATTTCATTTTATGCTAGTCTTGTCACATAGATAAGTAAAATAAACATTTCTCTTTATGACGTCATTACCAACTTCATCTTTGTGATAATTTCCATTATTGATCAACAGACAGTACGTCAAAATATTTCGTCCAATGACATATGGCGCCGTCGAACATTTCATCGACAAATAGTTTCGAACTATATTCATTTTGTCCAGTCGTACATTTCATCCGCGTAGTGTTTCACCCCGTCGGACATTTCATCCACAAACAGTCCACCACATTGTTCCGTCCTAACCTGAGTTTTGTCCGCAAATGATTTTGGTGCATTGCAATCATACTTTTTATTGTTTGCAGTTATGATGAAAGAACACAGCATATAATTTTTTTACAGATTTGGAAATTATGGTCTTCACTCGAATCGGGATCTTCATTTTCGTCTTCACATTCCGTGTATAATTTAAGCTTGTAGCTTATTAGTCGATGGTGTTGTCTTTGAACATCTAGCTTTGCATATCTTTAGTTTTTCACACCTCCAATACATCTTGTTGTGATCTTTGTTAATTGAAGGAAAAGTTAGCAGTAATATTATTGCACAGTAGAACATTGTGAAATTCCTTTTCAGAACGGATCAATTTCTGCACATTTAATAATTTATTTTATTTAATCTGGCAGAACTAAGGCCAGTAGACCTCTTCCGCCCAGCCAGACTCTAATTCTAAGTGAATACAATTGGTTACATAGTTATTACATTAATATCTAGACCATAAAACAACATGAAAGTAATTAATGAAAATTGGATAAGTAATGTTAGTGAGACAATAATAAACATGGGTAAGAAATAGTAATAATAATAATAATAATAATAATAATAATAATGATAATGATAATGAGATAATTTAAATATTTATTCTCTGATATATATAACCATTAAACATTGAGAAACCTGAAACAGCTATTATTGTTAACAAGAAATGTTAGAAATATATTTCGTTTTAGTCTATTCTTAAATTGGTTTGATGTCTGACAGTCCCTGACATTACTCGGTAGGGAATTCCAAAGCCGAGGAACAGCCACAGTGAAAGAAGATGAATATGAGGATGTTCGGTGGGAGGTAATGGATAATATTGTGATCGTGTGCCTAGGTTATGGTGGTGGATAAATTTTGAAAACGAGACGCAAGAGAGTCAGGAGTGGAAAAATGCAATATGTGAAAGAGGAGGGAAAGACAGTGGATTTTCCTACGATCTTCTAGACGGAGCCAGGACAACATTTCGAGGGATGGTGTTACGTGATCAGCCCGGCGAATATTGCAGACGAAACGGACGCACATATTATGAACACGTTGCAGTCTCTGCGCCTAAGTAACGCTTAGGTCAGTAAACAGAATATCACAGTAATCGAAGTGGGGCATCACGAGCGTTTGCACTAACATCTTTTTCAGGGAAAATGGTACAAAATTCTTCAATCGCTTAAACGAGTGGATTAATGAGAATACTTTTTTGCAGGTTTCTGCAACATGAATGTTCCAATTTAAACTTTTATCCACATGAATACTTAGGGTCTTTATTGATTCACTGAACGGAATTTCGGTGCCGTATATTTTAATCGGGGGGACAATAGTGCTTAACAACGTGAATGGCCCACAATTATTGACTGTGACAAAACTAAAATTATCTCAATCATTTATTATCATAATAACTGCTCTCTTAATTGACTGAGCATATTGGGAATTAAATCGAAGGCTTTCCCAAAACACGCTATGAAATGTTTTATATAAAACAATGTTTATCTGGAAAAGGAAACAAAAACGTACAAAATTGCATTTAACTTTTTTGTTCGAAATATCTCAAAGAGTAACCCCTAAAATGATATTACTACGGTTCATCCTGTATAGTTACGTATACCTCTAATTATATTGGTTTTCATTTCTATCAGCTACTCCGCATTAGTTTCTAGTGTCTATTTTTATGTTGGTTGTCTTAAGACTAAAACATTTTTTCTGCTCTTGCCAGCTCTTTCATCACTTGCAATCAGCGAACAGGTTCTCTGTCTAAAATTCAAATCTGATAGGGCCTTATTTTTAGACACGTTTTACTATTTCTTGTATTAGGCCTATAGTACACTATGTTTATAGCCATAATTTATTACTGTGAACTTTCTTAATTTAATAGCCATGCCTATTATTATCGCAAACGTAATAAACAATGATATACAAGCATTAAAAGTAGCAGAACATGGCACGAACTCTCTTGCTATTAGCACAGTTCCCGTGTTATTTCTATAAATACATTGTCCCAATCGATTGCTGAGTCGTCGTGTCTTAAGTCCCAAAGTTTGCTTGTTACCAGGACAGCTGTGCTTCACAATTATGTAACTGCATAACGGTTACGCACTCGAACGTGGGAAGTATTTCTTAAAATAGTTAGTTCATTGGGCCATGAAATGGACATCATTTACTGCCGATATATACGGCGTTAGTTACTTGGCAGAAATTTAAATTGCACTCAAAAGAAACAAAGTTATAACAGTGTGTTTTTGAAGTAACATCTCTCCAGAATTCATTACAAATTTTTCCCTTAAACAATCACAAACTTTTAAAATTCTTATTATCTTGTTTTTTTTTCTCTCTATTTTATTCTCCTTTTTCTTGTTATCTTTCTGTTTTATTCTTTCTGTCTTTCTGCTACTTTCCACTTTCACATCTTGCCATTCCCTAAATAATAGTTTCTTTTCCACTTCTGCTGTTCTTTCCTTTCCTACCCGATCTTTCTACTCTCTCTTCTTGTTAGCTTATGCCATAAATTCTTATGCTCTTCCTCTGCTATTTCTGGTCTTTCTCTCCTCCTTTTGCTCTGTTTCCCTTTGTATTCATTTCCCCCCTCCTTTGCCTCCTACTTTTCTTTTTCTTCTCCACTAGTTCATTCTCTTCACTCCCTGTTCATTCTCTTCTCCTGTTCATTTTCTCATCCTGTTTTTTGCCTCTACTCCTGATCTTCTTTCTTCATTTTCTTCTCCTATTCGTTTTCTCCTCTTCTTTGACCTTCCTCTATAGCCCGTTTTTTCATCCCACCTTTCGTTTTTGCCTCTTCCTCCTTTTTTGTCCTCATCTAGTCCTTTCTCTCCTGTTCCTTCTCTCTTCCTATTCTTTCCCTTCTCCTATTCGTTCTCTCCTGTTTTTTCTCTCTTTCTGTTCTTTCCCTCATGTTCTTTCTCTCCTCCTGTTCTTTCCCTCCTCCTGCTCTTTCTCTCCTTCTGTTTTTCTCTCTTCCTGTTCTTCCCCTCCTGTTCTTTCTCTCTTCCTGTTCTTTCTATCTTCCTGTTCTTTCTCTTCTGCTCTTTCTCTCCTCCTGTTTTTCTCTCCTCCTGTTCTTTCCCTCTTCCTGTTCTTTCTCTCTTCCTGTTTTTTTCTCTTTCTGTTCTTCCTCTCCTATTCTTTCCCTCCTCCTGTTTAATCTCTTCCTATTCTTTCCCTCCTGTTCTTTCTCTCCTCCTGCTGTTCTTTCTCTCCTCCTGTTCTTTCTCTCCTCCTGTTTTTTCTCTCTTCCTGTTCCTTCCCTCCTGTTCTTTCTCTCCTCTTGTTTTTTCCCTCTTCCTGTTCTTTCCCTCCTCCTGTTCTTTCTCTCCTCTTGTTTTTTCCCTCTTCCTGTTCTTTCCCTCCTCCTGTTCTTTCCCTCCTCCTGTTCTTTCCCTCCTCCTGTTTTTTCTCTCTTCCTGTTCCTTCCCTCCTGTTCTTTCTCTCCTCTTGTTTTTTCCCTCTTCCTGTTCTTTCCCTCCTCCTGTTCTTTCTCTCCTCTTGTTTTTTCCCTCTTCCTGTTCTTTCCCTCCTCCTGTTCTTTCCCTCCTCCTGTTCTTTCCCTCTTCCTGTTCTTTCCCTCCTGTTCTTTCTCTCCTCTTGTTTTTTTCCCTCTTCCTGTTCTTTCCCTCCTCCTGTTCTTTCTCTCCTCCTGTTCTTTCTCTCCTCCTGTTTCTTCTCTCTTCCTGTCCCTTCCCTCCTATTCTTTCTCTCCTTGTTTTTCCCTCTTCCTGTTCTTTCCCTCCTCCTGTTCTTTCTCTCCTCCTGTTTTTTCTCTCTTCCTGTTCCTTCCCTCCTGTTCTTTCTCTCCTCTTGTTTTTTCCCTCTTCCTGTTCTTTCTCTCCTCCTGTTCTTTCTCTCCTCCTGTTTTTTCTCTCTTCCTGTTCCTTCCCTCCTGTTCTTTCTCTCCTCTTGTTTTTTCCCTCTTCCTGTTCTTTCTCTCCTCCTGTTTTTCTCTCTTCCTATTCCTTCCTTCCTGTTCTTTATATATTCCTGTTCTTTCTCTCCTGTTCTCTCTCTCCTGTTTTTTCTCTCTTCCTGTTCCTTCCCTCCTGTTCTTTCTCTCCTCTTGTTTTTTCCCTCTTCCTGTTCTTTCCCTCCTCCTGTTCTTTCTCTCCTCTTGTTTTTCCCTCTTCCTGTTCTTTCCCTCCTCCTGTTCTTTCTCTCCTCCTTGTTTTTTCTCTCTTCCTATTACTTCCCTCCTATTCTTTCTCTCCTCTTGTTTTTTCCCTCTTCCTGTTCTTTCCCTCCTCCTGTTCTTTCTCTCCTCTTGTTTTTTCCCTCTTCCTGTTCTTTCCCTCCTCCTGTTCTTTCCCTCTTCCTGTTCTTTCCCTCCTCCTGTTCTTTCTCTCCTCTTGTTTTTTCCCTCTTCCTGTTCTTTTCCTCCTCCTGTTCTTTCTCTCCTCCTGTTCTTTCTCTCCTCCTGTTTTTTCTCTCTTCCTGTTCCTTCCCTCCTGTTCTTTCTCTCCTCTTGTTTTTTCCCTCTTCCTGTTCTTTCCCTCCTCCTGTTCTTTCTCTCCTCTTGTTTTTTCCCTCTTCCTGTTCTTTCTCTCCTCCTGTTCTTTCTCTCCTCCTGTTTTTCTCTCTTCCTGTTCTTTCCCTCCTGTTCTTTCTCTCCTCTTGTTTTTTCCCTCTTCCTGTTCTTTCCCTCCTCCTGTTCTTTCTCTCCTCCTGTTTTTCTCTCTTCCTATTCCTTCCTTCCTGTTCTTTATATATTCCTGTTCTTTCTCTCCTGTTCTCTCTCCTGTTTTTTCTCTCTTCCTGTTCCTTCCCTCCTGTTCTTTCTCTTCTCTTGTTTTTTCCCTCTTCCTGTTCTTTCCCTCACCCTGTTCTTTCTCTCCTCCTGTTTTTTTCTTCCTTTTCTTTCCCTCCTGTTTTTTCTCTCTTCCTGTTTTTTCCCTCCTGTTTTTCTCTCTTCCTGTTCTTTCTCTCGTCTTGTTCTTTCTCGCTTCCTCTTTTTTCACTCCTGTTCTTTCACTCCTGTTCTTTCTCTCTTCCTGTTATTTCCCTCCTTCTGTTCTTTCTCTCCTCCTGTTTTTCTTTCTTCCTTTTCTTTCCCACCTGTTCTTTCTCTCCTCTTGTTTTTTCTCTCTTCCTGTTCTTTCTCTCTTCTTGTTCTTTTTCTCTTCCTGTTCTTTCACTCCTCCTGTTCTTTCTCTGTTCCTGTTATTTCCCTCCTTCTGCTCTTTCTCTCCTCCTATTTTTTCTGTCCTGTTCTTTCTCTCCTCCTGTTCTTTCTGTCTCCTGTTCTTTCTCTCCTCCTGTCCTTTCTTTCCTCCTGTTCCTTGTTTCCAATTCGCCCTTTCTCTATTCCTCTTCATTCTCCTCTCCTGTTGTTTCTCTCTATCTTCTCATATTTCTGGCCCCTTTTCTATTTCAGCTCTTCTTGTTCTTTCTCTGCACCTTCTTTCTTTCTCTTCACCTTATAAGCTTTCTCTTCTCCACTCATTGTCTCCTTCTGACCTTCGTCTTTTCCTCCTATTTTTTGTCTCCTCTTTCTGGTCTTTCCCTCCTCCCCTATTTTTTCTCTTCTTGTTTCTGTCTATGTCTGCTATACTGTCTCTCATATTCTTTCTCGTCTTTTCCTGCTCTTTCTTTGCGTCTGGTACTTCTGTTTTTGCTTTTCTAGTTTCTCAACTCTTAAAATAATAATTTAATATCACTGAGCAAAAAAAAAAAAAAAACTGATGCATCGGATACTAGTGTATAATAAAATTATCTCTTCTTAAAACAAAAGATTTTATAGCCTCAAACAAAGTCATAATAAATATTAAGATTTCACCCAAAAACAATAAACTAACCTCAACAAACCTTTTAACTACTTTAACCAACTTTCTTTTTTATCTCTTCCTGCCCTCCTTCTCTTCTCCACCTCTTCTTTTTCGATCTTTGCTTTTCTTCTTTTCTCTTTTTGTATCGTTCTCTCTCTTACTCATCCTTTCTACATTTCATTCTAAATTTGTTTGTATTCATTTTTCTGCTCTATTTCTATTCTTTCTTTCTTTTTTCTTTTTCCCTTCCTACTCCTTTCTCTTCACTCTTTCTAATGCTTCTCTTTTCTTCGTATTTTCTTTGCTTGTAATATTTACTCTAAATATATCAAGTTACTAGTGTGGACTGCCTCTTACACCACAATCTCCTTTGATAATTAATGATACATTTTTCTTTTTGAATCGGTTGCACATTAATGGAGCCATTTCTTCCACTGTAAGTTTCATGTTTACGTCACCTAGTGGAATCTGGTCTATATTGGTGACTGTAGAGTCCTCGTGACATGACGGATGGATTCAGTTGGCTACATATATATTCCAATAGCGTGCAGGTTTCGGAGTCTTGTGGGCCTTTTTCTAAAAATAGATAACATATAAAGCAGACATTTAATAATGCAAGTCAGAGGTCTTCACGAATGATACATATTTCATGATGTTGTGGGAGGAAGCAAGTCGGCGGACGTCAGCCCAGACGTTCATTAAGTCAATCAGCAACACCAGAAGGAATGTTTTTTTTTTCTTTTCTGAAGTTGGTAGAATATTGGCCTAGCTAGAGTCTGAAAGTCAATTCGTCTTACGGTGGTAAGTGGCCTACAGGTTGTTTTTGTTTGTCCTGTTTACCTCCACAAGAAGTAGATGATTTTGGTTTTGATATGACTGAGATTAAGCCAACATGCTCAAATATTGAACAGTTTAGCTACTTGCTTGTGCTTTACTACATATCTGACGAGGCCGCATTCCCTCCTACAATGTGGGCCGAGCAGTCGTCTGAAATCACTCACTCAACCAAAGCATGTGAGGCGTTTCATAGATAATTCAACGCCTTATTTTACAGCTCACTTTCTGACATTTTTAAGATAATTACAGTTTTAAAAACATTCAAAAAGAAACTTATTTGAAAACTAATGGAATGCACACGCAAGCCCATGAAAGAAGAAAAATAGGAAAAAACTGTACAGAGAGAGTAAAATTTCTCATATTGCTTTTGTGAAATACATTTCCTATTTAAACAGATCCCTCATATGACTGTCTTTAGTTGAGAAAAAATAATTTCATTTTTTGATGCCGTGTTTTAAGACATTAAAATATAAGAGCAGAATTTTTAACCATAGAGCTACCACTCATTTATTGCGAAAGTGGGACAGAAAATTGTGGCCTGAAATCGTAACGTGGTACAAGCGTAAACAAAAATGTTCTTAAATTTATATGTGACTTTGTGTCACACAAGAGTTACGGCGCTACAGTAAATGACGCAAGAACATTTTGCCGCTATCGCAAGTGGCGCAAACATGGTGCCCCGCCAGTCTCTGTTCTTCATAACATTGGCCGGGTTCAGTTATCTAAGAATTATGTTAATAATTTTGACAAGCAATAAAGTTATTTCAAAACAGAAGATATTATACAGAATGATTCACGAGAATTTACCGTCCTTTACGGAGCTTATTTCCGAAGACATTCTGAGCAAAAATGTCATATAAACATGGGTTCTATTCTCAATATTTACAGAGTTACGTTTCGTAATTGGAACGCATTTCTGTGAACGCGTGATCTTGGTCAGCGTGCAGTCAGCAGCCAGCGCGAGCGCTACGGAAATCAAAGATGGTCCTATGCAGTTACGTAGAGCGACGAGTGCCGTTCACAAGCGTGCGGCCAAGTGTACTCAAGCGGACGGCGACATTTTTTTTTAATATGTTGTAAACTCTCCAAGACTGTAAATTAGGATGCAAAATTGAACTGCAAATAATTAAGTCGGTGGAAGTGATGTGATTTGTAATAATTGTGATAAATGCGTAAGAATAATGTAATTTTCTAGTTAAAAATAGAAAAAGATGTCTGTACGAAGCAACTAACGAGTTCACAGCACGTTTTTAGCTTGATAATACTTTCCAATTAAAGAAATGATACTTCTGAATGGTTCATTCCCTATTTGTATTATTCTTTTACCTTCAAACTAAAGAAAAAACGTATTTTACAAACAACTTTAAATTAGTGTAACTCTGAAAATATTGAGAATAGGAACTATGTTTATATGATATTTTTTGCTCAAAATTTCTTAAAAAATAAGCCCCGTAAAGAACGGTAAATCCTCGTGAATCACTCTGTTTATGCGATTTTGAATAACTAACTAAAAATCACTTGTAATTTGCAATACCAAATGTATAATTTGAAAATAACTACGTCCACATATAAAACTTTTGAAATTGCTGAAGTATAACATCATTTCCATTATAATAGCGATACTGTTATGCGAAAATAAACCTTTTAAGACGTAATTTCGCCAGAATCGCTTCTTCGATTTTCGTTTCACATTAGCCTTTACGTCTCGTAAAATATTATTTGAAGAAACGAATCTTAGCATAGCGAACTTTCCATCATCGAACAGCTTAGCCTTTATTCTCGGCTTTGTTAGGCTCATCAATTATATGGTTCACCTACCTGTAGGTCTACGTAGGTGCTACTGAAAATCGTATTGCTGTAATTTTCGCTCCAAATTTTAAGAATATTTGGATATATTTCATAATTTAAAGAAGACATGCTACAAGTAAACACATCAACAACACATTATTCAGTAATAAGTCACCGAGATCATAGGTTCCTTATATCAAAACACTCAGCCAACATCACTGGACAACCTGTGAAAGTTTTTCGATAGAGTTCTGGTTCACCCTGTATAACCTTGTCAACAGGCGTCATGCCCAGGTCACGAATTACAGTTTTCTTGATCTCGAATGTGGAGAAAAATATATTAATCGAGGAATAAAGAGAAGCAGAATTCAATATTTACATTATATCAAAGCAAGGCAATTTCATTTACGCTAGTGGGATGTAAAGGCCCCCACCTCACCAGGTAATCAGCGCTGAATAGCAGTAGGGATATCAGTCCTATGTGATGGCCACATTTTCCCCCTAGGAAATGCCCCTGGTATTAATTTCGGTTAGAGGCTAAGTGAACCCCAGGGCCATAATGCGCCAGAATGATTAGATCAATGAAGAGAATCCATGACTGCATCGAGAATTCAGGCCGCGAACATCCATCTTCGGGTGCAACGCCTTAATCTCGACGCTACCGCTCGCCTCGTAAAAATATATTATATTGTAGGATAATTCTGTTATTTATCTCCGATAAATAAATGTAGAAAATGGTTAGTGTCTGATTTGTTAGTTACTATTATTATTATTATTATTATTATTATTATTATTATTATTATTATAGTAAATGGTGATTTTATCCTCTTTTGGTGATATGTAGTATTAGTTGGTAACACTGAAGAGACGACCAAATTAGTCTTTTAGGAATTAAGGCTGGTTCACAATAAACCGGGAACGAGAACCAGAGTGAAAACGAGACGCAGAGAACGTGAATACGAAAATTTTTTATTCACAATAAACCGAGAACATAGACGACTATGCATATCGATATGCATGTCAATAACGATATGTAAAGTCGATATTACGCATTCTGATGTTATTTGTGTATAATTGACCAATGGCGTTCTCTCATGAGTACAAGGCAGCTAACATAAACACAGGTTAACCAACTTCAAAATTTCAACGGTACTATAAATATGCCCATGCATCTTTATTATCACTACCTATTTTAAGTCCACCATAACGTAAAATAATTAGAGAAGAAACATTTGTAATAGAACAAAAATGAACACAACAGTAGTTATTGAATTGAAGCATGAATATGTAGTGTGTAATACAACCAATACAGTAATAAAATATGATTCACTTACGATCGGTGTTCAAAGATGCAGCTATTGACAGCCACGTATTCTCCTTCATTTTCTCATCTTTATACGAGGCGCGCCGCTTATTCGTAAACTTGAGGATTTTCCTCAACACTCAATATTAGAATCTCATCAAATAAAACTTGCTCCATGATGCACAGCACAGAACAAAATAATGCGTAGGTTATGTCACGGTCTTCTTGCTACAAAATATACAACGACAAAATAGCTTTTAGATGGCAATAGAATGAATCTAGTGGACTGTGATCGGAAACGTGAACGCCAAAGTTGAAACTTAGCCAACTCTCCGTTCCCGATCCCGGATTCCGGTAAGCTTTTCGTTAATTGTGAATGCTCACATTTAAATGTACACATTTTAACAATTTTACCGTTTTCGTTTTCGTTCCGATTCTCGTTTCCGGTTTGTTGTGAACCAGCCTTTACTCTTACGTGATCCTCAGTATAGCAGTACGCTCTATTTCGGGGCATGACGTTGAAGACGATTTACTCGGTCATGACCATGCAGTGAACTGCGTTATCAGCAGATGGAGGTAACAGTGATGCGAATTATATCCTAGTTGAAGTTGCAGCCAATAGACGGAAGCACTAAGCATAGAATAGTCGCAGTCTCATTCGAAATTCTGGCTGAAAGATTTATGAAATGGAGGGGAGCAGAAGCCTGGGTTTAGCCTGAGCAGGACGAATGGCCGCCTGTCCAGTGGCTCGTTTGGATCGCCAATCAGTTTGAGACAAAGACAAGAGAAACAGAGCGTTGTCGCTGCGACACTCCTAAGAAGAGACCGACTCCGCCTGAGTTTATTGGCTTAGCCCTAGCATTTCAGCCCTCCCTAATAAAGATGGACCTTCCTTGCAAATAAATTTTAGAGGAACTTGCAGATTGAATCTGGGTTTAGAGGTCATGTGAGAATAGAGCTAGGCCCAATATTGTTCTCACTCAGTCAATAGTAAATTTATCACGCTGGAGTTACATTCCAACTAAGGTACAGTGTGTCTTGGAGCTTGTTATTGGATTCGACGTTCTAGTTCAAAACGGGTCTTGGTCAATAAGAATCCTTAGTACACTTTGGGATGGAGAGCCGAAAGCCAGTGCAGCTGGCTTACAGTATAAGTTTATATACAGTCGCATACATGTCATGTATCATCCGAAGTACTAGTATGTCATAATTATCATCTTGAATTGGAATCACAATATAACACAGTAACTGTAACATGTATTAATATTAGCTATTAATTACACTGAACAACAAATTTTTACTTTTTGTCTTGCTCCGAAATAAAAATAGATGAATATTACTAATATGTGTGCCCTAAGTCTGAATTAAAAATCCAAATTGCCCCATCACGTACCATTTTCCGAGGAGAGTGAATTGAATTTTTTATAAAAAGAACTACTCTTTTTTTATTTTTCACTGCTACTGATAAAATTACAATAGACTAAGGATTCAAATTACCTCATTATACTTGGAAAATGTGTACTGGATACACAAATGATATTACAAAGTTTAAAACACAAAAACACAACAGCAATTAAAAACATTTCATGTGTATAATGAGAAAAATCTCGGAATTTGAACTTACCATTTAAAAGGAATTTCTGGATGACTTCCGTTTATAACTAGACCCCGGACTGTCTTTTACAAGGAACCAACAATAGTCTGCAAGCATGCTGGATGATGATCTTCCTTTATATCGCCTTTTAATTTCAGATATTCATTGATGAACTCCTTCCCCGTGCTAGTCGCTTATCGCTCCAAGGTTAGGAGGAAAGAAATCCAAATAAGAATATACTGTAAAAAGTTATTTTGATAGACACTTATTATTACACTCCATTTTCTCATATGCACTTAACATGGTTTCTACAAGTTCGATGTAGTTGTCTGCTCTAGGATTTCCAAGGAAATATGAGTAAACATTTTTGAAAGCACTCCATGCTATTTTTTCTGTAACGGAAAGTTTTTCCTCAAACAAAGGGTCAGCCATTACTTTGTGAATTTGTGAACCGATGAAAATGCCCTCTTTTAATTATCCTTCACTCAGACTGGTAAACTTTTCTTTTAAATACTGAAAACGACACTCTTGTTTGTTCATTGCGTAGACCTGACTTTGAACTGTTACGAAATTTACTGAATAGAAGGGACCAATATCTGTTTATTTATTAGAAGTACAAAAGAACATGCCAAGAACCATAAGAAATCGGAAATAAGTCACTAACTCATAAAATGCGTTAGCTTTTGTTTTGGTTTACAACCTCCAACCCGCGCCGATGTTTCTTGGGAGAGCTCTTATCGAAAAGTGAAATCATAGTATATCTTAAAAATTTTACGTGATACGAAGAAAAGAGATACATTTTCGGATGCAGCACACACCAAACTATGACGGATACATCATTTTAAATCGGAGCAAAATTCTTGTTGTTCGATGTTATTAATTACATTCAAATTTCAAATAACACTCGCTAGTAACTTTTTTTGTGAAATTTGCGGTTTCTTCGAAGGCAAACAATGTTGTCAACATAACATAGGTGTAGGAAATAGACCAACTGCCAGTTGCAGTATTTGTCAGTACCGAAATTCTAAACAAACTTTCCAAAGAAAATTCAACCCGGTAATAGATAATCACTATAATCCAGTAGCATAAGCAGTAGTAGAGGGAAAATGTTTAGATTTCACTCGTAAGGTGCATGTACACGGTTCAACTTTTCTTTCAACTTTACGCATTCAAACAGTGCTTGCAAAAGTGAGCGAAACGCATTCAATTGTGCATGCCTTTTTCCACTATAAATGAGAACGCATGCAGCTATTGAAAGCTACCCATTGCCGGTGGGTATCTTGTGCGTTATTTCGCTCAACAGTAGCATGTAGCGAGCAGCTGATTGTCCTAGATGGCCGTGAATAAACTGAAAATTCTTTTGTTTGGAGATAGTGGACGTCTTAGGCTGAAAATGGCGACAAGTACGATTAGCTTTATTGAAGATTGTCGCAAATACGAGTGTCTGTGGGATGTTCTACAATAATTTTGAGAACCAAATATGACTAAGTGTTGAATTGACATTTAATATTAAGTAATTGAGACGGTAGTCTGAAAATGAGCCCATAGATCTATAGGCCCTTTTTCTGGAGAATGTTTAAATCGTTTCTCCGTTTTAACATCTACTTGTTTACGTAGCCTTTTTATGTAAATGTAAGGACATTTTAATTTTGTTGGTAATTTTACAGCTATTTTTAGGTCATCAACACCCGTCCCTTAGTTATTATATTGTTACCATTAAGGTACCGGTAGCTTTGTATTACTTATATATGAGCCGTTGAGAGCAGAAGTTGTGTAAGTCAAAAATGGGTAATGAGGGTTAAAATAAACATTCTGTAAAATACAGCGCAAAATAGTAATTAATATTCAATTTACTTAATCTATTAGTAGTCATTGGATAGCACGAACATATTAATTAATTGATGAACTAGTGGACTTACTCGTGTTAAATATGTAATATTTGTCCGGCTTACAGCTGTTTCAGTGCTTCACGCACCATCATCAGAGCCTACTAGATCGCGGCGTCATCTCAAACTTCTCTGCCTGTTAGGAGGGTGTGTTTTAATGTTGAAAGGTGTTGAAGTGTGGAGTCGAATAGTGTGTGTGTACTGAAATTGTTCAGTACACACAAACTATCTAACAGGCAGAGAAGTTCGAGATGACGCCGCGATCTAGTAGGCTCTGATGATGGTGCGTGAAGCACTGAAACAGCTGTAAGCCGGACAAATATTACATATTTAACACGAGCAAGTCCACTAGTTCATCAATTAATTATATTCAAGTGTTAAAAGTGGTGTACGCAAGATTCAAAATGGAACATATTAATTGCTACCTTGCGCTGTATTTTACAGAATTTTTACTTTAAATTTCATTACCCAATTTTGACTTACACCACTTCTGCTCTGAACGGCTCATGTAAAGAGTGTTTATTTTCAATCATGTAACTTATCGTTTTCAATTTACGTTAACATGCGTTAATACATGTTAAGTAGGCTATTGCAATAATAATTTGTATAAACGTTTTCGCCATATTAGGGCATCTTCATATACAGTTAATGTTAAGATATCCTAACAAGGCGAAAACGTTTATACAAAGCATTATTTCAATATTTAACATATAGGGTGATTCACGAGGATTTACAGACACTTACTGAACTTATTTCAGAAATCATTCTGAGCAAAAAATGTATTTTAAACATGTGTCCTAATCTCAATATTTTCGGGATTACTACATTAATTTGAAGTTGTTTCTAAAATACCATTACTCTTTAGTTTTAAGGGTAAAAGAATATTACAGAATAAGAATGAACTATTCAGGAGTATCATTTCTTTAATCAGCTAATATTCTGAAGCTAAAAATTTGTTGTCAATTCCATAGTTGCTTTGTACAGAATTTTTTTTTCCATTTTAACTACAAAATTACATTTTTCTTACGCATGTATCACACAATTGTTATAAATCACGCCACACTTGTAAATTCTTTAAGACTGTACATTAGGATATGTAATTAAACTGTAAAGACTCAAGTTTCTTCCTAAACTCGTATGATTTGTAACAATTTTTGTGATAAGTGCGTAAGAATAATATAATTTTTAGTTAAAAATTGAAACAGAATCTGTACAAAGCAATTAACAATATTTTTTAGCTTCAGAATACTATCCAATTAAATAAACGATAGTTCTGAATAGTTCATTCTTTTCCTGTAATATTCTTTTACCCTTAAAACTAAATAATAACGATATTTTACAAACAACTTCAAATTAGTGTAACTCTGAAAATATTGAGATTAGGACACATGTTTATATGACGTTTTTGCTCAGAATGTCTTCGGATATAAGCTCCGTAAGTGACGGTAAATCTTCATGAATCAACCTGTATATTAACTCATGTTAATGTAAATTGAAAACGGTGTCATATGATTGAAAATAAACTCTCATATATTGCAAACGACTTATCTGACGCAAACATCATGAATTGTACATTTTTATTACTTCTCAATTTCGTTCAATGCTGTACGGAAATATTGTGAACAAATAAAACACAGTGCAATAAAACGAAATCAGAAAGTGGTAAAAGATTAATTCTTTAGTTGACTAGAGGTTATGCTGCTCCCTAAAAGACCGAACATACCTCAACTGCCGATGACAAGGAGACAGTGATGAATAATGAAAGTTGTAATCGTTTATAAATTCTAAACTGTCGAGACTGTAGACATATGGCCCGATGATGATTCTGCTATGAAAAATAAATGAGGCAACGAGAATGGCAGAAAAGGAAAACTGCTGTAAGTATTTGGGAATCCCCACACAATCGTTTTCGTCCAACGCTAATCTTCCAGAATGTATTCGAAGTCAAATTCTAATAGTTCCTTCTGTGAGAATTTGTCAGCTGACAACTACGGTCCCACTCCAAATGCCAAATCTTCGTTCACATTTCTCACAACACTGGGAACAGTATGGATTGAAGGTTCAGTACGAATACAATAGCTCACTTGAAAGTGCAGATTCAGATAATATCAGATGTTTTTTCAATCTGTCGCCAGTCTTGTAACAAATAAAATAAAATTATGTAGTAACTTACAAAATAAACAGATTTAACTTCCTTTTTATGGTGATACAGAGGGACATAGTCTGCAAGTGTTATGTTGTTTATTTAATGTTTACTAATACATATTAGATACTTTGCCTAAGATTCATAAGTCTCAGAGCTGTTTGGAATTTAAACAGCTAAAATGATTCGATAGGTAGAAAAGACTTGCTATCTCATTGCTGCCAAACTCTGTGACTCAGAAGTCTGATCAAGCAAAAAAATATCCACTGATTAACGTTACGACTGCTTTACTGTATTATAATATAATATTATAAAAGTTACCTGGCTGACTAGTTTCAACACGGTTTCCGTCATTGTCCGAAGTCTGGTGACGTTCAGCACTCTCTTCTGGTTTCCTGTTGTGGTGGGGTGTGTTCATGATTGTGTCGAAAAGGTGTGTTTTGAAATTCAGTGTTGATATATTGCAGGTGTGTTTTTGTGTGTTTGTAAATTCCATATTGCTCTAGAATGCCAAATTTCTGGTTTTTCGGCTGATTGTGTAGTATTTTCATGTCAGTATCTAGGTATATTGCTGTAGTTATGATAGGAGTTTGTGATATCTTCTGCGTAGGTTGAATTGTTGTGTGGTTTGGTTATGGCTGTGATATGTTCCTTGTAACGTGTTTGAAATAATGATCTTATTGCGATGTGCCGAAGTACATATGATATTTCCGTGCATATGGTAACGCAGAATATGATATGCGTAAATAATCACTTAGTGATTTAAGATGGCGCTCATGGCGTCGGATCCCGGCCACTTAGTCACGCGTAATGAGTGCACTTCTACACATTAGTGTGTTGGACATTGTGCCACTGTGACACAGTGCATGAGGGTTGACCACTAAAGGGAAACTAAGAGGTGGAACTTAAACTGAGAGGATTCAATCCGGCATCGGAATTGGAATCCGGTGTGGCTTAGTGGATAGAGCGTCAGCACGTAGAGCTGAAAACCTGGGTTCGAATTCCGGGTGCCGGAGAGAATTTTTCTCCGCTCCACTCATCTTTCATCATATAGCATTAACATGTTAAATTTATCACTTTTTCGCTTTCAGCTTTATCCTGAGAAGACTATTTACGTTGCGCCAGTAAGCCTAGATATGACTATGAAAAATGATGCAATTTATGGAATGCTGTAATACTCAACTAAGTCCTCTTCAATCATAGTATTTTTTCTCCACAAATTTGTCTTGGACTGCCAGATTTGAATCCTATTCTCTGACGTAGAAAGCTGAATATTTAATAGTTTGACTAAAAACCCATCATGTCTCACAGTGTCTCAAGTAGCTGCTTTATACCTTGGGAGTAATGCCGTGTGTCAAGTTTCAGATCGATGAAACTCAAATAAGAGGTTAGGGAAAACCCATCAGGGGTATCCAAGACACCCGAAAAACAGTAATCATGCTCTTTCTGTGGCTGCTTTTGGTATTTCTATATTAATTCTTATCCCGTTGTTGATTTATCTGCACATTATCTCAGCTAGTGGGTTAAAGACAATTTTACAAGAGAATTCTGGGATATATTTTTTTCCTGTAAAACTAGTGCTAGGAATGTTTTGCCATATGAACAGTTGGCACCATTTGTCATATATGCCAGTCTTACATTAAACACCAAAGACGAACAGACAGAACGACGGACTGATATAGCCAGGGACGGATGCTCAAGTCTGACCCGGATGAGTGACAGCCTGCCTAATAATTAACTAGGTGCTCCTTCCTACGGACTCTCTTCTCAGACTGCCTAATCCAACTCCGTTCAGCTCGCCTATCGCGTTCCCATACATCCGTGCACAGAGTTCTTATCAAACCACGCCACTAATGTAGAGGGAGAGAAGGGCAGGCGTATCAGCTGAGGTTGAATACAGTGTCGGTATTGTCACTCCAGAACATAGAGTGGGTGAGCACACACTGAAATATAGCCTATTTAGATCTACTCCAACCACTTAATTACTTCGATTCACAGGCCTCGATTTTCTCGCTTACATAGACTTGCTGCAATACTGATATCAGTATTTGGCTCGACTTAATGTTTTTGAACATGATGACATGCAAAAGTGTACTAAGATACAGTGTCACAGGCCGAAACCTTAAAATTGTTCTCTGAAAATACACAGTTCAGTATAATTATTGTCACCGAACATCTACAGTACCGTGAGTAGAAAAAGAAATAAAGATCACAAAGGTCAGACGCACTAAATCCATAAGTGTACGTAGTTTTTTTCACCCCATAAATATTTTGTTTTCAATGTGGTAAATTGTATTTTGTTTTCCCTCATATCTGAATCTTCATTATATTGTTGTCATTGTTTCTTTAATACAAACAGTTGTCCACACCTGTGGAGGAACGGTTAGCGCGTCTGACCGCGAAACCAGGGGACCGGGTTCGAACCCCGGTCGGGCAAGTTACCTGGTTGAGGTTTTCCCTCAAGTATTACGAGCAAATTTATTTATTTTTATTTATTTATTTATTTATTTATTTATTATGTTGCTAATAATTATAACATAACATATAATATATACAGAAAAAACTTTAGCTCGCCCTGAAAGAGGAAAACTCGTGCTCAGGGGCGGATTCCTGAATTGAAATGCTGGGTAACTTTCAGTGCTGGACCCCGGATTCATTCCACCGGCGTTATCACCTTCATTTCATTCAGACGCTAAATAATCTGAGATATTTTTATACAGCGTCGTAAAATAACCCAGTTTAAAAAAAATGCATACAGTTACTGGTCATTTCATTCTAAACGTCCAGAAAATTAGTAAGGAATAAATTCTATTTTTTAAATTGACTGTTTACAAATACAGTTACAATTAAATGAATTCTATGCACATAACAGTGAATAACAAGTTTTTTTCATTTCCATTCATTAATCTTTAGGCCTACTTCTATAATATGTAACCTATACCAATGCATTGAAGCTTGTAGAAAAAGAGACTGTATTTAGCTATCTAGGATACCATTTATTATATAAAGAGAAAATTTACTAATTAAATACTGACAAATATTGGACACACTGAATATTATTTTCATAGTCAAATCACATTTAAGTAAGAACATAGTTGAAGTATAGGCCTACAACACCATGGCAGTTTCAGTTTTATTGTATGGAACCGAGGTTTGGAAACTTTGAAAATTAGAATTAGCAAGATTAAATGTTGCAGAGATTACATTTTAGGACAGCACCATGACAGATTCATCTTTGTTATATAAAATCGAGATTTGGAAATTTTTAAAATAAGATTTAGCAAGATTATGTTGCTGAGATGATTTTTAGGACAATACTATGGCAGTTTCAGCTTCGTTGTATGCAACTGAGATTTGGAAACTTAGAAAATAAGATTTAACAATATTAAATATTGCAGAGATGATTTTTTAGTACAACACCATGGTAGTTTCAGCTTTGTTGTATGAATCGAGATTTAGAAACTTCGAAAATAATATTTAATGCAGACATGATTTTTAGAAGAAAAAAAAAAGCTGGGTACCTTTTGCCAGACAATTAAAAATTAAGAAATTTTACAATAAGTGAAAATTACACACAATATACATATTATACTAAGAATGGATGACTTTACAAAAAATCTCTACAATTTTTTTAATTACCGACCCGGAGAAAAGAGAATACATTTGAAACGTCTTACTTACATACAAATGGCTTTCAGAGGGCCCGGAGGTTCGTTACCGCTCTCACATAAGCCCATCATCGATCCCTATCCTGAGCAAGATCAGTCCAGTCCGTACCATCATATCTCACCTCCCTCAAATCCATTTTAATATTATCCTCCCATATACGTCTCGGCCTTCCCAAAGGTCTTTTTCCCCTCAGGTCTCCTAACTAACATTCTATACGAATTTCTGGATTCACCAATACTTGCTACATGCCCTGCCCATTTCAGACTTCTGGATTTAATGTTTCTAATTATGTCGGGTGACGAATACAATGCGTGCAGTTCTGCGTTTTGTAACTTTCTCCATTCTCCTGTAACTTCATCCCCTTTAGTCTCAAATATTTTCCTAAGCACCTTACTCTCAAACATCCTTAGCCTCTATTCCTCTCACAAAGTGAAAGTCCAAGTTTCACAACCATACAGAAGACCTGGCAATATAACTGTTTTATAAATTCTAATTTTCATTTTTTTAAAGCAGACTGGATGACAAAAGTTTCTCAACTGAATAATAATAGGCATTTCCCATATTTATTCTGCTTTTAATTTTTTTTTTTTTTTTGCTTTGAAACGTCTGACAATTTTTTGTATATCGAAATGGACCACCTAGTCTAGAATTATGAAGGATGATAATAATAATGCTGATGAATGGTGATATTGTCTTAATTCATAGCCTGTATGTGTGTTTGTGTTTGTGTTTGTGTAACGTATGACGCAGAGTTTCCCAGTACGTTCGTATAATGTACTCTCACTTTGGTCATCTTGGCGGCAGAGGATTAAAAGTAAGACAGACTCATATTCATTTTTTCATTCAAACATCATTCATTCAAACTCACTCTCTCGCTCGTTAATTTAAGTACACATAAATTTTTCTTTCGTTCATCCATGCATCCATTCCTACATTCCTATAGTCATTATGGTATGCATTCACTCATTTATATTTTCTTTCACTCGTTTATTCACTCACTTATATGCATTTGCTCATTTATTCGTGCATTCACATATTATTCAAGTACCTTACTCACTTGCTCATGCATTTACTGATACAGTCTGTCATCACTTTTATATTTTCTCATTTACTTACTCATTAGTAAGATTCGGATAAAGTAGCTGTATCAGCATAGGCATCCTTGGTCCGTGCGTTTTCTTTACAAACATTAACTATAGTCTGTCCCGGGAATCTGTGGAGTAGAAAGACGAAAAAGACCTCTGCGCAAGTGATATGTGGGAGGGATAGGGCCTATGACTGCTCTGGGGGGGAGGGGATAATTTCTATCTGAACTCTACTCTAACTTCTATCACGTGCATCTTACTCCTTAGTGGACTCGAGCTGATGCTGCTCGCAGCACTCTCCGGCATAGATAGACTCCGTTTCCATATGCGCGAAGTTACTCCACAAATTCCTGGGATGGACCATAGTTGTCGCGTGTCCCCCAGTCGACAGTAGTGACGACGTATATTCAGTTCCTATCGGCTGTACTGTTCTTTCGCTGATGGTTTACTAGGGGTGGGGAGCGTTCTTCTCAGCAGGTAGAGTTTTAGCTAGTGGAAGGGGGTAGTGTTTACTAAGTCTGAAGCAAGCCAAGGTCCTATCCTATACAGCTTATCCTGATACAGCTACTTTATCTGAACCTTATCCATTAGAAATTCAGCCGCTCATTCATTCATTCATCCATCCATCCATTCATTCATTCTTTCGTTCGTTCGTTCCTTCGTTCATTTTTTCACTCATCATTCAGCCATTCATTGATTCATCCATTCATTCGCTCTCTAATTTATTCATGCCCTTTCTCATTCATGCACGGTCTAATTCATTCTTGCACCCTCTAATTCAATGGTTCCAAATTATCTAAGAACTGTGAGCTTCCTGTTTTCCAAGAAGAAAGACATGAATCCATGTACAATTTTTTATTTGTGTAATAATTACCTATGTAAAGCAATTTTGCAGAAAATGTGTCGCTGTCTCAGCGAGATTGAAACTCTTCCCCATATCCTTGGCTTCTGCCCCTATAGTGAGGCCCTTCGCAACATCTGTCACCATGCTGTCCGTTCTATGCTGGCCGAGGCACTGAAGGAGGTAGGGTTTACAGTCCATCAAGAGGTGCAGGGACTAGCCACACCCTACTTCGGCGAATTGATATCATTGCCATTAAGAACAACTCGGCATACATTCTCGACCCCACCATCAGATTTGAGAGACATGCAGATCAACTGCATGAGGTGGATAGTGAAAAGAAACGGATCTATGAACCAACAATCCCGTTCTATAAAGATAAATATAGCCTGTCCCACATTCCTAATAGGTCTGATGGTGGGAGCACGAGGTACCATACCCTCCTTCTTTGCCAACAAATGTAAAAACCTGGGGCTAGCACACAGCATTGTGAAGGAAATAGCCATTAGTGCTCTCAAAGGACCGGTTCAGATATTGAGAAATCACTTGTATGGGAGTGATAATGGAAATTTCAAGTTATCTTAACCGGTGGCTGTTGATTGGTTTAGGTATCAATGTCAATAAATCCGTAGCTATTATTTTTCTCGCGGTATATGGCATTCAAATCATTCTAACATATCTGATTTTACTACTATCTCTTGCTTCTGCAAGTGAGCACAAACGCTACTTAGGTGTAAATTTTTCTGACGTTTTATATATTCGATTCCCTAACCGTTTCAAATGTAAATCATTTTACCTTTTAAGTGTGTTTCCAAATTATATGTAATACGCTTTGTCATATCTGACAGCCTTTTCATAAGGGAAGCTTAATTTATTATTATATAATTTCTGTAATAAGTGAACAAAATATATTACCTACAGTTGTTCAATCTAAAAGCGAAATCATGTATCCTTTTGCTCTGAACAATCTTTGCACAGTAGTGCCAAAAAAAACCGGACCGACCCTTGGAGCTGATTTCAGAGCCTTGTTCACTCCAGAGCACGATAGACTGGTAACTAAGACTTTCGTGGTTCGAATCCTGCCGGAGAAGGAAACTTTTTTTGTTTCTTATTCAAATTTATTCCCAATACTTTTCGATTGCTGGTAAAATTCATGTTCTGGAAATAATAAGTTAATTAAGTAGTAAAATATCGCTGCAATCGAAAAGTATTGGGAATAAATTTGAATAAGGAACAAAAAAAAAGTTTCCTTCCCAGGCAGGATTCGAACCACGAAAGTCTTAGTTACTAGTCTATCGTGCTTTGGAGTGAACTAGGCTCTGAAATCAACTACAAGGGTCGGTCCGGTTTTTTTGCCACTACTGTACATACAGTTCAGTATTATTACATTTTTAGTTTCAAATCTGAATCAACATCGACGCGATTTCTATGCTTCGTCTTCATGTAACAAAATTTGAAAATGTTTCTCTACATAGATCTGTTGAAATAAGAAAAATATATGTTTCAAAGTTTATCTATCTAATTTCTTCTAATCAAGAAAAATTATCATCTAGAATTGGTTGAGTGTACGCTATTAAAAATGTTTTCAATGCAATATCATTATTTACAAGTACAACGCTCTCAGGAATAAGTTCGAGACTGAGCATAAGAGAGAGCCAGTATACACACGAATCAAATTTCGTATTTCAGTCTCTGAATGATGAAACTATAGTAAAGAAACAAAATGTTAATCAAAGCAACTGATGCTTCCAATTATGGTTATGGAGTGAAAATTAATATTTGTACCAGAAGTGAGTGTCCGGAGAGTAAATTTTCCTGTCCTAGTTCTTAACGCCGACAAAAAATATTGATTAGAGGTTGAAATTATCTTGGCGCTTGTGGGAAACGCCATGTGATGTGTAGATTGCATGCTGATGCGGGGTCTGGAGCCATAAATGCATGATTATCATTTCCTTGTGCTACTGCTGAAAAATAAAAGCGGTTATTATATTTCATAGGTTGGCAATAGATTGATGAACTTGGCAGCAAGTTTGTGTGGGATAGCATGAGATTTAGCAAGAGACATGCACGCAATAAAAGATGCATGGACCCGCGTCCAGTAATGGATTCCAGCTATTGAGCTATCTATCAGTGACCTCCCATTCGTCTGCCTGCCTGGACGAGCTAGTTCATCCTCAGCTGAGATCCATCAAGAAAGTTGACTGCTTCTGCTTCTGTATAAGTTTTCACCGCTTTTGACGTCTAGTTCACACATGTGTGCAGCAGTTGCTTTACTTTTCTTATAAAGCAGCAGAAATTGTATGTTAAAATGTCCTTAGTTTCAATGTAGTATACAGTGTAGTGAAGTGAAGTGTAGTATGTGTTTTCTGTCCTCATCGAACAGGATGATCCACTCATTTATCAACTTCGGAGAAAAATTTACGGTAGATAGTGTGAGACTATTTTTTCATCATTGCCATCTCCTTTCAACGGCTGGGTTTGTCCCTTGCCATATGTGGATTAGCAACAAACCTTAACACATATTTACAACTTTTATATTTAATAGATCCTTGCTACTGCTCAGTGGTGGCTAGAATGTAAAACAGTATAAACCCATTGCTATCCTTAATGAAAGCATAATTACAATCATTTATTACAAATAATCGAGATTAAAAACTCAAATTTATACAAAAAAATTTAATAAAGAGGTCACCAGAAATTTTAACATAGAACTTATAATGATCATGGATGGGCAAGTCGTACTCACAAAGTGCTAATAAAAAACATGAAAGAGAGAAAGATAGACGGAGCCAGCCGCAGCAGTTACAAGTTGTTTGTAGTTTCGCTGCAAAAGTAGTTCACTGCCACGGTGCGCTCTGGCGGCTGATGCAGGTGGTCGTGATATCTACTTCACGATTTGTATTTCAGAATGACGCATGGTACAATAATTATAGTAATTTTAGACACACTGTGCCTTAACACACATAACAAAATTATATTATTTCCTAGCTTTGTAAATTGGTTTAGTACTGGAAACACAAACTGAATACAACTTTTTCAAGATACAACAAACTTAGCTGCAAAACTTATTTATTATTACACTATTTGTTAATATTTATTATATGTCTTATTTGAAACATAGAACGCTAGAATTTACAAGTTTTTATACATTGAAGAGTATTCCTCTGTTCTCAGAAAAGTAATAGTCTGTATTCGGAAACAATCACAAATTCAAGGAAGTTTTTTTTATATGTCATGGTAGATGAAATAAACTTAATTCTAAGCTCTTTCTGTACATTGAGAGCCTTTACACTTTTTTCTTGTATTAAACTCTGACTAAAACACATATAGTATATATATGAAAGCAAAGAATATATTTGGAAATTCTGACAGGCAGCTTTACGAATAGTTCGATTCCTGACTTCACCGGAATCTGAATAGCATGCTGTTCTGTAGTATTATCAATTCAAGCTATAAACTTTCAGGATCTTCTATCGGCTGTAAGCCAAAAAGGATTTCAGAAAAATCTCGATTCCTTGTCAATTGCCATTGTTTTTCCAAACTTACCAGTCAATTCTGCTGTAGGTCTTGAAGTAGGATGTTATATTTGATAAGAAGATTTTCTTATCACTCTTCAAGATATTTTATAGTCAAAGAAATTGAAGTTGTCTATGTTCTACATGATACTGCCACATTTCAAATTTATCCATAAATGCTTTTAGGTAGTCGATCATATATCGTGCAATTCTGTAACTCGCATGTACAACGTCCTAACGATATTTGATATCAGTCTCACTTTGTTGATATCCCATTTTTATCTTTAGCTGTTCTAAAGCAGATCTAGACAATATTTCTTTACTAAAACCTTCACTGTGCTTATTTGTAACATAAAATGTAATGCGTAAGAAAGTGTAATAGAACATAATAGAAGCTTTACCTCCCTTCTTAATAAAAAAAATTTATCTTTCGACTCATCACTAAAGGAAAATGATCTGGGGATTATATTGTTTTTTCACTTAAAACGAGCCGCCACTTACTGCAGACGCGCGAAAACTTGCGTCTTGCAAGAACCGCATACAGACACTATAGCTAGTACAGAGTCCTTTCTACCTGCACTGAGGTTGTTTTGACACTCTAACAGCACGAGTTGCCCACCCATGATAATGATGGTGATCTTTTCTAAAATTTGTAATTTCTCAAGCACATACACGTTCTGCTATTTTAATGAGGCACTTTTGCGTTTACGGTTTTTTTCCTTTCCCACGGAAATTCATAACTCGCTTCAAGAATGTTTTTGCTCATGAATTCCGGCTCGGTTGTTGCATTTGGTTGTTGGTTGTTGTTTATTTATTATTTCCACATAACTTGCTTTTCAGCCCTACTAGTTGTTATCACTATCAGCACTTTCCAAGGGATAAAGTCTGTAAATATATTAACATATATAATCGTGATAATGAATTTTATATCCAAATATTTATAGAATTGAATTTTAATTAATTGGACCTTAAACAGTTAAAACTCTTAATATAGCTATGCGCACTATGCCACTGCACATTTATTATACTTAGCAAGCCAGTAACACTTTTTGGCACAGCAAACATCTCATGTTTTCTCCTTTCTCACAAAAATAGATATTGATTGTTCTTTCCATTCCTTACAAATTAATTAAAAGTTGTCTTGAACTCAGCTGATCTGTACGTCTGTACACACTGCTGTCTGAAGGATGAATCCTGCTGAACATGTTGCCACGTCTCTCACGCCAGAATATTAACAAATTTAAGCATGCATTATTATTTAATTTCACGAAAACGTAATAGAACAAACAAATATTTATTTAAACTAATATTAACTCTTTGCTAGATATACCTACTGATGTAGTTGTTTTCGTAATTTTACTCACGGTATAAGCAGTATAACACAAATAAAATAAGAAAAATATATTTTTCTAGGAAAACTATCAAGTTTTGACCCTATGTTGTATGGACATTTTTTGATCCTGTAGACTAGGCCTGCACAACGTTTGCGCTCTCCGAGCCGGCTCACAGCTCATGACCGGAATGCAGATATTAGCTCTGTATAAGGGTGGACTGGAAGAAGGGGCGATCTCGTACAAAATGTACATGAAAGGATGTACTAGTACGAGTGTTCATGAAATGAATTCCCGTTCAGTGTTTATAGAACTATCTTGGACTATTATTAATTAATAAATAATTAATTAATAAATAAATCTTTATTTTACAGTAATAATAGAAATTCTATAACTACATAATGTACAATATCATTTTGCTATATTTTTATTTATCAGTATATGAAAACGGGGTTTTATGCTGTTGGCAGCTGAAAGGAACAGTACTGCTCGTAATGAAACATCAGTTACAGATATTCGATGTCTGCCTTTATTAAAGTTGATTATACGGGTAGAAAACAGTTGCTCACAAATATAAATGTTGAGCCAAACATACCAGTAATTTTCACAGTCAGCCTATGACTGAGGTTTAGTCTTGTAAAACTCAACCAGGCTAGTAGTATTATTCATACGGTCTTTAGCCCTTAGGTTACACTGAAGATCAATAAGTTCGAGCTGTAAATCGTTAAATATTAAATGTTAGTCTATGTTTTATTTAACGACGCTCGCAACTGCCGAGGTTATATCAGCGTCGCCCGTGTGCCGGAATTTTGTCCCGCAGGAGTTCTTTTACATGCCAGTAAATCTATTGACATGAACCTGTCGCATTTAAGCACACTTAAATGCCATCTGGAATCGAACCCGCAACCTTCGGCATAGAAGGCCAGCGCTATAGCAACTGCCCCAACCAGGCCGATCTGTAAATTATATGACACTGTTTCAACTGGTGTTGAAGGAATTTATTATGGTAACTTTAAACTTCTTTCCAATTAAGGCACGATCTTGGAACCTAGAATTAAATTAATTTTGAATTTCAATTAATATTTTCACATAATCATTTAACATGGCTTCATCACGAGCAATTTCTATCGTTCGAAAGTGAGCCATATTACCTTCCCGAAACTGACTTACGAAAAGTGTAAGTTTACGACTGAAATCCCGTAATTTATTCTACATATCAACAATAAGCTGGCCTTTTCCCTGAAAAGAGATATTTAAATTGTTGAAGATTAATAAATTCTAACGTATCCTACTTCATGTAATAATGCAACTTTCAACTCCTGAACTTTTTTTACTGCGATCTTCACCACCAAACCATCGTATCTGTATGTGTGGACTAGTAATGACGCATTATATTATGTTTTCCTCTTTCTTTCACACTTTTGTGGGAGATAAGGTACTGAGTATTGACTCCAGCTGATGTGAAAAAATAAGCATTTTCCCATGCAATATTGTTAGAATTTGTCTGATGATCACTTTTCCGTCTTTTAGATTCCTCCATTATGTAGCCGTAGATGGGCAAAGTGAAATAGCTGCTGATAATACACACTATACCAGATAGCTGCGTGGACTATCCTCTACCTATAGCAGACCTACGTCATTCCAACGTATCTTTCCGGCGAGCTGTTAGACAGCTCTCCCGCTCCCAATGAGCGCCATTTGTGCAGGCCTGCTGTAGGCCGTCCCCGACGACTGTGAAAAGGACGGCACTTATACCCCTTACACCCTGTAGGCTACATCAATCCTAAAAGAGGAATAAATATGAGGATGTTTGGAATTTAATTTTACACAGGACAAAACATTTAATTTAAGTCTTAAATAGTCGATTATTTCTTTACACTTAGTATCCGATGCTAAACAATACACCTCTAATGAACAGGATTTAGGAACTCCTTTCTATTTCACTTTATTCTGTTCGACATTTACGTTACCCGTCCTTCGGCCCAAGTTTTTCTTGACCTTCCGTTACGTGGCTAATTTAAGTTGCGTCATCATATCATTCAGGCTTGCGCCGTTCGTTGCTCTTAATTCACAGACTAAAGCACACTGCATATCTAAAAGGGGTAGCTTATTGCTATAAGAACTGTACAGTAAATTCAGTAGTACGGACAGTAAAACGTAAACAATTTCTTCACAGTAACTTAAAGTGAACGAATGGTACTTACATTAAATATACTAAATTATTATTAGAACGGAATACTGTATTCATAAATAAAAAACTGTCTACATAAAAATTCAGTTCCAAGTTATGTTAACTATAATTAATGTTGTTAATTTTCTGTATTTCTATTTCAAGCAATGTAAAATATGCAGTTGTAAGTCAAAAAGCAACATTATTATTGCATATAAAATATGTATATACTGAGCGTTTGTGAAGGAATAGAATACAAAACTGGAGTGATACTGATGTGGAGGACAATAAGAATAAAAGTTGACTATAGCGATGAGGGGAAATATTCACTACCACGAGTAACAACTTACTAAGGGGAGTCTGTACTGCCTATCCCAGCAATGTAAATTTCATCTAATTTAGGTGCACTTTTCTCAGGACTTACGTAAGATACACATTTGAAATTTTAGGGGTTATTCTTCAAGTATTATTGTATATAACAGGCTAAAATTACGATCTTTATCTTTTATTACTCTGCTTTACATTGATCGGATGACAGTACAGACTCCCCTAACCACAATTTTTCGTTCACAGATACAACGTCCTCTGCACATTAGGACCTACGTCTATTTTATTAGCTGTGTAATGTCTGTAAATAATAAAATATCTCCTCCTCAATTTTTACAGCTAAACAAACATGGTCAATGGAATTGCATTTGAGAAAATTTGTTCTGTTATACAGTAGACATATACGCACTTTCCGTTAGAAAAGATTACGTTTATTCAGTGGCAAACTATACGGGAACTCCATTACATTGCTGTCCAGAAATTCCCCATATGTGTGTTGGCTTACATTTTCATCAAAGAAAGATGGTACCACAACCATATCACCTTCAATTCCATACCACACCATACTGTTTGAAGCACCAGGGTTGTTAGCTTCACGCATCCATCTTGGGTTTTCTTTGGACCAATATCGTGCATTTTGTGTATGAGCGTGTGCATCCAGAAAGAATAAGCATTCGTCACTCAACAGAACATGCTGAAGGAAAGATCGATCAGTACGCAAACGCTGTGTGATCGAGTTTCAATAGTGGTCATCTCTTGAGTGGATCCTCTTCTTGCATTGTGTGTAAATGCTGTAATTTGTTGAGGTGAAAACATGCAGATTTCAATATTCTGCGAACAGATTCTCTACTGATACTTCTTCCTCGAGCCACATAGCACACTGACCTTTTAGGGCTGGCCGTTATCTTCGCAATGAAGGCTATTAAAAGCTGTCCATCAGTAGCAGATTTGGGATGACAAATTCGTTTCTTGTTGAGTACACTGAAAGTTCTTTTAAATTTATGCAATAATTTGGCTACATTTTCTTATGATGGTTTTGGAATGTCCGGATGACGACGATGCAACTCGTCTGCAGCTTCTCTTGTTGTCCTGTTATTGTCCCCACAGAGCTGTACTAGCTCTACTCACTGTTCAGGAGTCAACATGATCTCTTCAACTTTCCTTGAATATCACAACTGAAAACAATAAACAATAATGTTATCTTCTTCAACTCTTACCCCACTCAAAGTAATAACGCAATAGCTTCAAACAATAAAAGAAACAAAGCACAGACTTAATGTAGCATTGTTGTTTATCGTACCATGGCCTATTTCAATTCATGTACTGTATTAATTTTACGTATTCCACAGAAATTAATTCAGGAAAACTAATAAAGAGATAAAAGGTGGAGAATTTTAGCCGTACAAAAGGGAAATAATATGTACTGTCAACCTAACAGTATAAACGAAAAAGGTCACTCACAATCAGTAGATTTAGGAAACAAATTATATTATTTCTTTGTCTTTTATTAAGTTGTATGAGTTTAAAATTGCAATCTAATACTCTTGTACTTTATATTTTCTATATTCGTATATGTTATTACACGGTCTGTATTTTACTATATCGATGGCTGAGAACCAGACTGTTCTAAGTCCAACTTTTTATAAGAAAGAAATCTGTGTTTCATTGTGTTCCAGTTCTTGTCTGCATATATGAATCGAACAAAATTGTAAGTATTCCTCTCCATAAGGATGCTATGAAGCTATTCCAAATTGTTTCATGAAGCTTTGAACGTCAGGAGCTGAAAATATCTCTCCTGGAAAAAAAAAATTGTAAAATGAACTTGGAACAGTCTGGTTTTGGGCCATCGATATATTAATATTATTGTGCTGAATGAACACTCTTCAATTTTATACAGGGCATTTCCGAGGTGGTATTATAAACGTTCAGGGATGATGGCGAAGGGTACATGTATCAATTTGAGATAAGGAACCATGTTCCGGAAATGACTGAGTCGAAAGTTATAAGCAAAAATAGTTGTGTGGAAATGGAATTGTAATTTCGCACCACGTGCCCTCCTTCCCTTAACTTTTGGAACAGTCGTGGAAAAATGGTATGGGCCGGATGTCTCCTAGGTGGGTACTTGACCCGATACAATCTGTGAGCTTGTCTACTGTTCCCATTGGCTCACCCGTATTCGAAAATGAGGTCTGCTTATTCCGCTCTCGTGTACTTCTCCATTTCACTATGATTGATCGACTGGACACTGCAATTTGTACACATACACTGCTGTCTACAGACGTGCATCTCAGGACCGACCACGTCCGTTACACATTACGCTATCCGCATTGCTTTAGTGTAGTTTCCTGTCCCCATCTCTCAGACTGGAATACTGTAAGTAGACAACGTAAACAACGTCAGATGAATACAGTATGTGTAAGATGTACAGATAAATAATACATAAATAAGGTGTATAGAGGAATAAAATTATTTCATTTCCACAGAACTATTTTTGCTTGTAACTTTCGACTCGGTCATTTCCGGACCAGGATTCCTTATCTCAAATTGATACATGTGCCCTTCGCCATCATCCCTGAAAGTTTGTAACACCATCTCGGAAACACTCTGTATAACTAGACTGAACTGCGTCCGAGCACAAGCTTCTGCTCTTTCGGGCTGCAATGTCTAATGTAGTGTAAACCTTGTATATTAAATAAATAAATTTGAATTGGAATATATAAAATCAGATTACGGACATCTTGAAAGGAATACATCATTATGTTACTTTGTACAATAAATTATTTCAGTATTTAGTACTGTTTCCCATTTGTCAACTGACTCATCGTTTGTAGGCGTATACGTACCTTTATCTTAGTAATTTTATGTTGCGTTGATTTATTTTTTATTTCTTATTTTTCTATTCGGAAACATAAAATTAAGCTGTCTGATTGTATTTTTCTCTTAGATTATCGAGTTTTGATATCGTGGTATTTTTTATTTATTGGGCAATGTAATAGGCTACTTAAATATTAAAATTGTGGAAATATCTAATTACGCCCATGGCTTTGATGTTTTCCAGCTACGAGATATTTAGTCTTCTGGTTGTTTAACACAGAGTCTAATTATGCCTATTTTTAACCATTGCAAATGATAGATGAAATGAAGGAGAGGTGAAGTATGTCAGTGAAATGAAAGAGGGAGAAGAGTTTCAGAGAAGGTTTTTCTCGAGGTACTCTCCCCACTGACTCATATTTCTTTCTTTCGTTTTCTTTTCAGCACTTGCCTAGTAAGAGTATCAATTAAACCAGTACAGTCGTAGTTCATGCAGTCTTATAGACAAACTCGTAGAAGGTGTCAATGATATTGCGGCAACACAACATTGGACATGTATATTTGACAACACAGAAAATGGTGGGCACTAGAGGGACCATAACAAAACAATTCATGTCATTCTGTCATAAATTTGGAGTCTCAACAACAACAACAATCAAGGACATTTCTATGGCAGCTTTGAAGGGTTCTCTGCAGATCTTACGGCGACACTTGTACTGTAATTCAAATTACAGTTGAATTTTCTCATTCTATTTTATTTTTTTATCTGTTATTCTTTAAGATTGCTTGAACCAAAATGCAACACTGCTACAGTATTTAATCATAGTAGTAATTTAGGCCCAAAAATATATAACAAATGTATGTTTAAATATCCTAATCTTGTCAATTCTAATAGTTCTAGTATTAAATTTTAAAAGTTATGTATGGGTTTTATAAAAATAGAAAAATTGTAAATTTAAATTTATATATTCTTATTGCATAGTAGACATAAGACAAATTTTATTATGTACTTCTTAATTTCAATTCAGGAATCCGTCCCTGAGCACGAGTTCTAGTCTTTCAGGGGCGAGCTAAAATTTTTCTGTTTATATTATATTTTATGTTACAATTACACTGAGCAACAAATTTTTGCTTTTTGTCTTGCTCCGAAATAAAAATAGGTGAATATTACTAATATGTGTGCCCTAAATCTGAATTTAACATCCAGATTGCCCCATCATTACCATTTTCGAGGGAAAATGAATTGAATTTTTTATGACAAAACTTATTTTTTTTTTTAATTTTTCATTGCTACACTAGGGATTTAAAATTCCTCATAATACTTGAAAATGTGTACAAAAATAATGTCCCATAGTTTAAAACAGAACAACAATAAAAATATTTTATGCTTATAATGAGAAAAATCCCAGAACTTGAACTTTGTATTTTGAGAGACATATTACACTCCATTTTGTCATATGCACTTAACAAGGTTTCCACAACAAGTTCTATTAGTTCTCTGCCCTATAATTTACAAGGAAATTTGAACAAACGTCTTTAAAAGCGCGCCATGCCATTCTTTCTGTAACTGAAACATTTTTTCCTCAAACAAAGGGTCCGCCATAACTTGTGAATTTGTGGACCGATGAAAATACCCTCTTTTAATTTGCCTTCACTCAAACTGGTAAACTTTTCCTTTAAATACTGAAAACCACACCCTTGTTTTTCATTGCATAGCCCTCACTTTGAACTGTTATGAAATTTACTTAATAGAAGGGACCAATATCTGTTTATTTATTATAAATACAAAAGAAAATGCCAACAACCATAATAAACCGTAAATAAGTCATAAACTCATAAAACGCATTAGCATTAGTTTTGGTTTATATACCCAACCCGCGCCAGTTATTTTCTTGGGGAGCGCTTATCGGAAAGTGAAATCACAGCATATCTTAAAAACCTTACGTGATACGAAGAAAAGAGATGCATTTTTCGGATTCAGCGCACATTAAACCATAAGGGATATATTGTTTTAAATCGGAGCAAAATTCTTGTTGTTCAGTGTTATTAGCAAAATAAATAAATAAAATGTTACTGTTTAACATTCATTGTCTTCGGCAACCTCACAAAGTTGAGGAAGATTAAATATTTAATTTAATTGATAATAGACGAATACTCATTTCCATGGCGAGACTGGAACTCTCGTCTGTAGCCTCCACGGCAATGGTGAAATTTTCGATGAGAGACATTTTAACAAATATTATTATTATTATTATTATTATTATTATTATTATTATTATCGGAAAGAGGAGCAGAATCATCCTCCAGTTTCCGTCATTGCCGTAAACTTTATGGAACAATTTTCTCAAGTAGCAGAAGTCCTTGATCATAAGGCCAAAATGAACTAGCGATTATTATAAAACAATGAAACGACAAGAGACACACTCGTCCTACTTATATTTCATAAATTTTGGCACTAAGAATGTCAGTAGAAAGTAAGGTTCAAGTAATTAACTCCGAATTCTGCGGATGCCAAAAAAAGTTAGAGAAGTTGAGCAGACTGCAACCAGCCGAACTTCGTGTGTACACCTGAGAACAACGCTCTCCCGTGTCACAATCGCAGTCTCCGTGAGCCTTGTGATCAAGATTCCGTAGCGAGCATTAATATTTTAATATTTTGCTTCCGACAGGTGAACTTTTCGATGTTGTATTTTATTTATACCCTTCTTAATGGAAGAAACCTCATACATTATTTCTATCTCTGTACGCCAAGTTGTTTTCTTATGCATCTCCCGTCTCTCCTCGGCCTTATTTTTAATCCTAACTACTAAGGGCACTTTGCCCACCTACACAAGGAGAAATGTTTGCTCTGCCTTAATGAACTTTAAATACAATGTACAATAGAATCCTGGACTGTTTTGAACTCGCATTTGGAATATCGTGATGGTTAAGTAATTAGGTATTGAACACAAACTTCAAGTTGGAAATCCTAGTGAAAATTTTCATCTTCTATTTCTTAAGTATTAACTAAATTTCGAATGGTTGACAGAAACACCGAACTTTCCCAGTGTGATATGCTTATTTTTCAGCCCAATTTATAGATGCACCAACTGTGTTTCGCGAAGATCTTCCAAAAGATACGGGTTTTTCTTTCCGTCTTATTTGAAGTTCGAATGATCACACAAAGACCCAAACGATACAGGTTTTCTTTCCATTTTATTTGAAGTAGTAACTAAATGGACAAATTGTTCAAATAGTCGGATAGAAACACTGAGCTTTCTAGTGTAATATGCTTATATTTTAGCCGAATTTCTAAATGTACCAATTGTGTTTCGCGAAGATCTTTAAATAAAAAGGTTTCTCTGTTCTCCTTATTTGAAGTAGTAAATAAATGAACACACTGTTCGAATGGTCAGAGAAACACCGAGGCGTCCCTGTTTAATATGCTTATTATTGTGCTGTATCAATTGTGTTTCGCGAAGATCTTTAAATAAAAAGGTTTTTCTGTCCTCCTTATTTGAAGTAGTAAATAAATGGACACACTGTTCGAATGGTCAGAGAAACACCAAGGCTTCCCTGTTTAATATGTTTTTATTATTGTGCTGTACCAATTTTGTTTCGCGAAGATCTTTAAATAAAAAGGTTTTTCTGTCCTCCTTATTTGAAGTAGTAAATAAATGAACACACTGTTCGAATGGTCAGAGAAACACCGAGGCTTCCCTGTTTAATATGCTTATTATTGTGCTGTACCAATTGTGTTTCGCGAAGATCTTTAAATAAAAAGGTTTCTCTGTTCTCCTTATTTGAAGTAGTAAATAAATGAACACACTGTTCGAATGGTCAGAGAAACACCGAGGCTTCCCTGTTTAATATGCTTATTATTGTGCTGTACCAATTGTGTTTCGCGAAGATCTTTAAATAAAAAGGTTTCTCTGTTCTCCTTATTTGAAGTAGTAAATAAATGAACACACTGTTCGAATGGTCAGAGAAACACCGAGGCGTCCCTGTTTAATATGCTTATTATTGTGCTGTATCAATTGTGTTTCGCGAAGATCTTTAAATAAAAAGGTTTTTCTGTCCTCCTTATTTGAAGTAGTAAATAAATGGACACACTGTTCGAATGGTCAGAGAAACACCAAGGCTTCCCTGTTTAATATGTTTTTATTATTGTGCTGTACCAATTGTGTTTCGCGAAGATCTTTAAATAAAAAGGTTTTTCTGTCCTCCTTATTTGAAGTAGTAAATAAATGGACACACTGTTCGAATGGTCAGAGAAACACCGAGGCTTCCCTGTTTAATATGCTTATTATTGTGCTGTACCAATTGTGTTTCGCGAAGATCTTTAAATAAAAAGGTTTCTCTGTTCTCCTTATTTGAAGTAGTAAATAAATGAACACACTGTTCGAATGGTCAGAGAAACACCGAGGCTTCCCTGTTTAATATGCTTATTATTGTGCTGTACCAATTGTGTTTCGCGAAGATCTTTAAATAAAAAGGTTTCTCTGTTCTCCTTATTTGAAGTAGTAAATAAATGGACACACTGTTCGAATGGTCAGAGAAACACCGAGGCGTCCCTGTTTAATATGTTTATTATTGTGCTGTATCAATTGTGTTTCGCGAAGATCTTTAAATAAAAAGGTTTCTCTGTTCTCCTTATTTGAAGTAGTAAATAAATGAACACACTGTTCGAATGGTCAGAGAAACACCGAGGCTTCCCTGTTTAATATGCTTATTATTGTGCTGTACCAATTGTGTTTCGCGAAGATCTTTAAATAAAAAGGTTTCTCTGTTCTCCTTATTTGAAGTAGTAAATAAATGAACACACTGTTCGAATGGTCAGAGAAACACCGAGGCTTCCCTGTTTAATATGCTTATTATTGTGCTGTACCAATTGTGTTTCGCGAAGTTCTTTAAATAAAAAGGTTTCTCTGTTCTCCTTATTTGAAGTAGTAAATAAATGAACACACTGTTCGAATGGTCAGAGAAACACCGAGGCTTCCCTGTTTAATATGCTTATTATTGTGCTGTACCAATTGTGTTTCGCGAAGATCTTTAAATAAAAAGGTTTCTCTGTTCTCCTTATTTGAAGTAGTAAATAAATGAACACACTGTTCGAATGGTCTGAGAAACACCGAGGCTTCCCTGTTTAATATGCTTATTATTGTGCTGTACCAATTGTGTTTCGCGAAGATCTTTAAATAAAAAGGTTTTTCTGTCCTTCTTATTTGAAGTAGTAAATAAATGGACACACTGTTCGAATGGTCAGAGAAACACCGAGGCGTCCCTGTTTAATATGTTTATTATTGTGCTGTACCAATTGTGTTTCGCGAAGATCTTTAAATAAAAAGGTTTCTCTGTTCTCCTTATTTGAAGTAGTAAATAAATGAACACACTGTTCGAATGGTCAGAGAAACACCGAGGCTTCCCTGTTTAATATGCTTATTATTGTGCTGTACCAATTGTGTTTCGCGAAGATCTTTAAATAAAAAGGTTTCTCTGTTCTCCTTATTTGAAGTAGTAAATAAATGGACACACTGTTCGAATGGTCAGAGAAACACCGAGGCGTCCCTGTTTAATATGTTTATTATTGTGCTGTACCAATTGTGTTTCGCGAAGATCTTTAAATAAAAAGGTTTCTCTGTTCTCCTTATTTGAAGTAGTAAATAAATGGACACACTGTTCGAATGGTCAGAAAAACACCGAGGCTTCCCTGTTTAATATGCTTATTATTGTGCTGTACCAATTGTGTTTCGCGAAGATCTTTAAATAAAAAGGTTTCTCTGTTCTCCTTATTTGAAGTAGTAAATAAATGGACACACTGTTCGAATAGTCAGAGAAACACCGAGGCTTCCCTGTTTAATATGCTTATTATTGTGCTGTACCAATTGTGTTTCGCGAAGATCTTTAAATAAAAAGGTTTTTCTGTCCTCCTTATTTGAAGTAGTAAATAAATGAACACACTGTTATGTTATGTTTTATTTAACGACGCTCGCAACTGCAGAGGTTATATCAGCGTCGCAGGAGTTCTTTTACATGCCAGTAAATCTACTTACATGAGACTGTCGCATTTAAGCACACTTAAATGCCATCGACCTGGCCCGGGATCGAACCCGCAACCTTGGGCATAGAAGGCCAGCGCTATACCAACTCGCCAACCAGGTCGACTAACACACTGTTCGAATGGTCAGAGAAACACCGAGGCGTCCCTGTTTAATATGCTTATTATTGTGCTGTACCAATTGTGTTTCGCGAAGATCTTTAAATAAAAAGGTTTTTCTGTTCTCCTTATTTGAAGTAGTAAATAAATGGACACAGTGTTCGAATGGTCAGAGAAACACCGAGCCTTCCCAGTTTAATATTCTTATTATTATAAATGTATTGTACCAACGGTGTTTCGCGAAGATCTTTCAAAAGATACGGGTTTTCTTTCGTTCTTATTTGAAGCAGTAACTAAATGACATTCTGTTTGAATGGTCACGGAAACACCGAGGCTTCCCAGTTTAATATGCTTCTTATTATAAATGTATTGTACCAACGGTGTTTCGCAAAGATCTTTCAAAAGAGATAGGTTTTCGTTCCTTCTTATTTGAAGCAGTAACTAAATGGACACTGTTCGAATGTCGGGCAGAAACACCGAGCTTTCCCAATGTAAATGCTTAACTTATATGTAGGGCCGTGACATCGGTAAATTTGTATTAGTTTGAGTTCGATTGAAGAAGAACACGACGCCGAACGTGTTTCAAGTACAGGCAGCGCAAACGAATTTGGCTCACGCTTAAGCTTGCACTTTCCGTGTTTTGTATACGGTTATTGCGTATTATAAAATCAAGACAATACAATCATTGTGTATAAAGGCAAAGGGAGTCATGCAGATGTTTGACGGAAAACTATGCAGCTTCATAAGCAATGCCGAAACTCTTCTTGGTGATTCAAATATAAAAAACAGTGTTAATACATTTAATCTAATTTTGGATTTATCCTTCTACAATCAAATGCCTCGAAAAGACTGGTATGAAATTGGTGGAGCAAATTTCGATAGTAAATAATCTCATCTCAAAAGTGAATGATCTGCAATATGATATAAGCAAAAGGTGTTTGCGAAAATGAACACAGTAACACAAAAAAACGTGGCTTCAATTCATTATGCAAAATAGCAACTGTTTTGTCAGATTCCAAGTGCGATTTTTATCAACTTGATGTAGAAATGGATGATGTGAAATATTTTACATATGCGCCCTTGGTTTTAGCCGATGTTGAACGCAGTTTTTCCGCATACAAAGTTATACTATCGGACACTCGGCGGTCATTTTCATTTGAAACTTTGAAAATGAATGTTATTGTTCATGGCAGGAGCAACTGAAACCAGACAAACAACATGCAAGAAAAGTAAGGTACGGAATAGATGTGATAAATAAATTAATGTAACAGTTAAATATAGGGAAAGCAAAATTGTATGCCATATACGTTTTCGGCATTCTAAAACTGTAATACAAAACTCTAATTATTAAAAAAAAACTCTTTTCAGTTTACCACATTTGTGACAATTTCAGTATGATTTCCAACAATTATTCTTAGCCTTACCAGCATTTTAGACCTTTCCGATATTAACCCGTATATACGATGATTGTATTGTCCTGATTTTATAATATACAATAATCGCATACAAAAAACGGAACGTGTCTGCTTACTAAGGCGTGTGTCAAATTCGCTTCCGCTGCCTGTACTTGAAACACGTCGACTACATTCTGTCCGGCGACGTATGTTCACCTTCAATAGACCTCAAACTGATATAAATATACCGATGTCACGGCCCTACTTATATGTCAGCCCAATTTATAAATGTACTGCACCAACAGTGTTTCGCAAAGATCTCTCAAAAGATACGGGTTTTCTTTCCTTCTTATTTGAAGCAGTAACTAAATGAACACTGTTCGAATGTCGGGCAGAAACACCGAGCCTTCCCGATGTAATATGGGTTCTGCATGCTTATAGCGGAGGGTAAGCACAATATACAGTATTTACAAGGTTGTATTGCTGGTTCGTAGCGATTTCCCCAATAAACTAGCACGCTGGTCTTTTATTCAGGTGTTCCGGTTTCGATCTCCGAACACGTGTTGATGAAATTTGTGGTGAACAAATCATAGTTGCAGAGTTTCCTTCTATCATTCCACCAATATTCTCCATCTTTCCCTCGATTCATATTATCTGAAATAGTTAAAAAAATAATAATCTAGGTTGAAGTTTGGGGTGGGGGGCCCTGAGGCTTATAAAATACGCGTTTGAGGATGGAATCTGACTCTGTTAGGGCTCGGACAGGATGGCCCATCTGTCAGTGTAGGATTCACGAATGCCACCCAGGCTGCCTGTCGGATTTGGACAGTAAGGGAACAACGTTTCTGTGGAGGGAGTAAAATAAGAAGGGAAGATCGGGAAAAAATTAACCCATTCCCCTATAATTCGTAAGTAGACACATGCGATCTCGTGCGCAGCTCTGTAGGAAGAGTGGGGGAGTGTCTTCACAAAATTCATGAGCTGTAGCCTACGATCTAGGCTTTTGGCTAACGGCACTCCTAAACTAAAGACGTTATGTTTTGAAACGCATATCTAAAGGTGACTACCATAAACTGTGATCGAAACTAAAAATCAGTAGGCTACTGAGACCGGCACTCAGAACATTTTACATTCATTCTATATTTTCTTTCCGGGGAAATGAAATTGTTACTTATACATCGCTATTTGAAAGTGGTATTTGTCTTAACCTGAATTTTTGATTCTCTTATAACTTCCCAAATCGCAGCGTTAGAATACCTACAGTTCTTTTCTTCGTACACAGATAATACTGTCATAAAAGTTTGGTGTCCTTGTGAAGTCACCATGATTTTCCTTCCTGCTGAGTGGAATCACTTCTGCAGATGTTATTACTGGCGCTGTTGACATTGGAACGATGCCGCATAGATTTGATTTCCCTCGTGGGCAGAGTATGTTCTTGGTTTTTTTATTTCCGAAGTGGGGGGGTGGAGGCTTCGACAGACTGGGTATCCGTTCCCAGTCTTTGTTTTACATATCTTATCTTCGGATAAATTCTTTGTGAGAAATTGCAAGACGAATTTTTCCTTTCAATTTGTTCTCATTAACAGAGTTCCACTATTTATGAATATTTAATGCTTGATTTATAATCTTCTCAAGAGATAGGCCGGAAAGGAGCAAATTGTCCAATCCTTCAAGTTAGATGGAGATGATTTTGTTAATACGGCCAAATTTGCATAAAATTATTTTATTCATGAAACTTCATACGTAACATTTTAATAAAATGTGCTTAGGTAGTTTCCACGTTTGCCATTTATACTGGTGTGAATTTTTGGTATTAACGAAATACGCAAAATGTGTTTAAATCTTAATTTTATACATGGTAAATACAAATTCCTTAATGAAAGTCCAAAATTAAATCAAATATACCCACAAATTTTCGCGAAATTACTTCTTAATCACGTTGTTTTCAGAAAAAAAACCGGGTTTTATTTAGAATTCGCACAAAAAATGACTCTTTCGTCCAAATATAACGGGAAAATTTTCTTCGTTATAAAATATATATGAACATTTCTACATATGTTCAGCATTACATGCGTGTGACATCTGGCAACAATGTACCGTACTCATAGTTTCAGGAACTACTTTCAGGGAGCAGCGCAAGCAGACAACGATCATTTCTCTTTCCCGCAACAACTACCATCATGAGATGAAGAAGGCAGTGCCATAACCCCCTAACAGCCGAGTGAAATTTAATTATGAATTTAATTAATTATGCAAACAATTTTCTGTTAGTTTCAAAGGGAATGATTCAATAATAATTAATAAAAATTAAATTTCTTTATGTTGCGAAATATGAGCGAAATTGCAGATTTTCGGTCCCGATACTGAACGTTAGATGTACAGTTTCCCTGGAAAAGGATGAGACGATTGAATATTCCTAAGTCTCGGATGTAAGACACTGCGCATGATCAGAGACCAGAGCACTGATACACAAGATAACGAATATTGAGTTACTTAAATTCAGGTTATTTGGTTTGTTGCTAGCATCGTTCCAAAATTCACTTCAAAAACTGCAAAAAAATATGATAACATTACGTAAATAAAAGATAAACATATACATAAATCGTGTAGTTAAATTGACAATGGACCTTCATGACTAGATCGACACTCCGCACAGAAAGGAAAGCTTTCATGTCGTTTCAATAGCTCAGACGGTAAGAGTTCTGCGTGTTGTGTAGAAGAGTGCGAGTTCGATTCTTAGTCTACAAAACGATTTTTTTTTGTCTGAATAACTTTGAAATAGCTAAGTAACGTTGAAATAGAGTTTTACAAAGTCCTGAGATTAAGTGTTAGGATCGCAAACAATACAAACTTACAAATTATAATATTATAAACGTTAATCTAATGAATGCATTTATACACACAAATATACAATATAAATGCATATATATATATATATATATATATATATATATATATATATATATTAAAAACTAACAATTAAAATGAAATTAAAAAATATATATAATAATAGACAAACTTTTACAAAGGTTTGTAGTCCTTAGGCTATGTCATTTGTTGAGTAATTATTACAATATTTTATTAATAGCTTTCCCCTATGTTAAGAAATGCACTCGCACAAAACAATTTTTGTTAAAAGTGTGGCTTTGGATTATTTCATTCTCACCCCTTCAGTTAATTTTAACTATTTTATCTACGTGTTTGCAATAGTGTTTAATTTAATGCGCATTCAGTTTGATTCATGTTATGATTGAATGAAAAAGCACTGTTGCAGTTATTGAATAATTACATATATTAATACTAATTATTAAATACATCTGTTAAGTAACCAATTGCAGTATCTTTTGCAAAATCTTGAATGTTTAAGTTGTCAATAATATTTCTGTACTATATACTATAATACGTTAAAAGAATTTGCAATAGATTTGGGATCCTCTACTTTATAATCATTGGTTTTAATGAAAAAAAATATTTTCTTTCTTAGGATATCTACAAGTTTATATTTAATAATATTCCGAATAGGTTTAATTGCATTATCTGAATTTGGTACTTTTCTATTCAAATATAAACTATTTCCCTCTTTCATAATTTTTCATAAATTACACTGTACTTCTTGCAGTATTTAGGAACATGAGGATCATTACATTGCAACTCATTACATATAGATTCTTCTTTTTAATACATGAGATATTTAAGTCCCTGCGTTATCTACATGTTTTTACTTTTGAATTTTTTCACAGCATTGAATGGAGAACATCCACTGAAGTGATTATGAAATTAAGTAAAAAATTCAATACATTTACTCTTAATATCAGCAGTACCAGTATCATATACGTTTTTCTAAGATTAATTTTGTAGACTTAAATGTAAATAATCACTAGATACAGCATTTACGATCCTTTCTTAGTTTTTAAATTAATATTTTGAAATTGTTCAGTGACATTGGAAACACTTAGGTTTTGTTTATCATGTTCAGACAAGCCATTGATTTTAGGCTCTGTCGAATAGGAATTCAGTCTAATTCTGTGTACAAAACATTTATCAATGGCTGTGCTACTTCAGCTTGTATGCTGTGGGAAAATGACTCTGCCACTAAGGTTTCCAGTTTCAAGCAGTGAATTTAATTTACTTTTACGGAAATGTTCAGAGAGATAATCTATGTTTATGTCACTACAGATCACAAATTCCATATGAGATTTCTAAAGTCTTTTCTTTAGAAATTCAATATTGGCTATAAATATTAATAAATAATGTAAGAAATATGAATGATTGTAGTTAGAAGTCTGATTTATATTATTAAAAGCAAGAAGTTACATTCTTCCGCAAGATTCGAACTTTCGATGATGATTTTGTCGTCCAACGCACAACCACGGACTTATTCAATGCTTATGTTAATAACCTACAATTTAGCTGTAGCAATGTGGTGTCATAACTTGGGATTTGTTTACTTAATGTAATTAGATTTAATTTGATTAGTTTCGCAACAATTGGACTTCCTGTTATATCCTGTTATTTAGATATTTAATTTAGGGTTGATTTATTAACTCTTACTATGCAAGATGCCTGTTATTTCAATAATTATATATCACGTTAAATAGTCATTGTCTACAATAAAGTATTATTGCCATCCCTCATTTCTCATCGTAATGACGAACCGACGTGACATGAGACAGCGAGTTATAGCTGTAGTTGAGGCTGGATATGGGGCTAGATCTGCTGGCCGTTTGGTCGGTGTTCCTGGAAGTACAGCCGCGAGGTGGGTTCATCGTTACCAAAATTTAGGGGAGGTCGAAAATCGCCCTATTCCTGGGCGTCCGCGGATTTCTTCATTGGAAGAGGATTCTCTCTTATTCGAGACAGTTCGACAGGACCCCTTCCTGACTGCTAACGAAATAAGAGCAGCATCTAACTTTCCCGGCTCTTCACAAACTGTGATCAGCAGGTTGAGGAACCGCTCAAATGGAAATATTGGGGGAAGCACAAGATGTCGACCGTCTTGCCTTCGCTACCAATCGAGTGGATTTCGATTGGAGAAATGTAATTTTCTCCGACGAAACAACCATCTCGAGTGATTATGAAGATCCTGTCCGTGTCTATCGTGAGGATGGTCTCCGACATGACCAGCGCTATGTGCACAGACGTGAAAGATCGGGGCGCTTTAGCATATCGTGTTGGGGGTGGATGTCTTACGATGGACCTGGCGTTATAGAACGCATTCGATGGCCGGTTTAATGCGGAAACTTACGAGCACATTCTGGAAAATATATTCCTTCCCTCCGCCCGAGAACGTTTTCCCGAAGGAACATTGCTGTTCCAGCAGGATAACCATCCCGTGCACTATGCTGCAAGCATTCAAAGACGGTTTCAAAGGAGACCCGAGATCGAAATGATTAATTGGCCTCCGAAGTCACCTAATTTGAATGTCATCGAAAATTTATGGGCGGAATTGAAAAAGAGAAAGATAGCCACCTATGCCCACCGACGCCCTCGAAATCGAGACGAATTGTGGGATCAAGTTGTTGACACCTGGGAAGATTTCGCCGGGGATCAGAACTTATTTCACAATCTCGTGACATCCATGCCGGATCGACTTAGAGCTGTAATAGAAGCTGATGACATGTGGACAAGATTTTAAGTTAACAGATCTCTTTTTGTTTCTTATGATTTTTGTTTAGGGAAGAATACTTTTAACTTCCAAGTAAGATTTATTTTTTTGACGAGGTTCAGCCCACTTGCAAGACCCAGAAATTAGGCATAAATTATTCCATATTTTTCAACAAATTAGACAGTCGAGGAACTCTGAACAAATTAATTACACCTCAATAAAAAAAAAGTTTTACCCGGGATCGAACACGAGACGTTTCGGTTATATAGTGGAACTGATACGCTACCATATGAGCTATCGAGACAAGACAGTGACAGCAGCAGTCCAGAATGTAGATCCCTTAGCAGGCATTTGCCATTCGGTACAGTGAAGCAATAAATACTATTTTGTGACTCGAGCTATGTTGTGAAATCCTGGCCTTAAAAGGCAGTCTTCTTCGTGATCCTTATTCTGGTCCTTGTCCTTGTTGTGGTTCTTGTAACAATTCTTGTACTATTTCTCATGGTATGTATCGTTACGTCGATATCGAGTGAACCGCGCTGTAGAACTTTAACTTCCGACGACCAAGAATCGTCTCATTCTTTTTCAGGGTAACTGTACGTGAGTTTCAGGGAGGTCATTGAACTTATTGCTACGCTCCCTCCATACGCAGGGGATATTACGTCTTCTCGCTGTGTAGAGACCGAGAAAATCCGCTGTGTGTTCATAAGCTTAATAACAAAATAGTGTTGTTCCCATGTTTCTTGGAAATTAAAACGAAATTTTTCGCCGTATTCCACCGCTTTACACACTCCTGATTAGAACGTCATGGTACCGAGTTAAACCAAGAACCAAGGCCGCATATGCAGTTAAAGTCGTCTTACGGTCATAGTAAGCAGTACTGAGTTAGTGAGTATAGTACGTTCCAGAAATATGTTCGCGTTTTCCAGTGACGAAAGAGCTTTCAATATTGAATCATATTTTCGCACAGGTACTGTCATTCGTTTGTCTACGTCGCATCCCGGCTTTCCCCACCCGCTTCTTCTCGCTCCTCTGTAAAGGCTAGTGACTGGGCTGTCTTAGCTCTTTTCTGAAAACATTAATTTCTGTTAGGAATTCGACGTCTACGTAATATTATACAACTGTTTAAAACAACTTAAATAAAAGAGCCTCGTTAAGTAATTAACTATCACGTGATTTTCTCCCTTTCTATGACCCTACGACATAACCACTTGAACGGACAGTAGATAGTATGTCTGAGTAATTTTATCTTTTCGGATCGCGCATAAGTGAAGATTGAATTTACAGTACGTAAGATAGCTACTCTTTTATACAGTAGGTACAGAATTATTTCAACACGAGTTAGGTACTAGTACGAAGGACGAAACTGGTAATTGGAATTAGGTACTATAGTCTATAGTGCGATAATATGCACAAAAGTACTGAAGCCTGTATCGAAATGAACGGCCACCATTTTCAAAAATGTGTTTAAATATCCATTGTTCAATTGAACTTAATTCTTTATATTGTACGTTAATGTGCTGTAGATAGTATAATATATACTGTATAATGAATACGTTCGCATGGATAGCTCAGTTCGTGAGTAAAAACACTTACTGTTAATACTGTACTGTATTTTGATTAAACTGAAACCTAATGAAAATGATCAAACTCAAAATCGCGATATTTCCTAGTTTACGTAAATGGATAAACTACTTTTCTTCCCTCCTATACCTAGTAAAGTGATTTGTTTGTATTTTACTCCAGTATCATCGAACTCCAGTCGTGGATGGGGGTAGCAAACGGTGTTTCCGGTTCTCAACCGTTAATCCAAACGAATGGTCACGTTAATATTAAGAAATGTTAGTAAAAATAAAATGATGTTCCTGTAGAATATGTGTGGAGGAAGAAATGGAGTAGTACGTATAGTGCGCGCGCGGGAACATATTGCCCATGCATGCTTAAAACCTTTTTGAACCCAAATCTTTGTTGAAGTCGCTTAGACGTGCATTACTGTAGTAGTCCCTACATCTCTATATCGATGCCAGTTACGGTGTGATAGAATCTTGAGAATGTTTCTTGTACTCCTTTCCATTGCTTTGCCTCATCTATCTTCTGTTAATGCGTCGTTAATATCAATCTATTGATTTTAGTATAAAAGTAACGACGTGTCTTTAGTGTATTCTTTTTATTGAATACGTAAGCAAGTTTGGATTTTAACGTAGCTTCACAGATTTATTGCTTGAGTTACTATAAATTATGTCTTCGCGCGGATATAAATTTATCTCGATGTTCCAGACATAACAACGTCTTTATAAAAACTTCTGTCGTAAACAGGAATATAAATACAAGGACTTTAATCTTCAAGATATATTTACGTTCGCTCGGAGAAAAACCAGGGAAAGGGGTGCAATAAGTGAGTAAGCTACCGAAGCAGTGGTTGTTGTTACACAACTCTACACGTGACTAAGGAAGCAGCGTTGCAACATCTACTAGAGTACGTCTCTTAAACGTTCGAATTACGATTTATGTTTATTTTCACTAATAACATTTGTCATTTTTGTTAGTCTATTATTGTGGGCTGAAGCAAGGAGATGCACTATCACCTTTACTTTTTAACTTTGCTCTAGAGTATGCCATTAGGAAAGTCCAGGATAACAGAGAGGGTTTGGAATTGAACGGATTACTTCAGCTGCTTGTATATGCGGATGACGTGAATATGCTAGGAGAAAATCCTGAAGCGATTAGGGAAAATACGGGAATTTTACTTGAAGCAAGTAAAGAAATAGGTTTGGAAGTAAATCCCGAAAAGACAAAGTATATGATTATGTCTCGTGACGAGAATATTGTACGAAATGGAAATATAAAAATTGGAAATTTATCCTTCGAAGAGGTGGAAAAATTCAAATACCTGGGAGCAACAGTAACAAATATAAATGATACTCGAAAGAAAAATTAAACACAGAATAAATATGGGAAATGCCTGTTATTATTCGGTTGAGAAGCTTTTATCATCCAGTTTATTGTCAAAAAATCTGAAAGTTAGAATTTATAAAACAGTTATATTACCGGTACCGGTTGTTCTTTATGGTTGTGAAACTTGGACTCTCACTTTGAGAGAAGAGCATAGGTTAAGGATGTTTGAGAATAAGGTGCTACAGAAAATATTTGGGGCTAAAAGGGATGAAGTTACAGGAGAATGGAGAAAGTTACACAACACAGAACTGCACTTATTTTATTCTTCACCTGACATAATTAGGAACATTAAATCGAGACGTTTGAGATGGGCAGGGCATGTAGCACGTATGGGCGAATTCAGAAATGCATATAGAGTGTTAGTTGGAAGGCCGGAGGGAAAAAGACCTTTGGGGAGGCCGAGACGTAGATGGGAAAATAATATTAAAATGGATTTGAGGGAGGTGGGATATGATGATAGAGACTGGATTAATCTTGCTCAGGATAGGGACCAATGGCGGGCTTATGTGAGGGCGGCAATGAACCTCCGGGTTCCTTAAAAGCAGTAAGTAAGTTAGTCTATTATTATTATTATTATTATTATTATTATTATTATTATTATTATTATTCCTACTACCTCGCCAGTAGACGGGTCATGAAAAGTTACGTAACTGCACGGGTTGGGTCTGTCAGACCCATTTTCTAAATATGAAAGAAGTATATTTATTTGAGTCATAAAATAATAGTTTTATTCTTTTATACAGTTAACACAATAAATTTGTGAATTTCACAAATTTCAGAATAGTATAACCTATAACAATTGCGTCATATATTTTTTTACAAATACAGCAATTCGCAATCTGTGCTTGTGGTTTTCCTTGCACTGCACTTAAAAATTATTTCCAATGAAGGGGATATGTGGTGGTTGTAACATTCATAAATGGTGCGTCGTATTATATCACGTCCGAAATCATCAAATTTCTTGAATTTCGTAACTGTTTGTAATGCAATCTGAGTTTTCTTTTTAGGAGTGTTATCACATTTGCCTTCTTCTTCACTGAAAAATAGATATACATTTTTTTTATATGTGCAGCTTGTCTCTCTAATGAATGACCTCTTTCAACAGAAGTACGAACATTACAATTATTGTCGTCATCACTATGTTGTGCACTCTCTTCAACGGACTCCCATGGTCGCCACATATTTCATTTTAATGTACACTAAAAAACTAAACAGATAATGCAAACTACGTACCCTCCAAGTCGTTACAGAACTGGCAACTATGTGGTGTTTACCTCGCGCTGAACGAAGGAAACAGCAGTAACTTGTGTGGACGTCTGCATTCAGTCCTCAGCCCCTGGTTTTTCTGCGGGCTAACGTACAATACATTTTTTTAGAAAAAACTTTATTCTGGGATATGTAACTTTTTCTGTGGCGAAAGTTCCACTGAAAAGTGACCATTACAAATCCCCAAAATTGACGCACACACTTTAGTTTTAAAATATCCTACAATTAAATTATACTTCGGCACTTCTTATCAACATTATCATCATCATCATCATCAACATCAAGGATTAGACCTTTCGTCCCTTTCCATCTCAAAATTCTTCACTCCATCTTTTCAAGAGTTGGCCCAAATTATTTCCTGCAGTAGGACTGTGCTGAAAGGCAGCCTTAGTTTTCTGGTATCTGGCCTATGCTAGACATTATTTCTACAGTTTTCTTGTACTCGTATGTATTACAATTGTAGCTGCAACTGATTTGACATTCAATTTTTGCCTGATGTCAATACTTTCTTTATAATCAATAATGCATATCTTGCCACGAAACAGATAAATCACATTTCTGATTATTCACTTCGCCTTCTTTGATCTGACATTAATGCCCAGCTTTTGCATCTCCTTTTCCACCTCGTGTTTTAATTTTAATTTTATTGTTTCGCAAAACTTTCTGAATATATGTAACTTCAGTTTAAAATTTTATAATTTTTCATAACCAAAATAATATCGTATACAGGGTGATTCATAAATACATGTAAAAACTTTGTGGGTGTAACGTAGAGGTAAAACTAAAGTTAAAATGTTTTATACAACTTTTCCCGCAAATCCTTGCTTTCAGAGTTATGCAAAATGTCCTATCTTGCTAGGTATCAAAAACATGGACCAGTAAAGCCTTCGGATGTGTAATGCTCGCCTACATAGCGACTGCCTTAGGTGTTTGTTATTCGTACGCCCCTATTACGTACAGTTGATTTCGACCTGATAAAACTTCGTTGACTGTACTTAGATATGTACTGATCTTAGAATTTTACAGACCTCGTTCAACTCATTCCGAACTGTTTCATAACTATTTTGATGTCACTGCCATAGTTACGCAAAGTTCAGAATTTGAATGGCATAAACGAGCGCCTTCAGACGACCCCAAAGGTAGAAGTCTGGTGATCTGACTGGCCAAACAGCTGGTGTTGCACGATTTATCTTACCTACACAACTGAAGCATACTGAACTAACGACAAAATGAATGTGTACCTACGGGACGTGGTGACTGAAGGAACAGCAACAATGCTTTACGACTAAACATACCTGCAAAGTCTTATCAGGTCGGAATCAACTGTAGTGTACGAATGAGAAACACCTACCGCAGTCGCTATGTATGCGAACGTGAAGGCTTTACTGGCCCATGTTTTTTATGCCTGGCAAGATATGGCACTATGCATCATAATTCTGAAAGTAAGGATTTTCGGTAAAAGTTGTATAGAACATTTTAGTTTTATTTTTACCCCTACATTATACCCACAAAGTTTTTACAGGTATTTATGAACCACTCTGTATAACTGAACTTATATGTTCAATAATTTTTCCATCTATTACTACTTTATCCCTTATAGGTTTTAGTTCTAGGAACAATACCGCCTTAATTTTACTTGTTGAAATTTGCATTCCATATTTATTAGTAACGTGGCTTAACTTATGTACAGCTAGCTAACTTTTATTCTCAGATCTCCCTATAATAATGAAGGATAGGTGGAACGGAGAAAAATTCTCTCCGGCACCGGGACTCGAACCCGGGTTTTCAGCTCTACTTGCTGACGCTTTATCCACTACGCCACACCGGATTCTAGTTCCGATGCCGGATTGAATCCCTCTCAGTTTAAGTTCCACCTCTCAGTTTCCCTTTGGTGGCCTACCCTCATGTATTGTGTCACAGAATATGTGACAGTGGCACAATGTCCAACATACTATGTACAGATGTGCACTTATTACGAGTAACTAAGTGGCCGGGATCCGACGAATGAGCGCCGTCTTGAATCCTTAAGTGATTACTTACGCGTATCATATTACTATGATGTACCGAAGTACATGTGATATTTCCGTGCAGGAATTCTGCGTTCGAGTCCCGGTGCCGGAGGGACTTTTTCTCCGTTCCACCCATCCTTCATCATAAGGTAACGCAGAATTCCTGCGCGGAAATATCATATGTACTTCGGTGCATCATAGTAATCCCTATAATAAGTTTATTATCAACCAAGTCTTCCGATCATTCACTAATAAAAAATTAAACTTCTCTTTTGTTTCTATTCCTGTTGAGATGTTTAAGCACCTTGTTTTGTCGCAGTTCGTTACTTTCTCATTACAAGAAATACAGTGAGAAAATATAATGCCGCAAAAAATATATGTTTTGGGTTTTCGCGAATGTACACGTTTCAGTACCACTGAAACGGGAAAGTTCTTTTGGGCATACCGAACATCTGCGTATTATTTACCGTTGTACAGTAAATATAGCTACAAGAGGCAATTAGTAAGTTTCCGGACTGCCCTGAATGTACGCAACACACAAGACCTAGGAAACGGAGAAGTTATTTACGCGTAGAACAAGGGAAGCCCCTGCAATCTATACTAAATGCATCACTTGAAAGGCAGAGAAGAAGACTAGCCATATCGCTCCATATGAGCGATTCCAAGAAAAATCGCAATAGGTCCTTGACATGTTTGCACAAAATCACGTGTAAACGTTTAGTTGTTAAAGACAGTCTGATGCTGTTTGATAGACTGACTCAATAGGCATGGAAGCAATAAAATTATTTTCATTGACACGTACGTCATGGCCTAAAGCTACAATAAATGCAAGTTGAGTTCGGAAATGTTTTGATTGCACCTTGTGTATGCCACTTTTAAATTCCAATTTTCTTACGTAAGAATAGCATTTACGTACTGCTGTGGTTGACTGAAGTTAAAACAATTTTTTTTCCAACTCGTTTTCACTTATTACTTTCGACATTAATTTTCTTCTACATCATGGACTACGTCATCAAAAGTCATGTTTATGTCAATTTATTTTCTGCCTCAGATCATATTTCATATATTTGCCTCTTTATATCTTAATACATATGACTCTGATCATCTGATAAATAGATACTAGGAAGATTTAACGTTTCTTCTGGAATTAATGATTATTTGTTTAATCGTTTTCAAATATTTATAAATCTGGTATTTCTTTTTCTTATTTTTATTATAATTGTTTACCTACCATTTATTTATTAAAACATTTTTATGGTAAGCTTTGTCTTGTAGGCAGCCTCCACTTAGAAAAGGCTAAATAAATAAAGTTTATTCAAAACAAATAGAGAAGAGTAGTCTATCTCCAGCTACTGACTTCAGGAATCTCATATCTGTAGATTCTACTTTTACTTTATCAGATGTATTCATTATCTAGCTTTCACAGTTGTAATTTGTGATTGTAAACTTTAAAGAAATGTTTAAAATGAATGGACCGTCTATCGTGACCAGTTGCTTGATAACTTCATGTTTGAAATTTCCATTCTCGTCATAATTTTCTCATCTTCTTTGTTCAGAATCGGGTTTTTAAATGCTTTACAACTTCAGCTCTCCAAACCATTTTCTCATCAGTTTCTTATATTTTCCTTTTCTCTGCTCTATGACGAAAATCTGTTTCACATATCATCTCATATTCATTATTTACACTTAACATAAGCCGTTGCATTCCACAACCATATCCTCTTAACTGGGGGAGGTGTGACTATATAAATTCTCGTAACAAAGACAGTAGAGCAGGTTTAACGTGGCTGAGATTGGGGGCATGGAAGGGTAATAAAATTGTCAACAAAGGAGATCGCCTTTGTCCACTGTGCGGGGAAAAGGACTCCTATAGACATATTTTATTGCAGTGTGTCGAATTGGAATATATCCGGAGAAAATATCTACCACCCTCGATGCTAAGTCAGAATAGGAGTTCGCTTGCATGTCTTGACCTCATGGGGAATAGAGAATACGAACAAAAGACTGGATTGTTCCTCTTGAAGGCGAGACAGATTAGAACTTCAGCTGTTGAAGTGTGTGATGCGAACTGACGAAGGGATAATGATATCTACTCAATTATACACTTTTATGTCTGTTTTAGGTTAGGATATATTATATAATGTGTTTTGTTTGTGCTATTTTCATTTTAATCTGTGTATTCTTTTGGAGAGTGATTGGATCTAATCATAGGTGAGGGGGGCGAAACCTACAAAGTAGGACTTGTTTTACACAGCACGTACGGTCAGAAGATACGTGCATTGGATGTAAGAGAAAATTCGGATAATATAGTACATCTGTAGGCCTATGTATAATATTGCTCAATAAATCAGTCTGTCCGTCTGTCTATCTGTCTGTCTCTCTGTCTATCTGTTATTTCAATTAGACATTGAAGTTTCTCTATTTTCATTTCTTGGTTTGTAATTTCATGTAACGCCTAATATGGATCGTTAGAGTCTCATTTTAGCTGTTGATAAACATCTTTTATGATTCTATCAAAAAATATATGTCCCAATATGTGTAGAAATTAATATTCTTTCACGTTTGTACTCATTTCATTTCATTTATTGTATTCCATAGATGTTACATTAGCAATGAAGCTTTAGAATAGAATAGAAGGATTTATTTTCGCTGGCAGAGTTCTCTTCCACTCAACCAGCCTTAATCAATACAATACATATTTAAATTACGAATATTTACACTACACTTAAAATATTCTCCAGAAATATTCTTCAGTTAAGTTTTAACGACTAGTACGCCTACATATTTATTTAAATTTAAATAAACCTATGAGAAAAAGTAATAACTTAATTTATGAGCTAATTTAATTCAATCAATTATAATTAAGTTGAGATAGCTAGTAAAATGATAATAATTAATTTAATATAACTTTACTAGAGCTATGTTATAAGGAGAAAAAAATCTAAAATATATTTCTATAATGAGAATATTAATGTGATTGCCATTAGAGGTTTTGTAAATGTATTTAGAGAAATTAATGATAATAATAAGAGTGGACAGATCTTAGTTTCATTATAAGTAACAAATATTAATCAGTAATTAATCTGTTAAGTAATAATTCATGTAATTTTGACCTAAGTGAAGTTATTGTCCAACAACTCCTTACATCACTCGGAAGCGAATTCCAATTTCTAGCAACTGAAACTGTATAAGATGAAGAATATAAAGATGTGGAATAAGTCACAATTTTACAAGATTACAGTTACAATACTTTTTTACAATTTTTTGGCGAGATGTATTGAGATGAGACTGAGGAATCGCCAACAAATTATGTGGTATTTGCCTTATGGTTGGGAAAAACCTCGGAAAAACTCAACCAATTAATCAGACCAAACAGGAATGAAGTGAGGTGAGACCGAAGACTCGCCATGGACCACTCGGCATACGCCCCACGGCTGGGGAAAACTCGGGAGAAGCCAACAATCACTACTAAACGGGAATCCAGCCCAAGCATAACATATTATGTATTTAAAATCTCCGTATTCATAGACATTCTTAGCGCGGGCTTCCGGTGGATGATCAGCGTTTTTCGTATTCATAAACCAGTGTTAGCGATAGGATATGATTTGAATTCTGTACAAGTAACCAGTGGATAGCCGGGGCTAGTTTAGCACGCTCGTAGCGCGTGCTGCGAAATGTCTATGAATAGCACCCTAATTGTTGTGATTTTTACGACCTTGAATTCGTTTCAGATTTTTGTATTTGCTTTCCATGAAATTTCTCTTTCCTTAACATGACGCTCTTATAACCATTGTATTAAGAACTTGACCTGAAGTCACTTATTCGTTGTCTGAATGGCTTTAATTCCATTAGCCGAGGTGCTTTAGTACGTGTAGAGTCACCTGACCGCACAGAGACGATACGCTCCTCGGTGTTCCGTTGTTTCTGCACCCTGGAGAGACTGCAGCCCGCACTGCAGCGGGCTGTGGCTTTGATGTCACTGGTTCCACTGTAGTAGTAGCAGCAATGTTTTGTCTGCGAGAGCAGGAATTGAATCTAACATAACCGACTTCTCTTGTATCACTTAAAAGTAATGCAGTTAACTCTGTTTCGGACAAAAACAGAGCCCATAAACGACAAATAAACGGCATTTATTTTGCATTAAAAGTAACTTTTATTCTACTTTACACAACTTCCATAGCCTGGTATTACACAGAAACAAGATAGTTACGAATAATCAAGCTCTGGTACAAAATACACTTTTCGTGTCGTTCTTTAACAGTTTCCAATACGATGAGAATTTTCTTCTTTCTCTATAGACATTAATTTTTCTTTTCATCTGCTTTTTCCTCTTACATCTCATTCTATTCCACTTCATAATCTCAAATATTGAGTTCTATTGGCCTTTTGCCATTTAACTACATTAATTTCAAAGTGACCTCAAGCACTATACAGAGTGGAAGTGTTTTTTAGTTGGTTATTTAACGTTATTTAATGACGCTGTATCAACTACTAGGTTATTTAGCGTCGATGACATTGATGATAGCGAGATGGTATTCGGCGAGATGAGGCCGAGGATTCGCCATAGATTACCTGGCATTCACCTTACGGTTAGGGAAACCCTCGGAAAAAAACCCAACCGGGTAATCAGCCCAAGCGGGGATCGAACCCGCGCTCGAGATCAACTTCAGACCGGCAGGCAAGCGCCTTAACCGACTGAGCCACGCCGGTGGCTGGTGGAAGTGAAATAGCCTTGCAGATTTCCAGAGCGAATAGCTCTATAGGCCTATGTAACAAAAAAGTATATCATATTGGTGGAAAGTTCATAGTGCTTCAGAAACAAAATGTTTTTTCTCAAATGTTTAACAATCTCTTATCGGGTAAATATTGCGAGTAGGATCGTGATTTTTGTCCATATCGATAGGAAATCTAATAATGAATAATTAATCCCTTTGGCGTATTTCAATAGCGTGAACGGTTTTCGTGTAAATTTAATTTTAAAATCCCTAAATTCAAGCCATTGCACGAAGCGAGCGAGTTACGTCTCGGCAGAATGCAGCTTACGTACGGAGACTCACCGAGTCCGTTGACCTCTTACATCAGTATCACGAGTAGAGTGTATTAGCGACGATGTTGCCGGACTGCTGAAACTTCAAACGTAATTTTCTAATTAATCGTACATTTAATCACATAACGTAATATAGGTTTTCTATGCATTTGTGTGTACTCTGTCGTCCTTTTCAAGATGCAAGGTTATTTCACTTCCACTCTGTATAGGTAATAAAAAATTAAAATAAAACCAATCATCTACATCCAGCCGCGTATTTCACTCAGCACTGGCGTACTGGTCTTCCAGCTAGGGGTCCATGTTCGATCTCCGGCCTGGTAGTGATGGAATTTGTTTTATAGAAAGCAGATGTTGCAAAGGATTTCCTAGGGGAACTTTGTCTACCTCTGTCATTTCAAAAACACTTCCCACCTTCCCTCATTTCGTTTATCATCTAGTCTACATTAGTTAAAAGTACACTGGGGGTGAAGTCTTGAGAGTAGTATGGATCTCCGATGTTGATATAGCTTTTAAGGGCTTGTGTGTTCAGACGGCTCTATAGTTTATTAGATCTCCTCTGGGAATGGAACCTGTCTCTATCAGGGATAAGACAAAATGGCTCGACTGTCAGTATCGGATTCAGGAATGTCACCAAGGCCACCTGTCGAACTGGAACAATTATATTCTTATAGGACGCACAATGGGCCAGTGTTAGCCTAAGTGCATGAATTCACCCCCGGTTCGGCATCCGGCATCCGACAAGCCGGCTAGCCTTGATCTTTTTTTTTTTTTAAATAATTCAAGCATTGTTTGGTTGCTCAGATGTTGTTCTTAAAATCTTAAGGTACTATTTTTTGTATCCCATTCTTAAAATCTCGACTATTACGGCGTATATTTGTTTTTATTCTCGAAACCTAAGCATTTAATTGAGATTTATTTTAAACTAACTTTTATGCCAATCCTAGTTTGAAGTTCAATATTTAATCTTAATCGTTATATGCTTTTAAATCTTAAAATATTACAAAATATTTAATTTAATTTCCTAAAATCTAAACTCTTAATTGAGATCTTATGCGCAAAAATATGTTTTTCTTTCTGACATTTATTATTATTATTATTATTATTATTATTATTATTATTATTATTATTATTATTATTATTATTATTATTATTTCCAATCTATTTTAATTCATTTCTTGAAATCCTAGCCGATACTGTTACTTTGATTCTTGAAATCAGCCACTTTAATCTTCAAAGCTCATTTATATATGTAAGTAGGTCATTTATTATTTGAAGGACTCGGGCATAAAACATGGTAACTAACATTTTGGACAGAAATTAGATATGTAGCGTATAATATGGTAGCTTACATTCTGTGTCTAATGCAGTACAGAGTTGTTTCCGATCTCTGATAACGAATTTGAATGGCATCATGTGCGTCAGAAGTCACACGACAGCTGAACTGTGGCGCGGAGTGACAGACAAGTAGTGAGTGATCTTATAGTCAGAGTGCACGGCGACTCACAGCAGAAATTCCCAAGAAAATCGAGCTTTTTTGGAAGGGGTACATAACAACTCTTTCCGATGCCAAGTACAGTTCAGTGAAAATAAAAGAAGCCTGTAATAAATGAGGTTTCGTTATTTCCAAGAAAGGCAATTTCTATGTACTTAAGAAGATTGGTAAAGTTCGAATGGAATTCATTTGTATCATCTCTTGGGGTGCGGCGACTTGTGATGGGGGGTGGATTTGCTTGCTTTTTCCACTCTGGAATTATTCTCATCCGAGCTTTGCCAGTCCTATTAGGTACACACAAGATTCCTTTCTTGGAAATAACAAAACCACGTTTTTTGCAGGCTCCTATGATTTTCACGTAACTGTACTTGGCATCGAAAAGGGTTGTTATATACTCCTCCAAAAAGATTCGATTTTCTTGGTCATTGCTACTGTGATACACCGTGCACTCTGATTATGAAATCACTCACTACTGGTCTGTCACCTCTCGCCGCAATTCAGCTGTCGGTGTGATTCCTGACACACATGACGTCATTCAAATTCGTTATCAGAGATCGGAAACAACCCGTTGTTAGTTTTCCAACATCTCAACAGATGGCAGAAGTATAGATACAAATTTTACTTTTCTGGTAACTATACAAACTGTTGCATATATAAATGTTTATCTACCTAATAACTTCAAAACACTAAACCGTCATTTACCATGTTTTACTCCCGAACCCCTCATTTGATAGGTCGCAGTATCGTAAATTTTCAGGCGTGAGATTTACATAGCTATTCCGCTTGTTGTAAACAATGTCATATTCCTTGTAAGAAAACGGAATACAATAACAAGACTACTGTTATGCTATATTAATGAAAATATTATTTAACATGTTGAGTGAAGTACATAGTTATACAACGTTGAAAAAATTTGCATGACTTGCTTTGTATTTATGACTATTTCTCCTCTGCTACTTCCCCCTTTCTCTCTTACGGTCATGTTTTATTTGATAAATAACAGACAAGGGTTGCTGTTGTTTATTCATTGGCGGCAGATCTGGATCTCAGCACGTGAATCCGCATTCTAACCCGTCGGTTCTTGTGTGTCAGACGCCCCACACATATTCTGTCGAGCTAAATATGTAATCGTGTGCACAGTAACGAGGTAATTGAGCACTGGGAATCCTAATCTGACACGAAATTAACTTGTGCATAATTTTGCCATTCTACTGAGAATTTGAGGAACCATCTGGCATTACACAAATAATTTAAAGTCCGCAAACACGATAATACAAAGGGTTTCAAGACGCATCTTCCACAGACACAATGTCTAATCATATTTTTGTTCACACATTCTTTTGGACATTGTATTTAATGTTCACTTTTTTTTTAATTCCATTTCTGTTCTGGCCGACACCATTCATGTCCGCTAATGTAACGTTCATATTCCACAACGTCTATTTTGAGCTAAAATCAGCATTTTCTTCATTTCACTTCGCTATTTTCTCTGAAGTCACATATTTCTTCAAGCAAGAAATTTTATAAAATAAATAATTTCATATAGGTCAAGTCCATTTACATCGGAAGGAAAATAACGGGCTGTCTCTTCAAATGTTTCGAGTTGTAGAAGACATCTTAGCAATATACAGTAAGTTCCGAAAGTCTTGTTACTTCTCCTTGATTGTATGTTGATGTGCATCCATTTTGTACATGTCATAGCAGATGTGTGGCAATGGTTGATGCTTTACGTTTGAGTTTGTTTAATGATCCAGAACATCAGTATGGGCACCATCATTGTCGCGGCATAAAATGATGGGCACCATGTCCTGTGTAAAATTTTCCGCAGCAAAGGTGGTGTGATTTCCCTGTGGGGAATAATTAATCAGCATGTCTAGAAACATTGATAGCAGACAATTGAAGGGATTAAGGATGTTTGAGAATAAGGTTCTTAGGAAAATATTCGGGGCTAAGAGGGATGAAGTTACATGAGAATGGAGAAAGTTACACAACGCAGAACTGCTCCCATTGTATTCTTCACCTGACATAATTAGGAACATTAAATTCAGACGTTTGAGATGGGCAGGGCATATAGCACGTATAGACGAATCCAGAAATGCATATAGAGTGTTAGTTGGGAGACCGGAGGGAATAAGACTTTTGGGGAGGCCGAGACGTAGATGGGAGGATAATATTAAAATGAATTTGAGGGAGGTGAGATATGATGATAGAGACTGGATTAATCTTGCACAGGGCAGGGACTGATTACGGGCTTAGGTGAGGGCGGCAATGAACCTTCGGGTTCATTAAAAGCCATTGTAAGTAATTACAGGCTTGCAGAAGTGGACGCTAATTGTGGCGTAAGTCATAAGGCGGAATACGTCTCTCATCCCTTCCTTCCACCTTCGCGTCATTGACTTGGTAAGGGAGGGGATTTGTATTCAGTGTCTGTGTTATGTGATTTCGTACGGGTCACAAAGACGTCATTCAACGCCCGTGACTGTGGACGGGGAACCAACGCTTTCCCCATACTTCCAGCCCTCTCTCGCCAGTACTGCATCCCTCCTGTAGTACATGGCAAGTACGAGCAAGAATTTATATTCTGTGCTGATCGTGTGATTGGAATGGATTTTTTTCTGTTTTCTTTGCAATATCTAACATTGATGTTTCTCATGTACTCACTAAGTCTGTCTAACAAGTTCAAATATTTGTAAAAAATTTGTTATGTGTTAAGCCATCTTACAACGGATAATCATGTTAGGAAATTGAGAGGGACTGGAAGTGTACAAGACAAAAAGCGTAGCAGGCGACGACATGCTTCAACCGAGGAAATCCTAAACAACATAAAGCTTCTGTTTGTGGAAAATGTTTTTTTTAACAAGGTTATATATTCTACTCGTCTGTTCAATGCAATAACAATCAGTGCTAATGATGAATATCTTTTATGATTATCTTGCTGGCTGTTTGACGGAAGCAGGTAGCGTAGCTGCTAATAGTAAACGTGCCGCTTGGAGATAAGAAAATAAAACGGAATTACTGTATTTCCATTCACTTTCAACCAGAATTATTCCTCTTCAAAATGGACCCAGTCTTAGCTTAGATAGCAAACATAATTTCTTACGAAAAGAAAGCAGGATTCCATATTCTACAAATCCTGTAATATTTTTATATCTAAAATAGCTGCCAATATAGTTTTTCTTTCAGGACATCCATTCTCCTTCTATTCGCATTACACCAATGCTCCATTATCACCATTCATCATCTCATCATCTCTCTGCAGTTGAAAAGAGACATGAAATGAATTTCAATATAGGGATATATTGTCGTGGATATAAAACTTGTATTTAATTTGAGTATAAAAGAATAATGATTTCCCTTTAATAGTATTTTTGCCCGTAACAAAGTATGTCCTCAAGCCCCTCGTTAAACTGAGGTAATTTTTTATCCATTTGTGGAGACTATCGTCTTTCGTTTTCTCAATCGCCATATTATTATATATCGTAATAAATATTTAATCATTTTTAAAAACTCCACATTCCACAGTTAGCAAAGCAGTCACTGTTAATGTCTTATAAGATTTGTGTAAATATTTCCAACGTAAAGTTCTACAAACCACAATCTTTCTCATTTCAGTACATTCCTATTTTCCTTGTAATCAAATTCCGCTTTCTATTGTTTCCTTTCACATTTTTATCTTAGAATTGCGTGTCTAGGTCTTTCGCTTCCTATTGTGTATGCTTCTTGTGATAAGCTTTTTCTTCTGCCTTGCTGTTTTAATTAGCTTTAATTGATGTTGTTTAGTTTATTACTGCTGTGTTTGGATCATATTCTTTGGTTTCTCTCTCGAAATATCAGGAAGAAAATATAATCGGATAAACGACGTCGCTAATAAAGCTAAAAATCGCATCTTTTTTCGGCGTAATGGAGCCGCCGCCCGTCGGAAAGGAACGTAAGTACTTGAAAGTAGCCAAGTTTATAATTTAAGGTGCTTTTTCTTAGGCTTAAGAATGAGTTATATGCCTTAAAATATTAAATTGTATGCTTATTGTTAAACTTCGTATCAAGAAAATTCGCGAATTCATTATCTGCAGAGAAATCGGCCAAAATTGCACTGCTCAATCGCCTTCCTTTCCTAATGCTGCATTGTACGAAGCGAACGCTTGGCAACGTCTTGGCATCTCGGCAGCTTACATACGGAGACTCACCGAATTCGTTGACTTCTTACATCTGTATACGAGTAGAATATATTAGCGACGATGTTGTCGGACTGCTGAAACTTCAAAATTGATCTTCTAATTAACCATGCATTTGATCACAAAATGTAATGCAGATTTTCTATTCATTTACGTGTACTCTAACGTCTCTTTCAATCTGCAAGGTTATTTCACTTCCAATCTGTACATATTTACTTAAATCTAAAAAGAAAAAGTCTAAAAGGCCGTTAAATATCTGAAACCTCGCAGTGAAACCGTAATATATCAATAAAATTGTTTTGTTCTTTGAAATATGATGGAGATTATTTCAGGACAATATCTGTAGAATTCATTTCTGGACAGTTGTTTTTAAATTCTATTTCTATACAGATCTAAACTATAATAGAGACCGGTATGTTTCCAGTAAGAGCAGAGATATAAATGCACATAATTTGGCATAGCTGGGTAACGTAGCGCATTATAATGGAAAGTTAATGACATTAGCTAGTAATCAGAGATATTGAACCGTGTTAGTGGGCGCACATAGCGCCATAGGTGGCAGTATTGCATTTCCATCGGATCTCTCCCAGAGCGCGCTGTTTGTAATAGTCCCGAGGGGAACTTAACCTGGTGATCGTAACGAGGGGAGGCCATAATGTCCCAGATATCACGTGCCAGCAAAAACCAATTACATATTAATTGTGAGCACACAATTACTTCATTTGTTTTCGGTAATGGTAAACATTTTTTTCTCTCCATTCTAGAGGTTACTGTGTTTTTCCTTTTACTGCAACAAGGCTAGTCGAAGAATATGTATGTATGTATGTACATATTCACACTGCAAATGGGTATATACTCGGTGGCTGTGGTAACTAATTACACTCAATAATGACAATTATTAATAATAAACACAATTAATAAAAAATACAATTATTAATAAATTAATAATACAAATAATAATTAATAATAATAACAACAGGAAGCATCCTAAATTAAATGAAGCACGATCACTTAAAATAACATTTAAAGTAAATCTAATTTGGATCTTAACCCTAAGTTCGAACTAAAACCCACGAGTATGATATGTTCATGCCTGCACAAGTACCTTTCAGCACTACACTCACTACAGCACTACACGCTGATAACTCACTCACTGCACTGGAACTACGACACATTTCACTGATTCTATACTGATTTCACTAACACTTCAGAAACATTTTACTGTTCAAATACTTTGCACTGTCATTATAAACTATAAAACTTCACTGACAGAAACACACTTGACTTACACAACACACTTCTTCACTGACACAACACGCTTTTTCACTCATACAACACTTCAGTAACAAAATATTAATTACCTTTAAATAGTGTGTACATAAATATACTACCGTCTATTAGTAAAGTCCTTAAGCCTATTTTTAAATACATTTTTAGTTATTATTGGTAAAGCCTTCAGTAAGTCTGCAGGTAAATCATTCCAGTCCCCGATAGTATGATTGAGAAAAGAAAACTTTTCAGTGTCCGTCCTCTGTCTTCTTTCCCTCAATTTATATGAGTGGTCGTTCCTTGAAGAGTAATTTGGCGGCTGCAATCTATTTTTTTATTTCTCTCCAGGCAGGCTCACCTCTGTATATTAATCAATAGTACGGCTTCCATGTGTGTGTTTAATATATTTTTATTTTTGTTATTATTATTATTATTATTATTATTATTATTATTATTATTATACTGAGTGGAAATTTAATTCCTAAACTTCTCAAACTCAATCAAGTGATAAAATCAGTATTTGCTATGATTGTTGTTACATTGTTAATAAATTTAATTTCTCGGAATTTTTCGCACACTTAGAAATTTGGGGATAGCGCAATCTGACTTGTCACTGACTTAAGTGACTGTAGGCTTGTTTCAACCTCTAGTTTCTAATGATCCATCCATACCGCACAGTTACGGTAATAGTCACACTGCATCCGCTGTTTTACACTGGCATACACAGCGGACTCATCGGATGACCATGCTCTGCAGAGTCTGTGATCATACTGCACAGACCTATACCGAGATCTCTCATCAGTATTAAATTTAATCAAATTTTATGCTACGCCCATTAAAATAGTTGAGCAGTTGTATTTAGAAAGTTACCTATTGAATTTTTTAAAATATTGTTATTAGGGGACGATAGAAGCGATTGGGTTATAACCAAAGCCACCGTTTCTGGAGTGTGAAATTAGTAATAGGAACATTGAGAGCTAATATCTTATCTTTGCCAGAGTCTGTGGGCGTGAGAGCTGACAACTACTGTGATTGGCAGATTGTTGACGTCACATCTGTTCAGGAGGTGGTACCACTCTCAGTCGAAGTGGCAACATGCCACTGACTGGACAGTGTACTGAAGAACGCACCCCAGAATATGTAGAGTTTCATATTCTATTCCAATGGCTGATGAAGCACCCACTTAAATTTTATTAGTAGTATTTTAGAATGGAACCTAAGACGCTCTTATAGCAAAGAAATTAGTTTCTCATTGTCAACCATTTCGTTAAAGAAACGGAAACAAGACAGTGATAAGAGCATTGTGCTTAGCATCAAACTATACTACAGATTGGCGCACACGGACGGAAAAAAATAGAATTATTATTTCCATCGTCAGTCTGTGGAAACTAGAGATGAACAAAATTAACTTCCGCTCTCGCTCCTTGTGGTCGTTGCATTTGTCTTTCGAGTCTCGTCTCGTCGTTCTCGTGCGCTTCGAGTCTCGCTCATCATTCTAGAAATAGCATTTGGTCGGCGTGGAAAGATTTCGTAACTTTTAATAATACATATATTGAAATAAATAGCATTATGAATGTTTAAATGAGACAGAAAGACAAAACAACAGTATCTCAGTTATCAAAATGTTTTGGTTCTATTATATATTATCTATGGTTATATAAATAGAAAAAAAACAATTCTCAAATAAATTTGCATTTCTAAGAAACATAAAACATAACCTTAATATCTTTTTACTTGAGATTGCACACTTGATCTCAAACATATAAAAAGAAAATTCCTTGCCTTTTAATAAGGGCCTAGTAATTAAATAAAGATTGGGGAACAGATTATTACACACTGAAAGGTAGAGATGATGTTTCAAATAGGCTACTTGATTGTTTATACATATATAACAGTTGCCAAAGTAGATAGAAGTTCAGTCAGGTATAAACAACTGTGGCGATTCAAGGCTACTTGACGATCGGGACTTCGGGAGTGATCAATCTCGGCGTCTCGAAACATTCACAAGCAGTCTTTACGTCAACGACGCGACGTATAGAACATTTTCGTGCGGGTTTTCGGCTTTGCGGGCGCTGTTAGTCTTGCTTTCTCGATAGTTGTTCATCTCTAGTGGAAACGTATATCCCAATGCAGCACGGCTTTACTGTGAACGCCTCCACTCAATGCATTTGTTTGTTCGACCGTTGTCGACAGTGTATGTCAGTGTAAGATTCTGATACAAAGTATCACTACTAACTTCATGCATTAAGCAGGTTTTACAATGGACCCTTACGTTTATATTTCTTTTTATATAAGAATATGGTACATTTTGGTACCCATATTTACTACAAATTTTAGTAGAATTTTTACCTGATTTGATATATAACTTAATTTCATCAAAGATCCTCTTCCAATGCGCGACGAGGACAACACCGAAGGTCGGAAAGAAATCTACAATTTTGGAAGTTACTCTTAAAAGGGGACAGTATAATCAGTAACAAAGTTCAATGTACTACTTGTCAAATATCTACTTCTTTGTCATTCTCGTCCCGTCTTTGCTCCATTATCTTATCCAATTTTCTCTGAACAGCCTTTTTAGTTAAAAATTATATGAACAGAAAAATAGTAGTCAGTCAATAATCATGCATAAATAGGTCTACAATGCAAAGTACATTAGAGATGGGATAAACTGTTCTTTTTAAGAAACAGTTTCGACTGTAACTGTGCCAACTGTTGCAAGTGTTCCAACTGTTTCAACTTCTCATCTGTTTCAGGAACATGTTTCAAAGCCCTTCAATCGTCTTAAATCAGCTGTTCAGTGTATTATGACGACTAAAGTCAGTCATTTTTCGTAGGTTACTGTTAAGAGTACCGTAAATATCTACAGACGTGGAAAAATTATTAGACTAAATTAATTATATGTGCAACGAAGTTGCATTTATTGGTAGAAATAATGAACAAAAATGTATTTCGCACAGATATAATGAACAGAAAATTGAGATTTGAGGTTACTAATATTTTGTAAACATTCCCTTATTCTTTATTAACACGTTGATTTTGTCAGGGATGCTGGAAACCAAAATTTGACACTTTCTTTGAATATTAGCATCATTTAGCCAGATATGAGACAGTACTTAAATAAGTCCATGTGATGTTGTAAGCCTCTTTTTGTTCACTTTCTTCTTCAATATAGATCACAGATTTTCAATTTCGTTCATGTCCGGTCTTCTTGCAGGCCATGGGAGAATATCTTCTGCAGTATATAATTAAAACACCAGTAGTACCAACATAGCTAGAAAAAACATACTTAACCATTGGAAGAATATACCAGAAGATGTAAACAATCATATTTACAACAATAGAGACTCTGTGAATTATACTGATAGTTGATATGACGAATTATATTATGTTTCCAAGAAAAGTTTTAGTCTAATAATTTGTCCACGTCTGTACAATTAAAATGAATTTATTTTAGTGAAAAATAACGTATATAACCGTAGGATAATTTAATAACAATAAAACATTATCTGATAATATTTTTGCAGTATATTAATTAACACCATGTCAGGGCACGATAAACATAATTATTCTCCATCAATGGGCAGCTAATAATTAGGCCTATTAATATCGGATTTGTTAGGGAATTTGATTCGTACAAATAAATTCCGCGGTACTACACACTGTTGAACGAAGGCCGTGTGGAAAATCTTTATTATATCTACTTTCGATTGGAGGTTGATGATAGCGCTACATGTAGCCTTTGCAGACAGCGAAGAAAGGAAAACTGTTTAGAAATTAAACTGTTTATCTCTTGGAACCATGTGGAAAGTTGAAGTGATCACTGGAGCAGTGTAACTCTCTTTGGAACAGTTGGAACAGGTTATTTCACGAAACTGTTTCATACTGAAACAGTTTCAATTGTGAAACAGTTTCAAAAAAACTGTTCCAGCTATTTTTACCCATCTCTACTACAGGTAGAACCCGGCAAAGAATATTCTATGCTATTATTCGATGTTTAAGAGTTGTGCTTTTTGTACCACAGACCTCTCCCCAGCTTCACAAGTAGACGTCATTATTTTTCTTGTTGTTGCAGGTGCGGTGGGAGGCGATGATGACGGAGATGATAAGGAGAAGGAAGAGGAGGCCGAGCGAGAACGGCAAGAGGCCATCAGGGAGGCTGAGGAGAGGCGGAAAGAGAAGCACCGGAAGATGGAGGAAGAGAGAGAGAAGATGAGACAGGAGATCAGGGACAAGGTACGTAGACACGTCATTATTGTAGCTTGTATCACGAGAAATATGTGATGTCACGCCGCAAGAGATATGTCACTGATCATGTCATATCTTGCTATACAATGAGAAATTCTTGGAAAACAGCATCAAAATTATATAATGAACCCAGCAAAGAACATATTTCAATGCAAAATAACCGCGAATTTGAACTGCCATGTCACAAACTACGTAGGCAGTAAGGGAGTATTGATTAGACATTTTCTCGTTCATTTTCATGATTAGGATATAGAGATGCTGTACATGAATGTCACTGTTTTTAGACATACAAAACTCCCATGCCATTGATATTCCTCTGTAAAATCTAGATAGAATCTAGATGTCGAGTGTTATAGCCAGTGCCAGCGTTTTTGGCGCATGTCCTTGAGTAAAATGCCAGTCAGTGAGCACTTGTTGCCATTGCAGCTGAGAACGGTACCACTCAGCACGTCTCGTCAGCAATCTGCCCACTGCGTCAAAGGCAAGACACTCGCACTTCGCGTTTCTGGGCTTGAGTACACTGTCCAGTCAGTGGCATCCGTTGCTACTTCGGCTGAGAGTGGTACCACCTCCTAAACAGTTGTCAGCTTTCTCGCCCACATTTTGTGGCAAAGATAAGATACTCGCTCTCAACGTTCCCATTATTTATTTCACACGTCAGAAACTGTGGCACTGGCTGTATACGTATATTTACGGCACATGCTTAAGAGAATTCAAACTAGGTAAATTTACCGGAAGACAATTTCTCACTGTACCATCTTTATTTTACGGACAGACATTTCTGCGGGATAATGTCTTGATTAACATTGCATAATCCTGTGATGGATGACATCATGTGAGACCGTATAAATTTTGAATAGATAGAGCAGGAAATAAAATGGGAAAATATGACACAATAGACCTGCAAAGGCCCCGGAATTTAAGGACGTAACGTGAGACCACAATAATAGATATTTAAGTTGTAGATTTATATTCCTGCGACGTAGTGGCAATCTTCTTAGAATAATTTAAACACCTGAGATCTTTCAAATACTGAAAAATAATGAACATGGTCATGACATCCAAGTGTTGCATCTATAGTTGAGTCCCTGTATCTTAAGTTCGTCAACCAATGATCAGCTGTCAAGATCTCGTAACATTATTGGCCCATGGCTTTCATAGCAGCTTTGTTGTCAGTTTCCCTTGTCGAACGATAGAGAGAGAAAATGCAGAGCCTTCATTCAGGTTGACGCTTTGTCCATCTACGTAGAGTGGTAGGAGGCATTGTCCATAACAGTGAAAGAGCCGGCAGGTATGTTTGGCAATATTCTGTCCCTAAACCGTTCGACATGCCTGCCTGCATCAATTTCTGCATGATAATCTCATCTTCTTAGACTTAAATCCGTAACTATCCTTTGATAGAGCCATCTGTCGAACCTCCATAACAGAAAATAACAAGTTCTCCTTCACCATTAGGTCGCTTCAGCATTCCAAAAACCGTCACCAACGTTATGAGAATTCTCTTTTGTTATTCTTTTTATCGTCGACACATAGCCACAGAGCTTCTGCCATACCTTGAACTACAGTAGCTGTAAAAAGGATAAAAAAATATTTTCTTAGCTTAAAGACAATCTATCGCTTGTAAATGCAGAACAGGCCACTTCTTCTCATCACTATCCATGAGTTGCATTCGACCTGTTAGACTGCTGGAACACAGATGACTAGAAATTCTTCAGTTTGGCAACGATGCCACTGTACGCGTCGCTTCGTTTCAGCGTCAGAGCTCAAGATAGAGTAAGGTAACGCCACCATAAATAGTTCCTTTCATTGCTGAATAATTTTCAGCAAATCAAAAGAATATGTTCAAGTGATGGATCCTTACAGATTACCATACATATCTTTCAATTATAAACCTATGCATAAAGAATAAAAGTGGGATGTCCAAGAAAACTATCTAATGGCAATCTTAAAAATAATTACTTCTTTCACCACCGTAACATGATTAATCTGCACTTGTTTATACTGATGCTGATGATAATATTATAATACTTAAACACTTTACGCCTTATTAAAGAACAGCCATTTGACTTCCCTTGCGTTTTTCCTCTTTTCTCGTGGACATGTCCATTTTCATCTGTCTTTTATTTTCAGGTTCCATAATAATTGATATTTTTCCCACTGGCCTCTTTTACATCAAACTTAAAACTCCTGCTACAAGAATCATTTCACTATATATATATATGTCAATCTCGTCCAGTCTCTTCTAGACTTTCTGTGAACTTGGTTGTTTTCAATAGTCTTTGCAACCTGCAATGTTTTATTCGGTGGCGAACGGTGGGTTTTAAAGTTGAAGAAGCCAAACGTGACTGATGAAAGGTTGCATTTTATATAATATTAAAAAATATAGGACCTTCACGTACCTTAATACTATTACATAGGCCTACTTGTACAGCAAATTCACTCGACGATCCTCTTCCTTCGCAAACCGATCAATGAGGTCACAATATACTGCTGAACATCTACTACTAGAAGTATCTAGAGACTAGTCTGAATTTATTTCTAAACTATCAATATTTAATACACTGTATAAATAAATAAGTTATATTTCGTAACACAAAAGAAAAAAATAATATAAACACCCGCAAAGAAGAAAAAATTCTGCCAACATAAAAACTTTTACGCTGGGAGAGAAAATTAACAATTCATGACGCGCTTTTCTAAAGCGAAGAAGAAATAAAGGGAGAGAGAGAGAGCTTGCCAATATAGCTTAACATAGCAGAAAGCAGCGGAGACTAGCAATACACTTGTCGACGCTGGGTAGGATATCTCCAAATTCGCCTCCTCTCGCTGATTTTAGTCAGGTTTAAACACTCCTCTAACCAGCTATCTTATTGGTTGAACTGCTGTTGTCATTGTTACCGAGGAAAAGAGTTATACAGTTGTCTCCGCTGTGCTACTCGCATAGACACTGCAGGCTGCTCGATGTCGATTGTACAGGTTATCTGTTTTCTTTCGGTACAAATTATTTGTCCTGTCTATAGCGAGCGGGCATCACCAACTGGATGTGGTCGTCTTGACGTAACTTACATCTTAGTCGTACTGAATAGTAAAATTAATATAAAAGTAGTCCACCCTGTGGAGTAACGGCTAGCGCGTCTGGCCGCGAAACCAGGTGGCCCGGGTTCGATTCCCGGTCGGGGCAAGTTACCTGGTTGAGGTTTTTTCCAGGGTTTTCCCTCAACCCAATATGAGCAAATGCTGGGTAACTTTCGGTGCTGGACCCCGGACTCATTTCACCGGCATTATCACCTTCATTTCATTCAGACGCTAAATAACCTAAGCTGTTGATAAAGCGTCGTAAATAACCTACTAAAAAAATATATAAAAGTAAAAAGTCCGGCATTTGCTATAACTTGTCTATGATCTTACTTCAGCTGGAATTAACACTGCGATATTGTATTCTGGTAAACTATTAGGGGAGGTACGGCCTCCATTGCCTCCTCTGAAAATCCGTCGTTGATTTATGGTCATACTATTGTGTGTTTCTTTCTTCCAGTCAATCCATTATAGGTGTTTCATAATCCACCATCATTTTAATATTATTTTTGCATGTTATTATCTGCGGATTTTCATAATTCGTTGGAGGACGTCCATCTCACGTGCCTTCAGTTTATGGCGAAATTTTATTTTACATTTATCAAGTCATAAAAATGCTTAAATAATGTATTTTATTCATTAGTATTGAATTCTAACAACCACTTAGCCTGTTCTAGCTCTTTAAAAACTTCATTCAAAAACCAGAAACTTGGCACTCTAGATCAATATTAAATTTACAAACATACAAAAACTTACCCCCAGAACATCCTGAACACTCAACTCAATTTCAAAACACACACCATTTTCGATACAATCATGAACACACCCCACCACAACAGGAAACCAGAAGAAAGCGCGGGACCTTCACTAGGCTTTGGACAATGAAGAACAACGCTTCAAAACTAGTTAGCCAGATAATTTTCTAAAAAAGCTAACATAGTAAAGAACTTGTAAAGTTAATCATTGCTTTAAAAACTTATGAATTTCTTAGATTCACTCGTTTGAGTACTTCGAAATTGGTCCAAATGATATTAGTTTTTAGGTTTTCCCGTTGACTATGATCAGAATCAGACTTTTGAGCATTCCACCGTGTCCTGGAACTTGATATTTCCAACCTTTCGGAACTACATACAGATTCCATCACCAGGGCGGATGTTGGGCTGTTAAGCCAGGCTAGTCCGGACGCTAAAGCAATGGTTTTAATTGACTAGAAAACTAATTGCTGAAGTCAAATTAGATACTCGGAACAACATGAACATATATTATAATAGAAACTTGGCACTCTAGATCAATATTAAATTTACAAACATACAAAAACTTACCCCCAGAACATCCTGAACACTCAACTCAATTTCAAAACACACACCATTTTCGATACAATCATGAACACACCCCACCACAACAGGAAACCAGAAGAAAGCGCGGGACCTTCACTAGGCTTTGGACAATGAAGAACAACGCTTCAAAACTAGTCAGCCAGATAATTTTCTAAAAAGCTAACATAGTAAAGAACTTGTAAAGTTAATCATTGCTTTAAAAACTTATGCATTTCTTAGATTCACTCGTTTGAGTACTTCGAAATTGGTCCAAATGATATTAGTTTTTAGGTTTTCCCGTTGACTATGATCAGAATCAGACTTTTGAGCATTCCACCGTGTCCTGGAACTTGATATTTCCAACCTTTCGGAACTACATACAGATTCCATCACCAGGGCGGATGTTGGGCTGTTAAGCCATGCTAGTCCGGACGCTAAAGCAATGGTTTTAATTGACTAGAAAACTAATTGCTGAAGTCAAATTAGATACTCGGAACAACATGAACATATATTATAATAAAAGTGTGTGTGAAAAGGAACTATAATTAATTGATTTTCATTTATAAAACTAATTAATAATATCATTAGCACAGAGACAACATCCGAGCAATTACATTATAAAAAAGGGGTCATTAATATGAACTTTGTACTGTACTATGAGGTGCAGATGATGTTATATTTATTATTTGAAGTAAACTGAATATAAAAAACGTTATATTAGTATTGAAATCAGTGTGTACTAGTTATAATCATCATGCTAGTCAGTAAATAGTCTTCAGAACTGGCCAGGTTTCATCCAGAAGTCCACACCTGTGGAGTAACGGTCAGCGCGTCTGGCCGCGAAACCAGGTGGCCCGGGTTCGAATCCCGGTCGGGGCAAGTTACCTGGTTGAGGTTTTTTCCGGGGTTTTCCCTCAACTCAATATGAGCAAATGCTGGGTAACTTTCGGTGCTGGACCCCGGACTCATTTCACTGGCATTATCACCTTCATCTCATTCAGACGCTAAATAACCTGAGATGTTGATAAAGCGTCGTAAAATAACCTACTTAAAAAAATTCATCCAGAACCCCGAAAAGTACTAAGATACATGAAGCCTGATACTTAATCACTTAATATTTTAAAAGCTAACAAATGCAAAACATTTCTACGTTGTACTTTGGCTCATATTTTATTTGTATGGTTTCGTTTCTTATTATTCGGCATTATCCAAACGTATAGAAACATACGCATCAAACCAGTGTCCTGCAATGTACAAGTAGTTACACTGGCATGCTTATTTTTATAGCCTTTTTTTGAAAAACATTATTAAAATTAAAATTACCTACTTACATATTTACATTATTCACCTTGTAGTAAAATACGTCGATAGTTTGTTTTTCTTCACTTAACCTTGACAAACAAAAGAAGACATAAAGTCGTCTTTCTATCCCTTGTTGATTGCCTTCTTTCAGTATTTTTGTATGCAGCTTTCAATCTCCTGCTACACTTGATTCGATTTTCATTTAGATACTAGATCTACACAATATTATTACACTCTTTGCGATGAACTTCTATTCATTGTGGGTTGCGTTGCAAGTTAATTTGTTTTCTTATGTTTGCTCTGTCTATTCCCCCTTTACCCAATACTGATGTCTTTTTTTAATTTCTATTGTATTAATTAATTACTATAATATATAATATTCGAGTTGCGACTCGTTTCCATAATTTGTTATAATCAGCATAGTCATTGTATTTAATCATTAAAAATGATAAGAGTTTTAAAACAGCTCTTTGTCTTATATTTTTTTTTCTTTCTTGAATACTTCTATTATTAACTCGTTAATTACCAATACCCCAAATAAAAACCATCTGTATTTATTCAACTTCTGCAGTTTTCTTCAGAGTTCAATTAAAGTTTAGAGTACGAATTAAGAATAACAAGCTGATTAATTATGTACCTCCAAAGATGCACCCGAGCGTGTTTTCGATTCCCATTTGGACTGATTACCTGGTGAGTTCCCCCCCTCCCCCGAGGTTTTCCACAACTTTAAGGCGAATTTCAGGTACGTCTTGGCGAATCCTCGGCATCATTTCGCCAAATATTATCTCTTTATCACCAATTTCATCGAGTCTAAATAACCTAGAAGTTTACATAGCGGCGTTAAATAAGATATTAAAAAATACGTATCGAGTCATCTTGACCAAAACACTCCATCATTATTCCATTGCAGGCTATACAGAAACTATTTTGATTATAATAATAATAATAATAATAATAATAATAATAATAATAATAATAATAATGGTTTATTTTAACTGGCAGAGTTAAGGTCATTCGGCCTTCTCTTCCACTCAACCAGTATGATAAAAATTACTACAGTGCTATGAATATAACAAAATTAATACAATACAATACAATACAATTCAAAGCAATACAATTCTACAAATACAAGACAATATAATACATAATTAATATAATACAATGACAATTCTTTTCGTCTTCACAACACCAATAAAATAATTATGTAATAATAATAATAATAATAATAATAATAATAATAATATTATTATTATTATTATTATTATTATTATTATTATTATTATTATTATTATTATTATTATTATTATAATTAAAACTTACGCACATGACTTTAAGGGGTACAATTTCGGTTAAATCTGGGAATATTTTATAGCGTTCAAATAACAATTATGAATGTGCGAGTATGCCAGGTTGCTTTATACAACCTGGCATAACTAGAGATAACTAAATATTCTATAGCTATCTCTTCCATAACTTCATGGAATAGATAAGTTTGTGCCCACTTCTGAAAGCAAATCTATCTATCCAATTGCTATACACTCGATAAAACGCGTTAAATTTGGTCGTTAGATGGGGACCTATGTTTCCAGTTTGATTTTATCAGTCTTGGAAATGTAATGAATTTGAACTTCAATTTACGAGTAACTACAAAATATTACACATTTACTGTTTCTGATATAGAAATTTATCGAATTTGTAGCTTTTCAGGGATAAAATCATAATATCCATAATCGATTATATAGATATTTAACAAATTCAGCACAGTTTCTTTAACGTCTTCCAATAATTGAAGTAGCCAGCACTGATTGTATATCATTACTCTCTGTAAAAAATACCACTAAACGTGGAAGAAATTTCTACAATTTTTTAAAATAATTTAGTTATGGAATATTTGTTGCACAATTTGCACTTTTCTGTTCTTATATTTCAAGAATTCTTACTAGGAGAAGGATCTCGTCTATTCGTGCTGCAGAAGTTTGTATGTAGTCTACTTAGAGGATATCATCAGCTCTGAACATAAAAATAAATATAGGAGTAAAGAGAACTGACAAAAATATATGAACTATAAAATAATACAGTGATACAGTGAAAGAAAGAACTAGAACATATCGGTTATGTGTCTAACACGTTATCTGTTAGGCTACGGAACTCTTTAGGATTAGTATATAGTTGTAGATTATAGGACATCTGAAAGAATTCTGTCCCTGAAAGAGGGAGCTTTAGGATTGCAACTTTGTGAACAGAAGTCACTGCAGGTCAGTCTCGTGTTCAGAGCTCCGACTGACAAAATAAACAAAGAAAGTATTAGAACGAAACAAGCCAATAGCATCTCCTGCCTTCCTTCGCCTCCTTTTTTTTATTCAGCTATCCACTTTTCAGCGGTTGTTTATAATTCCTATCCGCCATAAGGATCTATCATTCCACTGCCCATCTTCTAAGTCGCATTTAGTCATAACTTTTTTCACACCAACTTAAACGAGACCTTGCTCTTTTCCTTCTTCCTGTGGGGGATAAATGAATTATCCGTCTGGGCCATCTCTCCTCCTCCATTCTTTGTACATGACCGTAACGCTGCAGTATCCTTTCCTCAATCCTGTTTACTACCGTTTCTTCTTCTTCCATCTCTTCTCTAATAAAATCATTTCTTATATGCTGCAACCGAGACACTCATACCTCGACGTAACCGATCCATCTCAGTGCTCTCCAACTTTTTTCTCCATCTATCATTCAAAGTCCAACACTCTGACCCATATATAACGACACTCTCTACCATTGTTTTCAAGATACGTTTTTTAGTTGTTTTTGTCATTTCTCTGTTCCAAAAGATACCATTCAAGGATCTAGTTATTTTTCTCGCTTGGCTGATTCTATTATCTATGTCCTTTTCACAAGTACCAGAACTATCTATAATAATTGATCCCAAATATTTAAACTGACTGACAGTCTTAATTATTACACCATTTACAACAAAGTCCTCTCCCTTCCCTCCAACAACCATATTCTGTCTTCATAAAATTCACTTTCAATCCATGTAGACTATACTCATTTATAAGCAGAGCTTACGTGCACATAGGGTTGTGACTACTGGTCTACGTCATGCAGTCCATGTTTACACTCATTATAAAACAACAACCGATTACAGTGACTTAAGGAGGCGGTGTTATATGAAGGTCCTTCAGTGCATAATTACAGCGAAAACAATATGCTCCAACGAATAAATATGAAGTAAGATATTGTAAAGGAATTGGACAGTGCAAAGTTTGTCGCTCAGTTACAAGAGGACGAAAACGCAAATATAAGCTTATAGATCCATTGCAATACTAATATATAAGAAAAAAATATTGCATTAATGGAAAATAAGGATGCTGCAGACATGCATTGCACATCACAAAGAAAACCGGACGGCAAATTTGACTTTTCCAGAGTTGTGTAAAATTCAAGAAAATAAAAAGAATCCTACTGTAAGGCATTTTCAATTGTTCAACATTTGAAGTTATATAAATACACAAACACCAGTCTTATCGTGGTTCAATCATGTATAGAATATAAGGATAGGGAGAAACATCGAATTCCAATCGTAATCCATTTCGAAAATGTTGTTACATCGGATTTTAAGGAAGTCGATTAGACAAGTTATGTAGGTCTACACATAATTTATTTAAATTATTCATATGTTGTTCTCTAAATATGTAGACATGTTACTGAGGTATGTAGAGATTTAATGTTATTTCGAGTTATATCCTTACAGGTATGTGCAACTTAGCCTTGACTACATAATTTAGGAACAACTTGTAATCTGCGTAAGTAGTATGTAGTTGTAGCTCCTAAAACTGTTCGTGCACACAGCCGATAGTCCACCTGTACACACATATCTTTGTTTACATAACATTCCACGCGACAAACGTATGCTATAGTAAATGTACCATTAACCTTACTTCCACGGGACCGAAACCGCCTGGCCTGTTTATAAGCTTGCGGAACATATACTCATTATCTTCCTGATCTTGTCCTACTACTATCTGGTCCCAAAAAATAGCAAGGTATACACCATACGATCATTCATTAATATTTATGCCCATATCTCTGCATGAATCAATCCACTTTTTCAAGGCATTCTCTAGAAATATTTTAAATAAGGTTGGTGACATTCCACACCCTTGTCTCAATTATTTTGTAATACAAAATTCTTCTGATAGATTTTTTCCCCATTTTGACACATGCTGTACACTTACACATTCCCCTTATGAGGTCTATGAGACGACTTGGGGCTCCAGTTTTTTTGTAGGGCGGTCCAAAGTCGATTAACTGGTACTATGTCACATACCTTTTCTATATCAATGAAGATAAAATGTTATCTCTTTTCCTTTGGTTAGCATTCCTTCCATCATCTTTCTAATTGTAAATATTATGATCTACACAGGATTTTCCTGTTGTAAATCCAGCTTGCTCTTCAGTTATGTTATTATGTATTAAAGACTCCAATTGTATATTGATTATTTTACTGAGTATCCTACCACTGATACAATACACTGATATCTCGATAGTTCATTGGATTTCTCTTGTCTCCCTTTTTGTGTATTGTACTTATAAATGATAAGGTCCATTCTGATGGAATAGTATCACCTTCTATGATCTGGTTGAAGAGTCTGGTTGAGATTCTTAAAATACTTTTTCTTCTCCATATTTAAATAATTCCGTATTTATTGCTCCAGGTTCTGGAGCTTTTTCATTTTTTGAACTCCTAAGTGCATGTCGGACCTCATCTTATGTTATTGGGTCAATTTCATTACTAACATTAAAATCTAAAAATGGATCTAAAACCACTCGAGAACTCTCTTCAACAGAATCATCTTTTAATCTCTTACAATGGTTTTTGTGTAATCTTCTAGGAGTCGCCACTGTTCTTCAACCCCCACTACCTCTGACTGAGATTTGATTCCGTGTCGCTCGTCATGCTCTCACGTCACGGACTACTACAACATCGGCAGCGACCCGTAGCTATATGCCGTGCTAAAATCAGCCATGTGTTTAAACAGAATTATTGTAACTTGTTTCATTGTCTTCATGATATATATATATATATATATATATATATATATATATATATATATATATATATATCAGGGTTGCAGAGAGGAGTGGAAGCATGGGGAAAGAGTTTTTTCCCCATCCACAAGACCGGAGCCTTCAATGACGTTGCTGTGACGTTTGGCTAGCACACAAAATACATATCTCTTCTCCCGCTATCGTACAATAACGCGAGGATTGAAGTGGAGGGATGAGTTACGTGTTCGGCTTGTGACGTGTGCTACAATTGTAGCACAGTTTTACATCCCTGATATATGCTAATTTGTTAAAATAAAAGTCATTACTAAAGACGGGAAAAATATGAAATTTCATATTCTAAAATATTTCTGCTAGCGGTATGATAACAGGGAATGTAACGATTCACAAAGTGTAGAGTTGATTAATGCTAAAAAATATTCATATAATATTTTGGTAACATTTTCATATTTCATAAAAATCTTAATTTTTTTTTCATATTTTGCACTATCCCCCCTCCCCCCAATGCCGTTAATATTTCTAATAGAATATCTCGCAAAATCTTAACAAAGAATATATGTTAAAATAGTGAGTATAAACCACTATTTCTTCTTCTGCAGAATAAACTGGAAATTTCATCATCAGAATTGTTCATTAAACGAGTTCGCTGAACGCCTCAGACTATCGGTCAGAATTGTCAAGGAGGAGGAATGAAAATGCGACAGAAATCAACAGATTCTTTGTTGTATTTAGGCGCTGGCAGCTTGCTCTATTGGCAGTTTTGCACCAAATAATTCTTTACTTAAGATAATTGAGTGCAAATGTACATTTATACTTTATTGATTATATATTTCTGTTTCCGTAAACTGCGACCATTTGCATTCTGTAGTGTATTCATAGATAAATATTATACATTGCGTCCGTAGCTCGGCCGGACCTGACTGGCGCGTCAGCGGTAGCTATAGCGCTACTCTGGCGGCAGGCGCGCCAATCTTCACCCAGTCCAAGGCCGCGGAACGGTCCGGCCGAGCTACGAACGCACTGTAGTAGAACGTCTTTCAATAACTAAAACAATTTTGTTTATTTCTGTTGAGATATGGAAGTAACTTTTTACGGTTACTGTACTAATGTAGGCTACTTCCTCTGTACAGCACTATGAAAAAGGAAGTTATGGATGCAAAAGAGACAACGTGTTTCATTCCACAGAATATCGACATAGCCATTAAGAGGATAATACGTCAATGGGAGCGTCATGACCGATTACACACGTCATTTGACAGTGATAACGACAACAACGCATAAAATTCTGCGTCTCGTCCGAGTTATTTTTAGCACGCAGGAATTCTGCTGCCATTAAAAAGTTTCCGCGAACAGTAATCCATCAGCCTGTCGATAATTCCGTTCTCATGTGCAAAACAAATTAGATGTGCGACCCCATTAACTATTCATGACCAGAGCAAAGTAATTAGAACTAAAAACAAATCAACGAACTTATCAATTCTGCAAACTCCCGAGTTTCTATCGCGCTCTTCTGCCTTTCATAGATGCCAATAAAACGACGCGATCTTTTCAAGGAAACTCCTTTAAATCACTTCCCAAGTTTTACAACTTCGAAAACATCTTGTCACGTACAGTGCATCGTCGTGTCTGGGGTAGTCCAGTCCACCCGAAGAAGAGTCGGTTGCTGAATAAATGGCTTGTAATCTGAGTTTCTAAGAGAATTTTTTTAATATTTTCTAAAGAGTGTTTTACTCGCACGATAATTTATCATTCATTAATTTATTTTTCAAATTCAAATTTATTTATTTGATACAGAAGATTTACACTAGGCCTACATTAGGCATTGCAGCCCGAAAGAGCAGAAACTCGTGTTCGGTCGCAGTTCAGTCTACGTATATAAAATTGAAAAATGTTCATTCACTACAATAATATTAATATGTAGTAAAATACAGACCATGTAATAACATATAAAAATATAGAAAATACAAAGTACACGAGTATTAGATCACAATTTTAAACTCAGTTAGCTTAAGAAAAGACAAAACAATTATTAAATAATTAATCTAATTTGTTTCCTAAATCTATGTGTGCTCAGAGTACTTAGTTCAGGGTAAGCTCTAATTAATTCATTATATATTCTTGGTCCAAAATTTCTGCTGTGTTTTAATCCAGCAGTTGTGTGGCATTTGAGGATGTTTGGAAAGAAACTGTAGTTTTGTCTCGTATGGTATTCATGAATATATATATATATATATATATATATATATATGTACATATATATACATATATTATAGTAAGATTAACTTTTATATATAAGTTAATCTTACTTTACGTATCTTTTGGTGAAAGTATGAAGAAAGATTTTAGGCGTAAAGCAACTCCATCCCACGTTCAAAATGCAAAGTAGACCGAATAGATTTATTATTGAAATATTGTAAGGCTTAATTTAAGGATATCACTTTACGTGAAATGAATATTTCAAAATATGGACACACATTACAAAGGGAATTAAAGCCATTCTTATACAGGATGAACCATAATTCGCGCATATGCAAGCCACCGCGCAATTTACCATTGCAAACTATGTCCAAATTATTATTTCCGAAAATTGCGCCTAGGCCCTAATTTCCGAGAAAAGTTGAGTTCAAATTATAAAAGCTGGCAACGCTGGATAAACGGTAGCATGGGGGTAGAATGGGTTCAACATCAATGAATTAATTGAATATAGTATACAATATATGAAGGGTTCAGAACCATAGTGGGCCAAGCGCCATTTACTAAAACCGTAGAAAACAAGAGTTAAAATGAAGTTATTACCATAATTCAATGGAAACATATAGCAAGTAATATAAAGTATACACATTAAAACTAAATGATATGTCAATCTTCATTAAACTATGATATTCACTTAACTTTAACTCTTGCTTTCTTCGTTTTTAATACATGGCGCTTGGCCCACTATGGCTCTGAACCCCTCATATATTATAGAACATAATAGTAAACACGATACAAATTAAGCGTAATACTCTATATATAATATACTGTATTCAATTAATTCATTTAACGAAATCAACTCCGTTATGATGAACAAAAAAATAGGCCTATGTATTCTGAGATTATGAAATTCATTACTATAACTGCCAGTAAAACTTTGTTTAAGCTAAGAAAATCTTCTTCCTAGGTCACATGATGTTACGGGGAAATAATAATAATAATAATAATAATAATAATAATAATAATAATAATAATAATAATAATAATAACAAAAATCAATATACATATTATCATTATTTACATTTTACACAATATATACAAATAATTCGTTTATCAAAACCTATCCCGTTGCAGTGAACGAAAACCTATATTCTGAGGTTATGAAATGCAAATCTTTTACGAATATCACATAAAATTTGTTTAAACTAAGAGAATGTTCTTTCTACGTCATATGACGTTACAGGGACATATTTATAATACATTACATCATTGTTATTTAATGACCCCATGCGTACCTGCTTGCAATTCGACCTTGCTTACGCATCCACGTGACGTAATAGAAGTAGCTACCAGAAGAAACTACTCGATCCGCTGTATGTTCGGGAACGAAAATGCGTTGCCTGGTCATAATACACTTTGCCCATTTTTAGGTGATATAGAGTGGTATAGAATTGCAGAAGTTTCTGGAGATATCCGCCCCAACCGTCTCTGTATACAACAAATTTCTTTCTTGGACTCTCTGAAATTTGATCCTAGGCCTCCAAGTAGAATGTCAAATCTCCAACCATTCGCCTACCTGTGCGTCTAAATTTAGTTCAAATCGATCGAACTCTGACATTTCGTATAGAATGTCAGATTGCAGAAATCGATGAACAGACCCCAACTTTCGGCGTCTCCATCACGTGAATTAGGGTCGTGCCGGCTGACTTATGGAAATCTCCTGAGTCTACGATTTCTGTTTTAATAATATATTGCACCCTTCTGTTTGCTTTCTTCGCACCCCTTCTCTGCAAACACTCCACTAACATATTGCTTCACCCTCTCTATAAAATCTAACCCTTTCAACACAGCCAACCCCCCCCCCACCCTTCCTTATCCCAACCTCTCGACCTGAAGCTTATAAGAAAACTTCCCCTTGAAGAACTTCCGACGTTAAGGAAACAATTTAAAGAAGAGGGCTCGTAATGAAGAAGCACATGTTGGCGCGGACGTAGCTTCGATATCATATGGAGTCCGCAGCGCAGGTTACATCGATGTCATTAACTGGTGCGACGCACTTCATCTCCTGTCTAGATGCGTAGCATTATTTCCTTTCCATCTCATCTACCGCTTTTAGAACGATTCCGAAAATATCACTCCCCCTTAATATGATTTTTTTTTTTCATAATTCACTTGCAGTCAACTTGGTTCATGTATTAACATTCCAGTTACAAAACCAACAGGTCCTGGTTCTATTTCCAGCAGATACGCTGTGTGTATTTCGTCTTGCCTTTCCTGTGCTGTTTAAGGGTATCTGTAGCCTACGTGAACGACCATAAATATTATCAGAAAATGCAGGCTCTAAATTTCCAAAATAAGAAAATGAACTCACAATTGGACAAATATTACAAGGTATCACAACATGACTTATTAGAACTTAAATATCTGATGAAAGTATAAAAAAGGTTATTAATAATATTTTTCAAACCAGTTTTATCAGAATATGAAAAAAAATTCTGCAGTTACATCATTTGGTAACCATAACATTGTTATAGTCTCTCTGACATCTTTAATATTTTTCCTGCATGTAATGAACACCTATTTCTGATAAGTAGACTACTCTCAGACCTGTAGAGTTGTTTATTTTAATATAATTAATTCTTTATTTGTTCTATATAAAATATATTACAATTTACATAATGTTTTGTGACCTAATTTTTCTATTTTCAAAGAAATGGGTATTATTGTAGTCTACCTTTTGCAAAAATGCATGTTAAATCAGTGTACAAACTTTCATAATTCTATCTTTAATTGTTGTGGAGTTATGAAATAATGTGTGAAAATTTTCAAATTTTAGAAAATTTAATTTAAGATAATAAGTGAATTCTTAAAAATATTATTAGCAACCTTTTTATACCTTTATCAGATATTTAAGTTCTAATAAGTCTTATTGTGGTGCCTTGTAATTTTTGTCCAATTGTGAGTTCATTTCCTTATAACATTTTAGAAATTAGAGCCTGCATTTTCTGAGAATATTTGTGGTCGTTTACGTACATACACCCTTAAGCGATGACGTTGCTATGCAAAACATATGAATAGGGAATTCCGCTACTTCCTAATATTTAACATTCGTTAGGAATATGAACAGACATTTTCAGCAGCAAAAGTGTGAATTGTAGACCTTAATGTAACAGTTGATTTTTTTATTTTATTGGGTTATTTTACGACGCTGTATCAACATCTAGGTTATTTAGCGTCTGAATGATATGAAGGTGATAATGCCGGTGAAATGAGTCCGGGGTCCAACACCGAAAGTTACCCAGCATTTGCTCGTATTGAGGTGAGGGAAAACCCCGGAAAAAACCTCAACCAGATAACTTGCCCCGACCGGGATTCGAACCCGGGCCACCTGGTTTCGCGGCCAGACGCGCTGACCGTTACTCCACAGGCTGTAACAGTTGACTAAACAACAACAACAACAATATAATGATTAGTCTACCGCTATGAATAGGGCTAGCATGTCTAACTGTGGAACGAACGAACCCGAGTTTAAATTCTGATTGGGACAAGTTACCTGGTTCAGGCTTTTTCCGCGGTTTTACCATTAAGAGCAAACGCTGAGCAAATTTCAGCGCTGAACCCTGGAATCATTTCGCTGGCATTATCAGCTTCATTTCACTAGATGACCATCGCAGTTGATAAAACGTCGTAAAAGTCGGCCTCGTTAGCGTAGTTGATATAGCACTGGCCTTCTATGGTCGAGGTTGCGGATTCGATCTCAGCCTAGGTCGATGGCATTTAAGTGTGCATGGCATGGCATGGAAATGTGCTCCATAGTCGCTTTGTCCACCTTAAATTTCACGTTGTCTAACGCTGTACTAGGATGAGATTCGCTGTGTCCTGCAGACCCACACGAAATATGTGGAGAAAACGATTGCCACTCACTGCCGTGAAGTCTGGTGATCGCAGCGCTCTCCCTAATTGCCAAAATATTGTACTGTGTAAGCCTGAAGAGCAATTACAATAGCGGATGCTGAGTAGATTAACCTGCAGGGCAAAGGGGAGTTTCATAAAAATTACTTTGAAAAGTTGTGCTCTCGTGTCCGTGGGACGGACAAACATCTACTCGACCCCTAGAGACCGCCTTCACATTAAAACCTGGAAAACGAACGGCTCTAATGGATTATCCGGTCTCCATAAGCAACTTCAGAAGAGGGAAGAAAAAATCACAAGGTCCAATAAGTTGAGAGCATGAGTGGTGTATCCTCTAGGGAAATTAGAATTCGAGAATGGCTAGCGGATGTAATTGATGTAGTGGTAAAAACTAAGAGCGTACCATTCTGCGATGAACATTAATCCTTGTATGCTTGTGTCTGTGAATACGAACATCTCTCTTCGCAAATATTTCTGTACAGTACAGCAAATACTTTAACCAAGCTTATTTTAAATAAAAAATAATAGATTACCTGGTCTTCACTATAGGATTAAAGACTACAATTTTACAATTTCAACAGTTATGTGATGTTGTTTGTGTCGAACTCACAACATAGCAACGATATTCAGCTACTTGTGCATGCTTAATTATATTGTATAGGGACATCATTTTATTTCTAATTCAATTTTTATTCTACCTGAGATTTTGAATGTATTTCACTCCCACCCCTCTACTAGTAAACTTCCAACCGTCCTCCACACAGAACCAAGGTCGCGTATGCAGTCAAAATAAACCGTACTGAGTTAGTGAATATAGTACGTTCCAGAAATATGTTCGCGTTTTCCAGTGACGAAAGAGCTATCAATATCGAATCATATTTTCGCACAGACATTGTCGTCTGTTTGTCTACGTCGCATCCCAGTTCCCCCACACGCTTCTGCTCACTCCTTTGTAAAGGGCTGGGCTATATTAGCTCTTTTCTCAAAACATTAATTCCTGTTAGGAATTGGACGTCTACGTAATATTATACAACTGTTTAAAATAACTTAAATAAAAGGGCCTCGTTAAGTAATTAACTGTCACGTGATTTCCCTCCTTTCTACGACCCCGACAAAACCACTTGGATTGACAGTATATAGGATCTCTGAGTAATTTTATCTTTTCGGATCGGATAGAAGTGAAGATTGAATTTACAGTACGTAAGGTACTCTTTTATAGAGTAGATACAGAATTATTTCAACATGAGTCAATAGTACGAAGGACGAAACTGATAATTGGAATTAGGTACAATAGTCTATAGTGCGATAATATGCACAAAAGAACTGAAAACTGTATCGAAATGAACGGCCACCATTTTCAAAAATGTGTTTGAATATCCATATTGTGATTATTTTTCAATTTAACTTCATACTCTATATCAGCGGTCTCCAAAAAGCGTATCGTCTTTCGTGCTCTCGATGCTGCCCGCCGAACACAGTGTGCTGTAAGGCTAGAGAAGGGGAAGAGATCGTACCTCAACAGATTGGAGCGACCAGTGGGGGATCGCGGCAACGGTCTGCTTATGTTTACAAATAATTTACGTTTGTATATTATTTTGACGTATATGAAGCTGGAGCCCCTTCTGTTGCTATTGACACAAGCCATTGCAAATTCAACCTCTTCTGTTTAATGGTGCCTTTCAGTGCCTGGAAATGATCTTCTCCAGTTGTATTTTGTAATTACATCTAGAAGACATTCAGACAAAGTAAAATGTTCATTAACTCCTCGGATGAAAGTGGATAGGTGGGCTTTGTCATTTCTATCTGTGCTTTCGTCCAATGCAAGTGAGTAAGCTACAAACTGGTTAATTGTGATTTCGATTTCAGATTCAATTACGTTTACAATCTTGAAATTTCTTCTCTGAACTGTAATTGGAAACAATTTAATTTTCTTAAACTTTGACTTTGTTCTGGACACAGTATTTTAGTAACATTCTGTATGCACGATTTTACAAATAATGCTTCTGTAAAGGGCTTAATTGATTTTCCAATATTTCAAGCTAGAACATAGCTAGCAAGAAGCTTTTGTTGTTTAAGACTGAGGACACGTGTGTGATTTGTGTTGGTATTTTCTTATTTTATATTTATCAAAATATTTGTAGGCTTACGCATTTCACCTAAAATTAAACGAAAAACAATATGTTTGTCATGCGGAACTGAGTGTAAACGCATTGTAATATGCTGATTATTATGTATAACTAACAGTTATTGTATGATATTCTTTGTGAAGAGTCGAGTATTGTCGTCGCATGTTGAATTTTAACACGCCCTTAAAAATTTTCCAACAAATTAAGCATTTCACATTCTCCCCACTAACACAAAAATATTTCACTTCCTATTCATCCTTGAATGTACTACGCCCATGATTAGAAGACATTGTGAAACGGTGGAACACTCCGACCAACACAATGATAACGGCAGTCCGCCACTGCTCTTCGTTTGCGCATAAACATTGAGTACAGTACAGGTGGAGATGGGTGAGGCGGAGCGCGCTCATTATGTACTGGCTTCGGTTCGGTTCCGTTCAGGGGCTTACTCGCGAGTACGCTTTTGGAGACGTCTGCTCTATAGTGTACGCTAATGTGCTGTAGACAGTATAATATACACTGCATAATGAATACGTCCACATGGATAGCTCAGTTCGTGAGTAAAAACACTTATTGTTAATACAGTACTGTATTTTGATTAAACAAAATCCTAATGAAAATTATCAAACTCAAAATCGCGATATTTCCTAGATTACGTAAATGGATGAACTACTTTTCTTCCCTCCTGTACCTAGTAAAGTGATTTGCTTGTATTTTACGCAGTATCATCGAACTCCAGTCGTGGAAGGGAGTAGCGAACGGTGTTTCCTATTCTCAACCGTTAATCCAAAGGTATAGCCAGGTTAATATTAGAAATGTTAGTAAAAATAAAGTAATGTCCCTGTATAACTTGCACTGAAATCGATAAAAACTCTCAAACCTTCAAAGAAGAAACGGAGAAGCGGGAGGAGCATAAGAAAGAAAATGGTGCGAAGAAGAAAGAACAAGAAGGACATAGAGAAAGAAGAAAGGAGAAAAATAGAGAAGGAAGAATGTAATAAGAAAACCAAGAAGAAGAAAGAAAACGAATGGAGAAAGAAAAAATGAAACAAATGAGAATGAGAAAGGAAACAGGGATGAAAAGAAGGAAGGACAAGGTGCAGAAAGAAAGGAACAGTAGATGAAATAAGAAGAAGAAAATATCAAATTGGAAAGCAAGAATGAAGAACATGATAGAGAAAGAATAATGAGAATAAGAAGGTGGAGGAAAAACGGAAAGAAAAATTAGATGCACTAAGAACGAGAAATGAAACAAGATGGAGAATAAATAATTAAGGAGAATAAGATGAAGAAGGGACAATTAAGGAAAATTCGATTAAAAAAAAAGAAAAATGAGATGTAGAAGGAAGAATGAATGAGAAAATGTTAAGGAAGAAGAAGAAGAAGAAGAAGAAGAAGAAGAAAGAGAAATAATATGATGTAAAATGATTCCATTTATGTAAAAAGGACAGTAGGAAGACGAAGTAGAAAATATCAAAACTCTCCAAATAATCCAACGAAAACAAAACCCAGGGAGGGAATCAATGGAGAAGATCACTGGGGTAGTCTGGCCAAATACTGCTGTTGTACCTAGGAAAGAGAAAGGAAGAATGAAACTAGGAAGGATAGAAAAATCATATTTTTCAGGTTATTAATCTGAGTTACAAGAGGAGTTCGATTAATAGATAAGGAGTCCATCGCTGGAGTAATAATTAGAATATCTGATTGGAAAACGAGTGGGCCCGGGTTCAAATCTGGTTGGGATAATTACCTGGTTGGACTTATCTCCGAGGTTTTACCTCCTCAATCAATTGAAGTAGAATTGCTGAGTAACTTAAAGCGCTGTAATATAATAAATATAAAGTAAATAAAGTGTTAAATTCTTACTTGAGTTCCCAAACTACCAGCATGCATCGCTTGCAGTAATTCATTCGAGCTCTTCGTATTAAATCTTCTTCATTTCTTCTATCCTTTGGAACGATAAGCCGACACCCACGCACCTTCCGCGTGTTGCTTGGCGTGTTGGTTTCCATCACTTTATCATTGTATTTCCCATGGTTTCCACTGGTAGGACTATATTTTGTCTTTATATTTTCCGCTGAACTCATATCATTATGATAATGGATAATGTCTTTGTACGTAATGCTGACTTCACGTATTTCCTTCACCCGCTAACGAAAGAAATTCTGTTCACAATGGCCAATATTAAAAAAGGAAACAAAATTCGTTCTTCTTTTGAAAACTCCGTAGACACTTTTCCAAAGCCGGCACGTTTTACTTTTACTACACACTTCTAGATTGTTCATGATCGTATAGTGATCTAATAGTCTAGAAATGTTTAGAGAAGGAATAACATAATCAACTTTAGCTCACAACATAGTTCAGTAACAGTTTGTAATCAAATAATCGGTGATTTTGAAGTTAGTAAGATCCTTTATTAAAAATATAAGTTGAACACCGTACGCAGGAAGACTTTTGCAGAGCAAGTATGATGAACTTGGTTTTATTCCCACAAAACTTGAAAATAAAAACTGCGCAAAATATATAGTTGATTGCTCGATAATTAATTAAAAACACAGATACACAACATCCTCAAGCGCATAGTACAGTAAGGTAATGGCGGCTAACTGTGTGCACTTAGTTTTAATTCGCTTATAATGTGGTCTGTGATTATTTTGTAACATTAAGTACGGTAGGTGTTCATACTCAAGGAAAGTTTAAGAATATTTATGCATTGTTAAAACTGCCTATAGTGATAATCATTAATTGTGGCAAGTTTAGACAAGTTGGCGAATGCGAACACTTAGACGACATATGCGGGTAAGTGTACGCAGAATGTCGGCTAACTGTGCGCACATTTTAATGTACGTTTTCTTTAGTTTCACTGAGTTACAACATGCCTGTATTGCAACAACTTATTAACAAAGATTACTAAGAAATGTTCATGTCCTTCATATGACGTGCACAACTCGTGCCACCACTTGCCACACCCATTACACTGTACCCAATCTTCTTCATTAGATACATCACACCCAGGGCAGATGTATGTCTTCTCTGAAGGAGTTTGTTTAACACTAGGATGTTCTAGGCCCGAATGTCAGCTGTCGTGCAGTAAAGTTTTCGATTGGTTTCTTTCATATTTTTTATACCTTTTTGTTATTTTGAACACTTGAGAACCCGATTTTGAAAGCTACTTTTCAGTTCTTGCTTTCAGCCTTTCTTGTTAGCAGCATCTCTCTGCTAGTTCCCTCAATCTTTTTGCCTCATCAAACTGCCTTTGTGTGAGTTATGATTTTTCAGTTTTCCTTTCATACTTCCCCATGTATTTTTTAACTACAAGAAATAAATACAAACAATTATCTTCAGCATATAAAAAAGTAATGGAAGAACAAAACAGAGATCTGCGAGATAAAGCACCGTAAAATTAGCCTATCGCATAAGCTGCCGGCTGGAAGACAACAAGTGTACAGCAGTAGTGCCAAAAGAAACCGGACCGACCCTTGTAGCTTATTTCAGAGCCTTGTTCACTCCAGAGCACGATAGACTGGTAACTAAGACTTTCGTGGTTAGAATCCTGCCTGGGAACGAAACTTTTTTTTTTGTTCCTTATTCAAATGTATTCCCAATACTTTTCGATTGCTGGTAAAATTCATGTTCTGGGAATAATAAGTTAATTAAGTAGTAAAATATCGCTGCAATCGAAAAGTATTAGGAATAAATTTGAATAAGGAACAAAAAAAAAGTTTCCTTCCCGGGCAGGATTCGAACCACGAAAGTTTTAGTTACCAGTCAATCGTGCTTTGGACTGAACAAGGCTCTGAAATCAGCTACAAGAGTCGGTCCGGATTTTTTTGTCACTACTGTACACAAACTTGAATCTGGCGCGCACACTTGCCCGGCTGCGAATGTCTCGTTCAATCCAGTGTAGATGAAACAAGTACTGCTAGTTCCAGGTGGGAATAACGGCACCCTCACCAGCAATAATAGCATTCTCCAAGGTATTAATAGTAATGTGATACTTTTATTGCGGAGAGACCAGTACTTCACTTGCTTCATCGTGAAATTACAGTCAAATTAGCGAAACATGACAAAGTAGCTGCTTCAATAATATAATCGTACGAATAAAGCATCCATAGCGTTAACACAACCTCTTACAGATCACACTAATTGTAATTTTATTGTTGATATTGTAGTTGGAATCTCCTGGTAGAGGGGCAGAGAAGGCCTGACGTCCTTATCTCTACCAGGTTAAATAAATAAATACTAATACTAATACCACACTACCATACTACCATACTAGACTGTTATAGCTCGCGCAAGGAACGATTACCGAAAAGCAATGGTGGCGTTGCTGTCTGTTTTGACGTGTGTATGTAGGCACACCGAGGGGAGAGAGGTACGGGCCGACGGAAGTACTGCCTCTCCCAAGAAGATGAACAAATGAGGACATCGCTGCGGAAATAAAGAACGTAGGAAGAGAAAAATTCGAAGCTAATTAAACGCGCAACATATGTTTACCGTGCGATACAAGACACGTATTCACATGCAATGGAACAAACTAAAGTCGTAATGTAACTATCACAACGCAAGACTGATTCTATCGATGTCATTTATCTTCCGACTGTACTCTTAAATATCATTCAAGCTATCTCGTGACCTTTCCTGTCGCCCGCTCTTCCTTATCGCATTGTTTCAATCGCATTCCTTCCGTCGGTATTCCCTGCTTGCGAGACCTAAACTTGTCGTCTAGTGATGCTAACAGCTGAAAAAAATAGACTGCGTATACTTGGCCGCCTGCGCACAATTACCTTCCATTACCTTATGTAACTTATTAATTTACTTCCATTAAAATAATTTATTACGCTGCGTAGAAAATCGTTTAAAATACTGTGCTCCAACCACGAGGAAGTCTCCGCCGGATGAGACGAAGGAGGGTAATGCTGTGAATGAATGTTGATGTCATAAGATGTCATAAGGTCACACACGTGGGTACTCTTATCTCTATTGGCTAGCTCTCACAGCACAAACCATAACATTGATACAGACATATTGATACTACCCTAGTTACAAAATTAGATCACAGTTAATCTCCTGGTCTTTTAATCTCTTCATACAGGAAATAACATATGCAGTAGAGCGCATGGTTTTTAAACTGGCGTTATATCGGTAATATTATGTATCTACTTCGTTCCAATAGATGAGGCAATAGTAAGCACATTCCTTTCACGGTTGATCTCCTGGTTGGAGAACACCGGCGATGCTGATATAACCTCGGCAGTTGCGAGCGTCGTTAAATAAAACATAGCATTAACATTAAATTACTAGAAATATGTATAATCTAATTTGTGCGGCCATTCCTACTGACAGATAAGTGCAATGTTTCTATAGACTGACAAAAGTCTTCAATGCCCTTTTGCCTAATCCTCTCAACGACACATTCATACTATGAAACAGACTAAAACTACGTAACAGTTGTGTTGTTTTGTAGGATGAAATTATAGAGGCCATAGTTCCACTTTTGCATTGCAGTCTATCGGGACGGAGGGAGAGAGAGACGCTACTTCTTGAGGCCCCATTTTATAGCGATGTCACGAATAACGAAGAGGCGTACACAAAAAAAAAAAATCATTTTTCTAAGTTGAGAGTAAGTTTTGTGAGAGACACGGGTGCGAAGAGATGCAGCCTCGAGCGCCAGGGGCTAGGGAGGGGGTGCATTCGTCATACGTCTCACTAGCTACGATAAAGTGCACAAGTTGTCCAACTCCGAGGCAGAAGCAGCAAACTTTACAAAGGAAATAAGATAAACAATGTTTATTGAAAAATGCTGTTGGAGAAAATGTCAATATTTGGGAAATAACGTTCCATCCCTCAAAAAAAAAAAAAAAAAACATCTCTTCAAGAATGCAGAGATGACGACGAAAATCGATGTATTGATTTCTTATTTCCATGCGAGAGCTGAGAGAAATTATTGCTTGAAATGTATAGACGAAGAAGGGTTGGCTGGTCTCAAGAAAATGCATTCTGTTAAAAGTATAGTAAGTCATAAGTCATAACAGACAGAAATGTAGCTAATCGGCGATGTGTGCAATGGAGGGGGAAAGGAATTGGCCGCCCTACCCTATTATCTCCTTATCTAGTTACCATGAGTGATTCCTTTTTGTTATCACTTACGAGGTTCAGACCTGTCTTCGGACAGTTGACCAACAGACAGAAAGAGAATAATAATATTTTCAAGATATGTTAAAAGCAAAACAATGTTAATAATTATCATAAACAATAAATCATATCGCTTACAGAAACAAAAGTAATGGGATTTAGAGGTAATAATGATACAAGATAAAATACTATAACAGGTTTCTCAATTTCGCTATTTAGGTTGAAATATTTCGTATTTGAAATCTGCAGATATTGATAATTAATTACCCAGATACTAGTACAATAAGTAAGACCCTATGTGGCAAAGAAAGAAAACATATAATCACTAAGTCGGCTTGGGTAGCGTAGTTGGTATTGCACTCCTTCTACGCTCGAGGTTGCGGGTTCGATCCCGACCCAGGTCGATGGCATTTAAGTGTGCTTAAATGCGACAGGCTCATGTTAGTAGATTTACTGGCATGTAAAAGATCTCCTGCGAGACAAAATTCCGGCACACCGGCGACGCTGATATAACCTGGGCAATTGCGAGTGTCGTTAAATAAACCACAATTTAAAAAAAAATTGTACCAGCACTAAATTTTATAAAACAATAACTATCCAGATATTGACATAGGTTCCGAGACTTGGGCATTAATAAAAGGAGAAGGAAAAAGAATAGAGGCTGCTGAAATAAGATTGCTTCGATCAATATTAGAATACACTTTAATGGGTCATAAATACAGCAATGAATTCAGAAGTGAATTGAAACTAAATGATGTAAATGATTTTATACCACAATATAGAAATAGATGGAAACAATATGTAGAAAAAATGGAACCAATCGTCTACCATTTCAGCTCCTCTATTACAATCCAAGTGGAAAGAGGAGAATAGGACGCCCAATTAAAAGATGGCGAGATTATTTCCCTTAACTCTTAAACCGGAACAGGAAATTATGCCTAAGCCGTGAAGGGAGATTTTTTAAATCATTAATTACATTCGTATAATGTAAAATAAGCTTTTTAATTGGCTGTGTTCACCGAATATTTAATTAAGATTAAATCGAAGAGTTTAAAAATAAAATTTGTTGTACATCAGCATTATTAACAGTTTTATCGTTAGTGAAAATCCTGCTTAATATGCCACATTATCGTAGGCCTACTAGGTCCGTAAGTCGTACCATGACAACCAAAACGTCAGGACTTCTATTAAGAAGGCATAACTTGTATCATAAAGTTAACATTATGAAACGATTTGCCTCGCTATAATATTTAAATCAAATTTGTCATAGCAAGCCCTTTCTTCGTAGTATATGATATCAAACTAGACATCATTACAAATCTGATGTTATTTCTTTATTAATAATATTTTATAATGCTATCGTACAAAAAATAGCATATGAAATTCATTTATAATGTTTTATAATTTATTATATTCATAAAAGTATGAAACTCACGACGTTGGTTTCGTAACATTTGCTCACGTAATAAACTATAACATTATAAACTTGTTTCATAATATTACTATTTTAATTTTGTTCGTTACTTTAACATAAAATAAGCATATCTTATTTTTATGTATGTCCTTTAGAGTTTTAAATGTTTTAAAATTTTGGTTTTATAACGTGAAATACGCATCATTATTGTATACGATCTCTAGAATATTCAGTTGAAATGGGAATATAGAAATATTTCTTAATCTTTTCACTTTAGTTTGAAATAAGCGTGTCTTATTTCTGTGTTCTCTGAACATTTAATTAAATTTAGCTTTTAGAGTTTATTTTAAATTTTCCAAGATTTTGTATAACGTGAAATGAGCATTGTTCATGCTCCGTTCTCCAACATAGTTAAAACACAAAAATTAAAAGATATATCGTCTGTATTTTTTCTTACAAGTTTAAAAACAATGACCTGCAACAAGTCAGGTGAAGGGGTAGTTCAGAGCAGAACAACTAAATGTGTACTCCCAGCTGGTTGCAGTGTGCAGCGTTGCAAAGATGCCATAATTCATGTATTTTAAAATGCACGTTTTTCTGGAAAAGTATTCAAAATATAGAAAAATGGTTTGTGACTTTTTTGTTGCTCTTTTCTCAGAGAATCACCCACCAGAATTGACATTACTTACGGTTCACTCTATATATTAAAACTGTTCTCTCCCTGTCCGTGGCCTGTCATTGAACACTATTTTGCAGTAGGGCCCGATGGCTTTATTCTCAATAGAAATTCATGCTTTTTGTGTTCATCACTATTACTCTGTAATTATGTATATAGGTTTTTGTGGTATTTCGCTCATTTTGAATATATGCTTTTCAAAGTCGCCTTAGTGGCTCAGTTGGCTTACGACGACGGCAGACCCCGAGTTCAAATTTCTGCGAGTTCGAAAGCAACGTATGGTAGACGAAGACTACTGGGATAAGATTTTTGAGACGTTCCTATTTTCATTAACAGTATTTCAGAAGTCCCTTGCGTGCTAGCGAATATTACCACTTACCTGGCTTCGTTTCTACAGTCAAGAACGAAAATAAGATTGCATTCCTGTCCACTCACAATATGATTATTTTTAGCCTTGGCGGCAACTCTGAATCAATTAAATGATGATGATGATGATGATGATGATGATGATGATGATGATGATGATGACGACAACGAATTCGGCTATTATCGTAAGTAGTATTTCATGCGCTCTTTTGAGAATGCTCTTCTGAGCAATAAGTTGTAAAACTTGCATTATAACTTTGCATATTCATTCATTCATTCATTCATCCATTCAACCCACAGTTTCGGAGTCAGAACATAGGCACCCCTCTAGCGCGAGTTTCAATAAACACTAGGAATTTAGTTATACTTATTTTCCGACAGGGGCAGAGAGACATGTGGTAGACTCATCCTTTAAAATGCCACCCAGTATGCAACTAAGGACTACTAGAACGAAGGCGAGGAGAAATGTAGTCCAGAGGCCCTAATTTAGGCTTGGTGGTCTTCAACTGCTGACAATAATAATAATAATAATATAATGATAATAATAATAATAATAATTTACTTTAGCTGGCAGAGTTAAGGCCGCAAGGCCTTCTCTTCCACTCAACCAGCAAAAAGTATACATACATATGTATCAACTTACAAAGAATTCAACAATTTGATTTAGATAAGAGCTACATGTATACAAGAGTTATTTACGAATTAAACAACAAAATACTATGAACTATTATTTAAGCACTGAAATACAAACTATGTAGCAGAATTAAGCTAAAATACATAGAATGTTAATATATTTCAAATAATGTTAGATAATAGAAAGAGATTATTATGAGACAATTTTGAAAATACAGCACTATCAGGATGCATGTCTAAAGGAAGGAGTAACAGTATAGACAGTGATAGTGTAAGTAAGTATGATTGGAGTGAAATGCTAAGAAGGTTATCTTTTAAGCTGTTTTTAAGAGTGTTTATTGTCTTGCAGCCCTAATACTTTGTGACAGGGAATTCCATTGTCGCGAGGTGGATACTGTAAAAGATGATGAATAACGAGATGTTCTATGAAGAGGTATACTTAACGCGCCACAGATAAGTGATCTGGTATTTACGTCGTGGTTAGAGTATAGATAAGAGAAACGAGACGAAAGGTAATTTGGTGTTGAAGTGTGCAGAATTCGAAAGAGCAATGACAAGGAGTGTAAAGTTCTACATTCTGTAAGTCGGAGCCACGAAAGACTTGCGAAGGACGGTGATATGTGATCGTATCGTCGGATGTTGCATACGTATCTGACGCACATATTCTGAACTCGCTGTAACTTGACTGACAGTTCAGAACTTAGGTCATTTAACAAAACGTCACAATAATCGAAATGCGGCATTACTAAGGTTTGACAATGGTTATTAGAGGAGAAAAATTCGCTCCGACACCGGGGATTGAACCCGGGTTCTTGGTTCTACGTACCAAGTGCTCTAACTACGAGCTACGCCGAAGTTCAATCCACAGCACCGGATCGAATCCCTCTCCTCTAGTGTTTTTCCCTTTGTGGCCTGACTCCAAGTTCGACATATATTATGTTGACATATATATTAAGTCAATTGCCACAAAGGGAAAAACACTAGAGGAGAGAGATTCGATCCGGTGCTGTGGATTGAACTTCGGCGTAGCTCGTGGTTAGAGCACTTGGTACGTAGAACCAAGAACCCGGGTTCAATCCCGGGCGTCGGAGCGAATTTTTCTCCTCTAATAACCATTGTCACTATAACACATATTCTGTAGGACCAAAAACAAATCTTTACGTAGATTCAGCTGCTAAGCTTAGGTCTATACAACGCCGAATTTCAACGGGGGCGGGAAATGGGCGGAAATTTTTTCGAGGAGCCCCCTATCAGGGACAGATTTCCTTTACGTACCGTAAATTCACGACAAGAGTCCACAGCTTTACTTCCTTCCCAGAGGAAGCCATGCTAAGGATTGTATTGCCCTTTAAAGCCATGTCCATCGGCCGGGTTTGAACCCGCAAATCTTGAATCCAGTAACTAAGCATGGAGTAACCAATGGATTACCGAGGATCACTTTTTTAACTGAATGCTGTATTTTTCAAGTTAGGTCATTTGGAAAATGTGTTTACAATACTGTTTATTACTACTCGACACAGCGAACATGCGTATCGGTGACTAGCGAAATCATACCGTGCGACGCCATACGTCTTGACATACAACTCGCTGCTACCCAGGGTTACCAACACTGGAGGAAGATCGCTGAATTTAATAGATTTGTAAATCATGACAGTAAAATAAATTTTATCTTGTAGAATTTTTGCGACTAATTAAATGTACTTTTAATCAAGTAACATAGGAATATTTCAATTTTTGAAACACAATATGTTTATTTTATAATTCTGTGCTTACCAGTTCTTTACGTGACCGTTGGTAGCGCTAGCTATTGCGGCGAACTCCACCTAACCAAGCAATAGCAGCGCGTCCAATCTGATACGCATATTCACTGTGTCCACCAGTACATGTGTTTTTCCCTCTACAATTCACGGTTTTCTGTGTATATGTCATCCATATTCCAATCTGCCTCACCATATTTTTCTTCATCGTGTCATTTCTCTTCATAGTATTGATTTATAGTGAAATACTAATTTGAATAATCTTTCTATACTTCTTTCTATTCCGTTATCAAAATACTGGTTAATTTTTAATTTATAAATTTTATTTGTATTGAATCATGTAAATGTGCATTGCTTTACTTGTCTTTAGAATCCTATCCTTAAGCTTTCAATGCTTAAAAAAATTGAGTAATGGACAATAGAGTGGAGTGAAAATATGAAGTTTATAGAATCAAAATGTAATACCAGGGAAAAGTTGTGGGGTGATATCATAAAGAACTATGCAAAATATATTTTCTCTAGATTAATATTTAAAGGTGTCCCAAGAGTATCATATTTTCAAATTTTCACAAAATTTTGAGGTTCATATTTTTTTAGCGAGAGAACATTCTCCAGTGATTTAATCTGAACAGGTAATCAGGAACATGTTAAAAAATACATGTTAAAAGACTCAGCATATTTTTGATCCCCTGTTGTTTCATTTTGAAGTGTCACAAAAACCTCAATTTATAAGAAAATTGGGAATAATATCAAAACTTCGAGATATGATATAATTAATAAAATATAATTAATGGAAATTCATTCTTCTCATGTTGCAAGGTCTTTAAATCAGAATATCTATAATTAATACAAGAGATGTGACCTTCTACTCTATATTCGCAATGCCAGAGGGACTGAACCCATCACAATTACCTACCTATCATGACGTAATGAAATATTATCTATGGGTCAAAAATGAATTAAAATCTGACTCCAAATCAAAAGAATCTACCGTTGGAGAGATTTCACAAAGAGTTGCTATCAAAACTAAGAAAATCCAGGTAAAGGCATAAATCCCGAAAGCCAGTCATACAAGAATATTACAACTGATTCTTGCTTACCATGATCAATACACAAACTTAATGAAGCCTTCTAAGAAATGACATAGTCACAACTAAAATAACAACATTGCAAAATTCAAAGAAGAAGCAAACAAACTATTTGATTTATGCAGTTGGAAATGCAAAAAAAAAAAAAATTAATACTGTAAGTCTAATCTAATTCTGTTAAAGACCGCCGTGTTCCAAAACAAGAATAAATTCTAACTAAAAAAAATAAATGCACTGAAATGGAATTTTTGTCATATGTTATGTTAAATACTATAATTTTGTCCCTTTGGATCTCCTCAAAAATACTGTATACTGCAACTCCAATTTAGAGTCTTCCAAATAAAGTTTAAATATGTGATTTTACAGCAATGCATTGGCTATGTAATGAAAAACAAAATAATAGAACAAATTATGTACAAAGAGGCAAAAAAATATAATTTTAAGAAACTTCAAAGCCCTTGGGGGACCTCAAAAATTAAATATAGAAACTCCATTTTTTTCACATTCCTAAGTTAAGTGAAAATACAGCTTTTTGCAACTATTACATTTAGAAAACAGATAAAAAAAACAATTTTATGTATGGATTCACTCCACCCTAATGGACAATGTCTCACTGCGATATTATAATGTAGGCATAGCTTTTATCTTGTTTATGATCTGGTTTTGTTCTTTGTTTTCCAATACCAATTTCTCTTTCTAAGTAATTAAGCGTTGTAATGTATCTTATGATTTTAATTTTACTGTCATTTTATGTGAGATTTTATTTACTTACCTACTAAATTGTCTTCATTTACTTCAACTGTTAGAATTACAGTAGGAAATTTTAGACACTTTAATGTGAGATTGTAGCCAGTAGTATCAACTCTTTCTTATCCATTATTCTGTCTTAAACTTCAAAGTAATTCTTGAGTGTGAAATTTGAATGTCTTAACGATTCTGTGAAAATTTTGTCATGGTGATTAACGTCGCGTTTTAAGTCCACAAAGTTTGTGCTGGAGCATTTCCAAAACTGAGTGAAACATAACCCCCTCCTTCCCCACCCTCCCCATTATTGTTATAATATATTATAAGAACGTTTCCCGAATCTCCGGCACAGTGCCAAGATTATAATCGGAGTAGAAGTGTAGCAATTATTCATTCTGTTCTCCTTCCTTTTCAACTGCAATTCCCCAAGCTTCAACATTAGAGGAATAGTTTCCAATTTCTAAAAGTACTTCTCGTGGATTGTATATCTGCAGTTCATAATGATAAAATTATCCATAGCTTTACATCACACTTTCAGAATTTACTGCCACTACTGTATTGATCTTCCTTAATTGAGTGTTTATTAATGTTTCCTTAGACAACACTGCTTCGTTTCTAATCCTATGTGGTCACGAATATTAAGAATATTTGTATCGTTGGTCCCTAGATCAGACAGTTGTTTCGAGGCCAGTAAAAATATAAAGTAAATATCAAGACGGTCTTGTTAGACAGTCACTAAAACATTTTAAAGAAATGGCATAAAATATAAATTAGTTTACAGGTTGAGATGAAAATTTTCTTCACGCATAGTCATAGTGAAACCTTAGTCCTCTTAATATCTTTTGTCAAACAGTGTGGCTGAGCCATTGTGACTACTACGTCAGCACCATATTCTAGTATTTACCTAGTTTTAATTCAAAATCCTTAAAAGGGGATTGGGGGTGGTTGGCTGTGTCCCTGCATCGGGGATACAACCGCGGGTTTTGCGTGAATACGTCTGTCTTAAAACGACTGATATAGGGTAAAGGTTGGTAATATTGTGATACTAATAATATGATAGTACTTTTTGAGAAAGGACCGGTTTTGTGCAGAAACTTGTTCACAACATTCTCTTAATACGTTGACACAAAGAACCGATCTTCCTCTCGCTCAGTAAAATTGTAAAAAAAATTCTCAAAAATAACTATCATAATATTATTAGTATCACAATATTACCTACCTTTACCCTACACAAGATCTTTCGTTTTGCACTAAAATCAGAAGGCTAGCATTTTGGGGTCGCGAGATATAGGCCTACTACCGGGAAATTTTCGCGAACGCCTAAAATGACCGTCAGTCTCCGCGGGCTTCCATCAAGTTCATGCTCGCACCGTACTAGTATACCCAAACGAAGGAGACCACATTTATTTCAATCGTTTCATTAGTCACAATGTTATGGTGTCGGAGTGGATCACTCTGCAAACCTTATATCGTTACATAGCCGTTTCCTTCCTGGTACCCCATATATCGATATGATTTTGAAAACATTTACGTCAAAATATGTGGCAGAGAATTTGAGGAAACCCTTATGACGTCTATACAGGAATTATAGATATGGAATTAGGGTAAATAAATACAATTTGATCTACGATTTAATAGTATCTAATAAAGGGAATGAAATAATAATAACTGTCAATTCTATTATTATTATTATTATTATTATTATTATTATTATTATTATTATTATTATTATTATTATTATTATTATTATTATTATTGCATTGTGGATCCCTATCACCACGGCATGGCGCGTCCTCAGGTTGCGGACCGAGGAGACGGGTAACTGTGAATATATTGAATAAGCAGTCGCGGACAGCCGATGAGGAGTGGTCCTCCAGCTTGGGGGTTGGGCGAAGGGCTAACAACCCATCACCGTAAAAAACAGCTTGTTACGAATCCTTCAAATAAGCGTCGGAATGGAACTGATTCTCTGGAGAAAGTTACACAACACAGAACTGCACGCATTGTATTCTTCACCTGACATAATTAGGAACATTAAATCCAGACGTTTGAGATGGGCAGGGCATGTATCACGTATGGGCGAATCCAGAAATGCATATAGAGTGTTAGTTGGGACGCCGGAGGGAAAAAGACCTCTAGGGAGGCCGAGACGTAGATGTGAAGATAATATAAAAATGGATTTGAGGGAGGTGGGATATGATTATAGAGAATGGATTAATCTTGCTCAGGATAGGGACCGATGGCGGGCTTATGTGAGGGCGGCAATGAACCTCCGGGTTCCTTAAAAGCCAGTATAATAATAATAAAACTATTATTATTATTATTATTATGTATTAAAACAGAATGCGCTATTGTAAATTATATTTTATTTAACGATGCTCGCAATTGCCGAGGTTATATCAGCGTCGCCGGTGTGCCGGAATTTTGTCCCGCAGGAGTTCTTTTACATGCCAGTAAATCTATTGGCATGAGCCTGTCGCATTTAAGCACACTTAAATCCCATTGACCTGAGCCAGGATCGATAAATAAATAAATAAATTATGATTCATTTAACGACGCTCGCAACTGCCGATGTTATATCAGCGTCGCCGGTATGCCGGAATTTTGTCCCGCAAAAGTTATTTTATATACCAGTAAATCTACTGGCATGAGCCTGTCGCATTTAAGCACAGACTGACAGAATGCGCTATTACGAGAACAAGTGAAGAACTGTTTATGAGTCAAAAATAATTAACATTTAACTGACATGCTGTATATAAGCACATAAGAATAGATTACCCCGTAAATAATGTTCTTGTTACTTATCCATCTGTGAGTAAAGCCAAGCTTGTATTAATTTTCTATAGTTACGCATGTAATGTGCACGCCTCTGTTTCGTGTCAATGTAAAAGCACAACTAATTAACATTATTTTTTTATGTATTGCAACCCCCCCCCTCCATGGATTATAATAAGCTCCTTCAAGTAGGATATGTATAATGCCTCTTTCAAGTAGGTTACGTATCAATGCGGACTCCCCTTGTTTATATTGTAGGAATGGACTCGTTCACATTGTCGTCTACCGTAGGCCTATATGACGTAAGCATTTCCATGGCAACGTTAGTGAAATTTCCGTTCCTGAAAATCCTTTCATTTTTTTCTATTAGTGTAGGTCGAATATACAGGATCTTTCATAAGTAACGAGTCTATCGAAAAATTAATTATTTTGGATAATTTTTTGAAATGATGTTCATCCTCCCGAAAAGAATCCTTCCTGGTGCCGTACAGTCGATTTGGAAAAAACACCTTCTCCCCTTGCGCCAGCTATTAAACGAAAGAATGGTTAGTGTTTTAAATCTTTATTAAAACATATAAATGTAAAAACAGTTCCAATTGTTGACAAATTATGGTGTAAAATTTTCAAAATGTCTTCTGTTCTGTTGAATGCACAAATGTAAGCGACGTATCAACTCTTCATTGCCTCTGGTGAGCATGTCAGGCGTAACCATTTGTATCGTGTGTTCAATTCGTTCCACTAATTCAGGAATAGTGCGTGGCTTAGTCGCATAGACACGATCCTTGATGAATCCCCAGAAAAAGAAGTCCAGGGGAGTCAAATCAGGTGATTGCGGAGGCCAACGGATTGGGCCTGTGCGACCGATTCACCTGCCTTGAATCACTTCGTCTACGGAATAAACGCTTAATTTGAGCGACACTCTTTCCAAGTTCAAACCAGACATCAATTTTTCTCTTCTGCAGTAACGCTAAGCGGGTGCGTGGCATTTTATCATTCCAATCTATCACAACAATGTGCATAGGCATGGCCGTATGCTATTATCCTTGGCGTATAGAAGGCCATGCTCGAGGTCATTTTAAGTTGTCCTCAAATGCACATTACACTTGGATAAGTAGCCACCGCTGGCGGCGGGGAGAGGGGGTGTTTGTTTCCAAGTCGACTGTACGGCACCGGGAAGGGTTCCTTCTCGTGAGGATGAATATCATTTCGAAAAATTATCCAAAATAGTTTATTTTTCGATAGACTTGTTACTTATGAAAGACTCTGTAGAGGTTACACGTCAAAAAATTAAGGGAATAGGCCAAAGTATGTAATCCTGAAGATGAATAATGTGTAATATAGATGTGTTAATTCTCAGATGTGGATTATATAAAGACTGCTATAAGATTAAGTCCTTGGTTTTCTAAGTAATGAAATTTTCAAATTTCATCATATGTGCTTATCCGCTCCGTTCTTCATATGAATCAACATCAGACATACCTAATGAGACACCCTGATCAGGTCAACGAAGGACAACCTCAATATAGGATGTTCATACCCAGTCACGGTGCAAGATATACCTAGGCTATGTATTTTCACTTCTCTGCCGAAATGCGGAACAGGTCCCAATGCAACGGAAAACTTTTCCATCGAATCACATTACAGAATAACTTTAAACTATTTGAACTGTTCCTATCATAGTGTTATAGTCGCGACGCTGTTATTCCCGGCGTGACTCCTTCTCTTTGCTTACATCTTAGGAAGTGAAGGCTCTATAAAGTCTAGGTAGGTAGTATCGTTCGCCATTTTTGTTCTTTCGTTGCCGAGCTACCATACGAGGAATCTATTTGCCACACCGTTAAACATTATCATGTCGTAGCTCCTATGATAATAAATCAAACGCACTGTAATTCAGCAAATAATTGAGCGGCAAATAACGTCTTCGTGTGCTTTCTGCGAACGCCAACGAAAGAGCCGAAATGGCGGGCGATTATATTAAGTATCTATCGAGCCTTAAGAAATGAATAACGTCTTCCTCAGCGAATCACAAGACGCACACGTTTAAATGTAGACAACCTGCAACGAGATTGGCTGCCGGAAATTAGAGCGACGGGACTATAATTGCTGAAATATACCATTGGTTAAAGTCTAATCTATATTTTTGTGAGTACTGTGTATGTATGTAGACTAAGTGTGTACTGTGAAGTTTGTATGTACTTGTATGCGCACATGTTATATAATAATAAAAGATTAATTATTTATATATAATTAGCAATAAATTACCTTTTATCATAAAATCTGATGATTTCTGAATCCAAATTCTTTCTTAAATGAAATAGTGTTTGAGAAAATAGTTGACTAAAGTTTGATGTGAGTTTTATATTTTCGTAAAATTTTGAAGCCTGAAATCTTGAAATCGTAAGTTACAATGATTGTTGTTTATGTTGTTCAATGCGGTATGACGCTGAAATGTTTAAACTTCCTTCTTGCTCTTATGTAAATTAAGCGTTGATTCCGAAACGTGTGCGGATTGTGGTATGTGAATGCATTTATCTGTAGTGGATTTTGTTAAATGAAGATTGTAATAATTCCTGAGAAATGCATAATACCAAAATGTATTTGATATGACTGCAGTATGAGCAACTGGACGACTAAGTCTGGTGCTGATGAATACATGAAACAGTCGGGAGAACTACAAATTATATTATTCACTTTAATCTAGCAAAATGGTTTATTTTATTATCACTTTAATCTATTTCATATTAATTTTATTTACGTACTTGTTTTTTAATTATTATTTGTTTTCATAGCCTATTTATTAAATTAGGTCGATATTTACTAAGATCACCATTTATTTTTACAATTTGTTATAAATTTTTTCACTTTAACTACTTATCTGTTTGTTTCTATTATTGTAATGTTTGTTTAATTATTTTCTTTAAATATCTATCTAATTAATTCCCTCTTTAATTAGTTGCCTAATTCTTTGTATATTTTTCTTTAAGGGGTTAGGTACAGCTTACAGCAATAAAATTTTGGAAATATTCAACATTTTTTTCCTCCATTACTGTATCTTGTACAATAATGAAAATTAGTATGTGTAAAACACTGTCCTTCTGCTACATGAAAAAATGATTTTACGATAATATTTACTTTTTTTTTTCAAAATTCACTTCCTTGTGCAGTGATGAAGCATTTCCCACATAACTCAAAAACTATCCAATATTCTGTGATGAAAGTTTTTGTGTGTATTTATGCATCTCATATCTACAAGATGATGCAAGATTACTTCTCTACCTTTGATAGATTGTTTGATAAAAAATAAATTCATTAAAAAATGCTCAAATATCAGTATTTTCTTCTAACACAAAATAAAAAATATATATATTATTTATTAAGGAATGTACTCGTAGTTGAAAGAGCATGATATTGTAAACATGAGTTTCAGCAATAAAATAAAAGAGAGAGAACATGAAAAAATTAACAACTTCATGAGTTATGAGGAAAACGCTTCATCGCTGCACAGTGAACTGCCACCATTGTAAAATATTTTTTTAATCGTAATAATATTTTTTTCATATAGCAGTAGGACAGTGTCTTACACATACCAATTTTCATTATTGTACAAGTCATAGTAATGGAGAAAAAAAAAATGTTGAATATTTCAAAAACTTTTACTGCTGTAAGTTATACCTAACCCCTTAAGTACTCTTTTTAATTATTTGTACTGTTGTTTAATTGTCTGTTTAACCATTTAAATTCTTAAGAATTTGCCTGTTCTTCCTTATTTGTGTGATTTATTATTTTCCTTTTTTAATCTATGTTAATGTTAATGCTTGATTTTAGTTATTTATTTATATCTATTTTTTATTACTTGCATATTCATTTGAGTTGTATGTTCCTTTCATCCGTTTAAATATTTCTTAAATAAATTATCTATTAGGCCCACCGTTGTGGAGTAACGGTTAACACGTCTGACCGTGCAACTAGCGCACCCAGGTTCAAATCCTGGTTGGTACAAGTTACTTGGTTGAGTTTTCTCCAGGGTTTTCCTTCAACCCAATAAAAACAAATGCTGGGTAACTTTCGGCGCCGGATCGTGGACTCATATCTCTAGCATTATCGCCTTGTCCACCGCTGTGGAGTAACGGTTAGCACAACTGACCGTGAAACCAGCGCGTCTGGGTTAAAATCCTGTTTGGGACAAGTTACTTGGTTGAGTTTTCTGCAGGGTTTTCCGTCAACCGATTATAAACAAATGCTGGGTAATTTTCGGCGCTGGACCCTGGACTCATCTCCGTCTATCTTCATCTCATTCAGACGCTACATAACCATACCAGTTGATAAAGCGCCATAAAATAACCAACTAAAAATGATCACTTTCATCTCAGTTAGACGCTACAAAACCATTGCAACTGATTAAGAAAATTATGTATTAAGTTATCCATCTTTATTTATTTATTTCATTCTTTTATAGGGCCTATATTATGTATTACTCGACCAAGGCGAGTGGAGCCGCGGGCGTAATGTGAACTATCGCGATGCGGTATTACGAACGCAGGAGCAGTAGCGCCACGGCTCCGGGCTGCAGGACTCCACTGGCCTTGGTCGAGTAATACCATTTATTTATTTATTTATTTATTTATTTATTTATTTATTTATTTATTTATTTATTTATTTATTTATTTATTTATTTATTTATTTACTTATTTTCTATTCATTTGTCTTTATTTGTCCATTTATTTATATATTTATTTTTCTATTTATTCATTGATCTATTTATTTATCCATTTACCTTTTTATGTATATATACATGTATTTATATGTGTGCCTATTTGTGTTTAATTTTATTTCTTCTCAAATATCAAAATAAATCATCTCTTGGGCATCACAATCCATATTCTTAGATGAAATACCGCTATCTGAGTCGTAAAAAAACAAAATGTAATATTGCATACGGTCACCATTCATTTCTAAATTAAAGCGCAATAACAATGTATCTTAAACAGTTAAAGGAAATGTAATTGCTTCAGCGTCATGCCTCATAATGCTACACTTACGACACCGAATCCACCGGAAGAGAGAAGACATCAGGAAGAGGATGGTGAGAGCGGACAGTGAATTGAACTCAACCGGGGTCAAATTGACTCTAGTAGGGAGTCCGTTTTATACACATAGTGACTCCCTAACGGAGTCAGATTGACCTCTTTGAAGTGAACACGACGGTCGAAGAGCGGCAACGTCGATCGGCCTGTCTGCATTCCCAAGGATTCTAATCGTCATCTGGGGCTTCCGGGACACGCATCGCACATTCCTGCTGTCTAGCATCACCAGTAATAACCTGGAAGCTACTATCTTAGATCTATAATTGGAACAATGTTTGTCACATTTAGGTACTTGATTATAGTAATGTGGTAAGTTCCTCTGATTTCAGTAAAAAATATTTGTGTGTTTGTAACATCGTTCCTGTTAAACATACAGAGTGAAAGTAATATAATGGTGCAGATTTTAAATAAATATATCAGGAAAAATAATTTCGCCCTAAATGTTAACACTGGATAAGTACTGCCCGTACGATTCTGATTTTTACACTTATTATTATAGAAACTGATAAGGAATGCTTTATCCCTTTGCAGTTTTTAAATAAAATGGACAGTTTTCTTGCAAATTAAATAGATAAACACATATCTTTATTTTTTGTAATAATAATAATAATAATAATAATAATAATAATAATAATAATAATAATAATAATATTTATTTATTTATTCATTCATCCATTTATTTATTTATTTATGTATTTATTTATTTATTTATTTATTTATTTATTTATTTATTTATGTATTTATTTATGTATTTATTTATTTACTTACTTATTTATTTGCTGGACAACAGCCATTGGCCAATAAAAGTTCAGCACAGTGATACAATTAATACAATAAAATGAACACCTATGGTACAAATTAAATAATTGAGATAACAACAAAATGAAGAACATAGATGACAATGATTAATTTACAAGAATTATTAATACTGTAATATTTTATGGAAAGGAGTTGATTCTTACAAAAGTATTACCAATTTGTGTAGAAAGATTATGCAAATAAAATAGCAAAGACATTGCCATGTTCTAATACTTCTATATATTGAATGGATCGAAATCGCCTACATGTATGTTAGCATTTTTAATACATCTGGAGACCGGCGAGGAAGATTTAGAATTTCTAATATAGAAGAGTTTGTGATGTCTCATGTCCTTAATAGGAATACGAAGGCTGACACTGTTTAAGAAAGATTGACAATTAATGTCACCTTTTAAGAACCTTACATAATAATAAGTAATCGAGATCATGACGTCGACATTTAAAGTGCTCGCATTTTTTATCATAGTTATACCCGGAGTTATTAGGCAGAAATCTGTACGAACATAATGAAATAAATTTCCTTCCAATATTTTCCAGTTTTGCAGAATCAGTAGGTACTAGTAATAGAGTTCCAAACTACAAATGCATATTCGAATTTCGACCTCACTAATGTATAGTATATAGTATTAAAAGAGAGTCAGGTGTTGAGAAAGAATAAGTAATTGACTGAATTATTCCTAACATTTCATTGCATGGTTATAAATATAATCAACTAGTGGCTTGTGCAGCAAATGCTGCAAACTAAGTCCGTAAAAAGTTCAAATAAAAATTGTTCAGATTTATTTTCAATGAAGAATACCAGACATTTTCATATTTATTTGCTTCCATAATAGTGATACATGCTCCCTCTGAATGTTTCTTTTTTGCCAAATACTTTTCCTTGAACCTATCCGTCTTCAGTTCTTGAGTTTCAATGCAAAATAGCAAGTAACAATGTCAGGACGAACAGTGGGTTTTTCATGTGGGAGTAATGCAGTAGCTATTTCGGGTCATTGCGGATTGTATATGAAAGTTAAGAAAATGTAAGGTTTGTCATGCTTTGAACAAAAGACTTAGCATCTTGGTATAGCTGCTGCATGTTTCGTGAACTACCCTGAAATGTAGAGGGCAGAATCACTTTTTCCCACTAAGAGATCTTGCTGAGGTGATCAAGAGACTACAAAATCTTGTAGGCATCTTATTTTATCAGTATGTAATACCTTTTGGTTTTTAGGAATTGTAATTTTTGTGCTTCCTCCAGACAATACTGATCTACCAAATACTGCTGGATTAATTTGTGTAACAATGAATGTTATCCCGTAAATTTTCAGTAATATATCCTGTTGTCAGGAATCCATTGCTGAAATGCGGAAAATGAGGCGAATGATATGTCAGACTTGTAGAATCTTATATGCGCTCTAAGTAAAATTGTTCATCGTAAACCATTAGCAGTTTCAATGTTTCATTCGTTGCTGGTTGCGGGAAATAAACTTACTCATCACGGTAGCAAGAAGTGAAATGGCCTGCTATTTTCCCTACAACAAAATATGCATGGCAGCGATCACAAATCTAATCGATTAAACCAAAGAAATATGAAATTAATTTTGATGTACGATGAAAGAGTAATGGAACGGAGAAAAATTCTCTCCGGCGCCGGGATTTGAACCCGGGTTTTCAGCTCTACGTGCTGATGCTTTATCCACTAAGCCACACCGGATACCACCCCGGCGTCGGACAGAATCATCTCAGATTAAGCTCCAACTCTTGGGTTCCCTCTAGTGGCCGCCCTCTGCACTACGTCATAGATGTCTATGAACGTAGGACCGAAGTCCGCACATCTGCTGAGGTGCACTCGTTATGAGTGACTAGTTGGCCGGGATCCGACGGAATAAGCGCCGTCTTAAATCACGAAATGATTTACTCATATCATATATATTATTTTAATATACCGAAGTACATATGATATTTCCATGCAGATATTCTGCGTCATCATACGATGAAAGAGTAATGGAACGGAGAAAAATTCTCTCCGGCGCCTCCTCCCCCTTCTCTCCTGCATGGAAATATCATATGTACTTTGGTACATTAAAATAACATATATGATATGCGTAAATCACTTCGTGATTTAAGACGGCGCTTATTCCGTCGGATCCCGGCCAACTAGTCACTAATAACGAGTGCACCTCAGCAGATGTGCGGACTTCGGTCCTACGTTCATAGACATCTATGACGTAGTGCAGAGGGCGGCCACTAGAGGGAACCCAAGAGTTGGAGCTTAGTTGAGACGATTCTGTCCGACGCCGGGGTGGTATCCGGTGTGGCTTAGTGGATAAAGCATCAGCACGTAGAGCTGAAAACCCGGGTTCAAATCCCGGCGCCGGAGAGAATTTTTCTCCGTTCCATTACTCTTTCATCGTATGATGACGCAGAATATCTGCATGGAAATATCATATGTACTTCGGTACATTAAAATAATAAATAAAAAAATAAATAAAATAATATAATTTTGATGTAGTTTAAAGACGCAGCTAAAATAGGAAGCATGGCTCAATTACTAACAAGGAAAATTAGAGAATCAGACATATAAATATCTATATCACACTGTCATTACATATATGAAAAGGACCCACACCTCTTGATTAATAACTATAAAAGTATTTCATTTTTAATAACAATATTGTTACCGTACGTAAGTTTTATAGTTTTCAGTAACATAAGTTTATATATAGCCGTTACTCAGTAAATTATAGAAATGAAGATCTAATATAAAATATTCTTTCTCTGCGTCTACTTCCATAAAGCCCCAAAAGGTTTCACTTTCATATCATCAGTATAGCATTATGTGTTGCATTAACTATAATAATATTTCATTTTTAATGGTAATAATGTCATCAAACATTCTTAAGTTTTGTAGTTCTTAAAATCCAATACACAGCTGTACTCGGAAAACTACAGACCAGAGAATCAGATCTGTAAATTATTTTTATACGTTATCAAAAAATTACATAAATGAAGATCGACATAGTGGCATTATGATGTGAAAGAATCTGAGCCATCTGAACTCTAACTATGTCAGCAATCCTGTAGGTCATGGCCTTCGTGTAATAATCTATTGTTTATTGTAGTGTGTGTTTTGTTTTATTCTGAAATGCAATTAATTAGTTCTCAAAACTGACGAAAGATGGATTTTGGAAAATAGAAAAATGATTTAGGAAAATTGACATTTCACTGAAAACTACTATTTTTCTGAAAAAGTTTGGCTTCCAAGCTTCAAAATGAGGGGTCATTTATTAAAATCCATTCAGCCGTTTTCCCGTAATTTCCATTACCAGTTCAAATTATATATATATATATATATATATATATATATATATATATATATATATATATATATATATATATATATATAGATGTGGTTGTGAAAATATAATTTGTCAATTAATACACCGATAATAATAATAATAATAATAATAATAATAATAATAATAATAATAATAATTATAATAATGCGTTAGCAAATCTGGCAACCCTACTGCAATAACAAAGGGACGGAATGCTGCTATTCATACCCAGTGTATTCGTAGATGAGCTGTTGCCAAAGTACGCAGATTTCAGCATACTTTTCTAATTAACCTTGCACTTATTTACAAAATGCATAATAGGTTTTCAATTTATTTTAATGTATTCTATTGTCTACTTCAATCTGCACAGTTATATCACTTCCACTCTGTATCTAGTGGCAATTTTAAGTCGATTTTAAATCTGAACTTACTGAATACAATGGTTTAATTTAACACAATTACTTTTATTAAGAATTGTTATCGGTATGCGGTATTCAGTGTGTTCCTGACAATATGATGCAAGTTTCTGTGGATACTACACAGCGTGTTAATTAAGTATAGAATATTGCTAATAACTCTTTATATATTCATTTTATGAAAAAATACCAAAAACAAAAGTTTTTGGAGATATCTAATTAAAACTTATGGCTATGGTCTCATAAAAGTATTGATTCATGTATAGGGTGTGGTAAAAAATAACACTTTTTTTAAATGGCACCTATATTAAATTTTACATATTTGAAATCTCCATTCAATTTTACATACAAATAGAAGTTTTAATCAGCGTAAATGATTAATATTCTCTTGTAAACGTTATGGTTCTTTCAAATGCTTTGATAACGTAACACAAAATAATTGTGTATGCATATGAAGTAAGCTATAAAATAAAAAAAACAATGTGCACCTCCACATTATGGTAGAAGAGAAATGGATTTCCTCAACCAAATGTTCCCTGGCAGATGGATTGGAAAACGAGGACACATTGAATGGCCAGCTAGATCACCTAACATCAATCCATTGGATTTCTTTCTGTGGGGTTAATTAAAGTCCATGGTGTATCGTGATAGACGGAACAGTATTGAAGATCTGAAATTAAGAATTAGTAATGAGATGGAACTGATCACTCCTGAAACTGTAAGAAAGTCAATTGAATGCTTTCGTGATAGACTGGGGCATTGTTTGGCCGAGAATAGTTCTCATTTTGGATACTTATTATAATTTTAAACATCCTCTGAAACAGTTATGTTATTGTTTTGTTTGTTGCATGGCCTACTCCATATGAATACACACATTTATTTTGTGTTACATTATCAAAGCATTTGAAAGAATCATAACATTTACAAGAGAGTATTCATCATTTTTGCTGAGTCAAACTTCTATTTGTATGTAAAATTGAATGGAGATTTCAAATATGTAAAATTTAATATAGGGTGCTATTTAAAAAATGTTATTTTTGCCACACCCTGTACATGAATCATTACTTTTATGAGACCATAGTCATAAGTTTTAGTTATATATCTTCAGCAACTTTTGTTTTTGATATTTTTTCATAAAATGAATATATCAAGAGTTATTAGCAATATCCCATACTTAATTAACACACTGTATAATAGGAATACTGTGTTTGTGTGGATACTATATAATAGAAACACTGTGGGATTGGGAACCAGTGTCTGGTAATGTCCTTTTTAGGAATAAGGAATGAAAAGTGACTAAAGGAAAGAAATAATCTAAAAGGGGTCGTGGGACTGTGGGTAAGAAACTGTGTGAACTCCAAGCCGCCTAACCACTTATCTCCTTAGACAGTTTTGAGGGAAAATGGCTAATAAGGACATAACACTTTCGGCTTAGCATAGACTAATGATGGAAGACGCAGAGCACTAGCCAAGGCAGAGCCAAGTCCCTCGAAGATGTTAGCGCCAGTGGACAATCCCAGTCCTCACTAGTACTGGGAATAAAACTCGGAACTGTGTGACTAACAACTTTCACATTAGTTGCAAGTCGAATCATAAGTAAGTTTGTGCGAAGTACGCCCTTGTTACGAATTATAGACAATTTTTTTCCATTACGGTGTTTTGTAATTTGGCAACTTCTCTTGCTTGTATGAGAAGTTGTATTAATGGCGCACCTACTGTACTCCAATCAGGAGAAAGTTTCAGGAGAATGAGACGCAGTGGGGTAATACTCTGAATGAATGTTGATGTCATAAGGTCACACACACTTGGGTACACGCATCTCCATTGGCTAACTCTCAAAGCATAAACCACTGATACACATACTTATGCTACCCTAGTTACAAAATTAGATCTCCTGGCCTTTAATCCCTCTATACAGGAAATAACATATGCAGGAGAGCTCATGTTTTTTAAACTGACGTTATAACGGAAATATTATCTATCTACTTCGCTCCAAAAGATGATGCAATAATAAGCACATTCCTTTCACGGTTAATCTCCTGGTTGGAGAACAATATAGGAACTGAATAATATCTTCTGATAATAATACTGGTTGGCTGTGAACTAAGTTTGTGCAACAACCGGAATATTAGAGAAGATGAGATGGCCCATATTAGTGCGTTACAATGACTCATCCAAGCTGAAGTTCGCCATTTCGTGCACAAATTGCATGTAAAATTCATCCATGTTTATCAGATGAACAACTACTGGGTGAACAGTATAGAGCAGAACAGGTTTCACAGCCTCGAGCGGCCTAGAGTCGCCCACCTGCGCGCACATAGCCGGCCGGCCGTGAAACCTGTTCTGCTGTATATTGTTTGCCCAGTATTAAGTGCTAAATTAATTATCTTTAAATATATCTGTGGCACGACAGCGCATGGAGGTTCAAGACCGACTAGCCGACTGCTGTCCTCACGTCCACACGACTTAGTAGAGGCGAACGATCATCCAACCAGTACGAGAGTAATGTGTTCAGCACTATGATCCCTCAAACCGTAACTCCCAAAATTCATCACGATACTAGGTGGACACCAGCCCCATTCAGAGGCGAAATTTCATGAGAAAATGTATTCCTTTATGAGGGCTCGAAAAAGGACTCATTCCTTATCGATAGTCCAGGGCTTGACGCCTTAGACCACGCTGCTGCGTTCTAATCTTGACGTCCCTTCAGCCTGTGTTATTTGTTTATACTACGCAATACAAAACCTTCACACACTCGACCCAAGGGAAATGGCAGTCACGTTCGATCTATGTATACTCGTATAACAATAAAAGGCTGGCTGTATTTATCTGAGCGAAACCTGTTCCTGGTGAATGCTCTGTATAGACACATACATAATTATGTAGCCTATACAGGTTAACCGTAAGTAATGTAAATTTCAGGGGATTGTTCATTGAGGTATTTCAAACAAAAACGTTTCTTTCAAGTTTGCTCGTTTTTGATTCCTTTTCGAAATAAAAATTGTTTTATATTAAACATTTCATAGCGTCTTTTGGGAAAGTCATTGATTTAATTTCCAATATGCTCAGTCAATTTAAGAGAGTAGTGTATTATGATAATAAATGATTGAAATAATTTTAGGTTTGTCCTTTAAATGTACAGAAATTTGATTTGAACAAATGTAACATTTTAAAATTTATTTTCAGAACGAAAAGTTACATTTGTTCAGATTAAATTTCTGCACATTTAAAGGACAAAACTAAAATTATTTCAATCATTTATTATCATAATACAGTGCTGTCTTAAATTGACTGAGCATATTGGTAATTAACTCGGTAGGTTTCCCAAAATACACTATGAAATGTTTTATATAAAATATTTTTTTTTTTCGAAAAGGAAGCAAAAACGAGAAAAATTGTATTAAACTTTTTTGTTTGAAATATCTCAATGTATAACCCCTTGAAATCAATGACATTACTTACGGTTCTCCTTGAATATATATGGGGATACAGTATCATGAAATAAGGATAGAATGATAATGGTAGGGCATGCCGAAGTAACCTGACAAATCTGTTGTATAGTGAGCGTTTCCAACAAAAATTTTGCATTGCAAGCGCAGTTCGGTGTTAGTAAGATTAGTCATTCAACTAAAGCAACTTAAACGTCTTGTTGATGTACAGACCATTGCAACAGTAATGTTTCATGAAAGCAATACCTAAGACTGTGTTATTCATAATTTTATATATTTTCTTCGCAGGACGTTTTTTTAGTCATTTTAACACAACAAACAACTTGTCATACATTAAACTGTCAATGATGTTTTTTCCAAGAAAACGTTATTTCTTAAAGTTTCCTCTAGAGTCTACTGTTTTGCTTATTAAAACTCTTCCAACTTAGACAAGCAGAAAATAGCCTTTAAATTGATATCATTAAATTACATAATGTTCATAGGTTTCACACGTTACCGTGGAAAGGAAATAATTTAACTCATGTATAATATAATATAATATTGTTTTATTTGAAGTTCAGTCTAACTGACATATCACAAATTTAAAATCAATGACATTTACATTTGTAAATGATCATTGTGTATTATGAAAATTAAAGCAAACGTTTTCGCCCTTCGGGCATCATCAGGCATTTTACATACAATATCTTGTACATTTTTCATGTCTTTGTTGTGGAATGTATACAAACTGATTAAACACAACCTATATCTAATAATGAAACAGCTATTTTATAATTGACTTATGATGATTAACGATCTAAAATTTAAAAATACAGGTATAAAATTTAATATAGAATACAATTGTGATTGAACTGTTGGTATTATGTTTAAATGATAACATTATAAAATTGCAAACATGATAAAAACCATTTGATTCCTCTTTAAACTTCATAATAGTTTCCATTAGTTGGATGTTTTTTTCTGCGAGCCTTGGTCTCAATGATTCATCACTCGTTTTTATGGTGAAATCATTATTTAAGAACGTGTGTGCTGCACTGGGTTATCTGTGTTGACATTTACATTAAAACAAAACGAGTGTTTTTCTCTCATAACTCAAAACGCTTCATCACTGCACAGTGAACTGCCACCATTTTAAATTTTGGAAAAAAAATACATATAAATAATTTTTTTAATCGTAAAAATATTTTTTTCCATATAGCTGGAGGACAGTGTTTTACACATACCAATTTTCATTATTGTACAATATACAGTAATGGAAGAAAAAATGTTGAATATTTCCAAAACTTTTACTGCTGTAAGCTGTACCTAACTCCTTAATGTGTTTTGCTTCTAACCGACGATTTAGTTTTTGTTCAGCACTACCGAACATAACTGTTACTCATCTTGTAAGATGTAAAGCACTTTACTGGACTTAATGATCCGAACCATTATCTTTCTTCTTTGTAAGAGTAAGTATTGAGTTTGCACGGTAGGCAGATTGTTATGGTGATAAGCACTGTTTTCAATTAGGAAACTTTGTGTTGGGACATTTCCAAAACTAAGTAGGGAGACTCCCCTGACCCTTTTCTTCCTCTTCTTGTTACTCGTTTGTTCCAAGAAAAAATCCTGGTATAAAACTCTGTTACAGGTTAATCGCATCTCTAACTACGTGAAAAGAAGGTAACATATATTTTGATTTAGAGAATATACTTTAAACTGTTTACATCGAAGGAGTTGTTGCCAACTATCAACTTACATCTTTCTCTAACGACATTGATTCAAGTTGCAGCAAAATTACATCATAATGTTTCACAATCCTACATAATAAAGTGAATTAAATATACTTGTTTATATATTGCAGCTTGTTCTTGGGTAGCAATAAGAGCGGAAATATTCAAAATTATCTATAGAGTAAGTTAAATAATCCTTTAAAATGAATGAATTACTTAATGTTGTCGTAAGAATAAATAAATGATTGAATCAATGAATGAGCAAGTAAATTTAATAATACAGGGTGATTCACGAGGACTTACAGTCCTTTACGGAGCTTATTTCTGAAGACATTTTGAGCAAAAAATGTCATATAAACATAGTTCCTATTCTCAATATTTTCAGAGGTACACCAATTTAAAACTTTTTGTAAAATACGTTTTTTCTTTAATTTGAAGATAAAAGAATAATACAAATAGAGAATGAACCATTCAGAAGTATCATTTCTTTAATTGGCAAGTATTATGAGCTAAAAATGTGCTGTGAACTCCTTAGTTGCTTCGTACAGACATATTTTACTATTTTTAACTAGAAAATTACATTATTCTTACGCACTTATCACAACAATTATTACAAATCACACCACTTCCACCGACTTAATTATTTGCAATTCAATTTTGCATCCTAATTTACATTCTTGGAGAGTTTACAATACATTTTAAAACATGTCGCCGTCCGCTTGAGTACACTTGGCCGCACGCTTGTGAACGGCACTCGTCGCTCTACGTAACTGCATACGGCTATCTTTGATTTCCGTAGCGCTCGCGCTGGCTGCTGACTGCACGCTAACCAAGATCACGCGTTCACAGCAATGCGTTCCAATAACGAAACGTAACTCTGTAAGTTATTTATTAATAAATATAGGCCTACTTATTGTATTTATGCGATGCATTGTAGGTGGTCAAGTAGTACATTTTCATACACGGATGCAGCTGACCCAAAATCAGTTTCCTGTAAACACGGTTGATGGCATGGATTGAGAAATATTTGGGTGAATAGATTAATAATGGATTTATTATCACCATACCATGATTTAACAGAGCCTTAATAGCTCACATATTTAAATATATTAACGATTAAAGTTATAAATAATATATTTTCTTCAGTCGTCTGTACAGACACTGAAAATGATGAATAGACCTATGTATTGGTTATAGAAGTTCATATACCAAGTAAAGAGTACACTGCCATAGTGAATTTCATAATGAATATTGCGACCAACCAACGATCTTCTATCTAGGACTTTGCATATGACATTTCCTGAATTACGTAACCAAAATATGATCATATCTTTCTTGTCGAACTGAAACACTCAAATACAATAGAAATACTATGCAGCCGAAGCTAATTTAATATTGTAGGTCTACATAATATTTTTGTTAATGTAATTACATAATTTTGTACACTTTACAACATTTTGTGTGTGTATGTAGGATATATTGTGTATTAATAGTCCATCCAGTTCCAGGGAGGATTCTTGTACAAGAATGTTAAAAGTTAAGAAAATTGTCTTTCTTTCTCTTTATTTTATCGTACTTTCCTATGCAAAATTTACTCATAATCTTTGATGGAAAATATTGTATTAAGACGATCCATTACGTCCCCGTTAGTCTTATCATCATCATCTTTTTGGATTACGATAAAATTCATAACTAAACTGCTTTGCAGTGATGTTTAAATATTCTTAACCGCATAAAATCAGCATATGCAATCTGTTGCAGAATTATTTAAATACTTGTTACATAGGGTTCACCGGGAATTAAAACTTTATTTTTTCTATTGAAGTGGATTTTTATTTTATTTCTTGGTGTTATTCATCTAGCCTACATCCAATTTATGTTCTCTGTGTAAACGAAACTCGTAAGCAGGATATCTTTTCTTTAATCTGAAAACGGTTGTCAATCTCCTTATTCAGAAAAAAAAACTACGAATAAAGAGCAACTAATTTCCATACATTTGCTAGAAGGGAAGAAAATACTCCATGAATATGGTAATTCCGTAGGGAATTGTAGATTCTGTTGCGATACTAAGAAGTGTGGAAATAATTGAATCACGGTAACATTGATAAACAATGTAATTTTGAAACTGTTACCTGCAGAAAAATGAGTGAACTAATAATAAATGCAGCGACTTTATAAACAGAGTATGGTCACCAACAGGTCGCCACCATTCACTTCTAATTAATATTGTTCAATTCTACATTCACTTGATATTATAAAGTCACTCTATTCAACTTCATTCAGAATTTAACGCATTGATATGTTGAGTGTGGCTTAAATTTGTGTGCCCAGTGTAGAACTATAACGTAAGTTATGCTATAAATAAATAGAATAAAGTGTAATAAGAAACTCGGCAAGTTAATCTTTCATGCAACCATTTCTGGAATAAACAACTGAAATGAGAAATGTAAATATTATTTGCATTATATATGTTAATATAATTACTATAATAATGGAATATGAACATAAGCAAATTATCGTTTCAAAAACATTCATATCCTTACTGTTGAGTAAAGTCCCTGTTTATATATAAGATCACTATAGCAACCAATCAAAATCGCAACTCTCGTGACCATACTGTTAATACAGTATAAGCCACTGTAGGAACCAGTCAAACTCGCAACCTTCTTGACCACACTGTTAATATGAAATCATTGTACCAACCACTCAAAATCGCAACGCTCCTCTCCACGCTGTTAATATAAAATCACTGTAGCAACCAGTCAAAATCACAACGCTCCTGACCACACTGTTAATATAAAGTCACTGTAGCAACCATTCAAAATCACAACGCTCCTGACCACATTGTTAATATTAAGTCACTGTAGCAACCATTCAAAATCGCAACCCTCGTCACCACACTGTTAATATAAAGTCACTGTAGCAACCATTCAAATTCGCAACGCTCCTGAACACATTGTTAATATTAAGTCACTGTAGCAACCATTTAAAATCACAACGCTCCTGACCACATTGTTAATATTGTCACTGTAGCAACCATTCAAAATCGCAACCCTCGTCACCACATTGTTAATATAAAGTCACTGCAGCAACCATTCAAAATCGCAACCCTCGTGACCACATTGTTAATATTAAGTCAGTCACTGTAGCAACCATTCAAAATCGCAATCCTCGTCACCACACTGTTAATATAAAGTCACTGCAGCAACCATTCAAAATCGCAACCCTCGTCACCACATTGTTAATATTAAGTCAGTCACTGTAGCAACCATTCAAAATCGCAGCCCTCGTGACCACACTATTAATATAAAGTCACTATAGCAACCATTCAAAATCGCAACCCTCGTCACCAATTTGTTAATATTAAGTCAGTCACTGTAGCAACCATTCAAAATCGCAGCCCTCGTGAACACAGTATTAATATAAAGTCACTGTAGCAACCATTCAAAATCGCAACGCTCCCGAACACATTGTTAATATTAAGTCACTGTAGCAACTATTCAAAATCGCAACCCTCGTCACCACATTGTTAATATTAAGTCAGTCACTGTAGCAACCATTCAAAATCGCAGCCCTCGTGACCACACTGTTAATATAAAGTCACTGTAGCAACCATTCAAAATCGCAGCCCTCGTGACCACACTGTTAATATAAAGTCACTGTAGCAACCATTCAAAATCGCAACGCTCCTGAACACATTGTTAATATTAAGTCACTGTAGCAACCATTCAAAATCACAACGCTCCTGACCACATTGTTAATATTGTCACTGTAGCAACCATTCAAAATCGCAACTCTCGTCACCACACTGTTAATATAAAGTCACTGTAGCAACTATTCAAAATCGCAGCCCTCGCGACCGCACTGTTAATATAAAGTCACTGTAGCAACCATTCCAAATCGCAGCCCTCGTCACCACACTGTTAATATAAAGTCACTGTAGCAACCATTCAAAATCGCAACACTCGTGACCACACTGTTAATATAAAGTCACTGTAGCAACCATTCAAAATCGCAGCCCTCGTGACCATACTGTTAATATAAAGTCACTGTAGCAACCATTCAAAATCGCAGCCCTCGTGACCACACTGTTAATATAAAGTCACTATAGCAACCATTCAAAATCGCAACCCTCGTCACCACACTGCCAATATAAAGTCACGTAGCAACCATTCAAAATCGCAACCCTCGTCACCACACTGTTAATATAAAGTCACTGTAGCAACCATTCAAAATCGCAGCCCTCGTGACCATACTGTTAATATAAAGTCACTGTAGCAACCATTCAAAATCGCAGCCCTCGTGACCACACTGTTAATATAAAGTCACTGTAGCAACCATTCAAAATCGCAGCCCTCGTGACCACACTGTTAATATAAAGTCACTGTAGCAACCATTCAAAATCGCAACCCTCGTCACCACACTGTCAATATAAAGTCACGTAGCAATCATTCAAAATCGCAGCCCTCGTGACCACACTGTTAATATAAAGTCACTGTAGCAACCATTCAAAATCGCAGCCCTCGTCATCACACTGTTAATATAAAATCACTGTAGCAACCATTCAAAATCGCAACCCTCGTGACCACACTATTAATATAAAGTCACTGTAGCAACCAGTAAAAATCGGAATCCTCGTGACCACACTATTAATATAAAGTCACTGTAGCAACCAGAAAGTATTGCATGATAATAATAGTTAAATTTATATAATGCGAATAATTTCGAGGGAAAAATTGTTCCGGGGCCGGGTATCGAACCCGGGACCTTTGGTTTAACGTACTAACGCTCTACCAGCTGAGCTACCCGGGAACTCTACCGACACCGATCCAATTCTTCCCTCTATATCCACATACCTCAAAGTGGGCTGACAACCGTCAAGCAACCATCTTCGAGTGCACACTAACTCCGTGTGACTTACATTGTGGTTTTCTGTTAACGAACAGTGACGTGTATTATGCAAATCAAGATTTCAGGTATAACTCCCTGTTAAGTTGATTTGAATAACTTCGAGGGAAAAATTGTTCCGGGGCCGGGTATCGAGTTAAATTTATAGTTTTAAATACAACTTTCAAAATGATTCAGTAGCAAACGACTTACAACATACAAAAAGCTATTATTCACTAAGTAATTACAAAACTGTATTTAGATTTAAATCAATAACATTTATTTCTAACAAATGCAGCAAAGCGCACGGGCATGGTTAGTAGTAAATAAAAGTTCTGCCTACCGTTATTGTTTACAATATGCACTGCATTTGGCTCAGATACTGTGGACGATAAATAAACATTTTAAATAATTGATATATTTTGTCATGTTCGAATAAATATATGACGAATCCCAAAGAAACTAACAAGATATGTGTAAGTGAAATATACAATTTTCATGCTTATTGTTCAATATATTCACATAAAACATTTTTCTTTTATTATCATTGTCAACCAATGAAAATTTATTGCACTATTATAATCGCTCGGAATATGAATTAAAGATTTCAAATAAAATAACTACCATTAACATCACTTATGACAATTCCTGACATTTACACAAATGCCTGAGACATCAATTATTATTATTATTATTATTATTATTATCATCATTATTATTATTATTATTATTATTATTATTATTATTATTTTAAATAGATAGGTTTGGAAATAAATCCCGAAAAGACAAAGTATATGATTATGTCTCGTGACCAGAATATTGTACGAAATGGAAATATAAAAATTGGAAATTTATCTTTTGAAGAGGTGGACAAGTTCAAATATCTGGGAGCAACAGTAACAAACATAAATGATACTCGGGAGGAAATTAAACACAGAATAAATATGGGAAATGCATGTTATTATTCGGTTGAGAAGCTTTTATCATCCAGTCTGCTGTCGAAAAATCTGAAAGTTAGAATTTATAAAACAGTTATATTACCGGTTGTTCTGTATGGTTGTGAAACTTGGACTCTCACTTTGAGAGAGGAACATAGGTTAAGGGTGTTTGAGAATAAGGTGCTTAGGAAAATATTTGGGGCTAAAGGGATGAAGTTACAGGAGAATGGAGAAAGTTACACAATGCAGAACTGCACGCATTGTATTCTTCACCTGACATAATTAGGAACATTAAATCCAGACCTTTGAGATGGGCAGGGCATGTAGCACGTATGGGCGAATCCAGAAATGCATATAGAGTGTTAGTTGGGAGGCCGGAGGGGGAAAACACCTTTAGAGAGGCCGAGACGTAGATGGGAAGATAATATTAAAATGGATTTGAGGGAGGTGGGATATGATGATAGAGAATGGATTAATTTTGCTCAGGATAGGGACCAATGGCGGGCTTATGTGAGGGCGGCAATGAACCTCCGGGTTTCTTAAAAGCCAGTAAGTATTATTATTATTATTATTATTATTATTATTATTATTATTATTATTATTATTATTATTATTATTATTATTATTATTCAGTTTTTTTATCAAATACTTTTATATGAAGCAATGTGCTTCTTTATACACCGTCTTCAATTCTGGAGTATCTTCCTAAAGAGACACTAATGTTAACATTCACTACGATAAGAAGCCATGACGTTCTTGTATGTTTAGAACGTCCTTTCACCAAATAATCCGCAAAACAATATTAACTTCACATATTTTCTCATAACTTCACATTAGGATCATGCAATGAAATGGAATAGACGGGAGGAAGGCACTATGGCCCAGCACTGCGACCTGTTACAATTTATTACGCTAACCCAAACTCACACTGGCTGACTACACTAAGGTTCACTGCGTACCCAGGTTTCGAGCAGGCAACTTCCCTCGTCCCTAGGCCAGCCCCCTCCGTGTGTCGCCAGCCGGCGATCGGAAAATGCTATGAAATGACGACGAAATGAAGAATGGTGACGGAATTATGTATATGCGTAATGAGGTGGAACGGGAGATCCCCGATAAAAACCCCAACTGGACGTTGTCCGTCACAAGTGTCACTATGAATTTTTCAGTGAAAAATCCCAGACCTAACCGGGACTCCAACCCGGGCCGCCTGCGTGACAGACTGGTGGTCTGACCACTCAGTCACCGCGACAGGATCATACAAAGCTGACCTTTTCAGTCGAAATTCTTCATAATAGCGATGCCACCTTCCTCTGTGGATTTATGTGCGTGGAAATGTATTCAATTATGAGATGTTTACATAATAATATGTAGGCCTATATAACTAGAATAACATGCAGTTCACAATCAGTGACGAATGAGATTTTATCCACATTTTCTGTCTTGTTCTGAACTCGTAGTTACAAGATTACTGACTTAGAACATCTTTGAATTCAACTTGAAGAACTGGAGAGCTTCTGCCTTTTTAAATCTAAGTAGGCCTAGTGTTTGAATAAAAAATTTAGATGTTTAGACTAATAAGTAGAAATGAGAATTTCATGCAAATGTATGTTTTTATAAAAACATAGGACATAGCTCAAACTTAGTACCATTTCATTACTTTCCGGTTCCTAATATGTGTACTTTTTGCTTTTTTTGAACTTTTGGGGGTAAAAACATACAGAATGCATAATTTTTAGCTTAATCATGCATATAATATACATTATATTCAGTTTATATGCATGTTTCAATGGTTTTGAGTGGACACCTCAGTTTCTCGATTTTAATGTCCCTTATTTTAGCTTAAGGAATCAGGATTGAAGAAGGAAAAGAAAAATAAATAAATAACAGAAAAAGCTTAATTCAAGTTTGTACCTATAACTTCTTTTGATGTAGAGAAGTTATTCTCTGCCTACAAAAACATATTGACTGACAAGCGCAGGAACCTCACAGAAACCAATTTAGACATGTTGTTAGTTGTTAACTGTGCACAAAAAAAAAAAAAAAAAAAAAAAAAAAAAAAAAAAAAAAAAAAAAAAGGTGAAGTGAAATAAGAACTTTGGAAAAAAAAATGAAAGTGCATATTTTAATATATTTTTCGCTTGATCGTGCATATTTCATAGTTTGATAGCGCATGAATACATGCATATTTTTGGATTTTATAGTGCATGAAATTCTCGTCTCTACTAATAAGTAACCTAAGTCTGTACTTGTAAGTGTCCATTTTACGACGCTGATTCAGAAAGAACTTGGGCTCTGGGCCTATCAGGGTACTGGCCTGTGGATGTAAACTGGCTCTATGGGGGACTGAGGCAGAATAGCCCATCTGTCAGCGTCGGATTCACGAATTCAACCAAACCTACCTGTCGGGCTTGAATAATCATCGCATATATAGGGCGTGCAATGAGCAGAGGTGTCTTAGTGTAGGGAACCGTCCCGGTTCCAGCCTTCGAAAAGCCAAGCCAAACAGCCTGAGTCAGTCACTTCGGAATGTGGTATTGGAGCGATGCTTTTCTATTTGCATCCTATGTATCATAGATAATTCTGTTTGTGGAAGCGTCGTCAATGTTTCATCTACTAGGGTGGTCGATTTCTTTGCAACTCATGCTCAAAAGAAATTCAAATTTAACGGATTTTTTCTTGACTATTTCGGGTACATTTCCATTAATCATACAGTTCCAATTCTAGTCCGTTTCTCTGTACGATCGTTTACTGTTTTACTTATTCATTGTTCCTTTTAAGATCATCTATAGGACGCTTTAATTTTATTAAACGGATTTTGAAAAGAAGCAGTCGTTACTTCCAAAGTAAGGTCCTCTAAATTCTGCTTGCAGACAGATTTTCCTTCTTAAATCTGTACTCAAAATCAACTAATATGAAACTACAAATGTTTGAATGTAAGAAGCCCGGAAACCTTCTCATGAGGTAGTGGCATTACGCTTTTATGGCGTTGCAGATCAAAGGAGGATTGGCAAGATTATTATTATTATTATTATTATTATTATTATTATTATTATTATTATTATTCATACAGTGTCGAATATAGCCTACTATGGATCTTCAAATACGAGTAGATACAGCTTATGTCTGATTTCTCAAGTAATTTTTTGTGCTCATTGTCTAAGCATCCTGACTTTATATTCGTACGTTTTGGATTCGATAACGAGAATAGCCATCTTCACTTTTTTCACTTTCTGCTGAAAAATTCCTAGATCGTAATGATTTTCTAAATTCCTATGCAGTCACTAATTCTTTATCTTACAATGATTATCATAATCATAAATGCCGAATTATTGCAGCAGATGTAAACGTTCTTAAATAGGTAAACCAGCATGTAACCATTAAAAATATTTTTAAAATAAAATCAGGATACACACACAGATCTGTAAAACTAATGTCGCTTCAGTTTCCGTGTGTGTGCTTTTATCACAGGCATTAACAAAAACTACTGAAATAAAATAGTTTAATAGTTTAAATTATATGTCTAAAAAACAAAATGTACAAACAAAGTCAGTTAAATTACAAAGAGATTGTACAATCAAAAAAATTCGTCAAGATTATAAAACGGATTTAAAATTAACCAACTAGAGGTGTAAAATTTGAGAGCATCTCTGCTTAAATTAAAAATATGCGATTGAAATTTATTTGCAACCTTCAATGACATTTCACAGAAGATTTTTTGGGATTTAGCAAGTCTACATGTTATGATATTAAAATCATTTCCTTGTCTTGTGTCATAGGAATGAATATTATTTCTTAATGTTAAAGTTGGAAGATTATCTTTAACATACAAAATTAACTCTAGAATATATAAATTTATTACAGTCATGATTTTGTTTTTCACAAATAATGGTTTACAATGTTCATTAAAAGCTGCGTTTGATATAATTCTTACGGGCCTTTTTTGAAGCAGAAGGACCCTATTTATAAAAGCACTGTTGACCCGTAGCAATATTCCATAGGTAAGAGTACTTTGAAAGGAAGCAAAATAAGCATCACGAATATAGTTTTCAGGTACAACAGTCTTTAATCTCTTAAAGAGAAACAAAATTCTTAAAAGTGTAGTAGAAATATGATCAATATGACTTTCCCATGTCAACTTGGAATCAACAATAATTCCTAGATCTCGGACATACGATTCCTGAGGGAAAAAGCGAGAATATCCTCAGGACAACATAAAAGAAGTGGTGCTAAAAAAAAGACGCGAAATCATTAATTAAAAAGTAGAAATAGTCAACTTTTTGTGGACAGAAGTCCTCGTGGACCACAATACTGCGATCGTATGGTCTCTTCATTCGTTGACCACTTGGAAGGAAGAGATGATGGAGCAGCGTATTTTCCATATATTAGTTACCTAGTGTAGAAGTAACTGGGTTGAAAGACCAATTTCTAATGGGGAACTCGATCTCGCTCTATGCACTCCAACATCCTTCACAACCAAAGTTCGTCAGCATTAAGGTGCTCACCCACTGAAGCGCGACGAAGAAATGTCGTTTCTGGGCCGTCTGCCCACTGCAGCGCAGAGGAGGGAAGAGAAGAGAAGCCTTCACGACTCAAGAGCATCCACACAACTAATTTCCGCGACTGCATGCTAATCACTACAGTACATAATTTCTCATCCGGAAGTAGATTGTTTTAATGAATAGTCACTGAACTGCTAATGCAATTATTACAAGAATGATTTACAGTTCTTCTTCACCAGATGAGTAACTATATAGTGTCGTTTTGGGAGATTTCGACACTTTCAAGAAAAGTAATCATTGCGAGCACAATTCCAAGTGAAAAAAGTTCGAACTACATGAGACCTGTGTTGACTGTGTTTGTAATCTCTGTGTGAGTGAATCTTGTGGCTTGAACTTGTGTTTTACAGTCTTTATTGTACTTTGACTGGAAACGTGCGACTTTAGTAGATGCACAAATTATTGTATATACATTTTACAGGTTAGTAAAGGTGCCAAAGTGATTACCCTCAAACAATTATCTTTTTTTCGAGTGTTCTGTTATCTTTTGAATGTTGTGTCACTCTGGGAGATTTCGACACTGTGCTTTGGGAAGATTTCGACATGTATCGAGTTCTTTCTGATTTCGCTTGTGTTCCTTCTTAGATGACTTGGGGGCTGTCTGTATCAAAATTTGTGTGTGTTTGGTCTTAGGAGAGTTCGAAATTCTTCATAGAGCTTTCAGTGCCACTTTGTCCGTCTATCTGTTTTTCTCTCGGTGTGTCTGGCTGCGTGTATGAAACTACTCATTTTTCATTGAACCAATCTTAATTAAACTTTATATTTTAATTTTCATTGATATCGTACAAATAGGAAAGATAGAACTCTCGATACAAACATGGAAATTCAAAATTAGTTCGGCACATCCTTCGCCTGATTCTAAAGGGTGTATGGATTAACTGTTATTAATGACGTAAGAGAATCGACATCCTAACGTAGTGCCGAATAACATGTTTGCCGAAAATTAATCTGAAATTCGCGTTGAAGAAGACATTACCACTCCTCCAAGAATACCTCAGATACCACCTTCACAAGAAGATTTAGGCTTGCCTAATTCCTCACCTCTGATACTTCCTTTGAAGAACTGTTGCAAGTTCCGCTGCCAGCACTTCTATCTGGTGACAAAAGAGTAAGAAAACTGCAAGACTCAGACGTAATAACGTCTGAAAACTATACAAAACAGCTCAGGAAGACTAAACAACAAAAAGGAGTTAGATTTGTCCACAGAAGGAAGCCATCTATAATGCTCGGCGTGTAGGGGTAGGGAGCTATTTCATCAAACAATCTGAACAATCCAAAAAAAAACTATTGTGCCGCATGTAGTAGATACTACAGTGACAATACCAGACAATTTAGTGTTCAGTGTGTTGGAGAATGCCAAAAAATAATAGTTCCATGAGGCATGTGAGTAAAATAGCACCGGTGAAGAAATCATATGTGGCCAACGCGAGTAAGAATACTACAAAATATTTATATTTTAGGAGAAAAAATAGTGTTGTAAATGTAGGGTTTTTTAATGTTTCCTATGTTTGTCATATTATGTCGAAATCTCTCCAATTATGGGAGAAGTCAACATTTCGGCATCAATTTGTATTTTTTAATACAGTGAAATAAAATGATCACATTGGCGCAAGATATGTGAAATATACGGAACAATAAAATTTGCATAAATTGGTCCCAAAATTAACATTTTTCCTTAGCGTGTCGAGATGTCCCTAAACGACCCACTTGTTTAATCTTATTGTCACTGTATAGGAAGAGGAGAATCCAAAACGAAAAGTTTGGAGTCATGTAATAAATCAAAACAGGGTTGTTTTGCTGAATTCTGTCGAAATATATGAGCCTTTTCACACTAGGACACCGGTGACGGTCACTGATAGAGATACATTCGTTTGAATTGGCGCGTTCATACAGGGACACTGCAGTGTCTGACCCAGTCACAGTGACGCAACAGTGACTCGACTTCTTCACATGTGACGGACAAGGTCACTGTGTCCAGACCAGTCACTACCCGACATTTATTTCTTTGAATTGGAATGTTCACACTGGACACCGATCACAAGACACAGCTTGCAGATTGGCAACAAAACACTCAAGCACAGTGAAACTAGTCATATTCCAGCCATGAGTTTAGATTTGATTAATACAGAAGATTTTATAAGTGAAGTAGAAAGTCGACCTGCTATTTGGGATGTCAAAAACGATGATTGTAGCAATAAAGTGAAGAAAACGAATGCTTGGCAAGAAATTATAGCAAAGTTTGTACCTGATTTCAATGAGAAATATATAGATATAGATGAAAGAAAGAAAATTGGTACAGGTACCTAAATTGCATATTTTCTTTCCCACTGTAAAAAGTTCTAAATTACATTTCATGTGATGCTAAGTAATGATATATGGCGACATGGTTTGTAATTGTTACCGTACTAATTTATTTATAATGGAAAGTTATATTTAACAATACACAACATTTAGCATTGAACTACGAGTATACACATCACAAATATAATGATATAAAAAAGAAACTTAAATGAAATATTGACATGTAGGAACCACAAATATTCACATAACATATCTAGTAATCTTTGTTATACTTTCCAACAGCACATGAAGAGCAATAATGAACTTACCTGTGACATTTTTTATAATATTTTAAAATATATAATATACTACTACCAGCTAAAAATCTGTCAAATATGCTCAAAATAAAAGAAAATAATACCACAGTACCTCAAAATAAGAGAAAGTTTTCATCTGGTGAGATACTTTTCCTTAGTATTGTGTCCATTCCTGTGATTTCCTCTTTCACATTTTTCTAATAGTTCATCAAATGAAGTTTTTGACATTCGGCAGTACTGAAACAATGTCCTGTGATCTCGTCTCTGGTCGTCATACAGAGTGTAAACAAGCCTTTCTCTAGCCGATCACATAGCAGTGAATGTCTGGGTAATGAACGTTTTTTCTTCATTCTCCTCCTGTTCAATAGCAGTAACAACAAAAGGGCCTCGCCCGAATCCGTTTCACTAACTAATCACTAGGGGTAGGATTTTGATGAAATTGCATCTTTTTTCTAGTAAGCCAGAAACATTGCTGCTTTAGTATTAAATGTTATGTGATGAACTGAGTGTTTTAAAACATATTTGTTAGGGCATTTTTTTTTTGCATTTTTTACTTCTTATAACTCATAAGAGCATCTTTTGTTTTATTATATGATTTTTGGGGTATCTTCATTTAATTTTGGCCATAAATTCCCATTATTAATGTAAAATATTATTTATTTCCTTTGATATTTTCTCTACATATTTTGTCCATTAATACCCATTATTTTGTATATTATTTTAATCGTTTTTCTACACAAATATTGCCATTTTAACATAGTACACCCCCACGTAATGGGTCAGTCCAACCACCCCTTCAATATAGACTCCTCTATACCTGCTAGTTCCGGATAAGAGTGGCCTTGTGGTGGACTACATGGAACTACATCAGGTAAAATAATTAATTAAAGTGTACTACTTAGAAAAATTATGTAAAATTAAATAAACTTGAATGTTGGTACAAGAATTTAATTCAATTACTAGTCTAAATATTAATATTTCTATTAAGCCAATTATATAAGATCAATTTTTAGGGCATTTTTGAAAGATTTTTAGTTCATAAATGCATTGTTTTAGGGCATTTTTTCGTGATTTATAGGTCATCAAAATCCTAGCCCTACTAATCACAAATAGTTTTATCAGAAGCTACTAACTAATCAGTTGGCAATACTAGCTGTGTTCGACACCAGTGACCGACGCGTGTTCACTGCAATCACCGGTGCAACTTCTTATTCGTTTATCACAAGTAAAAATGAATTAACATGACAGGATCAAAGTAGCATGAACTAATAGACCAGTCAAATTCCACCAATATCAAAATTCGATGTAAGCACCAGCATTTACTGCACATTTTTCCAGACGTGGCTGAACGTTCTGTACTGCTCTCACAAGCATTTTATATGGCACCCGGCCACACTCCTCTCGTCTGACCATAGAATGTGTCGCAAAAGGTTAGGTTCCTCTTTAATACATGCTAGTGGAGACTCCGCAAACTCCATTCTGATATCACAGTCCTCACATGACAGAGCCTGCATAAAGTATGGCTTCCATGGCCGCCAATTCATTTTCTTTAGCAACCGATGCACGGATCCATAGGATACACCAGATTCCCGCCGGTGCTGTCGAATGGATGTCTGGAAGACCTCAGTAGCGGCTGCTTTAGCCTCCTCTGTGAGCACTGTTTTTGGTCGGCCAGCTCCCTACTGTTGCGTAACTGAGCCACTGCGAATCAAGTTGGCGTCAAGTCTCTTGAATGTCTTGTAGTCCAGCGTCGCATTTCTTCCTTTCACCATTCTCCACCATCTCTGCACCATAATTGTGGACTGCCACACTCCATTCGAGCAGCAATTCGTGTTCGATCGTACACAGACAGTCTTGTGGCCATGGTTAATGTTTTAAGATTTACACCACATTTTTCTGATTACATTAAATGTTTCGGACCGTATTGAAAACACAATAAATTAAAATAAAATGACAGCTTCTTTTATATGGTATGGAACACTGTACATTTTAGCGGTGAAATGGGCCACTTAACCTAATTGCTTTCACTACTACAGTGTAATAAAAAGTTGCACATAAATATGGATCGAATTGTGTATTGGAAATGATGTCCCTCTGTTTCAATGCATTTCTTCACAATTGATTCTTGCTTGGTTACTAATTATGACGTAGGAATATATATTACTACTGCAAACAAAATATACATTCAATTATGTTACATGTGGCCCTCTTCTAAATTTAATGTATTGTGTAATGCATGGTACACACCCCAATCCCTGTGTAAGTGAAATAAATAAATCTTCATTTCCCTCTCGGAAATCAAACAAGGGTCCATTGGCTTTGTAATTATAAAATATTATCGCTTGAACCACATCTAAGAAACTTCATAATCCAAGTGCATGAAGCCTCGTTTAGTTTTTGACATACGCTAGCATTGTTAGAGAGAATGTGCTTTCCATGATATCATTGAGTCTTCCGTATGGCGTGTTTGAGACACATTGTAACGCAACAATCCAGTTTTATCACCTGTTCCGCCGCGTCTCCATATTCATAAGACCCTCTTCCTTCCCTTGCATGAGACGGGGAGAGTGGCACAAGCAACAATCAATAAACCGGCCCTCAAAAAGATAAAGCAACACGCACCGTCACGTCTTGCAGGATCAAGGGAGAGTAAGGTCATGGTATATTACGAGTGGTTGCCTTTCAGAACACGCGGTCAGAGCTTTCACTCCCAGGTGTATTAGAGACTGCTGATATATTATGTATGACTTAAGTCATCAGCCATTTTCAACCGTGTGCCGTGAGAAAACGAAAATAGTGAAGACTGTCGTAGCAGAACTTGGGGAAAATAAAAGTGAAAACAGACCAGATCGATTATTTAGTCCTGACAGTTCAGCGACGCGAAAGAAGGGAAGTAATAGAAATAGTGGGGAGAGTTCCGGAGTAGAGATAAGGGCGAGCGGTCGGTAAATGAATGCAGTACAGCTTAACTGTACTGGAAACAACGCTATACCACATGAGTGACTTCCGATCGCTCTGACTGCAGGCGACAGACTAATCTGAATACCCCTTGGCGTAACTTAATGGACTCGTCTGACCTAGGCGCACATTGCCGGCGACTGTCAGGACTAAATAATTGTACTGTAGTAAAGAAAAGTGAGTTGGCAAGAGTCAATTTTTAGCGAACGCGGAACAAGTCAGCATTCAATAATCACAGTGTAGGTGTGCGATCAGCAGGGAAGAGAATAACTGACACGCATCCAGGATTGCCAAATTAGTAAAGTTAGAATATCGTACCAACCTTAAATTGAATTTTAATTTAAGGGAGAGGACACTATGACCTTTCACTGCGACATTATTAGATCTATAGCGCTGATTCTCAAGCTAGGCGCATTTCCAACCCACACCGCCTGACTATACTAAGGTTCGCTGCGTACCCAGGTTTCGAGCAGTCAACCCCCCACTCGTCCCTAGGCCAGCCCCCTCCACGCGTCGCCAGCCAGCGTTCGAGGAATGCTGTGAAATGGTGACGAAATGGGGAAATGTTGATGGAATAATGTAGATACCTAATTTGGAGAAACGGGAGAACCCCGAAAAAAAAAACAACTGCGGCCATTTCGCCACAAGTGTCACTATGGACTAACATTAAGAAATATCGTATTTTACAACATGCTTTTATGAAAAAGTCCTTCCTAGTTAGGGACCACGAGGAACCACGAGGATTTACCGTCTCTTACGGAGCTTATTTCCAAAGACATTCTGAGCAAAAAATGTCATATAAACATTTCTCCTAATCTCAATATTTTCAGTTACACTAATTGGAAATTGTTTGTAAAATACCATTATTCTTGAGTTTTAAGGGTAAAATAATATTACTGATATAGAATGAACTATTTAGGCGTATCATTTCTTTAATTAACTAATATTCTGAAGCTAAAAATGTGTTATGAATTCCATAGTTGCTTCGTACAGAATTTTTTTTTTTTCAATTTTTAACTACAAAATTACATTTTCTTACGCATTTATCACAACAATTGTTACAAATCATGTCACTCTTGTAAATTCTTCAAGACTGTACATTAGGATGCATAATTAAACTGTAAAGAGTCAAGTTCCTAATCATATGATTTGTAACACTTTTTGTGTAAGTGCGTAAGAATGATGTCATTTTTAGTTAAAAATTGAAAAACAAAATCTACACAAGCAATTGACAACACATTTTTAGCTTCAGAACACTAGGCAATTAAATAAATGATTTGTCTGAATAGTTCATTCTCTATTTATAATATTATTTTACTCTTAAAACTAAAGAAAAATGGTATTTTACTAACAACTTCAAATTAGTGTAATTTTGAAAATATTGAGATTAGAACAAATGTTTATATGACATTTTTTGCTCAGTATGTTTCGGAAATAAGCTCCGTAAGGGACCGTAAATCCTCGTGAATCACCCTGTATAAGTGTGCCGGAGAATTTTAAATTAAAACTTTAGTATGTCACATATCTGTTGAAATATGTTGAAAACACTGGTCCATATTATTGAAACGAATCTTTTGTTCAATCCGGTTATGATGTTGATTACATATTTTATTATTATTTAATTTTAGGACACTTTCAACTGTAGAGGTTATTCTGCTTCGAAATTCAAATGAGTGAGAAAAGGCGACAAATTTTGCTTTGATCTCTCTATTAGGAGCAAAGTTCTTTACCATAAATCAACGACACGAAATTTAGCTTTACTTTCTTCCTAGACTAAGCCAGGATTTTATCGTCAATTAATATCCATTGCCCTTGGCCGAGATTAAACCTTGGAACATGGGATCCAACAACGAGAACGGGAACCCGAAGACGACTGTTGGTTACTCTCATCACTATCATCAACCTTATCATCACTAATTTGCAAGGATAGATGCTTAAAATAAATAAAAAAGAATGCAAATCTTTACCCAATAAAGAATACAAAAATCATACTGAAAGATAAAATCCTACTACATTCAACCAAAACAAAACCATAATTATCATTTTTGTAATCCATATTAAAGCAAGAAACTAATTCAGATTCTTCATCCTAAAAATCAAAGACTACAATTAATCTGAACCAAATTCAGTAGCTAAAATAAAATATTATACAATATATTTAAAGAAAGTCGCAGTATTTTTAAATTCAAATACATTTCTATATATTTCACTCATATTAATGATTTTTATGTCATGCAATATCTTAGACATGGAAGCTTTTATTCAAATCTCAACATTTTCATTGTGCTATCCTTCTGCATCCAACATCCTTCGCAAATTTGTACCAAAGTTTTTTATTACCCTTGCTAGTGTTTCTTCATAGTTACTCTCCACAACAGTTGTAATAATGTTTCTTTCTTTCCTTCAGTCGTATGTAGATTATTTCTATATACGGTACGTTGTTTTTCAGGAAAACTCTTTAGGTAATAATCACAGGGATTCTAATCCGGGAAATAAGGCGAACAGGACTATCTCCGTTCATCAAATCTTTCAAGATAACTGTAGGAAGTGTTCATTCAAGTAATCCAGGACGTCATTCGCCGTATGTAGGCCTATAGTCCGAGTCAGCTCACTTCATATCCTAAGGATGAAACCTAACCATTTTTCCTCCATTACTACATATGCTAGTGGATTGTGGTGATTTTCTAGTTTGCAGGTTGAATTTTCTTTTGCCAACTTCGTTTCGAGTTTCGATACTGACAAATACTACAAATTGTAGTAATTTTGTAACTGGTATGTTGCCAGCTGAGACAAATATCGAAAATATTTGTCGGTACTGGTGTTCCATGAAATTAAAATTGTACTAGATTTCTGAGCCGGTTACTGGAAGCTAGTAAAATTTGAAAAAAAACTAATAATTAATTCATATCAGTATTAATATTAATACATGATAGTTATTTTATGTGTTGCGTTGTGGTTATAATTCAAGACCATAGTCAGGTAAGTTTTCGGAGTTAGTACTAATAATTTCATGTGGTCAAACAAAATACAATTTTAGGTTAGGTCTCGCGAGTCAAACCAATGAATTCGTATTGCCAGACAAAATACTTGACATGTTGATCCCTTTCTCGTATAGTTTGCCTACGAAAATGTTACAAATTATTGAATTATTTGGAATAACCTTCCAACATAAAGTACGATAAGCAAATAAGTCATGTAGTACGTATTATCGTGTGATATCTGGTAACAGTTGGCAACACTGACAAGAAGGCAATATTTGCTGTTTAGGAACTGTTCTTATGTGGCCCTCACTTTAGTTTTGCCCCATCTTGTTGTAAAAATGTTTATTTCATATTTATTTCCATACCATAAAGATTTGTAACGGAAGTCAATAAGAAGTTATAGGATGCTTTTCGCGGTAATTGTATCATTCAAGAAGACCGGTCCAACAACTCCAGCTGATGAAATAGAGCACCATACTGTATACATTTGAGGATGTAAAGACGCTTCAGTGACTGAAGTGGATATTCAGAGCTCCCGACACGCGTATTCTGTTTATTAACATAGCCGTTTACATGGAAATTAGCCTCATCAGGGTAACAAATATGATTCGCGGAATTCTCCTCTAATAACGGACTAAATGGTTCATTTCACAAAAGACAACACGTCTTTGTTTGTCGCTTCCAGTTAGTGCTTGCCTCAAATATTTGCCTCAATGCTTGCCTCAATGTGAAAATATTTCTAAGCCTTCTTAAACCCATTTGTTGCGACAGACATTTGGCAGATTTCTCAGGCCTAAGAATAAGAGTTTGGTGTAGGCATGTAATGTTTTCATATGTTCTAATGAACTTATGTCTGTCAATAATGCCTCTTTTTTTGTTTCTTCGACTTTCTTCACCAATTTTCAATTGTCTGTCGTCGTGAAATGTATCCCTACACTTCATTTTCAATCAAAACTCACGTTTCATCACGAAAATATTACGAGAGTGATAAAATTCTGCTCTGTATTAGGGATATACGTCACCCAGTTTCGGGAATGAAACTCCAGTTGTGTTGGTTTGAATGTTTTTTTTGTCTCGGTTTACAATTGGAGAGTTGTGGTTACTCTTCATTTAAAAACTATTAATTATATTATTTTAAGATCAGTTTTTCTCAAGGTACTCTCAATAATAGGCCTAAGACTTAAAAAAAACATCGCTTCTGCACAACTTGTGTAAATCTAAGACACAGTAAAGATAGGAATGTAAATCCTCTTCAATTGCTAGACAAGTGTTTCTCCTAAAGAATTCAACATTAGAATTGTAATGGGCCTACTGACGAGGCACTGTACTCTTATAAAACAAGCACAAAGTGGGAATCTAGAAGCACAGACTTTGTGAACCACGAAAGATAGGGTTTGTCATGGAGTCCATGAATGAAATTCGTTAAATCTCGGAGAGTACCGATTTTTTTATAGGCCTATGCAGTATATCCGAGGTATAGAATACTACCATAAGGGATTAATACATACATACGTAAGTGTCCTGCCTATGGGCAGGTCTTTCACTGCAAACCCAGCATTCTCCAATCTTTCCTATTTTCTGCCTTCCTCTTAGTCTCTACATATGATCCACATATCTTAATGCCGTCTATCATCTGATATCTTCTTCTGCCCCGAACTCTCCTCCCGTTCACCATTCCTTCCAATGCATCCTTCAGTAGGCAGTTTCTTCTCAGCCACTTACCCAACCAATTCCTTTTTCTCTTTCTGATCAGTTTCAGCATCATTCTTTCTTCGCCCACTCTTTCCAACACAATTTCATTTCTTATTCTGTCTGTCCATTTCACACTCTCCATTCTTCTCTATATCCGCATTTCAAATGCTTCTATTCATTTCTCTTCATTTCGTCGTGAAGTCCATGTTTCTGCCCCATACAATGCCACACTCACACAAAGCACTTCACTAGTCTCTTCCTTGGTTATTTTTCCAGAGGTCCCCAGAAGATGCTTCTTTTTCTATTAAAAGCTTCCTTTACCGTTGCTATCCTCCTTTTGACTTCCTGTCTGCAGCTCCTGTTACTGCTTATAGTACATACCAAGTATTTGAAGCTGTTCACTTGTTCTACTGCCTCATTTAGAATTATTAAGTTTACCTTCTTTATTTTTCTTGCAACAACCATGTTCTTCATCTTGTTTGCATTTATCTTCATCCCATAACCCCATACTGCTCACAGTTGTCATTTAGCTCCAGTAGCATATCCCTTAGTACCATCTCCTCTTCTGTAACAATGTCATATCATCAGCAAATCTTATGCACTTTATTTTTCTTCCTCCTACTTTTACCCATCCCATGTTCTGAAAGCAGTTCTTCACCAAATCCTCCAAGTAGATGTTGAACAAAGTAGATGATAAAGGGCATTGCATATACCGGTAAAACATTTTTCGTATGTATGTGTGATAATTAGAGCCCAGAGTTTGGTCACCGACCAAATGGAATCAGATTAACTATGTACAGAGTATAGTTCAACACCAGGCTCCAGAGTTAGTAGATACTAGAGTTAAACAACGATCGAGAAAGCAAGACTAACAGCGCCCGCAAATCCGAAAACCCGCACGACCATGTCTACGTCACGTTGTTGCCGTAAAGACTGCTTGTGAGTGTTTCAAGACATCGGGACTTCGGGAGTGATCAACTCTTGAACGTCAAGCAGCCTTGAATCGCCACAGTTGTTTATATTAGACTGAACTTTGATCTACTTTGACAACTGTTATATATGTATAAACAATCAAGTAGCCTATTTAAAACATCATCTTCACCTTTTAATGTGTAATAATCCGTCCCCCAATCTTTATTTAATTACTAGGTCCTTATTAAAAGGCTAGGAATTTTCTTTTCGTATGTTTGAGATCAAGTGTTCAATCTCAAGTAAAAAAATGTTAACGCTTTATTTAACGTTATGTTTTATGTTTCTTAGAAGTGCAAATTTATTTAAGAATTGCTTTTTTCTATTTATATAACCATAGGTAATATCATATAATAGAACCAGAATGTTTTTATAACTGAGATACTGTTCTATTTTGTCTTTTTATCTCAATTAAATATTTATAATGTTATTTATTTCAGTGATGTATGTTATTCAAAGTTACGAAATCTTTCCACGCCGACCAAATGCTATTTCGAGAATGATGAGCGAGACTCGAAGCGTACATGAGTTACGAGACGAGACTCGAAAGACAAATGCAATAAACACAGCGAGCGAGAGCGGCAGTTAGTTTTGTTCATCTCTAGCAGATATAGTCTCTGATTAATTTAGTGAACTATGAGAATATCTTGATAGCCGAGTTGCGATTTCAGTGCGTTTCCTTCATGTTAAACATAACCGATTCCCGGGATAATTGAAGCTGTCAACCTCTACTACAAATTTAATCGTACTATCACATCATGAACAACTCTCCACCCAACCCATCTTACTTACAATCAATTCAGGATGGCCTATCAGCAAATAAGGTAGTGACTATTCAGAAAGATGGAAATGCATTCGGAAGTTAACTTCCTTATAGAACAGTTTGAAGTTCGAAATCAGAACATTGGAAATCCACACAAAATGTAGTGTTTCTCAAGGAGACTCAAAACAGACGTTTTTTCTCTTCAATTTATTTCCTGCTACACGATCACTTTGACAATTAAATTTTTTGATGTGGCAAAGTTGACTAACCTAACTCCATTATCATTACTAGTTACGTGTAGGCTCTCTTTTCCAATAGTCGGTTTAAAAATATCCTCCCTTTCTACTTTAGCATTGAAATCTTCTAATAAACTTTTCATGTCATATCTAGGTAACTGATCAAAAGTGTGTTCCAATTCCTCATAGAAGCTATCCTTTATATGGTCGTCTTTCTCTTCTGTAGGGGCGTGAGCATTTATAACTACGATATCGCACCATCTACCCTTAAGTACTAAATACGATAACCTATCTGATAAATTCGACCTTTTTTACTGCTGATTTTATTATTTTATGAATAAAGAATCCTGTTCCTAATTGGTGACACAGAATTGCACGCATTGTATTCTTCACCTGACATAATTAGGAACATTAAATCCAGACGTTTGAGATGGGCAGGGCATGTAGCACGTATGGGCGAATCCCTAAATGCATATAGAGTGTTAGTTGGGAGGCCGGAGGGAAAAAGACCTTTGGGGAGGCCGAGACGTAGATGGGAAGATAATATTAAAATGGATTTGAGGGAAGTGGGATGTGATGATGGAGACTGGATTAATCTTGCTCAGGATAGGGATCTATGGCGGGCTTATGTGAGGGCGGCAATAAACCTCCGGGTTCCTTAAAAGCCAGTAAGTAAGTAAACGGTCACTTTTTTATAAGTACTCGTGTAGCATGATGTTTTTAGCTAATATTTTGTTTGAAAAAGTCGAAAACATTCATTTTTATACTTATAAGAACGTACGTACTGTACACTAAAAGAAAACTTCTTTGGGCAATACATTGCTTAAATATAATTTTGCGTCCTGCTATAAAAATGTTCAACTCTCATAAGGGACGTTATACAGAGTGTGAAGTATATAAGTGCCATTATTTTAACTGAAGATTGTTTATGTCGTAAGGAAGAAAAAATGTCCTCACAATTTTTTTCCAATTGCAATATTTCACTAATTATTAAAGTTTACAACATTAGGCGTTTGCCAACGTTGCTGAATGCGGAAGAGGGACTTTACAAGTACATTGTACCTCTCGGCTCCACAAGTAAAGAACCCTGGCCTCACACCACTTCTGCACAGATGACAGTGATTGACAGGCCAGTTAGGGGAAGCTGTTGCCACGTTTGCTCTTGGCTGGACTCTTTAAATGTATTTTCTTTTGCAACTGGTTGGATTCTTTCAAAAATGGAAAATTCACAACACAGCATTCTCGGCGGTCTCCTGGCGGTATCTTTGTCCACAGTTTCACTAATTGGGGGAGCGTGTCAGTCAGATTTATGGCTTCCTGAACCCAACCCTGCAACGAAGGTTCTTTACTTGTGAAACCAAGTAGTACAGCTTAAGCGGATGCAGACATACCGGTACAAAACAGTTGCTTTGTTCTAATGCAGGGGCGGACCGTTGTTTACATAAAACAAACAGCAATTACAAACTTTCAATCTCATTAATGGAACTTCATGATAAATGTTCATTTTATTTAACAATATTGGCAATATTGGTCTATTTTTTTAATGTACGTCTAAAAAATAAACAATAATGGTTTACTGCACAAAATCACACGAACTTTTTTTTAAATGCAGCATTTTAATCTCTCCCACTTCCATAAACTAGTACCATTTTTAAAGACATTTCTGTTTGTGTGATTTCCGAAACGAGGCAAGAGATTCCTAGTTTCTAATAATCGTTGAGAAACTGCTACAAAAGTTCGCCGAATAGGTAACCTTCATTGCGAAAACCATTGATACATCTTCTTGCCTCACTTGAATTACGACAACTTTCTCCGTAAATTAATAACATATGATATTCCTAAACTGTGAATGATATTGTAAGTTGTTTATCGAATACCTGGTACCGAACTGTCATCCGCTCGGCAGTAGACCTATGGACAAGGAGCTTGAACTCAGCTGACATGCACGTACGTCTGTGAAGAGTACTGCCTGCTGAACACGTTGCCACGTCTCTCACACCAGAATATTAACAAATTTAAGCATGCAATTTTATTTAACTTCACGAAAACGTAATAGAACACATAAATATGTATTTAAACTAATATTAACTCTTTGCTAGATATACTTACTGATGTAATTGTTTTCGTAATTTTACTAACGATATAAGGAGTATAACGCGAATAAAATAAGAGAAGAAATGTTTTTTTCTGGGAAAACTATCAAGTTTTGACCCTATGTTGTATGGACTTTTTTGATACTGTAGACCGTCCCCGACGACTGTGAAAAGGACGGCACGCAAACCCCTTACACCCTGTAGATCAGGCCTGCACAAGGTTTGCGCTCTCCGAGCCGGCTCACAGCTCATGAGCGGAATGCAGATATTAGCTGCGCTCTGTATAAGGGTGGACTGGAAGAAGGGGTGATCTCGTACAAAATATACACAAAAGGAAGTACTATTACGAGTGTTTATGAAATGAATTCCCGTTCAGTGTTTGCAAAACTATCTTGGACTATTATTAATTAATAAATAAATATTTATTTTACAGAAATAATAGAAATTCTATAGCTACTTAAATGTACAATATCATTTTGTTATATTTTTATTTATCAGTACATCAAAACGAGGTTTTATGCTGTTGGCATCTGAAGGGAACAATAGCCTACTGATCGTAATGAAACCTCAGTTACAGATGTTCGATGCCTGCCTTTATTAAAGTTGATTATAGAAAACAGTTGCTCACAAATATAAATGTTGAGCCATACATAGCAATCATTTTCACAGCCAGCCTGTGTAGTCGTGGATATTATTGCTAATGTTTAGTCTTGTAAAACTCAACCAGGCTAGTAGTATTATTCAAACGATCTTTAGCCCGTAGGTCACATTGAAGATCAATAAGTTCTAGCTGTAAATCATTAAATGTTAAATGTTATGTTCCGTCTTTTAGATTCTCCATACTGTACTGTAGCAATAGGTAAGCAACGTGAAACAATTATTGAGAATAGGCCTACACACTGCACTCCACTACTAGTGGATAACTGAGTGGTCGTTTCCCTCTCCTCTACCCATAGCAAGTCTATGTCATTCTGACGTATCTTCCTGTCCGTTTCGGCGAGCGGAAAACACGGCTCTCCCGCTCCGAAGGAGCGCGCGCGCTCGTTGAGCGCTATTTGTGCAGGTATGCTGTAGATACTAGATAAAGAAATAGGACTATGGGTTTCACCATATGAAATAAGAGATGCAAATGAGAGATTCGTTGGTCATGTTATCGCGGAACATTGCCATCTAATAGTATGACGATGTAGACATCTCTGATAATCACCAATAATTATTTTAGTTACTAATATACATTTCCTTGATTTAATTTTAATTGTGAACCTTTCACTCTTGCCATTTTCATTTCACGTGGCTCATAATTTCTTTTGCGTCTCTTTCTTTTCTCAATGAACCAGCTGCAGAACTGTATCCTGAATCACTAATTTTAAATGCAACTTTATATAAAGCGATTATAGACCAAATATTTCATATACAGAGGACTGAACTTGCAGGATAGACACAAACACTGAATGGTATTGTAGGTTATGATTACAAGCTGCTAGCAGGGCCGAAAATGCTACTATATGGTGTGTATTTTCCGCTTTATTGGAAAACAAGTCAGCTGCACATGACATGTTTTCAAACTGAATAGAGCTGAAGTTCAATATTTTCCATATTCAATATAAAGGTATGAATGTTTTCAATTCAAACGATGCATTTATCTTTGAAGAACACGAAACTGAAATAAAAGCCACAGCTAAAAATGAAGATGGGTGGTTTTCGGGTTCATTGATTCGATTATAATTTATGTAATTACAATAAAGGTAATATACGAATTAATGTTCTTTATCTTCCGCTGTCGCAGTTCATAATAGATCTTTCTGAGATCTTGGTTTAACCACAATAAATAACTATTGTCGTTGAGGAACGTTTTATACAGTTAACATTATATATTCTTCCTTTCCCACAAAAATTACATAAAGTAAAATAATAATGTTGTTAAATTTACGTAAACATCGAGTACTCAGGTCGTTATTAATTTCTTCCAATAGCCAACAGTAAACCGAAGTTTCCCTTGCTTAATCTAATTAAAATGTTAATATACATTATTATGTATACATTTTAAAGTATTCATTACAATTATTTTTTATCTAAATATGCATTTACACCTATAAATCAAACGCAAATAAAATCTCTACTCTACTAAATGAATTTATTCCATGACTCTTGATGAGCTTCGTTAATTAATTGTTTTACTTCGTTTTTTTTTAATATAATTTTCTTTGGACCGATCTGTTTTCTGTTGAAGCCATTGTCTGTATGCATTTTGTTTCTCTTTAACTGCTAATTGAATGTCATTATTCCAAATCCTCAACTCCTTTTTACTTCTTCTTTTTCTCTTCTTTCCATCAGCCTCTTGGGTCGCTTTTTCAATGCAAGTTTTGATATTTTCCCATTCCTTATCTATATCATAATTTGTAGGTGAGTTTAGAAGACATTGTTTTAATCGTTTTTGTTATAAAATCTTTATACTTTCTTCTTGTAGAAGACATATTTTTATATGCTTTTTCATTAACTTGTTTATGTTTGATTCTAAACTTTTTCCATCTTGCACATAGTGCGAATTTTGCCATCAGTAAGAAGTAAAATAATAATAATAATAATAATAATAATAATAATAATAATAATAATAATAATAATAATAAATTCTTGTTGCCACAAAACTAATCTCGCGAGACCCAAATGGTTTCCTTACCCCTGATGTGATGTAGTAAATGGTGCTAGTGTTGGGAACCGTCCTGTACCTCAAGCTGCAGACGATGCATGTGTTCAGCTCAGTGGGCATTGTGATATGAGAAATTGCAGTCTTACTAAGTTTCGTGCTCCTTGGAGATTGATCAAAGAGGAATTTGCAAGGAATATCAATGTCAGTGACATCTCCGAGTTTGTACACAGAGGAATTCAATTATACCATGGCACCGAGACAACAGTCAAAGGAGAGAGAACACGTGGCGTAATAAAGTTAGTCTCTAAGTGTCTACTAGAGTGACCAACTGCCCCCCTTTGTATCATATCGAACTTTATTAGCACCGTTTATGCGCAATCCGTTGCCTCATCCAACATAACAGCAACGATTTTCAAGTCACACTGAAATTAATTGTCACAAATTCTTACCGTTTACTTTCAACAGGCCTTAAATTCTAATTTTCTTTATGTTTTCTTTTCTTTTGTTCATTCTCTTGTTTTCTATATTTCTTATATATGTCCTATTATTTTACTCTAGCTTTGATTTCTTTCATAATGAGTTGATTAATAATAGCACTCATAATTATAATTGCACATATATTTTTTTCACAATGAGTTGATTTATAATAGCATACATATTATAATTGCACATATTTTTCTTTCATAATGAGTTGACTAAGTTAATAGTATCCTCCATAATTCTATTTGCACATATTTACTTACTTACTTACAAATGACTTTTAGAGAACCCGCAGGTTCATCGCTGCTCTCATGAAAGAAAAACATAGACTAACTGTATGCATCAAAGTTATATAATCAGAAAAAGGCGGGAGATTATAAATCGATAGTAACGTAACATAGTCGGCGACGCATGTATAGTTGGTGCGCGCGTTATAGACCGGGAGACGAATGGGACTCCTTGTATATGTCCGTAATAGTAGTGGAATATTCTTCCCTCTATTTCAGCTCCTCTTTTCGCTGTTGTTTTTCCTACTAGTAATTGCTTATAACTTACGCACATTGACATTAATTTGAGAGTTAATTATGTCGTTTCTTTGAAGTACTCTAATGTTATTTATTTATTTTAAAGATTAAACTCCGTAAAGATTAATTTATTTTTTATCCTATAGAATACATCTGTTATAGTAAAAATTAATATTAGAGGAGAAAAATTCGCTCCTGTGCCGGGGATCGAACCTGGATCCTTGGCTCTACGTACCAAGCGCTCTAACAAATTGAGCTACGCCGAAGTTCAATCCACAGCACCGGATCGAATCCTTCTCCTCCAGTGTTTTAATATCAATTGTTACCATAACAGATGTATTCTGTAGGACCAAAAAATAAATTAATCTTCACGGAGTTTCTTCGAGCAACAGTGCATGTTCCTGTGGAATCCCGGCCACCAAGTCACTCAGCTGAGTGCGTTCCTTGTATAATGGTAGTTGACTTAATTTAAATGTCAACATATATGTCGAACGTGGAATCAGGCTACAAAGGGAAAAACACTGGAGGAGAGGGATTCGATCCGGTGCTGTGGATTGAATTTTGGCGTAGCTCAATTGGTTAGAGCGCTTGGTACGTAGAGCCAGAACCCGGGTTCGATCCCCGGCGCCGGAGCGAATTTTTCTCCTTTAAGAATACCTTTTACCTTTACCTTTAATATTAATTATTTATTTTAACTTAGGTGTACTGTACAAGACAAATGTTTATAAATATGGAACAAAATGAAAATTATTTATTTTTTGTGATAATAAGGATGATTTCAAATTAACGAAAAATTGAGTTGCATAAGGAGAAACGAACAATTTCCGAGAATACCTGTCCAAAAGTTTTTGTACACCACAAGCTTCTACCTGAGCTCATCAAGATTTCAACCCATGTCCCCTACGTAAAGATCCTACGATCTAACCCAGGCATACATAACTGGCGAGAGAGGGATGGAAAGCATAGGGTAAGTGTTGGTTCTCCCTCCACAGTCCACCGGCGTTGAATGACGTATCTGTGGCCCGTACGCAATCACAATCACATAAAACAGACACTGAATACAAATCCCCTTCCCTACCAACTCAATGACGCGAGGATGGAAGGAAGGGGTGAGTGACGTATTCTGATGTGTGACGTAACGTCACAATTGTCGCCCAGCTCTGCAAGCCTGATCTGTTAGTAGGCTATAGTAGTACGCCAGTACATAATGTAACTGCAAACAAATTAGCTTGTAAAACTGCTGAATTTTGTTGAATTCTGAGATTTAAGTGACTGTGTATTTGTGTTCACAGTACAACATCAAGAAAAAAGAAGAGGTACAAGAGCAGATGCCTCAAGAAGAGCCCAATCCGCTGATGCGGAAGAAGAAGACTCCTGAAGAACTGGCGCGAGAGGCCGAAGCTGAGGAAGAGGACGAGTTCACGAGTAAGACAGGTTCAGGACGCACCCCGCACAAAACCCCATCCCACCCTGCAGCAGGCGCGTCGCCCGGGTGGGGCGCGCGAGCCGTGGCTTCTTGATTTCAGACACTCTTTCCCTTTATGATACAACCTCCTCAGGATCACTCTGATGAGTCATTATAAAAACCATTCACTCACCTACAATTTTAGTTATAATTGTGATAGCATTAGATAGACTATTTTACAGACTATCTGTTTATAATTTTTTAAACGGCAAAAAAAAAACTCTCTAGCTTGGCTATAAAGAATAAAGAACTTAACTCCCTTGTCCGTAGAGGAACTTAATAATCAATGGAGGTTCAATAGATTTAAAACAGTTTTGGTTTATGAGCACAGTTGTGAATAACCAGCTATGTAGACAGCAGTAAAAGTGGTAAATAACTACAACTGAATGGATCCAAGGGAAAACTTGACTAAATGCGCAGAAACTTTCTAAAACATGACGGACAGAAAACAAATTTACAAGTTGTGGGACTCTCTGCTAAGGTTGGTTGGGTTCGATTAAGTTGTGTTTGGTTTGGTTTGGTTAGGTTAGGTTAGGTTAACGTTAAGAAAAACAGAGAACAAATAAAAGTAATACATTCAGCCCTTAAGGACAACCTATAAAAATGTAACTTCGTCGATTCGGAAATTAACAGTATCTGAGAGGAGAATATTAAGAAAATTGTCTTTGTAGCTTGTTACGGTCTTACTAATAAACCATGCATAGTTTTTATACGAGACTTATACAGAGTTGAGACAGAAAACGTTACTAATAAACCATGCATAAGCGATGGATGTATAAATAGTCTGTAACCATACATGGGAATTGCTTTACAGTAGTTATATACTCGAAACCTCTTGTTTAAGCGTTGTATTCTGTCTTATTTTGTTCAGCTGTGATGGACCCAGGAGGGTTGCAGAATTTTTCAGTTCTCAAGCGGTATCACCCTAAGATTGGAATATTTATGTTCCCAAACGCAAAGAAATCAAATTTCCACACACTATTTAATTGTAAAACTCTGAAGTTTCATCGCAGAAATTCAGTATCTATAGTACAGTATATTGTTTGCGTTGTGTAACTTGTGTAGTTGCAAATATTTGCAGAGATACTGCGATTCATTAGAGCGGGGTCAAATCAGAGTCCATGCACTCTCATCAATTACCTACTGTGATCTCTAATTAACTGTGGCCTAGAAATGGGATCAATTTCCTCCCTCTTTAGTGCCCAGTCTCGTATTACCGCAGTAATCCATATGTTATACCACAAGGTAGCCTACAGATAATCTCTGCTCGACAGAGCTTCTAATGTTTATGACAAATCTGAGAACTACTTTACCCACTACCTATATTCACGTCTGTTAGAATTGGATCTCCAGATTAATATGCCCTTTTAATCTCCCAAATGTACCTCTGTTCAATACAATAATTTCATTTGCTGTCACTAGAGCTTCGCTGAACATTTAGGTATCTAATGTTACATGGAAAAAAATCCATATGCGAACTAAACCTAATTTCTACAAAAGAAAGATTACATACACACACGATGCGAATTAACGGGGGGGGGGGGGGCGAGGGGATTTCCCCCTGTTGGAAAGTTATCCTCCCTCATAAATTCACATTAACATCCCTGCCACGAATAACTTCTATCCCCCTCACAAAATATAATTGTTTTAACAAAGAAAATAATTGATGTATTATCATCACCAACAAGCTGACAACAATCAATAACTTAGGAATTAAACGTCTTATCTTAAGCCTGCTCATGGATATAAGTTTTATTATGTTCAAGATGCAAGACAAGCAACTCAGTGCGACCAAGCGTTGAGCCGTATCGAATGAGGATAATAATAATTTTATGTATGGTATTCTCTATCTAGGATTCTATCCTCCCCTCATGAGAAATATGCATACACACACTACATATTATTATTGTTTAGTATTATTTTCAACCTAGTGAAACCAGGAAGCCATGGCCTCTTAAGCATCCAATGAAACAAGCCAGAAAACAACCTCATCTCAAAAGTAATAATACTCTTAACCACTGTTGTGGCTGTAACGTTTGGCTTTTATAAACTTTCCACTCTTTGAGAAATATGTTATGTAACGGAAATTATTTCCAGGTTTTAACTGAAACCCATACATTTAAAGTAAGAGTGTTATATCTGTAATTCAAATAAAACAAAATTTATTTCAAATATCTTTGATGTTATGTACAAATTCTTAAATATATTCCTATTGTCACAAATTGTATTTACATAGGTATTACGGAAAATGAAATTTTATGTACAAACGCAAGAGTTCCCGTTTCCCCTTTCACGAGTCGTCAACATATTATAGAAAATAATATTCCGCATAAACTGTGGAAGTCAAAATTTTATAACTAAACTCGTAGAAACAAGAGTATTAAAAAAGCTGTCTTCTCTTTACGGCTGTGAGATTTGAAGTGAGGAATCCGGTTTGTTGTGTTGTTGCTGCGCTCTCCCTGATGGCGTCGCTCCTTGCAGTGACTGTATCGTACGCATTAGTAACAGAGGAACTGTGACAGTTGGATACTTGGAATTCTACAGATTGTTCTTATTTAAAATAAGCCACACTTTTTCTATAATAATGTATTTAGAAATCAATACTTCACTTAAAATTTATTGATGATTTACATAACTTTTAATTGTGAATATATTAAAAATACAGTATCGTTCAAGATAAACAATGTATAATACTGGGTGAACAGTATAGAGCAGAACAGGTTTCACGGCCTCGCGCGGCCTTGAGTCCCTCACCTACACGTGCATAGCCGGCCGGCCGTGAAATCTGTTATGTTCTATACTGTTCACCCAGTACAATGCAAGGAAGAAATGTTGAGAATGGATGAAGTAAGAGTATTAAAAAATGCCTGCTATTACAATTTCAGCGAAAGAAGAAGTGGTAGTCCGGAACTAAAATTCTGAGATTACTTTCAAACCTTCAATCTGAAAATGGGCAACCTTGAACACATGCGTAATTATTTAATCATTTAATATGAATAATTTATTGTCATTCTTGGACTGTCGTTTTAGTTCTTTCTCGATTAAGGAATCGTAATTAAAAACCCTGATAATATATTCATAAAACAAATACTTAAATTTCCAAGTAGAATTCCAGAAATACTGAATTGTGCACGACATATAGCCTATGCATTTAGAATTAATTTAATTATAATGGCGTAAGTGGAAGAACATCTCAATATTTAAGCATAAATAACTTGCAAAGTTTATTTACCGATGATAAAATAATTTAGTATGACTATGCTTGTTGATACACAAGTCCTCTCTGTTTTGCTATCTTAATTTATCTTGTTCTTTTCTTCTACAATAATTAATTCAAGTAATTCTGAGACTTCCTTCTTTGGAAGTTGTTCTACCTCAGTCGCCACAATACTTTACCGATACCTCCAAAATAGTAAAACGAAGAAGAGTAAGTTGCAAAATTTGCCTAAGCATCAAGTATTCAATTGGTTTTGGATTTTCTTTCGGCTTACAGCGTTGTTTCCGATCTCTGATAACGAATTTGAATGACGTCATGTGTGTCAGGAATCACACCGACAGCTGAATTGCGGCGAGAGGTGACAGACCAGTCAGTAGTGAGTGATTTCATAATGAGAGTGCACGGTGTATCACAGTAGCAATGCCCAAGAAAATCGAGCCTTTTTGGGAGGGATACATAACAACCCTTTCCGATGCCAAGTACAGTTACGTGAAAATCATAGGAGTCTGCAAAAAACGTGGTTTCGTTATTTCGAAGAAAGGCATCTTGTGGCAAAACTCGGATGGGATTAATTCCAGAGTGGAAAAAGCAAACAAATCCATCCCTCGTCACAAGTCGCCGCACCCCACGAGATGATACAAATTAATTCCATTCGAGCTTTACCAATCCTATTAAGTACACAGAAGATGCCTTTCTTGGAAATAACGAAACCTCGTTTATTGCAGGCTTCTTTTATTTTCACTTAACTGTACTTGGCATTGGAAAGGGTCGTAATGTACTCCTCCCAAAAAGGCTCGATTTTATTGGGAATTTCTGCTGTGAGTCGCCGTACACTTTGGCTATGAGATCACTCAATACTGGTCTGTCACCTCGCGCCACAGTTCAGCTGTCGTGTGACTCCTGACGCACATGATGTCATTAAAATTCGTTATCAGAGATCGGAAACAACTCTGTAGTTTCAGTGAAAAATTCTTATTAAATTCGAGCATTACGAAGGACAGCTACTAGTAAAAATGTTTTATTCTTATAAATAAAGAAAATAATATGCTTGTAAAAGTTTATTTATCTATGTTCACTTTTTTTTTTTTTTACTCAGGAGAAATTATTAGCAAAATCGTAGACCAATATACTACTATGATCGCCAAAGAAAATTCTTTAGCATAATATTATAGAAAGTTATTTTGTATATCCAACATGTATTGTGCTTATAGATCCTAAAAATTCAGTTACACTTTTTTCTTTCACTACAGGCACGTCTGCATTAAAGTCCGGACGTACCGCAGTCTCCATAGCTTATTGTGCTTAATTATAGTATTAATACATTGTACATTACTGTTTAAGACGTCAAAATTTTGCAGGAATAAAAATCCATTTTCTACTGACATATTTTTATGTCACATGACTGTAACTTATAAATACAACCTAACTCTAACACCCAGGAAAAATTACATATACTCATAGTAAATTAATTCAGTATTCGGAAGGTCTCTTCTCCCCCTCCCTCCACGAAATTAAAGATTACCTTAAGGCAATGGTGGGCATTCCTGCGGCATTGCCGCAGTGACGTCAGACCTCAGCGAAGCATCAAACTTTCCCCCTACCTTCCCCTTCCCCCACTCCATAAAAATACTGCGCTTGTACGTGGCGGATTATACTGGACTGCTGTACTTCGGAGCTTCATTAGTGATACAATGTCTCGCAGAATCATATGAATCGAGAGGTTATCGCACTTACAAGAAAGGCGGTTCTTTCATTTCTCATGTTTAGGATCAGTTACAAATATTCAGGACGCGAACTTAAATATGTACATTCTTAAAATAGATCACCTGTTATACGAGTTCAAAGAACACAGATTCAGTGATTTTCAAAGGATGGAGAAAGATTTCAATATTTTTGCCACTCCTTTTCATGTTTAAATTGAAAATGTTATCCCAGAATTGCAGTTAGAGGTACTGGATTTGCAGAATGATGACTTCTTGAAAGCAGAATGTGAAGGTCTACTGGGGGCTAAATTTTTTAAAAGATGTCCAGTACTACATATCTACTGCTTTGACAGTTTGCTTCAAAAATAATGAGTACCGTCATTTCCCATAACTATGGTCCTGGAACATAACTATTGTCCACGATACAACTATTCAAATTTTGTACTCCATAACGTAGTACCTCCTTTATCTATGTTCTTGCTGTACTGTAGTTTGAATTCAAGTCACTGCAGCTATCTACGAACGGTCTATGTTACTTCTACAATGATCTTTGAATGGTTGTATCGTGAACCATAGTTGTGTTCCAGGACCATAGTTATGGGAAATGACGGTATGTATTCATCAACCTACCAGTGCGAACAGCTGTTTTCTAAAATGAAATTGATAAAGTCCAGCCACAGATCCCGCTTAAGTGATACTCATCTCCTTGCGCAACTGAAAATAGCATGCATAGATATAAATCCCAATTTCGTTTGAAAAATTATTAATTAAATATCACGTGAATGGACTATTCTAATTACATATGGTAGGTGTAGTGGCGCAACTGTCTTTAAATCCGTCACTGCACTGTAGAATGCAACCCCTCCCACATTATGTAGTTGCCATTTAAATCCTGTCTTGTGGGTTACGTTCATTTTGCCCACCACTGCCTTAAGGTCTTAATTTTGTGCGGTTATTTAATTTTAAATTCAAACGAAGGTTCGAAATAACAAATTAATTAAATATAACAATTCTTAGTGCAACTTACACATTAGGAGCCCATTTTCAAAATGTCTTTTGTCCACCTGATAACGAAAATGAGCTTCCTGTGTCTATGCATTCTTCAAAATATAACTCTACATACAATTGTCATGATTTGACAAAACATCACCGTAACTACGAGTACTTGACATGGCCAACTATAAATACATCTCCCACAAAAAAAAAAACACCGACTGTTAGTTTCGATTTTAGCCACGGATAATATTGGTAGATTACCTTTGAAATAATGCAATGTTAACATATCTTGATAACAATGCAGTATCGGCTATACGTTTATATGACAAAATATGTTTCTTCTGGTGTAAAGAATACTCTGCAATACTTTATAGTACACTAGCTGAAAGTACCCGGCATTGCCCGGGTTTTCCTTTCTGCTTCTATTTTTAATTAAACTGGTTATTACATTTTCGGAAATCTCGGAAACCTAACTACAGACAACAAAAACGAATTTCTTTACTAAGCTTTCCTCGCCCATAAAGATGAATCTTTACTTAACGTCACTTACATGAATTAATGAACTCCTTAGCCCAATGTCTTCCAGGATTAACTCAGGGTTGTAAATCATGCACCGAAAAGAAAACATTTCATCATGTGCCTGACGTTAAACTGTTGTTTTAAATTTATATAGTTATTTGTTTTTATGTATTTAATTGTTGTTACCGGTACTTATTTATTTGTTTTATTCATTTGTGTTTATTTATTTATTCTAGTATAGATAAGGCCATTAGGCCTTTTCTTCCACACCACCAGAAATACAAATAAAGTAATAGAAAAATCAAACTATAAACAAAGTAAAACCCAACGAAAATATAATTCCTTCTCCTCTTTCTGATCAGTTTCATTATCGAACCAATATATACATATATAATTTAATTTATATTGGAAGATTTTTTTACCTCTTGACCGCTGTACACCCACTTATATCATAGGCCTACCCAGTTTTTTTAATATAACTTGAAACTATATCTCATAATTCAGAACATATTATATTAATTCTAATTTTATACACAGAATACAGATACAATATAAACTCGCAATGTCGTTTTTTAACATAAAGACTAATATTCTGAGAAACGTATAGGCCTACCGGTATTTTAGAAATTAAGAGATTTTTATTTCCACAACGCTTAACATACTACATTTACAACGTGATTATACAGATATAATTTCGCAGCAACACGTTTTTGGATGTGAACAACAATATTTTGAGAATTAATACAGTGCTATTTTCAGTGGGCTTATATACATTCACATACATGACAAAAGTATCATTGAATTGCTTATTGATATGTGTAAAATCTTCCCCCCCCCCACTTCTTTGTATAAAATATAGCGAGGATGTGAAAGACACGCAGTTTTTAAGTTAATGTCTGCAACTTTGAACGACTGTCCTTGAGCTTCTTTTTAATATGGCCATTACAAATGCTAGCGACATTGAAATTGCAGTTGCTTAAAATTGAATGAGTATCCTAGCAATACGTGGAATAAAAACATCTCCTTTTATTTTTGCCGTTAATATTGCCAATTCTATTACGTTTCGTATGAGTTTTTCACACCAATTCTTATTCATGCATAATTTTGGTGAGTCAATATTTCGCAATAGTACTATTGGTTATTCAATATTAAGTAAATTATGTGGTAGCAAACCTTGTAGTTTCAAATAATTCTAGAATTTAGTTGTATAAAACAATCTGCTCACTATCTACAGAACTGCATCGAGGAATTACGGTCCTGGAGTGCGTAAAGATACTTATTGCATGAATTATCTAGTTTTAGCCTTCATGATGTGTAACAACAATGTAATTTAATTTCGTGTTAAAATTTCCATCATTGTCAACACATTCTAACAACTTAATCAACCAGATTCCTCGGAACCTGCCCCCTGCACGGCCTGATCGTCGCCTCAAGAGGAAAAGGCACACTGATTTGTTGATGCTTTGAGGAACGTTAATGGACGTCACCCTCTCCACAAGTCTCATATTATTGTAACGTTAATTATTTAAGCACAATTGATAGTACTAATGTACAAAAATTGTCAAATAAATTAAATTTAAAAAAAATTTAAAAAAAATTTCCATGGCCTCGTGAAAGTCGATGTTGAATACAACAGACAATAATAAAAAACAATTGACTGTAGTAGATTTTGCATTTTAATATTATACGTGAATATTTGATCTATTTATTTTTATTTTTTACAATTTTAATTAATTTAACTTCCATTGCACAATTTTAATGTAGCCTGTGTTCTTCTCCTGGTTATGAAGGTTAAATGTGCAAACTTTGGCACATATCGGTCAAAGCGTGTAGATTTGTATAGAGAACATACACACACACATACATACATACATGCATGCATACATACATACATACATACATACATACATACATACATACATACATACATACATACATACATACATACATACATACATACATACATACATACATACATACATACATACCCACATTCAATTTTATATATTAAGATAATTACATTTCACTCTGTATAATATGCAAGTAACGTGTGGCGATTTCTTTTTCTGGCACGTCGTAGTTTAATAATCTAGATAAGAACGTAAAATTGATGAGGATTATTACCTTCGATATGCCATAATTTAACAGTCTACGTAATAACATAATTGATTGAACTTTCTGCTTATGATAATATTTTTAATAATATGAAGAACGTAATACATATAAAATGTAAAATTTATTTTAATATAGCATCATCTAATAATATAAATAATTACATACGTATAATATATATGATAGATGATATTTTCTAGTTTTGTATAGTATCGGTTCATTAATAAAACTACGAACATATAATACAAATGAATGACAATTTCTATGTTCGATGTAGCATAATTTTATAATGTAGGCCTACATAAAACATGTCGATTTTTATACAACATAAATCAAAGATGAATAAAATTGTTTTGAACAAAGATGCTGATTTTCAAGTACCCAACTGCTGCGGACACGGACTTCCTACTGGTTCTGTTCTGTGCCAATAGACGTCGAGTGCCACTGTTAGTCCTTCGACACAGTCATATCATTGTCGCTTTGCTATTGCTAATCAGTTCATAAAATACAAATGTAAATGAAATTTACTAGAACAAATAGAAAACTGCAGTGAAGTCTCTTCTGAAATATCCCCCAATATATAAAGAAGATTAATTAAATTCTTACACTTTTAACTAAAAATATATAAAGACTTTAACAAATATTTCATGTTTGAAATCGATATTCCAGAAGATGACTGCACCAATGCCAGCCAACTGCCTTTCAACAACCTTTGCTTTGCTTAATTGTGGTTAATAAAGACGCATATAGTTTCTAAATTATTAACATTTCAATGAGCCAAACCAAATAGACACAAGGCAGTGTAGAATAGAAACCACTAACACTTTGCCTTATAGCTAGCATGACTCCACTGGCTGCCCTGCTTGGAACTGTTAACCAACGAGAGAAGGAAGCGCACACTTTCCATGAGACAATAAAAAAACTGAACTATACAAGTATAGATTGAAATGTAAGCAGAATACATTATAACCAACATAAGTTACCAGATTGAAATGTTATAGTGTTACACCTATAAAAATAAACTGCTACACTATGGAATGCAGCATAAACAATGTCAATACTTAATTTAAAATGGCTAATTTTCGAATTAGATTGTAGCATTATTGTTTTATATTACAATTATATATGGCTTATATTTGTTGAGTACGATTTCACGGTGATATCACGCTATCGGAGTCCCATTGTCTGTTTGTCTAGTGTTAAAATTAAAAAGGAGAAAATTGCCCAAAATTAAATCTCAACAAGAGTATGACAGCCCAAAATAGTTATCTTTTATTTCTTATGGAGGAAGGGTTCGAAGGCTAGCACTACAATGTCTAGTTGGCTTATTGTGCATGACCGCTCTTATTGTAGGAATAACTTAATGTTTGAAGTCAAATTCGAACTTTCGCGCTCTTTTTTATATTGTTATTCAGAATTATGGCGCCATCTGTCGATTCTGCTTGGACGTCTTTATGGTCCTGATGGAGTCTCACTGCAATGTCTCCCATCTCTCCTCGAAAGCGTATTACTGCTGCCATCTGTGCGCTAGTTACAATACTAAATCACACCGACACAGTTTTGGGTATTGTTACTGTAATGATAATAATGAATATTGAAATGGAGAGTGGCGCTGAAATGATGGAGGAAAACGAGAGAAACCTGAGGAAAATTATCAAGAGCCTCGGCTTTGTCAACCACATACGGCTTACCATCAACCGGATTCAAACCCGGGTCCGCAGTCAAACCATTGCTCTGCCAATCGAGTTACCAAGGAGGCATAAAGTAAAGTAATTCTTGTTCTAAGGCACATGCACAAGGCTAAGAGTAGAGCAACATTTAAATGGAGACTCGCCCCCCCCCCCACTGGATGGCCTACATTTGCAGTAAAATATTTCAGTAGGAAGTGAAATATAAAAATATGTTTATTATTGCATCGTCTACAGTAAAACCAATAAACACTATCACATCTGTATCACTTTATGGACCCGATACTGTCCGCACAGCGCTGAAATTATTACGTATTTCTTTCATCGATCATTTGTTATCGCTATATACGTACTGTTACGTTCTCTTAAATGGAGATCAGTGTTATACTGAGCTCATATTACGCACATTCAACTGAAAGTCTGCCTAGTGTCAGGTGGAAGAAACCGAAATATTAATGTAGAGAAAACCCCGCTATTGGATGATATTTGTGAGGAAACAGTGTAATTAACTACATTATAAAAAAATATTGAGGTTCTCCATCATGCCCATACAGGGCAGCTTCTCCGGATGTAGTACTTCCCAGATAGATGGCAGACCTATCGCGGTAGATGCTACGATAGTTCGGATTCAAAGCAAGTCATAGTACCAATCATCAGTTATTTTATATATGTAAATACTAGAGATGAACAACGATCGAGAAAGCAAGACTAATAGCGCCCGCAAAGCCGAAAACCCGCACGACAATGTTCTACGTCGCGTCGTTGATGTAAAAACTGCTTGTGAGTGTTTCGAGACGCCGAGATCGATTACTCTCGAAGTCCCGAATGTCAAGCAGCCTTGAATCGCCACAGTTGTTTATACCTGACTGAACTTTTATCTACTCTGGCAACTGTTATATATGTAGGTATAAACAATCAAGTAGCCTATTTGGCTACGGCCTTAACTCCTTAACTCTGCCAGCTAAAATAAATCATTATTATTATTATTATTATTATTATTATTATTATTATTATTTGAAACATCATCTCTACCTTTCAGTGTATAACAATCCGTCCTCCAATCTTTATTTAATTACTAGGCCCTTATTAAAAGGCTAGGAATTTTCTTTTCATATGTTTGAGATCAAGTGTGCAATCTCAAGTAAAAAGATATTAACGTTATGTTGTATGTTTCTTAGAAATGCAAATTTATTGAGAATTGTTTTTTTCTATTTATATAACCATAGGTAAAATCATATAATAGAATCAGAACATTTTGATAACTAAGATACTGTTCTGTTTTGTCTTTTTGTCTCATTTAAACATTTATAATGTTATTTATTACAACAATGTATGTTATTCAAAGTTACGAAATCTTTAGACGCCGACCAAATGCTATTTCGAGAATGATTAGCGAGACTCGAAGCGCACGAGAATGACGAAACGAGACTCGCAAGACAATAATGCAACGAAAACAGCGAGCGAGAGCGGCACTTAGTTTTATTCATCTCTAGTAAATACATACCAATATTTTTAAGGCATGCTTACAGTATGTCTCTTCTTTCATATAAAAAATATTTGACACTGTTTGGACTAAAGAACTTATAAAAATACTCACTGCACATTTTCCTTATTCATACATTCGTATTAAAAGCAGCTTTCTATGCAACAGATAATTGCGTACCCTATTAAATTGCCTATAAATGTAGGAATACCCCAAGGAGCAGTTTCTACTCCAATTCTATTCAACATCTATACAGCAGACTTCCCTCGCAACTAAAACTGCTATTTCGCACAATATTCTTACGATACCATCATATACACTGATTGGATTATACAAAGTGCTTAAATCAGAATTCCAAATTACCTAAATTCAATTGTAAAATGGCTACAAAACTGGAAAATAAAAATAAATACAGGAAAAAGCGCTGTAATAGTCTTCACTAGAAGACGGTCAATAGAACTATTTCAATTAAAGTTCTTCAATGAAACAATCCCTAAAAGAAATTAAACAAGATACCTAAGAATTCAACTAGACCAGCGTCCGTCATTACAAAACGGAATGACGTCAGGGCAAGCATCGACTATATGGGCAACGTGGACAGGGCAGCGAGCTATCGCCTATCAGTATGTACTGTAGCGGTGGGGATGCAATTGCAGTTATGAAAATAAGTATATTTCATCACAGATGTAATTCATCTGACTACAATCTACAAATATTGTACGGAAAATATATTAACTTTAAGATTCTGGTTCACAATCATATTATTTTTCTCTTTAATATGTATGTTTTAAAGTTATATATTTGATTATATTTATATATTTACTTACCGGTAAATTAAAATATGGCAGCGCACCATTTAATAGTTTGTTCTGCTGTTATAGTAGCGAAAGATATGTTCGATAGTTGTTCTATCTGAAGCCTTGTCTACGGTGCATAGTATATTCATGTTCGCTAGAGAGAGTATGGAGGTAAATGTTCTATCCTGTAATAATCACATTCTATTAAAAATAAATCTTTCATAATTGTATAATAATATTCTAAAATCCATCCTCTTCTATTCATACACTAACAGAAAAAATATTAGCTAGAAGTTAGTCTTTCAACGAAGTACGTCTCTGAATTCTGTAGCGTTATAAAAAGTTAAATACGGTACCATTTTGTGGATGCGCATTGTTACCAAATTGACAATAACGTTTTCCACGGCGCTTGAAATTGAGACTAACCAAAGATTGGAGTGTGTTTCGCTCGCCTTCTCTCAAATGGTTCTATAATGTGTGTTGTAACTATGTTCTGCACAGTAGACTAGTTTCAGGACTTCTCTTCAAGGTAACTAACAATTCTATTTTGTAAAATAACCTTAATTGAAAACACCTCGGTTAAGTATGGAACCCCATTAATTTATAGTGCAATATTGTACATGTTCTTAGAATACAAATAATTTATTTTATTTGATGAACCCCTGTATAATATAAACTGTAATGATGATTTTGAAATAACATATTCGAATTTCTGTATCTAATAATAAAAATAAGGAAACTAAAAATATTTTTTCTTGCGTCAGATGTGAATCATAAAGTGCCCCATAACTTTTGGAACACTCTCAAAATTAGCGCATTTTGGTCCGTTTAACAAGTTTTTTTTGTCATGCTAGACCTTTCTCTCAGTGGTAGCATAGAAGAAACGGAAAAAATACGTTATTAAGCTGTTAAATTTACAGATAGTACCATGCTAGACCTCTCTTTCAGTGATAGCATAGAAGAAACGGAAAACAATACGTGATCAAGCTGTTAAATTTACAGATAGTACCATGCTAGACCTCTCTTTCAGTGATAGCATAGAAGAAACGGAAAACAATACGTGATCAAGCTGTTAAATTTACAGATAGTACCATGTTAGACCTCTCTTTCAGTGATAACATGGAAGAAATGGAAAAAATACGTGATCAAGCTGTTAAATTTACAGATAGTACCATGCTAGACCTCTCTTTCAGTGATAGCATAGAAGAAATGGAAAAAAATACGTGATCAAGCTGTTAAATTTACAGTTAAATTTACAGATAGTACCATGCTAGACCTCTCTTTCAGTGATAGCATAGAAGAAACGGAAAACAATACGTGATCAAGCTGTTAAATTTACAGATAGTACCATGCTAGACCTCTCTTTCAGTGATAGCATAGAAGAAACGGAAAACAATACGTGATCAAGCTGTTAAATTTACAGATAGTACCATGCTAGACCTCTCTTTCAGTGATAGCATAGAAGAAATGGAAAACAATACGTGATCAAGCTGTTAAATTTACAGTTAAATTTACAGATAGTACCATGCTAGACCTCTCTTTCAGTGATAGCATAGAAGAAATGGAAAAAATACGTGATCAATACTGTTAAATTTACAGTTAAATTTACAGATAGTACCATGCTACACCTCTCTTTCAGTGATAGCATAGAAGAAATGGAAAAAATACATGATCAAGCTGTTAAATTTACAGTTAAATTTACAGATAGTACCATGCTGGACCTCTCTTTCAGTGATAGCATAGAAGAAATGGAAAAAAAATACGTGATCAATACTGTTAAATTTACAGTTAAATTTACAGATAGTACCATGCTAGACCTCCCTTTCAGTGATAGCATAGAAAAATGGAAAACAATACGTGATCAAGCTGTTAAATTTACAGATAGTACCATGCTAGACCTCTCTTTCAATGATAGCATAGAAGAAATGGAAAAAAATACGTGATCAATACTGTTAAATTTACAGATAGTACCATGCTAGACCTCTCTTTCAGTGATAGCATAGAAGAAACGGAAAACAATACTTGATCAAGCTGTTAAATTTACAGATAGTACCATGCTAGACCTCTCTTTCAGTGGTAGCATAGAAGAAACGGAAAACAATACGTGATCAAGCTGTTAAATTTACAGATAGTACTATACTAGACCTCTCTTTTAGCATGAAGAAACGGAAAACACTTACGTGACCAAGTGGCATTTTTAAATGGATAATAAATCTTATTAATTAAGTGATAAGTCTATGGAGAAACTGATACGAATATGACAATTAAATTAGCTTGTCTCAGTACAGTCTATGAAAAAAAAATCGAGAACAGAGACAAGTGGTCACAGTATGTCATCTCCAGCAAAATGTTTGTATTCTGCAGAAAGAAAACAATACACAAAGTTAAACCAATGATTCGACGAAATAACTTTGTTCATATACATTAATTGTAATTTTATTATGTACAATATTTGATATGAAAAGGTCTGTGAAGAAAGACATTTCTTTTTCATTTAGAATGTAATTTAACTGCGCTTTCCTTGGTATCGGTATTAGATGAACTAATTCTTTTCTTAAAATTGATAGGTGTACAATTAAATGGATCATTAAATAGTAGCAAATTATTTAATGCCATCGATAAATGAACTAACTTACGAAGTACTGCTTTATAAATCTAGTATGTGTTTATATTGTATGCAACAGCCTTTTTAACCATTATGTCATTGATTCATTTGCTATTATACGGTGACTATAGTATAGCATTACAGCATAGGCTGTAGTTATCATAAACGCAGATTAATATCAGCGCCACTCTGTTTCAGAATCTTCGCTACTTGGTCAACTAGTATGTTGTTCTTCCCCTAACCAAAAATAATAATAATAATAATAATAATAATAATAATAATAATAATAATAATAATAATAATTTTAAAAATATTATATGTGGTGCTCAGGAAATCCATTCTTTAATTGTCTATTTATTTCGTCACTGTACCTTGTGATGGACTTTTTGTACATATTTAAAATACTAGACTAACAGTGTATGAAATGTAATTGACATACAGGGTGATTCACGAGGATTTACCGTCCTTTACGGAGCTTATTCCTGAAGATATTTTGAGCAAAAAAGTCTTATAAACATAGTTCCTATCCTCAATATTTTCAAAGTTACACTAATAAATTTTAAAGTTGTTTGTAAAATACGTTTTTTTCTTTAGTTTGAAGGTGAAATAATAATACAAATAGAAAATGAATCATTCAGAAGTATCATTTCTTTAATTGACAAGTATTATGAAGCTAAAAATGTGCTATGAACTCCTTACTTGCTTCGTACAGACATCTTTTTCTATTTTTAACTAGAAAATTACATTATTCTCACGCACTTATCACAACAATTATTACAAATCACACCACTCCCAAAGACTTCATTATTTGCAGTTCAATTTTGCATCCTAATTTACAGTCTTGGAGAGTTTACAACACATTTTTAAAAATGTCGCCGTTCGCTTGAGTACACTTGGCCGCATCCTTGTGAACGGCACTCGTCGCGCTACTTAACTGCATACAGCTATCTCTGAATTCCGTAGCGCTCGCGCTGGCTGCTGACTGTACGCTGACCAAGATCACGCGTTCACAGTAATGCGTTCCAGAAACGAAACATAACTCTGTAAATATTGAGAATAGGACCCATGTTTATATGACATTTTTTGCTTAGAATGTCTTCGGAGATATGCTTCGTAAAGGACGGTAAATCCTCGTGAATCACCTTGTATTTATAGCTAATGAAAATTACATAGGCTAATACTCATGTTTCAATCACTTCATTGCTTTAAAGGCACAGAAATAGTGACTAAATTTTGTAAGTAACAAAGCTCTAATAAGTTGGGCAATTTTTTCGGCCAAAATATGAAAAAATCATAATAAAGCACACAGACCTCTCGAAAAGACATCGCTAAAGGCAGTATGCAATCTCAAATTTACGTATTTAAGGAGAGGACAATGAGCATTAGAAGTTTGTGATAATAGGTTTTAATCATTAGACATTATAAATGCTCAAAAAAATAGCCATAAGTTTTTGTTTCTGTCTCTTCAATCCATGAAATTGTACCCCTAACCTTGGACTTTGTAAGAAGATCTAAAAGCGTTTCACTGTAATTAATCCGTTTCCCTGAATGTCACTTAATACATATCAATTGTTCATAAACAAAAAAAAGTAATAAATGCTCTTGAAAGAAGTCCTGATTCCTGTAGAATTGATCTAGTGAGGAGTACTTAAAATTACGAGGCAAGCAAACTCCAAAAATTCTCCAACCAAATACAATAATGTATTAAAACCTCTCTTCGCTTCATCAATATTATATTTAATTTTGGTGTTAAATGCTTTCAAATTTCAGCCTGCTTTAACATTTATTACGTTTTGAGCAATTAATAGATGTCTCACCGTAAGTGACGTAGGCTATATTGATTTTACGAAGTAGTTGGGTAGAATTCAGCATTCCAGTAAGTTTAACATTGAAGGTATTCGTTCTAAAATTTCAGATATTGAATTAATTACACTTTTGAGACCCATTCCTAATATTCTACACGCTTTCTAATGTTAACAAGTCTTTTCATGGATTTGGATAAATTAAAATATTTTACAGTAACAATTTAGCAAGTTTCCGAAACGGAAAAAAATTGCTCATGTTAAATTAAGAAGTGTTACAGACATCTCTCACCTTGAAGTTTATTGATGGAGTGATGATGTTGACACAGTCGCATGACAATCCCTACACGAATTGCAATCCACATTTTCAATGTCACCATATTTGTGTCACAAAAATGCATGTTACGTATGTAATGGGTACGCTCTACTTGTTTGACTTAAAATAAGAAATTATTCAATCATCATTTACGGAGGTCAGACTATTTTTGTCTTTTTGTCTCGAACACGAGTCTTATATACAACTTTCAGTTACCTTACTTTGTACTTTATTGTCTCACAAGATCAATTCAAATTTAAGTAAGATGTTGTCTTATAGGAGCTCATCACTGTGGCTATTGAGACTAATGGTATATATGTTTCATCAAACACGATCTTAATTTTTTTTTCATATTATTCGTATATTTTTGGCTGATAATTTTCAGTTAACAATGTAATTACAAATCAATATTCATATATTTATTTATTGATTTATTAGCTTCTTTATTTATTTATTTATTTATTTATTTATTTATTTATTTATTTATTTATTTCCTTCTTTATTTATTTTTTCACTTCTTTATTTATTTCTTTACTTCCTTATCTATTTCTTTACTTCTTTATTTCTTCACTTCTTTATTTATTTATTTTCTTCGTTTTTATTTCTTTACTTCTTTTTTACTTCTTTATTTCGTTACTTATTTTTTTATTTCTTTCTTTACTTATTTCTTTACTTTTTTACTTATTTCTTTCCTTCTTTCTTTACTTACTTCTTTACTTATTTCTTTACTTCTTTCTTTACTTATTTCTTTACTTACTTATTTCCTTCTTTACCTTATTTATTTATTTATTTATTTATTTATTTATTTATTTATTTATTTATTTATTTATTTATTATTTACTTAAAGCAAAATTGCATTAAATTGTCTATTATTGAATAAAATAAAGTTTAATTTTTCAAACTGTTCTTATGAAGACAACATAAGAATTAAATTTAATTTGTAGATAGTTGATTATTTTCTGTAAATTCGTAATGTGGTCACCTCAGTATCGAAGAAAATGGAAACTTCAAATAGTTATAATCAGTGATCGAATTTGAAATAAGTTACTGCTGGTATGCAAAAACTTGCCTTGTGATACTACTATTTTGGGGATTTCTTAAATAAGACATTGCTCCCGCGCGCGCTGAATAACGTATATTTCACGCACTACTGAAAAATTTTCTAAGAGAAGGTACATTATTGGTTAGCGTAATGACTGTGTGATCAGCTTCACTAATATCAGTCAAATTTAAAATGTTACTTCGGTACGCTTTTTGACATGTTATTTTACTTCCGGTATCCCATACCGGCTCATACCGGTCCAATTCGACCACTGGTTATAATAATTATAATTCAGCCACAGATCTATTTAAATGCTGTGACCATCTTACGAGTTCATAACGTGTCATTTCAGAGATATCTTCAATTACACGGCATCGTCTCTTCAACCTATTTCACCGATCCAACTTTGTAGCATTTCATACTCTTAATAATTTCAGAATTGCTTTCTTTCAGAATTGAAAAACTCGATAGAGACACAAGTGAGCGAGCTCAAGTCTACGATCGAGAGTAAATGTGTTCTCCAGTGAGATATTAGTGAAGGATCGATATAAATCGATTTATCTTAAAATGACGGCAAGTAATCGGTCGAAATAAGAGACACAGCTACGCAAAGCCTGTTCATGATGATTTTTGTAAACTAAATTAAGTTGATTTAACAAGAGACTGCGATATATATAGTAGCGACCAACTACAATAATAAATAATACTAAAATATGAAGAGTAAATAACACACTTCACTAATTTATAATAAAAAAATAACCATGCTTGCCATGCTGTTAGTTTTTGTAGCATTGTCAAAGTATATATAATATGAAAGATACATAAACAAGAATGCATAAGTTTTTATTGTGGGTTGTAGAAGTAATAATACTAATATGTAAAATTGTAAGTTAGAGCTGATGACGAGGATGAAGAAGAAAAATATTAACTTCACTTCTTTGTACAGAAATGTAAATTTCAATGCCTCAAGACATTTGTATCTTCTTACTTTAGATCGCAAAATATGATACAATATTAGTATTAAATAGGAGCTCAAATATGTTTAACAGGTTTGTTGTTAAGAAACGGACGTTTTCAAATTTTGAATTTCATTTGTAAAGTTTTATAAAGCTACATGGATGCGACAAGAAGACATCGTCTACACCTCGACGTAGCTACTCTACACTTTCAAAATATGTAAGTTAACCCTTTGTGTGAAAGTGTGAAAGAACGGAAGTTTATGTATCACATTTTTGTACTTTCAGTTATAAATATTTGCATGGAAGTTTTATACGATAGAATTTTGAACAAACAAAAACAGTAACAAAAATGAACATGTTAAAATTAATATACTCGTGTTCTGCTAGACTGTAACTGATGCCCCCTTCTGTTAGTTGGGTGAACAGCACTAATCCTTTTGTAAATAAAAATCCCTGTTAATTATGTTAAGTTAGTTGTTTTATTATAAAATGGGTAAATAGACTTAACTTTTGTAAGTGGAATATACGTAACACTTTGTAGCTATAGTCTGAACTCCCACATCTTATAGAGAAGAGAAAAAGAACCCTAACCTGCCATGGCCGGTTGCAATCATCCAAATTCCTTTTCATGTATGTATCTCTGTCATGAATTCTCCCTGTTCCTATGCACATTGTTCGAACGACGTTGTTTACGGAAGACAATTTCAATATCTTATTTATACAAGCAACAGTCGAAATTAATATTAAAGTTTCAGAACCAGTTTTCTAATTTAGTTTACATATTAACAGAAAATTTCACTCGAAATGACGTAATGCTACATAATCTGAAGGAATATCAAAATTATCTAAGTTGTCACCACTGATGTGGTTTATTGGTTTTTAACTGTAATATGACGCAATCTTCGGATGAAGAAAATTATTTTAGTTTGAAATTGTCTAATATCTAATCTAACCTAACCTAACCTTCCTCGTTATTGCATATTCTTCCTCTTCTTCCTTGCTCGGCAGCTCCCTCACACAGCCAGCAAATGTTTCCGATGTACTAATTGTAACGCTATTGATGTGTACCTTCTATGTGGGACTTCAGTTAATTTCCATGTGCTAATAAATGCACATGATATTTATTATTGGGTCTTGCTCACTTGCATATTGCTTGTCTCTTGTTCTAAAATTTTAAACAATTTTAACATGGAATGTTTGTTCAGTTATACTTTTGTAAATCATCAGTGTTTGGTAATTACGTCACCAAATATTGTGGTGATTTAACAGCTAATCTGCAGATTTAAAACAGAGCTGATATAGCTCAATTATTCAATATTAACTTTTCATTTGTTTAGTGATATATTTTGTATTAAACTTCTATTCATTTTAGACTTTCCCCTCAGTTATAGGCAGGTGGAACATTTAACGTATGGTAATAAAATTATTCTACCTCTTGACACCAGAATAATATTGGAAGATCGGCAAGTATTGGCATGATGTAATGGAAATACCTTATTTCTAATAAAAGATTTGCTTAAAAAGTAATTAGATCTCCACCTTCAATTTTCTCGGAACATCATCTTTATAGATTTGACGTATTAAATTTTTCCTTCATATTAAGTTTCCTAATGTAAGAAATATTGACCAGAATGATATTAAAATATGAATGGTATAATGTGTGTGGAAGTAGGAATCTAAACTATGTAATAATATGGACCTTTGAACAAAGTTTGTACTGACTGTTCTTCATTGTCAATTATAATATTATGAAGCATCTCCCCATGGATGAACACTGAACTGTTTATATATTGTGTGTTTGTTTAGTATGGTAAACATTATTCTGAAAAATTGAAGGTGGATGTGTATTGTTAGAAGTAAGAGATTAAAATAGTAACATATGAATAATGGTAATTGAGGGGAAACTTTAAATGTTGTGGAAAATGAAAGGAGATGTGTGTTTTTCTTGCTTAAATGTGTCAATAACTATACGTATCACAATTGAAACAAACATATAAGACGGTTAATTTTTCGACAACTGTCGGAAAAATTAAACTACCCCATATTAGCCAATAATTTGTGATTAGTTTTTTAAATGAATAAGTACAGATTCAAATGGTGACAATATAGTCACAATATCCTTTTTACTTAAATATAGTTATTTCGTGATATAAGTTACTTAAGTACTCCACACAGATGTTTAATATCCAATAATGCAAGTATATAACATGAATATTAATATAGCTTAGTACATTTCAACATATATATAGGATATATTTTGTTGAAAAGACAAAATGTGTTTTTAGTTAAGTGTAACAATAATAATGAATTCAAGAACAAAAGAAAATATCCTTGTAACCTTCACTTTCACTTGTTATGTTAATTGTAATTGCTCTTAACCTTCACTAGATGTCGCTAGCAGTGTGTAGAAATGTTTCTAATAGCTTGTCTGTGTAAATTAAAAGCTTGGAATTTGGGTGAATCGATATGACCATGGACCAACACCTGGATGAGAAAGCGTAATTTCATTTCATTTCAACATATGTATTTTTCCCTTTCGGCCCGTATAATTTATTTCATAGGAAACTATTTCATCTAATACATGTAATGAAAATTTATCTAAAATAAGCAATTAAAATGATTAAATATAGAAGCTTTTAAATGTGCGAATTATAAGATATGTACAGTATATATCAAAACACCGGGACAAAAATTCGCCTTACATATTTCTGTCTGAATTTACTTTTGAAGATTAGTTTTATGTCAAGAATGAATACTTTAAAAATCAGGTCTTCGCTTCCTTAGCAGGAGCTGACGTATTTAAATGGTATTTAGTCCCAACCATGTAAAATAATGTTTCCCTCTGTTGTAATTGACTTAGTTTAAAGCTAATCTTCAGCAAGCACGCATATTTTAAGTAATGAGAAGTTGAATTTCTAATATTGAAATTTCTTGAATTCACTTATAGATATGATTTAATTCTAGTTGTGTTATGAATTATAATGAAATGTTGAATAACGCAAACACAAACTGGTTGCTTCTAATCTTAAAGCTTCTGTTTAATATTTTACCGTCAACCTTTGGCTGAAAGAACCATTGTAAAGGCTTAACCCACAAAGAAATAGGGACGCTGTGGCGGTGCAGTTCACTAAATATGCTCATCACAGATCTGTACATAACCTAGATGTTATCCTGATATATACAAACTGGTGAGAACATTAATTCCTTATGTGTGATTAATCCAAACAAGATTAAATGTATAAAATACATTCAACAGTGACTATCAAAAAAGTGTAATTCTTAAACATAACGTCTTACATGTCTTAGTTATAGTATATACTGCATAGTATGTTTTTACCTGTAAGTGATGTCAGAAAGTACAAATCGTACCAAATATCCGAAGAGGCACCAGCGTGATTTTCATGTAGATTACTTGTATACTTTAGGATTCATAAAATTGTTATCATTTTCTTTGAAAGTGTCTTGGTCGAATATTTCGAACATATAAAATATACTATACAGTGTCTCATATACTATACTATAGTTAAAATTATCTGTGTACGATTCGTAATTTGTGTTCAGTATAACTTAGTCAACAAAGAAAAGTGAAAATATTGCACCACATTTTATATAGAAAGAAACCTTTCAATGTAAATTCCACCTCAGAATCAAACCGATGTACCATAAGTTCGAAGTATTGTAGGTTATGCCTAAATGTGGTTCTTAGATCTTAGAGAAGCATCTTGTAAGATGCATTTTTAGATTTATTTACATGGAGCCCTAGGTTTTACGGTTTTAAACGTTTTCTCTCTTGATGTATTAATATTAAATGTTATTTCACATGATGGATTTATATTTTTGCTCTAGACAGACCATAGGTAGAACTGGTGAAGAATAGTTCTGCCATGTGGCCAGGTCATCCAGTTGATTATTAAGTAATATTATCACTTTCTCTGCTCTCAAATGAGTTGTTCCATTAACATAATTACAGCATCAAACATTCATTGATTCAGTAAAGACTTTCGTCGTATATGAGTAACTCTAACTACGCTGCGTAAGTGTATACAGGTAACCTTTTTCTGAAAGTTAGGCTCATTATTTTTTAATTAACGAGGACATTTATTGAGTCCTTTTAACAGTGGCATTTGTTGCAGTCTTAAAATGGCCGTCAAATTATGTTAAAACACGCCACGTGACTCCACATTGTTGCTTAGAGGACAATTAATATTATTAACTATAAATTTTGTTCTCTGAAACTGTAACAGTAATAATACAGAACTTCTCCGAACGAATTAAATTACACCTGTTCTGAATCCTTACACTTCTGGTGAGTTGGACAGTGTATGGAAGTTCATTATGACAGCAGAGTATGAAAAGTGATAATGATGCTTTGCTATGTGGTCTATGTTCTCCCGGGCTCATGGTGTTTTGTATCGAACTATACGATACGGGGAAGACCTGAACTGTATTCTGTTATTACCGACTCATATCACGTCACATTACCCTACATAGCTTCACAACTAATTTAATTTTAATGGAAATTTTGAAGTTTAACATCCCGACTTTGTAGAATAATAGCAATTGAATCTATATTGATTTGTGATCTAAGTGTTATTATTTTAATCAAGAAATTATTACTTTGTTCACTTCAAGATAAAATACACTCAGTTCTTCCCCTTAATTCAGCCTTATCCAATCGATTCTTATATAGTACGAAAATTCCGTACGTGTGTTCCAAAAATAGTAGACTGAAACTGGTGTTAAAACTAATTCCTCCACCAAGGAAGGTAACATTGTGATAGACTGCCCGTGATTGTAACCAATCCTCTTTTTAAAATTCACCCTATGTACTAACTGATCATAAGAAATTGTAAATACCTGTTAATTTCTATTCCAAATTAATTGTGTTGTTTCATATTGAAAAAATGAAGTAGAATTTTTAAAAATAACACTTAGAGTTCGACTACCGTTATCATTTTAGTAAGAGCGACTAAGTACACATATATGTTGTTATGGTAATCTTTCCTCTTTTGGCATTTCTTTGTAAATACGTTACCAAACTATTTTACTTTGTATTAGCAACAATGATACACAAGTACAGGATTGACAAGTTTCATACCGGAATAACTATAACACTACGTATAGTCTATGCCGTTACAATCTCTTTGACGAATTAAGGAACCAGTACCTGTTGTGTTATGCAATTTCTCTCCTTTACAAGACCTCCAAGTGAATGGAGGCAGACGACGATAAAATCTAAAACAATTGAAGAGTATAGGAACGCCTAGATTGAAATATTCGTCGTAAAAGAAAATTCCTGTACTTCCACATTAATGGAAAATAAGTCAACATGACTTTATCTTCATTTATTTAATTGAAGATATTTGTTAATGCATATACACTCCCTGACAACCAACCACGCCAACAAATTTCAAGTAGTAAATATGTATTACTTTATTTTACAAATTCAAATTAGAATTATACAAATTATCATACTGTGGAGAAAAATATATAGTAATTCATTTAGCAAAACTGAAAATATAATTTTATTATACGCAGTTTTGATTAATATTATGGTCAAAATTAATTTTAATGGCGATGTCTTAATTCGTTGAAGAGGTCATAATGGCGGAATGCAAACAAAATAATGTCAGCTCTGAAAGTATGAACATTTCATTTAAAAATCATTTAAAATGAATTTATGTGTTTGTGTGGATACCTTCTTAATTATAACACAAACTTTGACGTCATAACAACAATAAAGAGAATTCTCTGAACCTCGATATCAGTTTATAATGGAAGTGTAACTTGCTACAACGACATCTGACATGTGTTATTAAATAAAATAGTATATTGTCTTGTTATGAATGGCAAGAATGAATTCTGTAGTAACCCTAATTGCTTACGTTAATATTGCTTTCGTTTCTTTTTTGTGAAATTAGATTACATACTCTCTCCAACATAAGTGTTGTCTCAACTCAGGTACAAGAAATATAGCCTACACGGATAAAAGTGCCGTTTTCCGTTTAAGCAACAAATTGACTTTATTTACACGAAAGGATTAAACTTTATTATTTCATCTCATCTGCAGGGTATGCAAAACGTGACTTTAATGTATAAATGTAAATTAATGTAAAGAAAGCTAACGTAAACGGAAATTAATTTTAACTAAAACATTCCATTAAATTAATTCAATTTCGATTTTCCAAATCCAAATCAATTATCTCTGGTTATATGTTAAAATGTCGGTTCCGAAATAAATAGTACCGTTATGAATATAGACATACATCACCAAAGAATATAAAATAAAATATGAAATATTAAACATAATTTTGTCAATTGGTTTTGTATGCAATGGAGGTATCCATCTTTCTATTAATTATGTAATTTTGAATACAGAAATTGTTTTCCTTGCTACTTCTCCAAGTTTATATGAACAGCATCCGGTGTGCACATTAATCAACGAAACATGTCGCTAAGATTTTCCTTCCTCTTCGAAATATTCCGCCTATAGGGACGATAACTGACGCTTTCAAGACAGTGTCCAATTATGTATGACATATTACCTCCTCTTTGTTATTCAGATGATATATATTACGCCTTACAGTTGCAGAGATTAATTTATACACGCCTTTTAAAAAATTATTAGTGAAATCTAAAATCTGCTCAGTATGGCACAGAGAAAAATGTCATTTACATTACGGTTCTCGCAGCAAAATAGCAACGGTAACTTTTCGTTTCAACCAAATTTCAAATTTAAATAAATAAATAAATATATGTGGAAACGTATATGGATTATTAAAAGTGTTTGATATAAACATTTTAAATTGGCCTTAAAGATACGCATCGAAAATAAACAATTATTAAGACCGGTTACACACTACAACGAGAGCTATGAACTATGTAATGTGTGGACACGGCTTAGCTTAGCCTAACGTCTTCACACTACAGCGAGAAATATGTTGCTACTCAATGGAGCCATCTCTGTATTGATAATTAAAACACGAATTTCATTACGTCATACGGAAGGCAGTTTGATCAAAAACCACAAGGTCTTTGGGTTTGATATGCGCTGACAGAAATGAAGTTACATAAATCTGAACATCTGACTTTGTATTAATTGTTCAATTTAATTCACGTAATATAAATTTTATATGCTACAATTAGGTTAGGTTATCTGTGGGAGCGGGAAATACGTACATTATATAACGTCTTTGTACGTAGGTATGTTTTCAAAAAATCGCTAGCCGACCAATGTCAGCTGAGCGTTACTCCGTGCTAAAAGAAAGCTTTTCCATAGCTCGACAAACATATATTATTACATATATATCGCTGAAGTGTGTAACGGGCCTAACTCTAGAGCGTACGTGCACTGATGTACCGTTGTCGCTATCATTATTTACTTTCAAAATTCGATCCATATGGTTCGATCTGTTCTCTATTAATAAAAATTATGAATCGGCACCAAATATTCGTAAAGGAGATTGTTACGATTTAAATTAATTGCATTTTATTGTTATTGAGTTTAAGATGGAAAGACATTCCTGTAGAAACTATGCCAATGTTTATTTAAGCAAGATAATATTTTAGTTATTTTAAATTTGATATGTTTAATATTACAATTTAATTCTAGTGTAACATACTATGAAAATAATTTTACTAAATTAAGGAAAACACGAAATTTAGTCAATATAATAAAATATGGCACATGCTCTGCGAGTTACAAAACTGTGTTACCTGTAATTTTCCTGATAACTGAGTTCAGACAAACATATGAATGGAGTCGTGTAGAATGAGTGAGACGTTGAATGTACCCGACATGAAATCCAAAACATAAGACAGTGCAGAGCGACAGAATCCTAAATACATGAGAGTTGTGTTAATTCTAAAAATAAAGAATTGTATTATAGGGAGCCTGTTTGTTTTAAACAGTTGTTGTTAATATATTGTTGTTAGTTATTACTATAAGCGACCTTGCTGTGAACAACAAACAATTACTGAGAATTATTGATACTTAAATGTTGGTAATGCAAATGTACCCTGTTTTATAAACCGAAGTGAAATAATTTGTATATTTATCAAATTTTATACTTCGTTTCTTTTAGCACGAGAACCTCTTCCGAAGTAATTGTATGAATTATATATTTGTTCTATGTTTATTTCTTAACAATGTGTAGAGGTTGATAATACAAAGTTACTTTAGATTAATAATTTAAAATATAAATAGAATTAAATAATAATTGCACGAGGAAGGTTTACTTTTCATTTATTTGGCAGTTTGCAAATTAAATTACGATATGGAACAGACACGCAGTTGTATTGCCAATATCACACTGTCCTGTGACTATGCATATCTGTTACTTTCATCCCTAAAGAGTAAAATGATAAACGATTCGTTAAATCTAGACTTAGCTCAGATGCCAAAATTCCCCTACACCAACATAGCCTATCCAGGATTGATATTGTCACGTAGTGACATGCAAAACAAGCTGCCATTACAAGTGAAATTCATTCCTTCAATGAAAAATTGTTTCATGGAACTGTTTTACTATGTTTGTGGATCACAAAGTTCCATGGAGCAATTTATACTTTTTTTCGAAAAGTATGCAAGGAAGGAAAATGAAAAATATATATTAAAAATCGTTACAGTAGATATAACAGAATGGAAGACATGTTGTGTATACCCACAGTCGCTCTGTTGAAAGATGAATTAACATTGAAAACATTGAAATGAATAAAACGATAACAAAATGTTTTGTGTTCTTATTTTGAAGAAAAACCTTCCCTATTTACTTATCAACCCAACATGTACATTACTTTCCTTCCCGTCACTTTTTCGCGAAAGTTGTTCTATGTACACTCTATAATTACTAAAGGATAATGCGGTAACTGAAAAACAGATTAAGCTACACACGAGTAGTTATGTATATACAGCTTCTCCTATTTGATATAATAATAATAATAATAATAATAATAATAATAATAATAATAATAATAATAATAATAATAATAATAATAATAATAATATGGTCCACCGAAGTGGTGTGCAACTTGAAAATGGGTCATCTATCCGCAATATGCCAAAACCTGAATAACACAAGTGAAGTGAGTAGGTATTAGATACACATTTTCATTTATTCTCTCCGTCACTTATTGAATCGTCTCAAATTTCTTTTGCCCAATTACAACAACAAATGGCTTTTAAGGAACCTACAGGTTCATTGTCGCCCTCACGTAAGCCTGCCATCGGTCCCTATCCTGTACAAGATTAATCCAGTCTCTATCATCATATCCCACCTCCCTCAAATCCATTTAATATCCTCCCATCTTCATACGTCTCGGCCTCCCCAAAGGTCTTTTTCCCTCCATCCTCCCATCTAACACTCTATATGCATTTCTGGATTCGTCCATACGTATTACATGCCCTGCCCATCTCAAACGTCTGGATTTAATGTTCCTAATTATGTCAGGTGAAGAATACAATACAATGGATCGATGTCTGGTAGAGTTCCCGGGTAGCTCAGTTGGGAGAGCGTTGGTACGTTTACCAGGGGCGTATTTTGCGAGCTACCGGGGCTACCGGCGGTAGCCCAAGGAAATTACAAAAGAAAAAGTTTATAATATAACATAATGTAATAATTTTGTATTATTAGTTTTACCATGGTAATTAAAATTAAAGTAATTGTTAGATATATTTTGTGTCATAATAGGGTCAGCGGTAGCCCAAACCCTTTAACCAGTATACGCCGCTGCGTTTAACCAAAGGTCCCGGGTTCGATACCCGGCCCCGGAACAATTTTTCCCTCGAAATTATTCAAATCAACTTTACAGGGAGTTATACCTGCAAGCTTGATTTGCATAATACACGTCACTGTTCGTTAACAGAAAACCACAATTTAAGTCACACAGAGTTAGTGTGCACTCAATGTTGGTTGCTTGACGGTTGTCAGCCCACTTTGAGGTCTGTGTATATAGAGGGAAAAATTGGATCGGTGTCTGGTAGAGTTCCCGGGTAGCTCAGTTGGGAGAGCGTTGGTACGTTTAACCAAAGATCCCGGAACAATTTTTCCCTCGAAATTATTCAAATCAACTTTACAGGGAGTTATACCTGAAAGCTTGATTTGCACAATGCGTGCAGTTCCGCGTTGTGTAACTTTATCCTTTCTCAAACCTAGATATTCTAATGTTTTCTTACAGTGAGAAACGCTTCCCTTCCTTCACAAACTACATTCAGAGTAAGGAGGATGTCTCCTTTCTTCCCATTGCAATCTCCGATTCCTCTTCGTTACATTTTCACTTCTATGAATTCGCCTTCATTGACACATTCAGAGATAAGCTTACAAGTTTTGTATAGGGTCCGATGGTTGTTTTCATTGATGTTCATCTGCATATGAGGTAGCAGACCGTTTAAACTCCTGAATAATTTTGCCGTACTTGATCAATTCAAATTCAATACGACTGTTAACCTAATCTAAAAATGGTACAAAATGCATTCATATTAATATTCTTCTGGCAACTCAACTTCGATATTCTTTCAGTATTCTTTTTTCTTGCTTAATTTTAGAACAGAGATTGACATCATCAGTGCCAGACTTCACTTTCTCAGTTATATTGCAGAACTAGTTGCCTTTTTCACATATTTTAGTTCCTTTACTGAATTTTGTGCAATGATTACGGTTTCAGCCAGGTGAAGGTTTTCTGACTGAACAGATACATTCAGAAGTATTAACGAAATGATATCACAGAAGGATTTCGTAGGAAATTGGATACTGAAAATGTTTCATAATAATTGTAGTTATTAGTTGAAGATCCTCTGCTGCCACTTTTGTCTCTCGTAAATCGGAATTATTTCTAAGACTTCTATCATCAAGGGACACCGCCTTAAAGTAACACTGTCCGTGTGGGCGGGGAGGTTTGCGTGCTCCAATGACGCTGAGGGCTATGCCAGCCGTAGCTTGCTACTGGCAGGGACTCCCATGCTGGACAGGTCTCAGCTGAGGTGCCAGACGAAGTATGTCCTACAACGTCCTGTCTGCCCTATCCTATCCTTATCAATTCCCAAACCAAGGTGTAAGGTATCGTGCTGAGAGCAGAATGGCACTGAGGTACTTAAATATTCAGTGTCGCGAATAATCCCCTTGTTGTACCAGGTGGAACCTCATTGTACTTAGGCCTGCTTCCGTGAGGTCTCCGAGGATAGCGACTTTAGTTTCTCCAGTTTCGTGGGAACAATCTCTATCCAGGGAACAAAACAACCAGAGTGATCCCTAATGATGAATTCTAGAGAAGAGCATGTGGTTGAAGCTTTTTTCCGGGGTTTTCTCTCAACCCAATATGAGCAAATGCTGGGTAACTTTCGGTGCTGGACCCCGGACTCATTTCACCGGCATTATCATCTTCATCTCATTCAGACGCTAAATAACCTAAGCTGTTGATAAAGCGTCGTAAAATAACCTAAAATAGCATGGTGAGGAATCTGGAAATGGGTCAAGTTACATTTCAGGGGTGTAGTTAAGGGAACATGAGAACCCAGAGAGCTCACTAGTGGGGGACTCGGAGGAAGAATGAAAATATGACTGCCATATCAGGGACCTCACAAGGGGAACCAGAACATAGATGAAATGGAGAAACTTTGATGGGGACTCTAGTCGAAAAGGTAGGCACCCTGAAACTTAAAAAGAAGAAAGGGCGCTCGGGAGCTGAGAGGAAAAGGAGGAGACCGGCGAAGCTTATGGCTGAGGGAGGTGCAACTTGGCAACTTTGTCCTCACATTCTGCTGCAGCAAACCCAGCTGATCTAGGCTTCTCTTCGGAGGGGATTCCGTCTATTTAAACGGCAGCTTCCGAAATTGAAGCAGCTCTTCTGTAGAACAGGCCAGGCAACATTTAATTTAATGGGACCAGGCGCACCAAAGAAGAAGAGGTATTAGAGATGCTTGGTTATGGTAAGTAATACCTTTGCTATTTATTGTGTGCAGGCTACTCTCCAATACACTATTGCTGCCTTCAGAGTTCTTAGCCTGAGTTGCTGTCGCCCGAATACAGGAACCATGGATCCGTGAGGTGCGTATTATGAGTCTGAATATACCAGGCTTCTCCATTTTAGTGGTGGTGTAATAGAGCGGCCTAGAACATGTACAATATCTTATTAAGGATATGAACTCCTGAGCAATAGCTACCACAGTTCTGTTCGCAGGATATTGTGGCTGTCCTGATCATATTTAAAGAAGGGAATACTGATGGACAACTTGTTATATGCTCTGTAGATATCTCTTATGATTTCGAGCACTTTTCTTCTGACAGGGAGTTTGAGGACTTCGTTACTTTTTGTAGAAATGAAGACGACCTGGTAGTGGAGTGTGAGACTAATTCCCATTATAGGATATCGGGTATCACCAATATCAATGGAAGGGGAGAGCCCCTTCTTGATTTTTAAGCACAAAAGATTTGGAAATTCTGAATAACGATGAACCAACATATTGTAAGAGATAGAAGGGAGGAATTCATAGACATTACATTAGTATCTTGTATATTGGATAAAATCGGCGGTTAGAGGATCTCTGGAGAAATTTCCCTTTCGGACCATAGGCATACTGAATTTCAAGTGGCACGCCCCCTGAAGGAAAGACCTTATAGGGATCCCAGGAGGACCAATTGCGACTAATTAGGGCTGACCTGAGTGGTAGAATCGATGAGGGCCTGCCTATTAACTCATCTATGAAAGAAGATTTGGAGGTGCACATTATTTTTTTACTTGCTTATTTAACGATGCTGTATCAACTATTAGGTTATTTGGTGTCGATATAACTGGTAGTAGCGAGATGTTATTTAGCCATAGATTACCTGACATTCGCCTTACGGTTAGGGGAAACCTCAGAAAAACACAACCAGGTAATCAACCAAAGCGGAAATCCAACCCATGCCATAGCGCAACTCCGGATCAGCAGACAAACGCGCTACTACCTGAGCTATGCTGGTGGCTGTGAACATTAACCCAGATAAGACTGACGTCCTATATATAGGACGGAACGTTTTATTTTTTTAACATTGCTGTGTAAGATTTTCATAGTCGGCAATCATGATACCATAATCCTTATGTGTTATAAATTGCCTCCAATTTTTTTTTCTTATATTTAGTCTGTCATAGTCATTGTTATTAACATATTTGTGTGAAACGTCCGGTGTCCTATATATAGGACGTCAGTCTTATCTGAGTTAATATATGTGACGGCTGTAAAATAAAGCTAAAGACAAGCAAAGTACCGAAAGCTGGAATCAGTGTAGATATTTACAGCGGAGGTATAAGAAGGTGTTGAAGAAAGTCTCTTAGAGATTTCTGGAGAGAGTTCTGCAAAAGAGTTAGTGAGCCACCAAAATCGGCTAGATTGCATAAGGTCCTGATGCGACACAGCAAAAACAAATTAGGTTCACTAATTCCTCCTGGGATATTTACTGTCTCGGAGGCGGAAACTTTGCAGCCCTTGTTAAGGACGCATTTTTCTGGGTAACAAGGTAACTGAAGAGGATGCAGTATCCAGCCAAGTCTGCCGACCAGCTAAGCTGGATTGGCGGACTGCAGCTGATATTGGCGTCTTCAGGAAGATTAGGTGGGTTTTTTAATAATTTGTTCTTTAAGAGTCCAGAAGTGGATAGTATATATCCAGCTTTGATACAGTTGGGACAAAATGTAATTATTCTACTTCTCATAAGAATTTTCGATCCTGCTTGTCCACAGGATTCGTTTATTCTGATTGGCGATAGGCTAGAGTGGTGTTTATTCCTAAGCCTCTTAGAAATGTCTACCTTAAGCCAAAGGACTATTAGCCTAATCTCTTTTCTTTTGGAAGTTTTGGAAAGATTGTGGTTAGGCATATTAGGAATCAAGCTCTAGCACATAAACATCTGCATCCAATCCACATGCTTACCAGCCTGGAGTATCCGTTAAGACAACGCTTTATGAGTTAGTTGTGTGGGCTGAGAAGGAGCTAGATCAGAGAGAGCTGGCTGTGGTTGTCTTCTTGGTCACAGAGGGGACATTTTAACTTTACATCTCATGACTCCATCTATAGAGAAGATACAAGACTCGCGGTCAACCAAATAGTGATCCAATTGGATTATGGCTTCCACAGAGGGTCGCCAAGTAACAGTAGTACATTATCAGTACTCACTGATCTTTACTCTGTCCAGAGGATGCCCTCAAGGGGGAATTGTGTCTCCACTTCTATGGTGCCTGGTAGTTGATGAACTGCTTGTCAGGCTCAATAAAATTGGAGAATATTATTAAGGCTAAGCAAATGATAGAGGCTATGCATTATGGTCATGGGAAAATTTCCTGACAGTGTTGAAACACGTTCAAATGTTCAAAGTTCCCATAAGACTGTAGATAATTGATGTCACGAGGTGGAATTGCCAGTCGAACCTGACATGACTCATCTTGTTTTCACAAGAATGAGAAGGCTGAATGATTTGTTTCAGCGCCTCTTCTTCGGGAAGAAGTTGCATCGCTCCATGTCGGTCAAGTACCTTACTGTTATTCTGGAAATGTTAAATGTTATGTTTTATTTAACGACGCTCGCAACTGCAGAGATTATATCAGCGTCGCCGGATGTGCCGGAATTTTGTCCCACAGGAGTTCTTTTACATGCCAGTAAATCTACTGACATGAGCCTGTCGCATTTAAGCACACTTAAATGCCATCGACCTGGCCCGGGATCGAACCCGCAACCTTGGGAATAGAAGGCCAGCGCTATACCAACTCGCCAACCAGGTCGGCGTTATTCTGGATTCTCGGCTGACTTGAAGAGAGCTTATTGAGTACAAGATGACTAAAACCTGCAATTCTTTGTGAGGCTAGGGTAAGAGTTGAGGACTCGGGCCCAAAGAGGTCAAAAGACTTTTGACTATATCTCTATCATTAGAACTTCTATCACTTTTGCATCTTCAGTATGGGATCCGGTTTGTTGACACAGGTTGCCAAAAGTAAGCTAAATAAAATCCAACGCTTGGTGTGTCTGAGACTAACAGGTACGATGCGCACTACTCCATTTACTGTCCTTGAGACGCTATTGGGCCTATCTCCATTGGGCTTGATAGTTCAGGGAGGCCAGAGTGGTTGCGCATCGACTCTGAAGTTTGGGCTGCTGGTCCTGAAAGGACAATCGGTAGTCCTCACAATTCTTAGGATGGGGTGTCTTTTGGCGCCTAAATGTAATTTTTGAGTTGTTACACACGGTTTTTTTCACCCAGGGAAAAGTGGACTCGTGGCTCAAAGACTCCTACTCTCATCAAGGGGCTGTTCTAGTATACGGACGACTCCAAGACTAATGAAAGGTCCGGGGCTGGCATTCATGGACCCAAGAGGAGGCTATCTTATTTTTAGATTGCTTCACTACGGTATTTTAGGCCGAAATATTTGCTATTTTGATCTGTTGGATTTACATCTCCTCTAATAGCCAGGCAGCTTTAAAGACATTAAGTGCAGTCAAAACAATGACCAAATTGGTATGGCAGTGCCAGAAGACATTAGATCTTTTCTGTTTCCGATGTCATGTAAAGCTGTGTTGGGTACGAGGACATACGGGGATCAGAGGTAATTGAATTATCGATAGGCTGGCTAGGGAGGGCTCGGCAAATACTTTTATGGAGGCACAATGGTTCGTTATTCGTTTCAGGATCAAGCCAAGATGGTTTTCGTTTATGGTCAAACACGTAGAAACGGTCGAGAGGCCGAACCAAGACCGTCTCCAATACTCGTATCATCCCTTTTGCTTCCTGTGTTAAAAACCTTGGAGTTTACTTTGATACGCATTTAAACTGGAATAACCAATTTTTAACTCATATTACCAAAAAAGTGTTTTCCATACTACATTCCTTAAACAGCATTCGAAAATTCCTTCCGCTATCACTCAAAAAAATACTAGTGGAAACACTAGTAATGCCCCACTTCGATTATTGTGATTTTCTAGTGACTGACCTCAATGTCAACCAGTTGCAAAAATTACAACGTGTTCATAATTCTTGTGTTCGCTTCGTCTGCGATGTCCGTCGCGCTGACCACACTACCCCATCCTTCCAAGCTCTAAACTGGCTACGGCTTAACGAACGTAGAAATTTTCATTCTCTTGTTCTCCTTTTCCAAGTCCTTCACACTTCTACACCTACCTACCTTGCCTCCCGTTTCAGTTACCTGTCATCATATCATAATCTCTTCACACGCACGCAAAATAGCCGCATACTAGCCATACCAACACATAAGACATCATCGTATTCATCATCATACACAATCTCGCTCTCGCGCTTGTGGAATACCCTACCCAGTGACATCAGAGACTGTCGGAATTTAGTAGCATTCAAAAGCAAACTTATTAAGCATTTTCTTTCTGCGTAGAGTAGGTTTAATTTGTACTTAATCAATAAAAGAAATGCTTCTCTCTTCTCAACTTTTACAATAAACTGTCTAGCTTTTATTAATCAGTTAATCTTTTAGTACTTTGATTTTTATTGCATCTGTAAATTTAATATTAATTGTAATTATAATTGTAATTGTATTCTTAATTTTGTAGTTGTAATTCCCTGGTAGAGGGGAAGAGAAGGCCTGATGGCCTTATCTCTACCAGGTTAAATAAATAAATAAATAAATAAATAAATAAATAAATAAATAAATAAATAAGTAAATAAATAAATAAATAAATATATATATAAACAAAAATGGTCGCCGCTGCGGTCCAACCATTTCCATGTATTTAGACCGTTCCGCCATACCCTTACGTCAAAATAGTTATATTTTTCATATTTATTAAGTTCAACTACTAAATTGTGTTTTAAATAAGCGTCCAGCAAAATCCATGGAAGCTAGTGATAAAAAAGTATTAAATTTCTCCATCAAAGCTGATCCTTGTTTCATTTCCTCCGGCTTTGCCAACTGGAAACATGCCATAAGAAAATTTAGTTCCCATGAAATATCCCAGTGCCACAAAGAATCATGTTCCAAAATACTGACGGTGCAGTGGAGTAAATGTTGCATCCAGTTTGAATCTTGCAAAGTTGCAAAACCTTCAAAATTCTCGTGTCGTCTTACATAAACTATTTTCATCGTTGTTATAGTTATCAAAGCAGGAACTAGCAATCCGCGGGCATAAGGACAAAGCAAGTAATTTCCATCAGCTTTTGAAATTGCGATGTAAAGACTTTCCAGAACTCAGGCAATTTATTGATAGAGATACCTTTAGGTGGCTAGTCTCTACAATACGATCAGTGACGCTTTATTAAGACTAGGAGTAAATATTCAAAATTGTTGCGGACGATGTTATGATGGTGCTGCGAATTTAAGTGGGAAATACAAGGGAGTACAGGCAAATATTTTACGAATAAATAAAAAAGTTAGATATTTGCATTGTAGCCACCGGCGTAGCTCTGTCGACTAAAAGGTTGACGCTCACTGGCACGAACCGACCGGAACGGAAATCTACAGCAGTCCGTCTTCCGCGGAAGCTCTGACGCTCACTGCTCGGAATATTCCGGTACAGTCGACAGGTAGTCTGGTTTAAACATGGAGTGGGATAGTAGTTCCGAAGATGATTTTATTTTACTGAGTCTTTAGCTGATGAGGAAGAAAATAAAAAAGAAAATATGGGTCCATAACTAGAGCCCGGATTTTATGTAATGTGAAAATGAGAACTATGTAGACTACATAAATATGAAGCTAAAAATGACGAAGTATGTAGATAAATATGTAATAAATAAAAAAAAATTTGGTAATTTAAAATCTAAGCTTTATTAGATGTATTTTTGCACACTAATAAAAAATTACAGGTGCACATGTGATTGAACCTCATTGTTTGGAGGCGCAATTAATAATTAAATATTTTTACATATTTTCTGCGGTTATTGATCGTCTCGTCAACGGCAACCCATACGTAGGAATCATCAAGTCCATCTCTAATCGTTTCCATTGTGTCAGTGTAGCAGGAGTTCAAATATTTTTTCCGGAGTGTTGATTCATGCGAAATATTGAAGTTGCAGTATTTGTGTATGAATGCTTAGAACTTTGGAACTCCAAGTTTATACCACTGTCTATGTTTGCAGCAACCATTGCCATGCACAAATTTTTATTAAATTCACTTGTAGAAGACGAATGTTTCAGCACCACTTGTGTAAGAAGAACTTTTTCTTTTTGACGGAGCACGTTTTTATTTCTCACATGAAGTCCAAGTTTTAAATGCTATTCTAATTGTGACTTCATGGAGCACCCAATGCGTCTGTCATACACTTTAGACTGCACGATTTTACCATTTTAGTAAAGGAATCGTCAATTGAAATTCAGTCTTTTAACTTGGATGCGAATGGCAGTAGGCTTGCTACTTGTATTACCTGATGTCAAAATAATTTTCTTAAAAAAAAAAACAGAAAAAATATTGTTTTCTTTTAGAGCAACTGATTGGGGGTGTTTGTGCGAAACGGTCATACCCACAGGGTAATTTTCATTCTTTCCTTCACTACTACCATTCGCATTGCTATTTGTACCTACTTTACCGTTACTTCTCAAGGGATATAGCCTACAAACTATTAGCATTGCAAAGAGATGTCCATTTTTTGACAGAATACGTTATTATTTTCACTTATCAAATTATATTTATGCACTAGAGACGAAGGGATAAGCTTTATAAACAATTTTTAAAAATAACTTAAGCATTACGTAGAGAGAAAATTAGTGAAAAAATGTATATATTCTTTCAAAATATGCAATATCCTTCAAAATATTTAAAAATATATAATATATGCCAAAATATTTATTATGCACGAAAATATGTAAAAACATTTAAAACTTCGGAATAATAATCCCTTTCGTTAATCTTCGATGCTACTTACCCATAAAGTTCTACGAAATGTTTATTTGGCCATTATTCAGTCTACCATTCAATATGGTATAATTGTTTAGGGTGGAAGTACAAACATTAATCTTAGTTCGTTAAATTTACTACAAAAACGAATAATTAAAATTTGTTTGAAGAAACGTTTCGATTATCCAACTAAACAATTTATTCTGAATTTAATGTATTTAATATTGAACAAATTTATAAGTATACGCTGTTAAAATTTTATCATAAAAATCGTAATAAGTTTGTATTACAGACACATAATTATGACACAAGACGAAATATTAATTCAACATTAATAGAACCTAAATGTCTCACATCTGCTGGTCTAAAGCATAGCATTAATTTTGGCCCTCGGTTGTACAATGCTTCAGCTAAATTACACCCAGAACTTCTAACAGTAACCCACTAACATGTAGCAAGAAAATTAGAAACGTGTTAATATCTTCAATTTGATTAAATAAATTTATAGCCTATGTGTATGAATTAATCAACCTATATTATATTTGTATTCTTTAATTTTGAAATATATATATATATATATATATATATATATATATATATATATATATATTGTCCTACTTTTCACGTGCGATATTATTCTTCTCTAGTGTTAATATTATATTATATAATTCCATTGCCGCTGTAATTTAAATTTTAGTTCTTATTTTATTTTACTTGTTTCTTTTTTCTATATTTCTCTTATATTAATATTGTATTATATAATTTTTGTAACTGTAATTTTAATTTTATTTCCTATTTTATTTTATATTCTCTTATAGGCCTATTAATATTATATCTTAACTGCGACCGAACACGAGCGCTGCTCATTCGGTCTCAAATTTTGTTAATACTACTGTATCTCCTTTTTTATATTGATTGTATTATTTTATTTCTATTTGTCTTGTTTGTTTGTAATTATATTCTTTATTCTGTATATTTAAATTTAAATTCAATACAATTCGCGGACTTTTAGCTTTCCTTATAGCTACATATGTAGGAACGGAATATGTAATTACATACAATCCGGGCTCTAGTCATAACAATATAAAAAGTGTTTTGATTAATTTAACCATCTTTGCCCACATTTGTGTAAAGATCGAGTAATGGTTTTTTTAGTACTTTCGTATGAGCGAAGAAAAATGTTTAAAACTTCATCTGTTATTAGCATCTGAAATAATGAAGGGAAACATCACATTTCGAAGGCCAATCAGCACAGAAGCGCGATTAGCACTGTTAAAATTAACTTTTCATCGCCCATTTTAAGAATAATCTGTCTGGACAAGGCACCAGCACATGCTGAGTGGGAAAGTACTGAGAACAGCCAACACATTTTTCTCCGAAGACCAGCGAAGACATACGAATGCTGACGATCGTCATCGGAAATTCCGCTAGGGTCGTGTCGCTAGAACCCTGTCCGTCAGGACCGGCAGCCGGTTGCTTCCGTTCGGACAAGTGAGCGTTTGCCGTTTAAAATACATGCATACGTCTCTCGCAGAATATTTCCGGTTCGTTCCGTTCCGGTCGGTTCGTACCAGTGAGCGTCAACCTTTAAGGCGCTTGCCTGCTGATCCGGAGTTGCGCTCGGGCGGTTCGGTTCCCGCTTGGACTGATTACCTGGTTGGGTTTTTTCCCAGGTTTTCCTCAATCGTAATACAAATGTCAGGTAATCTATGGCGAATCCTCGGCCTCATCTCGCTAAAATCATCTCACTATCACCAATTCGACGCTAAATAACCACGTAGTTGATACAGCGTCGTTAAATAACCAAGTAAATAACTATTTGCATTGCTTCATGCACTCATTGAATTTAGAGGCACAAGACAGTGTGAAGCACATTACAACTTGCAGAAATGTGATCAATATAACTCAAGATCTAATAAATATGATGAGAGAGTCCCCGAAAAGGTTGAACTGGTTAAATTCTTTAAGGTATACAAATGCACATGGCTCAGAACAAAATTTAAGACCGGTTTGTCCAACGCGATTCATTGTCAGGGCCCTTAGCTTAAAATCCCTTACAGATAACTATCAAGACGTTCTTTCGTTCCTTTCAGATTTTTCTGAAAACGATAAAAGTGATGCTGGTACTAAAGCTTCCGGTTACCTAAAACTACTCGAGTCATTTGAACATTTTGCTTATTTAAACATGTACTACGTTTTCATGCAGTATTCAGATCGATCTGAATACACTTACCGTATTGAAATCTTCATGAAATCGGGGATTCAATTCGATCTGAGTCTCGAGGTCGATACACCTAAAAAGTGGGATCGGGTCGTATTCAGTTCGAATAGAGTTCCATGAAAACGGGTATCGTATTCAATTCGATCTCAATACGCTAAGCGTGTGATCGATCGTCATTTGTTTGATGTGTCAGCTGTTTTACCGACAATGAGGGAAATATGTATGTTGAAAATGAGTGTCGTAAAACATAATAATTCGTGTTTTCCTAAAAGTCAATATTACAATTATTCATTAACAGCCTGAATATTCAGTTATCATGCACCACATTTGGAAAACGCAACACTGTTTATAGCTAATGCCTACAGATAGATAGATAGATAGATAGATAGATAGATAGATAGATAGATAGATAGATAGATAGATAGATAGATAGATAGATAGATAGATAGATAGATAGATAGATAGATAGATAGATAGATAGATAGATAGATAGATAGATAGATAGATAGATAGATAGATAGATAGATAGATAGATAGATAGATAGATAGATAGATAGATAGATAGATAGATAGATAGATAGATAGATAGATAGATAGATAGATAGATAGATAGATAGATAGATAGATAGATAGATAGATAGATAGATAGATAGATAGATAGATAGATAGATAGATAGATAGATAGATAGATAGATAGATAGATAGATAGATAGATAGATAGATAGATAGATAGATAGATAGATAGATAGATAGATAGATAGATAGATAGATAGATAGATAGATAGATAGATAGATAGATAGATAGATAGATAGATAGATAGATAGATAGATAGATAGATAGATAGATAGATAGATAGATAGATAGATAGATAGATAGATAGATAGATAGATAGATAGATAGATAGATAGATAGATAGATAGATAGATAGATAGATAGATAGATAGATAGATAGATAGATAGATAGATAGATAGATAGATAGATAGATAGATAGATAGATAGATAGATAGATAGATAGATAGATAGATAGATAGATAGATAGATAGATAGATAGATAGATAGATAGATAGATAGATAGATAGATAGATAGATAGATAGATAGATAGATAGATAGATAGATAGATAGATAGATAGATAGATAGATAGATAGATAGATAGATAGATAGATAGATAGATAGATAGATAGATAGATAGATAGATAGATAGATAGATAGATAGATAGATAGATAGATAGATAGATAGATAGATAGATAGATAGATAGATAGATAGATAGATAGATAGATAGATAGATAGATAGATAGATAGATAGATAGATAGATAGATAGATAGATAGATAGATAGATAGATAGATAGATAGATAGATAGATAGATAGATAGATAGATAGATAGATAGATAGATAGATAGATAGATAGATAGATAGATAGATAGATAGATAGATAGATAGATAGATAGATAGATAGATAGATAGATAGATAGATAGATAGATAGATAGATAGATAGATAGATAGATAGATAGATAGATAGATAGATAGATAGATAGATAGATAGATAGATAGATAGATAGATAGATAGATAGATAGATAGATAGATAGATAGATAGATAGATAGATAGATAGATAGATAGATAGATAGATAGATAGATAGATAGATAGATAGATAGATAGATAGATAGATAGATAGATAGATAGATAGATAGATAGATAGATAGATAGATAGATAGATAGATAGATAGATAGATAGATAGATAGATAGATAGATAGATAGATAGATAGATAGATAGATAGATAGATAGATAGATAGATAGATAGATAGATAGATAGATAGATAGATAGATAGATAGATAGATAGATAGATAGATAGATAGATAGATAGATAGATAGATAGATAGATAGATAGATAGATAGATAGATAGATAGATAGATAGATAGATAGATAGATAGATAGATAGATAGATAGATAGATAGATAGATAGATAGATAGATAGATAGATAGATAGATAGATAGATAGATAGATAGATAGATAGATAGATAGATAGATAGATAGATAGATAGATAGATAGATAGATAGATAGATAGATAGATAGATAGATAGATAGATAGATAGATAGATAGATAGATAGATAGATAGATAGATAGATAGATAGATAGATAGATAGATAGATAGATAGATAGATAGATAGATAGATAGATAGATAGATAGATAGATAGATAGATAGATAGATAGATAGATAGATAGATAGATAGATAGATAGATAGATAGATAGATAGATAGATAGATAGATAGATAGATAGATAGATAGATAGATAGATAGATAGATAGATAGATAGATAGATAGATAGATAGATAGATAGATAGATAGATAGATAGATAGATAGATAGATAGATAGATAGATAGATAGATAGATAGATAGATAGATAGATAGATAGATAGATAGATAGATAGATAGATAGATAGATAGATAGATAGATAGATAGATAGATAGATAGATAGATAGATAGATAGATAGATAGATAGATAGATAGATAGATAGATAGATAGATAGATAGATAGATAGATAGATAGATAGATAGATAGATAGATAGATAGATAGATAGATAGATAGATAGATAGATAGATAGATAGATAGATAGATAGATAGATAGATAGATAGATAGATAGATAGATAGATAGATAGATAGATAGATAGATAGATAGATAGATAGATAGATAGATAGATAGATAGATAGATAGATAGATAGATAGATAGATAGATAGATAGATAGATAGATAGATAGATAGATAGATAGATAGATAGATAGATAGATAGATAGATAGATAGATAGATAGATAGATAGATAGATAGATAGATAGATAGATAGATAGATAGATAGATAGATAGATAGATAGATAGATAGATAGATAGATAGATAGATAGATAGATAGATAGATAGATAGATAGATAGATAGATAGATAGATAGATAGATAGATAGATAGATAGATAGATAGATAGATAGATAGATAGATAGATAGATAGATAGATAGATAGATAGATAGATAGATAGATAGATAGATAGATAGATAGATAGATAGATAGATAGATAGATAGATAGATAGATAGATAGATAGATAGATAGATAGATAGATAGATAGATAGATAGATAGATAGATAGATAGATAGATAGATAGATAGATAGATAGATAGATAGATAGATAGATAGATAGATAGATAGATAGATAGATAGATAGATAGATAGATAGATAGATAGATAGATAGATAGATAGATAGATAGATAGATAGATAGATAGATAGATAGATAGATAGATAGATAGATAGATAGATAGATAGATAGATAGATAGATAGATAGATAGATAGATAGATAGATAGATAGATAGATAGATAGATAGATAGATAGATAGATAGATAGATAGATAGATAGATAGATAGATAGATAGATAGATAGATAGATAGATAGATAGATAGATAGATAGATAGATAGATAGATAGATAGATAGATAGATAGATAGATAGATAGATAGATAGATAGATAGATAGATAGATAGATAGATAGATAGATAGATAGATAGATAGATAGATAGATAGATAGATAGATAGATAGATAGATAGATAGATAGATAGATAGATAGATAGATAGATAGATAGATAGATAGATAGATAGATAGATAGATAGATAGATAGATAGATAGATAGATAGATAGATAGATAGATAGATAGATAGATAGATAGATAGATAGATAGATAGATAGATAGATAGATAGATAGATAGATAGATAGATAGATAGATAGATAGATAGATAGATAGATAGATAGATAGATAGATAGATAGATAGATAGATAGATAGATAGATAGATAGATAGATAGATAGATAGATAGATAGATAGATAGATAGATAGATAGATAGATAGATAGATAGATAGATAGATAGATAGATAGATAGATAGATAGATAGATAGATAGATAGATAGATAGATAGATAGATAGATAGATAGATAGATAGATAGATAGATAGATAGATAGATAGATAGATAGATAGATAGATAGATAGATAGATAGATAGATAGATAGATAGATAGATAGATAGATAGATAGATAGATAGATAGATAGATAGATAGATAGATAGATAGATAGATAGATAGATAGATAGATAGATAGATAGATAGATAGATAGATAGATAGATAGATAGATAGATAGATAGATAGATAGATAGATAGATAGATAGATAGATAGATAGATAGATAGATAGATAGATAGATAGATAGATAGATAGATAGATAGATAGATAGATAGATAGATAGATAGATAGATAGATAGATAGATAGATAGATAGATAGATAGATAGATAGATAGATAGATAGATAGATAGATAGATAGATAGATAGATAGATAGATAGATAGATAGATAGATAGATAGATAGATAGATAGATAGATAGATAGATAGATAGATAGATAGATAGATAGATAGATAGATAGATAGATAGATAGATAGATAGATAGATAGATAGATAGATAGATAGATAGATAGATAGATAGATAGATAGATAGATAGATAGATAGATAGATAGATAGATAGATAGATAGATAGATAGATAGATAGATAGATAGATAGATAGATAGATAGATAGATAGATAGATAGATAGATAGATAGATAGATAGATAGATAGATAGATAGATAGATAGATAGATAGATAGATAGATAGATAGATAGATAGATAGATAGATAGATAGATAGATAGATAGATAGATAGATAGATAGATAGATAGATAGATAGATAGATAGATAGATAGATAGATAGATAGATAGATAGATAGATAGATAGATAGATAGATAGATAGATAGATAGATAGATAGATAGATAGATAGATAGATAGATAGATAGATAGATAGATAGATAGATAGATAGATAGATAGATAGATAGATAGATAGATAGATAGATAGATAGATAGATAGATAGATAGATAGATAGATAGATAGATAGATAGATAGATAGATAGATAGATAGATAGATAGATAGATAGATAGATAGATAGATAGATAGATAGATAGATAGATAGATAGATAGATAGATAGATAGATAGATAGATAGATAGATAGATAGATAGATAGATAGATAGATAGATAGATAGATAGATAGATAGATAGATAGATAGATAGATAGATAGATAGATAGATAGATAGATAGATAGATAGATAGATAGATAGATAGATAGATAGATAGATAGATAGATAGATAGATAGATAGATAGATAGATAGATAGATAGATAGATAGATAGATAGATAGATAGATAGATAGATAGATAGATAGATAGATAGATAGATAGATAGATAGATAGATAGATAGATAGATAGATAGATAGATAGATAGATAGATAGATAGATAGATAGATAGATAGATAGATAGATAGATAGATAGATAGATAGATAGATAGATAGATAGATAGATAGATAGATAGATAGATAGATAGATAGATAGATAGATAGATAGATAGATAGATAGATAGATAGATAGATAGATAGATAGATAGATAGATAGATAGATAGATAGATAGATAGATAGATAGATAGATAGATAGATAGATAGATAGATAGATAGATAGATAGATAGATAGATAGATAGATAGATAGATAGATAGATAGATAGATAGATAGATAGATAGATAGATAGATAGATAGATAGATAGATAGATAGATAGATAGATAGATAGATAGATAGATAGATAGATAGATAGATAGATAGATAGATAGATAGATAGATAGATAGATAGATAGATAGATAGATAGATAGATAGATAGATAGATAGATAGATAGATAGATAGATAGATAGATAGATAGATAGATAGATAGATAGATAGATAGATAGATAGATAGATAGATAGATAGATAGATAGATAGATAGATAGATAGATAGATAGATAGATAGATAGATAGATAGATAGATAGATAGATAGATAGATAGATAGATAGATAGATAGATAGATAGATAGATAGATAGATAGATAGATAGATAGATAGATAGATAGATAGATAGATAGATAGATAGATAGATAGATAGATAGATAGATAGATAGATAGATAGATAGATAGATAGATAGATAGATAGATAGATAGATAGATAGATAGATAGATAGATAGATAGATAGATAGATAGATAGATAGATAGATAGATAGATAGATAGATAGATAGATAGATAGATAGATAGATAGATAGATAGATAGATAGATAGATAGATAGATAGATAGATAGATAGATAGATAGATAGATAGATAGATAGATAGATAGATAGATAGATAGATAGATAGATAGATAGATAGATAGATAGATAGATAGATAGATAGATAGATAGATAGATAGATAGATAGATAGATAGATAGATAGATAGATAGATAGATAGATAGATAGATAGATAGATAGATAGATAGATAGATAGATAGATAGATAGATAGATAGATAGATAGATAGATAGATAGATAGATAGATAGATAGATAGATAGATAGATAGATAGATAGATAGATAGATAGATAGATAGATAGATAGATAGATAGATAGATAGATAGATAGATAGATAGATAGATAGATAGATAGATAGATAGATAGATAGATAGATAGATAGATAGATAGATAGATAGATAGATAGATAGATAGATAGATAGATAGATAGATAGATAGATAGATAGATAGATAGATAGATAGATAGATAGATAGATAGATAGATAGATAGATAGATAGATAGATAGATAGATAGATAGATAGATAGATAGATAGATAGATAGATAGATAGATAGATAGATAGATAGATAGATAGATAGATAGATAGATAGATAGATAGATAGATAGATAGATAGATAGATAGATAGATAGATAGATAGATAGATAGATAGATAGATAGATAGATAGATAGATAGATAGATAGATAGATAGATAGATAGATAGATAGATAGATAGATAGATAGATAGATAGATAGATAGATAGATAGATAGATAGATAGATAGATAGATAGATAGATAGATAGATAGATAGATAGATAGATAGATAGATAGATAGATAGATAGATAGATAGATAGATAGATAGATAGATAGATAGATAGATAGATAGATAGATAGATAGATAGATAGATAGATAGATAGATAGATAGATAGATAGATAGATAGATAGATAGATAGATAGATAGATAGATAGATAGATAGATAGATAGATAGATAGATAGATAGATAGATAGATAGATAGATAGATAGATAGATAGATAGATAGATAGATAGATAGATAGATAGATAGATAGATAGATAGATAGATAGATAGATAGATAGATAGATAGATAGATAGATAGATAGATAGATAGATAGATAGATAGATAGATAGATAGATAGATAGATAGATAGATAGATAGATAGATAGATAGATAGATAGATAGATAGATAGATAGATAGATAGATAGATAGATAGATAGATAGATAGATAGATAGATAGATAGATAGATAGATAGATAGATAGATAGATAGATAGATAGATAGATAGATAGATAGATAGATAGATAGATAGATAGATAGATAGATAGATAGATAGATAGATAGATAGATAGATAGATAGATAGATAGATAGATAGATAGATAGATAGATAGATAGATAGATAGATAGATAGATAGATAGATAGATAGATAGATAGATAGATAGATAGATAGATAGATAGATAGATAGATAGATAGATAGATAGATAGATAGATAGATAGATAGATAGATAGATAGATAGATAGATAGATAGATAGATAGATAGATAGATAGATAGATAGATAGATAGATAGATAGATAGATAGATAGATAGATAGATAGATAGATAGATAGATAGATAGATAGATAGATAGATAGATAGATAGATAGATAGATAGATAGATAGATAGATAGATAGATAGATAGATAGATAGATAGATAGATAGATAGATAGATAGATAGATAGATAGATAGATAGATAGATAGATAGATAGATAGATAGATAGATAGATAGATAGATAGATAGATAGATAGATAGATAGATAGATAGATAGATAGATAGATAGATAGATAGATAGATAGATAGATAGATAGATAGATAGATAGATAGATAGATAGATAGATAGATAGATAGATAGATAGATAGATAGATAGATAGATAGATAGATAGATAGATAGATAGATAGATAGATAGATAGATAGATAGATAGATAGATAGATAGATAGATAGATAGATAGATAGATAGATAGATAGATAGATAGATAGATAGATAGATAGATAGATAGATAGATAGATAGATAGATAGATAGATAGATAGATAGATAGATAGATAGATAGATAGATAGATAGATAGATAGATAGATAGATAGATAGATAGATAGATAGATAGATAGATAGATAGATAGATAGATAGATAGATAGATAGATAGATAGATAGATAGATAGATAGATAGATAGATAGATAGATAGATAGATAGATAGATAGATAGATAGATAGATAGATAGATAGATAGATAGATAGATAGATAGATAGATAGATAGATAGATAGATAGATAGATAGATAGATAGATAGATAGATAGATAGATAGATAGATAGATAGATAGATAGATAGATAGATAGATAGATAGATAGATAGATAGATAGATAGATAGATAGATAGATAGATAGATAGATAGATAGATAGATAGATAGATAGATAGATAGATAGATAGATAGATAGATAGATAGATAGATAGATAGATAGATAGATAGATAGATAGATAGATAGATAGATAGATAGATAGATAGATAGATAGATAGATAGATAGATAGATAGATAGATAGATAGATAGATAGATAGATAGATAGATAGATAGATAGATAGATAGATAGATAGATAGATAGATAGATAGATAGATAGATAGATAGATAGATAGATAGATAGATAGATAGATAGATAGATAGATAGATAGATAGATAGATAGATAGATAGATAGATAGATAGATAGATAGATAGATAGATAGATAGATAGATAGATAGATAGATAGATAGATAGATAGATAGATAGATAGATAGATAGATAGATAGATAGATAGATAGATAGATAGATAGATAGATAGATAGATAGATAGATAGATAGATAGATAGATAGATAGATAGATAGATAGATAGATAGATAGATAGATAGATAGATAGATAGATAGATAGATAGATAGATAGATAGATAGATAGATAGATAGATAGATAGATAGATAGATAGATAGATAGATAGATAGATAGATAGATAGATAGATAGATAGATAGATAGATAGATAGATAGATAGATAGATAGATAGATAGATAGATAGATAGATAGATAGATAGATAGATAGATAGATAGATAGATAGATAGATAGATAGATAGATAGATAGATAGATAGATAGATAGATAGATAGATAGATAGATAGATAGATAGATAGATAGATAGATAGATAGATAGATAGATAGATAGATAGATAGATAGATAGATAGATAGATAGATAGATAGATAGATAGATAGATAGATAGATAGATAGATAGATAGATAGATAGATAGATAGATAGATAGATAGATAGATAGATAGATAGATAGATAGATAGATAGATAGATAGATAGATAGATAGATAGATAGATAGATAGATAGATAGATAGATAGATAGATAGATAGATAGATAGATAGATAGATAGATAGATAGATAGATAGATAGATAGATAGATAGATAGATAGATAGATAGATAGATAGATAGATAGATAGATAGATAGATAGATAGATAGATAGATAGATAGATAGATAGATAGATAGATAGATAGATAGATAGATAGATAGATAGATAGATAGATAGATAGATAGATAGATAGATAGATAGATAGATAGATAGATAGATAGATAGATAGATAGATAGATAGATAGATAGATAGATAGATAGATAGATAGATAGATAGATAGATAGATAGATAGATAGATAGATAGATAGATAGATAGATAGATAGATAGATAGATAGATAGATAGATAGATAGATAGATAGATAGATAGATAGATAGATAGATAGATAGATAGATAGATAGATAGATAGATAGATAGATAGATAGATAGATAGATAGATAGATAGATAGATAGATAGATAGATAGATAGATAGATAGATAGATAGACAGACTTATTCGTTCCATAATATTTTTACATTTGCTTTATAGCATATAATAAAGAACATGTCCAATTCTTACGTTTAACAATAAAATGCAATACATATAAAATGCAAATATGAAATATGTACAGAATTAATACCTTAATAACAATAATATTTTATACAATGTAATATCTTTACCATTTAATAGTATTATAATATTTACACAGTACTGTGAAATGTCAAGAATTCATCTACAGAATAGAAAGTGTGAGATATTAAGTAATTTTTTAGTTTTGCCTTAAATAATGCAGGGTTTTGGCTATGATTCTTAATGTCTTCAGGAAGACTATTGAACATTTTTATCGCCATGTAACGTACTCCCCTTTGAAAGCATGATAAATTTGATAATGGCGTATGAAAATCATTCCTTCTGCGGGTATTTATATATGTATGGCTGAGTTAGTTGGAAAATTTTCTTTATTACATAAGAGGAAATGTATTGTAGAGTATATGTATTGATTTGTTAAGGTTAGAATCTCTAATTTTGTTTTTAAATAATCTACATGATTCTCTAGCCTTTGCTCCAACTATTATTCTAATGGCTCTTTTTTGTAATAAGAATATATTTTTACAATCTACAGAATTTCCCCAAAATATTATTCCGTAGGACATAATGGAATGAAAATATGCAAAATATATTGTCTTTAAGATACTGCTGTTTAGAAATTGTTGTAACGACCTAATTGTGAAGCATGCTGAGCTAAGTTTGGGGGTTATTTCTTTGATCAGAGATTAAATTTGAAGTGGCTTTAAATTGAATTATGTTAGTTTTATTAATGTTTAATGCTAGTTTATTGGTTGTAAACCAGTCAAACATTTTAAGGAGAATTGTTTCTGTTTTATATTTGAATGTGGCAAAGTTATTGTCTGTAATTATGATACTTGTGTCATCTGCAAATAGTATAGGATAACCTATTCCTTTTATTATGGGGCCAAGGTCATTTATAAAAATTAGAAAAAGAAGAGGCCCTAATATAGATCCTTGTGGGACCCCTGTGTGAACATTTCCCCATGTTGAAGTAGATTTAAAGGAGTTATTAAATGCGTTAATTTCCACTTTTTGTTTTCTGTTTAGGAGATATGACTCAAACCACTGATATGCTATGCCTTTAATACAGAGTGATTTATATAGAACTGACACATTTCTTTCTTTACTTATTCCGTTGGAAATTCATTCAATTACCCAATTTTTGCACCAAATTAAGCAGAATGTTCTGGAGTTTCGATTCCTTGTCACCAGATGCGCAGATGTTTATGTTTTATCCCTATTGTTGGCAGCACTGACCAAATTTTAGCACCAAATTAAGCAAAATGTTCTGGAGTTTCGATTCCTTGTCACTAGATGCGCAGATGTTTATGTTTTATTCCTATTGTTGGCAGCACTAGATGCGCATGTGTTTGTTTTATTACTATTGTTGGCAGCTGTTTTCGACATTTTGTGTCAACGTGAAAATGCAGTACACATTAAATCAACGACTCTTCCTTGTGAAGCAATACTGGATTACGAATTCAATTACAGCTACTCAAAGGGCATACCAGAGAGAATTTGGTGTTCGTAATCCTCCCAAAAGAAACACAATACTGGGACTGGTAAACAAATTGGAAACAACTGGATCTCTGATGAGTGAAAAGGGCCAATTTTTTTTAACCACACTGTGAACACTGCAGAGTACCGACTGATTTTCATGGAGTTTGTTGAGCAACTGGACGATGTAGAGCTGAGTCAAGGATATTTTCAGCAAGATGGTGCTACATGCCATACATCAAATGAATCCATGGAACTAATTGCAAGTTTCTTCGACGACCGAATAATTTCCAGGAACCTGTGGCCACCGAGATCTCCGGATTTGACAACGCCGGACTTCTGTCTATGGGGTTACTTAAAAGACAGGGTTTACGCCACACGTCCCCAGACATTGGACGATCTGAAGCACAACATCACATAGGAGATTCAAGCTATTGACAGCAGAGTCCTCCAACGAGTGGCCAGTAACATGGAACGACGTGTTGAGTTGTGCCTTATGCAGGATGGAGGACATTTTCAACATTTGCTATATAGGTAAATAATCTCCCAAAATTCCTCTACATTTTAGGTATAATAAGTTGTCGCTAGCACAATTCGTTTTGAAACAATTAATGAAAGAAATGTGTCAGTTCTATATAAATCACTCTGTACCATAGTATTCTAATTTTTGTAGTAGAATTTTATGGTTAATACAATCAAAAGCTTTGGAGAGATCACAGAATATCCCTCCTACTTGTAATTTTTTATTAATAGCTTCCATAATTTTATCAGTTAAATTAAACGTCGACCAACACGCTAATATGTCGATGACATGTTAACCAACATAATTACTTTCGAAACTTCAGCTTCTGTACTCAGATCGTTTTCAATATGTAACGAAAATTGCATGAAAATAGGGATCGTATTCAGATCGAATTGAATACTCCACGAAAACGTAGTAATGAAGACAAAGGTATTTACCACCCTGGATGCAACAAATATAAAGCTACAAATGTAAACCTTGATTTCCATTAAGCAAATTGTCTCATTCAGAATTTGATAAAAACATTCCAAACTTTTCGCGGTAACTATGAAATGTTATGGGACAAAACTAGAAGAAGAGCAAATGAGCTGGACCTGTCAGAACCAAGGACCCCGAAGCTAAGGAAAGTGTCTCACCGCCTAGGCGATCAACACACACAGGATGAATTTAGTGAGGAATATATTAGGAGTAAATTCTTTGAACTTCACAGATTGTGTGACAGCATCCCTTAAAGAGCGTTTCCAGGAAAGCGAAATTTTAAATACAGTGGAAAACTTTGCCCACGGAAAAGAAGACAAGGTCAGGATTGTCAGGTGTGTTTTCGATGACGACATAAATGATTATGAGATTTTACGGTTGTAGAGAAATATGGTGTGTGATAGTGCCGCGATGTTGTGTGTTGAAGTAAGAAATTTTGGAGATGTGTCACGAGCAGGTGTCACGAGCCCGTGTCAGAGGCACCAAGCTGTGTGTACATTATCATTACAAGTTTAAAATCTTATGTGCACGACAATAAATTAAATGTAGTATAAGCAAAGAAACTGTAAAGATATCAGCAAGCAGGTATAGATCGTTCCTTAATACATCCCTCCGGAAGTGACCACATGTTTATTATTGCGACCCTTCAGCCGAGCTCTAGCCAGCTGTATATGACTAAGACTTCTAATTAGCTGGGGACACATCTAGAAGGCATCGCGGCCCCTAATTAAAGATGACGCTACCCCAAGCCGTCATATCACCTGTCCCCTCACTCCTAACTTGCTGACATCTATAAATATTACAGTAACGCTCAAAGCGTCGCTTATTTGGTACGAAATCGTTGAATAAAGTGTGTCTGAGTCAATCTGAGAGACTTAGTTTTCTGCCGATCTCCACACCCTTTCCGAAGAGACGTTGGGTTGCTTCCTGCGGAGAACAACATCACATCTGCAGGACGCGACATAATTTAACTGGTGGCAGCTACCAGTGGGATCAGCTAGCGACAGGTCGCGGGTTCGTTAGCGGAACGAGCTCCCTGGAGATCTTCTGCGAGAAGAAGGCGCCTCTTCCGCAGTGCTGCTGCGGGCCTGTGCGACGGCTACAGATTGGCAACACGACACATCTTTGGCCGAGGTCCTTGGTTCAACCTTCCTTACCAGGTAAGCCCGGGATAATCATTGTTCATCTTTCTGTGTTTGGCTCAGGTTAAATTCTAAATTTTCATTGTGGCTCAGGGTAATTTGTACCCAGATTTAAGTGATATGGCTCAACCGTTAGATGGTAGTGGTTCGAACAGTTCCGATATTGGGGATGAAATTGTAAATTATGTGGATGAAGGGAGTATTAGTTTTCTTCCAGTAACGCAAGCTATCAAATTAATTCCAAAAGTGTTTAGTGGAAATAAATCAGAATTAAGAGAATTTATATCAAGTGTAGAAACCGCGATTGACATTGTAGCCCCAAGTCAAAGGCAACTGTTTGTGTAATTTATAGAGTCGAAAATAACTGGGGACGCGAAGATCAAGTTACTATCCAGATCAGGGCGAGATGATTGGGGACAGATTAAAGCGATCCTAGAAGAAAATTATGCTACCCGGCGCACAATTGATTTTTTCGCGTGTAAGTTATTTAATAGTAAGCAGGGTGGAAGTGAAGGTGTTGCAAGCTGGGGTAGTCGGATCGACGCGATGTCGTCCGAACTCACTGAAGCTATGGTAAGATTGTTACCTACGCGTCACCACGAAGGTGCAATCGCTTTTCTAAAATACATTTCCAAGGCTTGTTTTATTCAGGGCTTGCAAGACGAAAGAGTACAGACTGTAGTGCGCGCAAGAGACGAAAAGATGCTTCTTCCTAACGCTGTCGAGATAGCATTAGAAGAAGAAAGCGCGATTCTGTCAGGCAGATTTAAGAAACAGTCCCTCCCTCAAGTGCGGAATCTGAGTTCGAACCCGAGACCTCAAGTTAGTCAAGTGAACAGTAATGCGTATAAAGGGTTGTATAAGGGGTATCAAGGTAATTTTAAGCGGAATAGGAACGTCCCACAAGTGAATGTAATTTGTTTTAATTGTCAGAAGGAAGGACATATGGCTAAGGAGTGCAGGGGCGCTCCTAAGTGTGACAAGTGCTCGAGGCTTTGTCACAGAACTCGTGATTGCAGAGTCGGTCAGAGTTCGGGAAACAGGTCGTAAGGGAAATTGAGCTGCCCGATTTCCCTACGAACCTCAATGATGACAGTAGTAGTAAGAGTGATGTATGTGAAGTAGATAGCCAATGTCAAGACAGTAGCCAAGGGGTTAACTGTATGGTCGCGGGCGAAACGAGTCGCCGCGTAAGTGTAGAAGACGCCAAGGAGCGCAAAGTTAGTAACGTGCACGCAAGTAGTAATGGGTTAAATAGGGATAGCGCTATCCGGAGCAGTCAAGAGATTACCCGGAGGTGCCCGAGGGATACCCGAGACGACGATCTCAGTAGTGACAACGGTTTCGGTAGCGGTAACGCTGGTCGGGTAATCCAAAGACTCCTCAAGGTTTAAAGTTCGGAGGTCAAGGGACCGTCCAAGATTGTAAGTTTAGTAGCCAGAGAGCTGGCAGCGATAATCAAGGGATTAGTGGCATAAGTAGATGTGGGGACAGTAATAAGGGAAACAATGATGATCGCAAGGAAAGTAACCGCTATACACAGGATGCTACCCGTGTAACATGTCAGCCAAGCCTGGTGTTCGCGAACTCAGTAATCGAACTGAGTAGTGTAGATTTGAGCTGTGGAAAAACCTTGATAGACACAGGGTCGGAAGTGTCATTGGTGCGAGAAAGGTCTCTAACCAATCCCTCAAAAATTAAGCATAGTGAAGTCTCCCTGCAATGTGTGACAGGAGTTTTACTAACTGTTAAGGGTAAAATTGCAATGCGAGTGTGCCGTGAACTATTTCAGTGTGAGCATGAGTTTCTTGTTGTGGATGAGTTTCCGCCACATTTAGATGTAATAATTGGTTAGGATTTCCTTCGTAAATATAATGTACAGTTAAATTTTAATGCCAGCGGTAGTGTTGTTAAGATTCCAGCTAGGTGTGAATCAGTAATAGAGATTCCTTTAAAGGGGACGGGTGACGTGTTAGTAGTAAAACAGCAGGTAGCCCCAGGTGTGTTTATAGGTGATACAATGACGTCTGTTAAAGAGGGCAAGGTCGTAGTCTGTGTTTTAAACACAACGGATGAGGAGGTGAGGTTAGACAATATTGATTTAAAGTATGAGCGACCTCCTTCGAGGTACAGCTGTTGTCTATCTGTGCAGAAAGGAGACGATGTAGAACGTAGGCATAAGTCACTGGACAACCTACTAAGATTAGATCATATTAAAGACGGACAGGCTAGTATACGCTCTATTTGTCATCAATTCATAGACGTTTTCCATCTTCCGGGTGATAAATTAACTGCTACGACGGGTGTGACTCACACAATTCCGACACCCGAGGTTTTACCAGAGCGCGCCATACACGTGAAAAGTTATCGGATACCACAGGTGCACCACGAAGAGGTAAATAGGCAAGTTGAGAAAATGTTAGACGATGGAGTTATAGTTCCGAGTTCATCGCCCTGGAACTTTCCCATCTTGGTGGTACCTAAGAAAATGGACGCGTCAGGAAAGCGAAAGTGGAGAATCTGTGTTGACTTTCGTAAGCTCAACGATGTCACTATAGGTGATTCGTATCCCCTCCCGAACATTCAGGATATTCTTGATAAACTAGGTAGATCTAGGTATTTCACTGCTCTCGACTGCGCTAGCGGTTATTTACAAATACCTATCGCCGAGTCAGATCGTATTAAAACAGCATTCAGTACATCGCAGAGTCATTACGAGTATACCCGTATGCCATTCGGTTTAAAATGTGCCCCAGCAACTTTCCAACGATTAATGAACAATGTTTTTGCTGGTTTAGTTGGGATTAAGGCGTTAATTTATTTGGATGATCTCGTTTTGTTCTCGGAAACAATTAGCGATCATAATGACAAGTTAAGGGAAGTCTTTGAAAGACTGAGAAAATATAACCTCAAATTGCAGCCAGATAAATGCGAATTTCTAAGGGAAGAACTAACTTACTTAGGGCACATAGTGTCAGGAGAAGGTGTAAGGCCCGACCCAGGCAAGATCGAGGCGGTGGTTCGATTCCCTGCACCCACCAATCCCACAGAGGTAAAGTCGTATTTAGGCTTGTGTGGATACTATAGGAGATTCATACCAAATTTCAGCGCTAAAGCTAGACCACTAACAGATTTGTTAAAGAAGGAAAACACATTCATGTGGAATGAAGAACATGAAAGGGCATTTGAAACTTTGAAATTACATTTGGTAAACCCGCCAGTCTTACAGTATCCAGATTTTACAAGACCATTCATTTTAACGACAGATGCTAGTCAGAATGCGATTGGTTGCATACTAAGCCAAGGAAAGATTGGGCAAGATTTGCCAATAGCCTATGCAAGTCGAACGTTAAATAGAGCTGAGAGAAATTATTCGACAGTAGAACGCGAATTACTCGCAATTGTATGAGGTTGTAAACATTTTCGTCCCTATTTGTTAGGTCACAAGTTTTCTAGTGTAACTGATCACAGGCCGTTAACATGGATATTCAGCGTTAAGGACCCGAGTTCGAGATTATTAAGGTGGCGACTTCTATTAGAAGAGTATCAATACGAGGTTTACTATAAAGCAGGAAGTAAAAACACGAATGCGGATGCGTTAAGTAGAGACCAATTATGTGCGTTAATTTCGCCTGACGAGTTAACAGAAGAAAGAAAGGAAGCCATTATTAAAGAGATGCATGCGTCGCCAGTAGGTGGACATCAAGGAATTGGTAGGACAACAGAAAGAACAAAATTGTATACCCAGTGGCCGTCGATGAAACAAGATATTGAGAATTTCATTAGAAACTGCGATACGTGTCAAAGAAACAAAGCTACGAGACCTCAAACCAAACAAGAATTGAAAATAACCGATACACAAGACGAACCATGGATTAAAATAGCGTTAGACATTGTTGGACCATTTTCTATGAACGAGCAAGGTAATAAGTACCTTCTCACTTGTCAAGATAATCTCACTAAGTATTTGATTGCTATACCTATTGCAAATCAAGAGGCAAGTACAGTAGCGGAGATGTTTGTGACGAAATTATGCCTAGTACACGGCATTCCACAGATTGTCCTTACCGACTGTGGTGCTAATTTCGTAAGTCAACTATTCAAACATGTATGTAAGATATTCAAAATTGAAAAGATTACGACGTCGGCTTACCATCCGGAAGCGAACGGTTCGCTTGAGAGATCACAAAGTCCTTGTAGAGTATTTGAGATGTTTTTGCTCTAACAAACAAGACGAATGGGAAAAATGGATTCCGTTCGCAACCTTTGTTTACAATACTACACCACATTCAGTGACAAAGTTCACGCCTTTTGAATTAATGTATGGAAGAGTGGCAAACCTGCCGGGTGAGCTACAGAAGGGTCCGATATCACCACTGTACAATTATGATGATTTAGTTTTGAATACGAAGCACAAGCTTAGAGTGAGTCATGAAATCGCGAAGGAGAATTTAATTAAGGCAAAGTTAGAACAGAAGGAAAAATTCGATAAGAATAGGGCACGCCCAGTTGAATTCAGTGAAGGAATGAAAGTGTTATTGAGTAATGAATCAATTAAAGTAGGGACGTCTAGAAAGCTAACGTCACCTTGGATAGGACCATTCGAGATAGTTAAGGTGAATAAGAACGGCACGCTCACACTGCATAATTTAGGTAAGCGCGGAAAACAGAATCAGACTGTCCACGCCAATAGAGTGAAACCCTATTTCTCTAAATTACAAGATGTTAATTGAGATTATGATTCATGTAAGGGTGGAAAACAGGATCAGATTGTTTACGCCAATAGAGTAAAACTCTATTTCTCTAATTTTCAGGATGAGAATTGAGATTATATACGCTGGATGCATCCTTGTATTGTTCCATTTTAGCAATTGTTCCGATTATAACCACTCAGTCCTAACCAGTAATAATGGGATATATTTTGATGCGTGGGGCTATGTACAACTGTACGCCTCCCACCATAAGTTAGTAACCTACGTGAACATGGAACCAACTAGGGAATCCTTAAGACTAGTTAAAAGACATGTCCAATCAGTATTTCAGTTTTGTGATGGAATTAAAAATCGAACCTGGTATGGTTACACGGACTGTCTTTCGTTTCGTTCATATATTAGTAACCGTATTAAGTATGTAGAGCGCTTGAAAGATGTGATTGCCGACTACACCATAGAAGAAGCACGCTCGATCAGACGTAAGCGAGGCGCGCTGAACTTTATAAGTCAGTTAAGTAAAGTATTGTTCGGTACATTGGATGAGGACGATGCTGCGTACTATACGGACAAAATTTCGGAATTAGAACATGATCAGAAAGATTTTGCGCATAGCGAAGGATCAAATGACAGTAATTAAATCTGCAGTAAGCTCATTTAATTCAACTATTCGCGACGTCGAAAAGAATGAACGAATTCTAAAAGAGGGACTCGCAGAATTAGTATCACATTTTAACCAAGCTACTAGCTCTTTGGATGACGAGACGCAAGCGCTCGCGATGTTGTCAGAACACGTGGTTCAGATCGAAAGGGTTACGGACGAATGCAAGGGAATGTTTGAACTCATAATTGATGCGTTGATCCATGCACAAGATGGAGCCATACAGCCGCAAATCATTACAGCCATACAAATCAGAAACCTACTGAAGGATGAGCAATCGATAGCGGGCCTAGATTATCCTGTAAACCTCCCGTCCCAAGAACTGATGAGAATAATCACTCCACAAATTTACCTACAACGTAAATTCCTTGTTTATGCTTTGAAAATTCCCCTTTTGATTCCGCAACAATTCCAGTTATACCAAATTGTTCCCTTCCCGGCACCAGCTAATTTGTTTAACAAGTCATCGACGAAGCACCTCTACATTGAGTCGACGAGAGAATTTATTATAACTGACAGCCTACATCAACGATTCGCGAAGATGACGAGGTACCAGGTGGAGAAGTGCTACCAACTGAACGAGATGAAGTTCATATGTAAGGAGTCCTTCCCAATCACCTCCTACAAGGCAGGAGAAGACTGTGAAGCTACACTGCTGCATCCTTCGACGACGGAAATGCCGAATACGTGCTCGCACCGCATGATCGAGATCCGGGATACACTGTGGGTGAAGCTGTATGCAAATGAATGGCTTCATGTAACTCCGAGACCCGAGATCTTCACCATTTTATGTGGCGCAATTCAGACGCCTAAGTCACTCACCTTGAAGGGCAGAGGTCGCCTACAGATGCGACCTGGCTGCAAAGGGTACTCTACGCACAGCACGCTCTTTGCCTATGCAACTATTACGTCCAATGTCACCCTTCCTGATATAATTCCTAACACCCCTATCGATCTTGATTGCTGCCTAACCATCAGCCAGCAAACTTACCTTGAGAAGATTAAGCTGAACCTTCCCGTTAGTAATGTCCTGTCACATTCCGATGAGTTGCGAGTGACTGCACACAAGATGGAAGAAATTAACAAATTAATCGACGACGAAAGATGGCGACTCGAGCACCCACATAAATTGCAGTACACGTCCTTGCCGTCATCATCTTCGCATTACTCACCTCTATATGCTGCAGCTGCTGTTGCTGTAAATGTTGTAGAAGGATTGGATCCTGGCTGTGGAAAATATTTCAACACACCGACTGCATAGACTCAACGAGACAGTGTTTCCTGCGACAGACCATTCATACTGGTAATGTGCATTACCATCATGGAAGCACGGTGTCACTACCCATCGTGAACGACGGAGTCAGCGCTTCGAATTCCGGCACTTCATTGGCAACATCTGATAACCAGAATGTGGGAGAAGTCGACGCTGTGGCTCAGCGGACGCGGTCGCATCGGACCAAGAACACTAAACCCACATGGCGATAAAGCGAGTGTAAGAAACGAAAAGTGTTAAATTTTGTGAGGTCAAGTCCTAGTGTTTTATATTAAAGTGCCAAGTGAAAGAGAAAGAGAAATAAAGTGTTAAGTGCCAGTGCTTCGACTAAGTAAATGAGTAGGGAAGATAACAAGGGAATGAATAAATTAAACTTAATGAATTTGAATATTGAGAACTAAAAGAACAAATAAATTAAACTTAATGAGTTTGGACATTGAGGACTAAAAGAACAGTATCAGTGAAAAAGAAGGGAGAAGGAATTTTATGGAGTGTCAGTTCTAAAAGTTTTTATTGTTCTCATTCTATCGAGAGAACCTATTTTATGTGTTATTCTTTAATTGTATCTTCTTTTGGGTGTAGAATATTTCATTTCATTTGTCTTGTTTTCAGCCGCAGGTGTTGCATTACTCAATGTCAACATATAGCGTGTATTGTACTGTTTATCTTCGACTTATGTGTTCTATATTTTTTCATTTTTCAGCCTTCATACATATAATCACGTATCTTGCACTGTTCATGTCTAGCTTCTCTATATATGTTTTATTATAGCAAATTGTGTAAAAGAAAAAGTATGACTAAGACATGAAGGTTATAGTGAACTTTTGATAATTTAATAATGTGCTAAATTCAACCCTCAAACATACAGTCAGGTAAGACTATATGTTTGCTCTAAAAGAGGGGAGGTGTCACGAGCAGGTGTCACGAGCCCGTGTCAGAGGCACCAAGCTGTGTGTACATTATCATTACAAGTTTAAAATCTTATGTACACGACAATAAATTAAATGTAGTATAAGCAAAGAAACTAAAGATATCAGCAAGCAGGTATAGATCGTTCCTTAATACATCCCTCCGGAAGTGACCACATGTTTATTATTGCGACCCTTCAGCCGAGCTCTAGCCAGCTGTATATGACTAAGACTTCTAATTAGCTGGGGAAACATCTAGAAGGCATCGCGGCCCCTAATTAAAGATGACGCTACCCCAAGCCGTCATATCACCTGTCCCCTCACCCCTAACTTGCTGACATCTATAAATATTACTGTAACGCTCAAAGCGTCGCTTATTTGGTACGAAATCGTTGAATAAAGTGTGTCTGAGTCAATCTGAGAGACTTAGTTTTCTGCCGATCTCCACACCCTTTCCGAAGAGACGTTGGGTTGCTTCCTGCGGAGAACACCATCACATCTGCAGGACGCGACAATGTAGTTAAATTTCTGAAGTCGCATATTATTCGTAAAATAGTGCCTGAATTAATTAAATTTACATGCCTGACTTTGACTATGCCGGTTTCCACAGCTACAACAAAACATCTTTCTCCGCTTTAAAAAGCCTAAAAACGTTTCTACGTTCAACAATGTCCCAGAAGAGGCTTAATCACATTGCTATTTTAATTTTGTCCCCATCCGTTTTCCTAGACTTCACGACATTCATCTTTACGAAATCGTTGCTGATATTGAGGCCCCATAGCTCAATTATTTACGGATAAATAGCATAGAGAAAGGTTTAACGATATTCTACCGCTATATTTATAAAATGTGTAATATTTAACACTGTCACGGTATGTCATATACAAACAATATTCTTTAAGCAATTGAATTTAATCTGTCTGTATTCTGTAATCTCTATATATTACAGTCATTGTTGTCACGTGAAGTACTAGCACAGTCTAAGGCCGGTTACACACTATACCGAGAAATGTGTAATGTGAAATGTGTGCCGAGAAATGCGTTTAATCGAAAGCATTGTTTTAAATGGAACGTCACACACTACAACGAGTTTCTCGCTCACCTCGCGCGAGGTAAACACATTTCTCGTTCTGATCGCTAGCCCAGCGAATTTTTCAAGACACATTCGACCTCTGTCAACGATTACGATTACACACAGACATCGGGAAAACATTTTTCAGCTGTTTAAATGCAGAAAACTTAGCAAAATTGTTCTCATATGTCAGATCGGCCATTGAACTTTTTTGGTGTCATACAAATAAGTATGACTCACGAGACGATAACTATAATAATACTGAATTGAAAACGTCGACGGGAAAAAGGAATGTAACATCAAATTATTAAAATATGTGATGTAGGGAGGAATAGAAATTTTAAAGCATTTATTTATAACAATAAATTGAACTCAATGGCTGAATAAACTTTTATCCCTGTTTAGTGAAATGATTGTGATAGTAAATAAAGCACTAATGAAATATGCTCCTGAAATAATTTTCCTTTCTACTGAAACATGAATTTACAGTTTTGTTCGTTATGCCCATATTTCGGGGAGGTCTTCAAATAAAAGAAGAAATCTGGAAGCAGATAACCGATTTAATCAGACATTAATTAGGTTAGGTTTCTAATTTGCAATGCCAATCAACGTAAGATTGGCTATGAATGAAATTATGACTTTATTATCACACAATACTTACCGATGAAAAGATATGATTTTATATTAGATATTACTGTATGTATTACTTGCTAGTCAACATGATTTTATTAAGGATTCAGTTATCTTAATTGTACTCGTGATTCAGGGGTTTCATTATTGGACTGAAGAGAATATTGTTCCTGTTCATGAAAAAGTGAACACTATCATTCCGTTTCGCGATAAAGTGAAATACAATTTCCTGCATGCCGTTTAATATAGTGCGGGAATAATGGTATTTCTCCAGAAAAATTATACCAAAGAAAGGCACAATTTTCTTTCGTTTCACTGACTTCTGCGAGTTGTATAATGTGGTAAAAACATGGTTTTGGTTTGCAGCCACAAATATTTTACTTTTAGGATAAAAAATCTTTTGATACTTGTGTATTCTAATACGATGTTGTATCGCGCACTTGTTAAAATTATACAAATTTGATTCTTCTGTATTTTAATACATTGTTGTAGCCCCCCCCCTCACTTGTTACAAATATAACACTCGTTAAGTCCAAAATGCAATACTATGAAAACTGGTCATTTCCCTAGTAATTAGTGTAGGAACTATTGCGTCTTATGTTGATAATTTTTCCAAATATTTTATATAATTGGGTGCTAAGAAAGAAGCTCTATCACCTCCTATATTATGACCACATTGTCATAGTTTTACTGAAGGCCGTGAAAAAAATTGAAAATGCATAGTTCCAGAGCCACTGTCGCATTAAAGAGTCTATCAAATACACTTATTGCAGTTTTATGCAATGTAAATCTTTTTCATGGTAATGGAGTAACAAACGTCTCAAAGAAAATAAAAGTTACATTTCACTAATTCATGTTTTGCACCACGAAATTATGTAAACTACTTACCTTTTTAGTATTTTTAAACTGTTCGTTCTTGGTTTGATCCACTGCTATATTTTTATTAAGAAATTTGATGATTTATAAGGTTCAAACTATAGGCTACAACATAATAAACATAGAAAAACACAATTATTTGTATGTTAACATTTTATTTATATTATGCTGTGAATATGATATCTCATTTATTGTACAATGAACTGCATTTACGATACTGTACCATTTGTATAGAGTCCGAGGATTAGGAAGAGCTGTATCAAATTCTTTAACAAAGTTATATGTGTTAGGGGAAAGAAAATTAATTGTTACCGGTACGTTTCCATCACACTGTTTCTTTTGCTTTTTACCTTAACATTTCATATGTCTCTTGAGCCAACAAAAGTCTTTGAAATGGAACGTGACATATCACAAAACTAGTGTTCAAACAAGATTTTCTGTTTCACAGTTTCCAACACATTTTTCAAATCACCCACTGATTTCACCACTCGCCATTTATACTGTTGCAATGTCTTATTCCCTTTTTGTACACAAAACGATCCTTTCCTTAACTTCCTTATTCTTTTTCGATAGAACCCGAATTTCATTTTCAGTATCACCTTCCAATGACATAACGGAGGTCCCAACTTCGTCTACAACTGTCACAGTAGAGAGAGGGAGAGAAAGATTTCAGCAAACTTCAATTTTACTCTTCTTCTTTCCTGAAAATAATAATTCATATAACATAACGATCCTACTTTATACACTATAGCGAATAGATATACCAATATTATTCTATCAGTGTAATGCTCATATAATTAACCTTTGGTTCTTCAGGGTGCAAATATATACAGCATAGCCCCCTTTCTGATACATATATGATAAGGTCGTGCGATCCATATCCTCCTCCCTGAAGTGACTGGAACAAATTGTGCTGCGACAACACGAGGTGTCCGAACAGCTTCAACCTCAGGATCCTTTCGAAAGCTGTAACACAAGTTAAATTTAAATATTGATAAACTACAGACGACAACAACTCCGGATATTTACGTATATAATGACATTAGTACCTCATACATACCCATGATAGGTTAGTCCAGGTAAGTTCTTGGACACTTTATTTCCTCTGTCATATAGCACACCTGATCGACATATTTCAATTTATCAAAATATTACTAAAAATTTAAAACAACACAACTACACCATGAAAAAACAATGATAGGTTAAATTAAGATGGCTACCGCGCGACACCTGCAACTATTTTCTATTCTGTACTCTTGGTTCGATTACACATTTCTCGGCGCTGTGTGTGGACAATGCTGTCTCGCCTCGCTCGCGCATTTCTTGGCACACATTTCATATTACACATCTCTCGGTATAGTGTGTAACCGGCCTAATACTGTGGTACTATATAGTGCACGGCGGCAGCAGATGTTCGATTTTTAACGTTTGAATGGAATGCCGCGGGCCGCCGCACTTACATTTTATTATTGTTCGATTGTTAGAATCGACGGTATTAAACAATAATAACGCTAATATGAATTTCATTTCAGAAACATTAAAGATTAAAAACAGCTAGTATTCCCGCTGAGCGTGATAATACAAAAACCGCTGAATTTGCATCACTACAGTGTGCCACACTCTCATCAGATGCATTTTGGGTATCAAGCAACTATTCTTTCAACTGTACGTATTCAAACGCATGAAAAAGTGAACGAAACGCGTTCAATTGTGCATGACTTTTTCCACTAAAAATGAGATCGCATGCAGCAATTGAAAGCTACCCATTGTTATTTCGTTCAAAAGTAGCATGTAGCGAGGAACTGAATGTTTTAAAAGGCCGTGAATAATCTGAGTTCTTTTTCTTGATTAAGTAAACTTTATTTTACATAAATAAGTACGTTATAGTTGTAATCAACTGGAATAAAAAAAGTGATAAAGAATAATACTGGTGACAGACTACAGTTGTGCACGGTCGACTCTAGAGTCCGTGACTGGTGTCAAAAACAGGGAAACTTTCATTCAGAAAGGAACACTGGAGGGAAGTGTCAAGTATGGCGACACTGTTTGTGATTGAATAGAGTCGCGTGGACTGGTGCGACTGGAATATTGAACATAACCATGAAAACGAAGGTAATATTGTATTTTGCATCATATATGATTTAAGAATAGTCTTTATATTCACATGAACATTCATGATTTCCAGTACTAAATCATTTTTATTTATTTCAAGAGCATTAATTAATTCAATCAAATTTTCATTGGTTACTACAGTATTTACCATGCTGTAATGTATTTATCATGTAGTTTGCGTGTTCCTTAAACAATTTAATTTCCCACTGTCAGATTACGGATAAACTAGCGCTGAGGTAGTTCCCGTCGTATTCCGTTTATACACCTTGCATTATAATATACGAATCTTTGACAGGTTATGTTTGGTTAAACTAACACACCAAACACGGGATTGACATGTGATTTAAGGTTCTTTATGGGTTAGATGGGTTAAATGAGGGAATAGCTAAGTGACATTAAGCCGAGGTATGTGACAAGGTTAGTAGTTGCGGGGATTATTTAGGTAAGTGATATGAGGCAGAGGAATTTTGTAGTGTAGGGGGATACCGAAATTACACCAAAATCCCTTATAAATTTAACGAAGCCACCGGCATAGCTCAGTCGGCTAAGGCACTTACTTGCTGATCCGGAGTTGCGCTCGGGGGTAGGTTCGATTCTCGCTGGTTGGGGTTTTCCTTAACCGTAAGGTGAATGTCAGGTAATCTATGGCGAATTCTCGGCCTCATCGCGCTGTCACCAATCCTATCGACGCTAAATAATCTAGTAGTCTATGCAGCGTCGTTAAATAACCAAAAACAAATATTTTCACTTCCGAAATCACCGGAACTATTCAGCGCTAGTTTAACCGATATTAATTCTGTACAAGAGTGCTACCATAGGAAGGCAAATTTTCAGTGGAGAATGTTTGAATTGAATGCATATTTGTAGTAGTTTATTACTGACAGGAAACAGTGACAACCAACGAATTTTGTTGTGGCAGAGCAGTTTCCTGTATTCTACATTATCAAATTCATAGAAATCCTTCAAAAGGGCTGTGTTAACAGAATAGTTAATTGAACACTTTTAGAACAACAGATTCAATATCTACTTCTAAAATTCTACTCCCTGTTGAATGCAATTGTTCATAATATGTGCTGGACAGTCAATGCCAATCAGTGATTTGTTTTCCAAATGGGAGTTCCTTTCTGGACAAACCTCCAAATATGGTATTACAGTTGTCGCCATCAAAAGAGGCACACTTGGAAGATATCTCAAATTTATGTAGTGTTTCTTCTACATATTTTCCAATAGTTTCAAATGTTTAATTTTATTTACTTTCAAATTCGATCAGTTTTGTCACCAAACCCTCTCTTTTCATATCAGAATAGTGTTGAATCAGAATTGGGAAAACCTTAGTAGGCCTAGCACAATCTAGAAGTGCGGAGAAATTACATGCCTAGTTACAGTTTCTGTTTTATTTTCACCATGGTTAATTTCGTAGCAACAACTTTGGAATCAGGAAAAATTGCCTTCGTTAATGACATGACAGTGAATGAAAATTACTACAGTGCATAACTGTACGAAAGGCAAAGATTCCATCTGAGGTTGCCACAGACTCATCACTTTTAGTTGCTGAAGTGAAGAAATCCGTAAGTTTACCCTGCAGAAACTTATTGTGCTTCTGGGAATTATTATGAGCTTCCAAGTCCTAGGCCCCTTTGTTCGCTACTGAAACATATGTTCCACCAACACTATGCATTCTATTTCTTTTTCATTCTTTCCTTGACGAAAGCACATTCCTATTTCTTAAGACAGATCTTCACTGAAGTTACACTTTCATTTTGGCATTAACACATTGCAAGAACACATGATTTCTTTCTCTAAATCCAAAATTATATTGGCGTCAGCCCTCAATTTTTCTTTTGTTATTGGTACATATAACTTGACTAGAAGCCAAGTACATAAATAAACCATGCCTACTTTTGGTAGCACTTTTGTATAGAAATAATGGAATAGGCTGTACAAGAATAATTTGATCCATATAATCTGTGATACCATTATTTTCAGAAGACAAGATACTTTTCAGATAACAAATCTGACTCTTTAAAGGAAGGTTCTACAAAACAAAATGAAAAAATTCTCAAAAAAGCTGAAAAAAGTAATAGATTGAAACATAAAAATGAAATTAAGAAATCCCAAAAGGATATTGAAGCTCTAGTAACAGTTGTGAAATTTAAGAACAAACCTTGGAGGGGTAGGAACTTTGAAGATTCCAAGTTGTCAGCTATCAAAGGTAGACCATGGAATACAAAGTTTAAACGAGTTCCAGTGCCAAAGGAGAAACTAGCCAGGTACAGTCGTGGAGAAGGCTTACATGGTGATGGAATACAGACAAGTTTCCACCAGAAAAAACTAAAGAAATATGAAGCCAACATCGAATTCTCTATAGAACAAGCAGCAAGAACAGAACTACTCCTATCAGAAGAGGGTGGGTAAGTAAAGTATTTTATTCTTTACTTTGCATGAGAATAATAAATTAATTAGTTCTAGATTAGTGTAGTAACTAGGCAAATAATTTTTAACTTGGTAGATTTTATGTCTTTCCTGTTTCAAGGCTTTAAATTAAGTTGTGGCAATTTTGATGACGTCAGTGTCATTCATATTAATTTCTTATACAAACTGTGGGGAAAAAATAACGGAAGTCCGACTGTTGTTACCTTTAAATCCTTTTACTGGACCCACAATGACTGTTTGGATTTAAATACATTTTAACTTTAATAGTTTGTGGACAATTATTTATTAGTACACCAATATCAGCCAATGTAGGAGCAGTGAGTGGCAAAATCCTTTTTCATAAGGCAGGCTATAGTAGCTGAGGGTATCATCATGTTTACCACGCATTATTCCCATACTTGTTGAGTGTGGGTAGGTGATCTTTTCCTCTGCTGAGGTATGTAAACGTGCTTGGCCTTAAGCCCTCCATGGGCTGTCTCATCATGGATTCATTTATTAATATAATAATATAAAATCTTAGGAATATATTTATGATTCAGAACTAGTTCTGAAAAAGGCTACCACTAACAAGCAAACATTCTGATGGGGGCAGATAAAAAAGTTAGATTTTTTCCTTCCACCATGTTAATAATGTCAAAAGAAGTGCTTATACAGATTTTGGCTACTCGACAGCAATTATGAGGCCGTCCAGAAAGTGATTTGCCCTGGAGCCATTTACAAAAAAAAAACACAATTGAAGACATTATTACAAAAACAGCCCTAGTCATTTTTAATGAAATTGAGTTAAGGACACATTTGCTACTATTTCAAATGTTTATAGACTCCAAAAACGACCCATGTTAGGTGCAGTAGCCACAAGGATGAACACCAGTTGTACAGAAACAGCTGACATGTGTTGCTCTATTTATTTTTATTGTTCTCCTGAAAAATAGCAATTTTGACAAGGGTTGTTTTTATAATAATGTCTTCAATTGCATGGAAATATTTATTAAAACAGATACAGTAATTGTTGCACTATTTGTCAACATATCCCCCACTGGAATTGAGACATTTGTCATATCATCGGATACATGTTTGTGTCCTTGTGTCATAGAAGTCAGCCGTCTGGGATCGGAACCAACATTTGACAGCCGTCTGCACCTCTATCGATCCCATGAAATGACAAATGTCTCATTTCCAGTGGGGAATATGTTAAAAAATAACTAAAAAATTTCTGTGTCTGTTTCAATAAATTTTTCCAATGAAATTGTGTTTTCTTTCTGTTAATGGCCCCTGGCAAACTTATTTTTTACAGTCTTCATAATTGTGGTTGAGTGGCCAAAATTTGTATAAGCTCTTCTTTTGATATTATTAACATGGTGAAAGAAAAAAAAATAACATTTTTATCTGCCCCATCAGAATGTTTGCTTGTATGCTGAAACTAGTTAACTAGGTATTTAAAAATTTAGTTTACATTTAACACATGAAAGTGATTATCATAAATATATTCCTAAGTGATATAATGTTAAAAGTGTGTATTCAAGATGTATAGTATAAAATCTTCTGGTAATTTACCAATCTTCTTCAAAAATATGATTAGACCAGTGGTTCTCAGCCTTTGGGAGACTGCAACCTGGTAAATTCTTTTTCTAAAAGACAAGGGCCCGGTCCCAACAGATTTAGTCGTAAATACTTTTCCAATTTTTTTAAAGTTTATACATTTAACTAACATAAGTATTAAACTGCCCATGTGTTCCTCACTTGAGTAAGAGGTATAATGCAATTGATTACACATGAGAGGTGAGGGGTTTGCTTTTTGGTGCCTGCGGATTGGCATATAAATATACTACTGACATTTTAAAACAATATGATATGACCAGAGGCGTATACTGGTTAAAGGGTTTGGGCTACCACTGACCCTATTATTACACAAAATATATCTAACAATTACTTTAATTTTAATTACTATGGTAAAACTAATAATACAAAATTATTACATTATGTTATATTATAAACTTTTTCTTTTGTAATTTCCTTGGGCTACCGCTGGTAGCCCCGGTAGCCCGCAAAATACGCCCCTGGATATGACATCCCAAGATATTAAAAATATTTGTTCAAATATCTTAAAGAAATCCATAGACATTTTACATAATCATTTATATAATGTTTAATTTTTAAACTTCCTAAATTGCATATTGTACTATTGCTATCTATTGTATTGATTTTTCTCTCTATTCCATATATGCATATTTTTTAAATTGTTTTCCGGACCTATATGATCATCTGTTATGATAGATGGATTGTTAATTAATTATGTATGACGTAATCTTAAGAGTATTAGTACACTATGAAAGCAGTGTGACTTATTGAAAATAATTTAATTAATTATCAGTCACTGGATTAATGAAATTTTGTAGCATGTTCTACTTCCTCATGCCAACATCATTATTCAACTTATGCTAATTTTCATTGACATATCCCTTTCTGACAACGTAAAACATAAAATTTATAACATTGATCATTGTGTTATTAAATTGGTTTTAATGATATTGGTTTGAAAAAGAAAAGGTACAGTAATGTAAAGAATTATTATGCATTGTAACTCACCACAGAAGTCAGCTGAGCAGGGGGAGCAGTAGAACGATGTCATCATGTTGGCGAAACATCACTTGTCACACATACACATGTTTTTAAATGCAGTGTATGTAATTTTATATATAAAATGTATGAATCTCTCAATTCTAAACACTAGTTCCAACACTAATTAATATAATGTATTTAAAAATGCAGCACATTAATACAGCAGTAATTATAAGTTATAGTGCTTAGTTTGTTTTTTATTATGCCTGAGAATTTGTAAGGTTTTAGCAGGCTACTGAGCCATTTGTTGCTCTTTTCTATGAGTTATCTTGTTAATTCTGGGATCAATAATTGAAGTGATAGCCAAGCAGATAGAGTAAGAAAGTTGCAGGCAGTTCCTATGTTTCGTTTTGACCACGGTCATGGCAGAAAATGCAGTTATAAATAAAAGATTAAATAAACAGTAACTAGTAAATAAAATAGCATATTTTTATTTATTGTGCAATTGAAGATTCTGTAAACATATTGCCTAATGTTGCTTTCAGATTTTTACAGCCAGACGAAGATGAAGTTTCAACTCAGTTCACACAACAACAAATTGCTTCTTCTGTTGACATAACTAGTGCTACAAAGCACTTTGATTTACATTTGATAGAGTTTGGACCATACAGGTAAATGTTTTGTGAAGGATTTTAGATAAGGGCGCAAATAGCCATAGTAGCTGACGCTCCCTTTTTAAACCCCACTAACTAACCATACAGGTAAATCATGTAAAACATTATTTTATTTTATTTTTCTGTATATAGGCCTATGTACAGATACGGAATTTAAATTTGGAGCGAGTCTTGATGGGAATCAACCTGTATGTAGGCAACAATTTCGCATGACTGTCCACAAGTAACATATATACAGGGGCTCTTGTTTACTGCATATGCGCAGTGTGTTGTAAGCGAAACTTACACAATAAGAGAGCTTCAAATTTTATTTCCATATCTGTACATATCCTTATGCAACAAACTTGTGCTTCCTTTAATTTTCATTGAATGAATGAAGAATTGGAGGAATTATGATGAGGAAATGAGTGTAACTCAAGAAAACTTGCCAAAACACTGTCCATGTCCATGACAAATTCTGCTGAAGCCCACCATGATTTGAGCCAATTATCCTGCTTGGAAAGTTGGTTTAGTCTTAGGTCTGCAATGGGAGGTCGCAAACAGAAAGCTCGATTTTATAATGAAACTCACACCAAGTAGAATAGCTTATTGAAGAATAGATTTTAAAATCCTTGGTAGACACACAGCCATTCCTCTTTCTCTGCAAAATAAAGATTTTTTATAACAATGAATTTAGGTTTCTTGACTGTGTAGCAACTGCAGCTAGTACTCCATCAGCAGATCTAGCTGAGTAGGTTACGTCACAGGCTAGTGTACATAAGGTTCCAGGTGGAAATCCTCTACTTTCATTTTCATTTGTTTTTACTGTTAAGTAATCTTTTTGCCATTTTATTTATTATATTCCTTTCTTGATTACCACATGTTTAAAACACTACTCGCATATACCTGATGGTTTTTGTTATGCTGGATGTTGCTGCTGTAGTGGCTGTTCTTTTGTATGTTTTGGAGTTCAGTTGAGCTGAAACGTTGATCTACTGAACACCATATTGCTGCAGTAGAAGTTGTTCATCAAAACAGAGTCCGTTACTGCTACACAGTGTGGGTTTCGACTGCAGTTTGATACACGTTATGCACCTAGTCACAATACCTACAGCATTACTACACTACAGCAGCGACATTCAGTGGGTATGATTTGTATTGCAGTGCAAAAACCGTCAGGTGTTTTTGACGCACCCTGTAGTATATTACGCAATGAGCCTATGATGGTAGTAATTAAGACAGGAGTATTTTTATGAAACGAGCATAAGCGAGTGTCAGTAATTTTCATGCAAGTGTCATAACTACCATTGCAGGCAAGATGCATACGACTTTTTGTTTGACCATAATTAAATGTCAAAGTTTTGAGTTTTTAGAAATATCTTACCTTGTTACTTCATTGATAATGAAATGGTGAACATGGCACGAGTGTGAGTGTCTTTTCAGTGTGTTCTCAAGTAGTGCAACAGATGACAGGCGTGTACGCTATATTTATTGATTTTTTCCGTGGTTTGTTATGGCGATTTTAACCTCAAAACAGAACACATTAAAAACACAGGAAATGAACTCCTTTTATTAGAATATTAAAATTAACATGAACAGAATTTATTTTATTTTAAATACATGTTGTCGATTGTGCAGTTTGTGAAATTTATCTGGGGAATGGCTCCCAGTGGAATGTTTGAAGTTGGATTAATATTTATTTGAGTGATTCGATCAATGTCACTTTCAAAACTCGTGTCTGTCATTTTGGATTGGTGCTCTCAAGGCTTGCAGGCTGTTGCACATACGATATTAATCAATATTGCATATGCTTAGTTGAGAATCGATAGTTGCAATAACATAATGAAAAGCAGTACTTTTATGTATGTCATTAAGATACAATTACATCACATGTAATGAACATATTATAGTATGATCGAGCAAGAAAAATATAAATGTGTTGGTAATACAAAAAAATGCTGCTGCTCCTTCTCCTCCTCCATCCCCCCCCCCCCTGTGCCGAGGCATTTGACAGTGAAGTCATTTGCCATCTTGCACTCCAGTATTTATGTACAATGTCATCTTCTTGTAGCCATGCATCTTCTGATGAGTTCCATGTTCATTTTTTCGTTTGCAACACACATTACACAGTCAGATGTATGGAAAATTTTTATCCTGTGCAGGTGGCTTACCAAACAATCATTACCTGTTAACAGTGCTGTAGTTGGGAAAAAATTTTAATTGGAACTCACCTTACAGTCTTTTTCAAAAGACTCCAAATTGCCTCATATGTACTTTCTTTCACTGGCTGTCGTTTCCTATATGCAGATTCATCTGCCATCTTGCAACCACGAATGTACATAAGGTTGTGGATTGAACTCTTGAAGTGGAGGACCAGCACTGCTTGCCTGTGAGACTAGGAGAACATTTCTCATCTTTGATATTATTTCATTCATTGTACTGAATGATCTTTTGCACTCTGATGTTGAAATTGGCAGAGTGTCGATTGTTTGTTTTAAAATTTTCAATTCATGTGTTTCAGTTTCACAGTCAGTAACAGATTAAGAAGTGACAAATAACTCTACTGCCATAAATGTTTCTTTCCTAAGGAGAGGGATTCGATCCGGTGCTGTGGATTGAACTTCTGCATAGCTCAATGGTTAGAACGTTTGGTACATAGAACCAAGGATCCGGATTCGACCCCTGGCACCAGAGCGAATTTTTCTCCTCTAATAATCTTTGGTTTTGAGTAAAATTATCGTTTTCGATTTCATAGTAATTTGTGTTTTTCAAATGGGGTTACGTACTGGTATGATAGTGGGGACACAAACAAATGTCTCACCCAAAAGTGGGCCACACCTTCAAAAAGATATGAAAACTTTTACACTTCAAGGTAAAGAGGACAGACTACAAAGAAGAAAACATTTTTTTATGTATTTGTATGTTTTCAGAATGAACTACAGTCGAAATGGTCGGTATCTACTTATAGGAGGTAAAAGAGGACATGTTGCTGCTATGGACTGGGTAACAAAGCGTCTTCTCTGTGAAGTTAATGTAATGGAGGCTATTTATGACGTAAGGTAAATAATGTTTCAGTTATGACGAGTATCTAAAGTTTTGTTGTTATTATTATTATTATTATTATTATTATTATTATTATTATTATTATTATTATTATTATTATTATTATTATTATGTGGATGCAGAATAGAACTGGTGGCAAGTTAGATCTCACCTTAAGGAATTCAGCCCCAAGGGCCTATTATCCTACCTTTTCAATATGAAAAGGCTGACGTTAATATCAGTCAGTTTCATAAACTTGGCCATGATTTATTGCGGTTAATTTCCGTACCCCAGACTTATTTATACTAAACATTTAATAATTAGCAAGGGACCATCGGTCTTTTACAAGGTATGTGACAAGATTAGTGGGTTAGTTGAGGGGATATCTAAGTGATGTAAGCCAAGGAATGTGTGAAAAGATTTCAGTGTTTTAAGATTCTCGGCCTCACATCACTTAGATATCCCCTCAGCTAACCCTTGTCATATATGTATCTTGTAAAAGACAGGCAGTCCCTTGCTAATTACCAACATTTGATATCATCTGAGATTTATTGAAAACATTACAAGATTACAAACTGGGTGGTCTCTTCTTCTGGTTCACAAAAACTAAACTGAGATTTCTATCAGAGAAATTCGTCATGTACAGTAATTTTATTTCCTAACTGTAAACTCAGTCTGTCTTTTTCAGGGCCAACATCTGATTAGTGATGTCTTTAGAAGGTTTTTGAATAATTCTCTTCCTGTGTCTTACCGAGACATCTAGGTGTGAGCATGCTCTGCCTTCACCCATTGCAGAGAACATCACCTTGAAATCCTTCAAACTGGCAGAAATATATGTAGTCGTTTAGTCATTCCCTCTCCTCCCCATAGATTTGGCAGTGAGAAGTGAAAATGGAAAATTTGTTTATATCGTTTCAGATGGCTACATGTAGAAACAATGTTTGCAGTAGCACAGAAGCAATGGGTGTATATGTATGATAATGAAGGAATTGAACTTCACTGCATCAAGAAACTGAATAGTGTTCTTCGTATGGAGTTCCTGCCTTATCACTTCCTACTCGCAACTGCTGTATGATTTAGTTTATTTCAACTTAATTTTAAGTATATTGATAGCAGACAGAAAAACCTACTGTGTAATAGTTCATAAGACAGAATGAGTGTTACTGCAACTTTATTTGCTTTCTTGCCATATACAAATAATAAAGAATTGGTGCCAACTCGAGGAATTTCCATGGATATTTGCTCCATAGTGTTTGTAAAATGGGTATCGTGGAGTTGGTCTTCTGAGAAAGATGGTATAATGCAGCAATTTCTCATTCTTACTACACTGACGACACAGATGATTATGTGTATATGTATGTATTTATTCACACTGCAAATGGGTAAATACCTGGTGGCATTGTAACTAATTACACTCAATAATGACAGTTAATAATAATACTAATAATAATGAATAGTAATAATAATAATAATAATAATGAGCATCCCAAATTAAATGAAGCACGATCACTTAAAATAACATTTAAAGTAAATTTAATTTGTAACTTAACCTTAAGTTCGAACTAAAACCCACGAGTATGATATGTTCATACATGCACAAGTACTTTTCAGCACTACACTCATTTCGCTGTCAACTCACTCACTGCGACACATTTCACTGTTCAAATACTTTGCACTATAAACTATAAAACTTCACAGACACAAACACATTTCACTTACACAACACACTTCTTCATTAATACAACACTTCAAATAACAAAACATCAATTACACCCTTTAAATAGTATGTATAATATACTACCATCTATTAGTAAAGTCCTTAAGCTTATTTTTAAATACATTTTTGGTTATTGGTAAAGCATTTAGTAAGTCTGCAGGTAAAGCATTCCAGTCCCTGATAGTACGATTGAGGAAAGAAAACTTTCCAGTGTCCGTCCTCTGTCTCCTTTCCCTCAATTTATGTGAGTGGTCATTTCTTGAAGAGTAATTTGGCGGCTGCAACCTATTTTTTATTTCTCTCCAGGCAGGCTCACCTCTGTATGTTTTGAACAGTGCGCATAATCGAATTCGCGTTCGCCTGTCCGTGAGTGTGTCCCATTTTAATGTTGAATTATTACGACAACACTTGAGAGCCCGTTTTTTAATCTTTTCCAATGTCTTAATATGTTCTAATCTGTAAGGATTCCATTACAGGACCAACTAGTGACTTATATCCAATCTCTTTGGATTTATCATTCTTTACCCTCATCTTAAAGTGCAATGCTCTCCATGCTTTTCCCACTTTGTCAGTAATATGTTCCCCTCAGCCAAGATCGTTGCTAAATGTTATTCCTAGGTATTTACATTTGAAGAGTACACGGGAATAACGATCAAGGTCCATTTTAGAAAGTTTCGAGAAAAACGAATTTTAAAGTTTAAGCACTTAATACTTTGTTATGTGTGTATTTAATAGAAATTGACGTAGTTGAATGTCAAGAACGATTATTTCTTATTATTAGCTAGACCACATGATAGTACTTCCTTTCCACTATAAGATGGCATTATTAACTCAATTTCGATTTTTGATGGACCTTGATCGTTTTTCCCGTGTACCTTTCATTTGTTAACTTCCAGAATGGTTTCCACCCCTATGAGTAAAGATGCCCAGTTTTCGCAAATGACTTTTTTTACGGAATTCAGAGAGTTAAATTTTTATAGGTGTGAATAAAACTCGTTCTGTAGACATGTTTTATGATCGCGATTGCTCACAAATTTGCTCGTTTTTCCCGCTTTTGCGAATTTGGCAATTTTTTTGCATTAAACAGGATTTTTTTATGAATATCACTAAATCCTACATTCATCAGTCACAAAATTCCATTATTTTATTTTCGACAATGAAACATTCAAAATAAGTACGACATTATCTGTAATAGATTTGTCTTTCATGTTTTATCATGTGGAAAGCATGGCTGCTCAGCTGTGAAAAATGAAAATTTGTGTTTTGCATGCACAGTGCTTAGCTTCATTATACACAAAACGACAAGAAGAAAGAGTAACACTATGACGTCTAAGGAATACTGTATTTTGATAATTTGACAGCCAAGCAACCTATCAAATGAACAAACAGGCAAATATTTTTGATATTCACATAACACTTTTCTCCTCTAGTGTTTAATCGACCTTATTAACATTGGTTTGCTCATCAAGGTTAACTTCATACTTTTTTTTTGTAGAGCGAAGAAGGTTATCTGAGTTGGCTCGATATTTCTATAGGCCAAATGGTGTCACAATTCAATAGTAAAATGGGACGATTGAATCTAATGACGCTGAATCCATACAATGCTGTTGTAGCTCTTGGCCATCCACAAGGTAAAACATATTTCATACTTATAACAACTATATATATATATATATATATATTTATTTATTTATTTATTTATTTATTTATTCATTCATTCATTTATGATAGATATGCCATAATATTTGTATGCTGTATGAGCTGGTATAATATTGTATTGTATTTATAGAGTGTAATTTTTAATTTATTTATTTCACTCCATTTTTTCATAAATATAAACTTAACTCGCATGAGAGCAGAACAAGTCACTCAGTCTAATTTTGCTGACAGGAAAATGACGAAAACAGTAATCTTACCTTTTGTTGTAGTTTTATGAGCTAGACAGTGATCATGGCTCTGTCTTGTTTCGTTTGTATTTTATTTATTTTTTTAACATTTATAACAAATATATCTTGCCTATATTTTTGTGAATCACTTATGAGTGCCCATTTGCTACACCTTAACGTTGGATTTTTTCGCACATTGCTGGTTCACCTCTTTTTACTTGCAAACCTTCCATGTGTTTTCTCTTCCCCAGCCCCACCTCACACATCAATATAAAAGCATTCTGGAGCTTCCTCAAAATCTGAGTTGTACTAGAAAGTTCCATAGAGTATAAAAAGGGGTTGCTCACCGAAAGTTCAACTACTTTGTGCCTAGCCACCAGTCCAGAGAGTATTCTTGTCTGCCTGTAACAAACCTTCTAGTCACATTCACTTTCTGAGGAGAAGAAAGTTCGCCCTTCCCTAAGCCTCTAATCTACCTTAATGTTCCAGAAGTGTATCCAGGCACTTCCTGTATCTTTCCCCTGCTAATAACCCTATTTCCTTCTCTTAACCCAACAATTCTCTGCTAATTCAAACATTTCCAATATACAATTTTGATTTCTTAGACTAATCTGGTTTACCTGAATCCTTGCTTCAGCTTCCATTTCATACATAGGCGGAGAGAGAACTGTTTCCTTGGGGGGCAAAGCAAAACCATAGAATCCTCATATAACGGGGTTATGGGGGACATCATTTACCTCCTCCTCCCATTATAGCTGTACAGCACAGTATAATACAATATATCTTTTTTTTTAGTAGGTTATTTTACGATGCTTTATCAGCATCTTAGGTTATTTAGCATCTGAATAAGATGAAAGTGATAATAGCAGTAAAATAAGTCCGGGGTCCAGCACTGATAGTTACCCAGCATTTGCTCATATTGGGTTGAGGGAAAACCCCAGAAAAAACCTCAACCAGGTAACTTGTCCCAACCAGGATTCGAACCCGGGCCACCTGGTTTTGCCGCCAGACGTGCTGTTACTCCACAGGTGTGGACTACAGTATATCGGAATATGATCATTTAATAAAGGTATTTTCGGAAGGCATGTTTCTTACGATGTTTCGGACTGAATTGTATAGGGTTTGGACTGTAGATGTACTACAAATTATAATAGGGCATAATTTAAAACAACCCTCTCTTTTTCTCTCTTGTACAGAAACACATATACATAAATAAAACTACGTAACATTACTATAATTTTTATATTAAGCTTTCCTGAAAATATCATATGAAATTTAAACTCTTATTATTTTATTTAGTCTCGTCTTTAAGTTTACACATTATACCAGGATCACTTTTCTTTTTTCTGCATTGTTGTGCAGAATGTTATTCATATTTCTCTAAGTGGAGGCCTGAACACCTGCAGACTTCTAACACATGAGTATAGGTTGTTACAAAAGAAACATTACAGTGCTTCCATTCCTCAAATGAGCTATAGACATTCTTATACATTCAAAAATTTAAAATAAATATTATAGTCCAGACACATGATTTGAAGACATTAATTCGTCAATTTAAGCACAGAAACTGAATCATAAACAAAAGCAAAAGAGATCTTTTGAATTCAATATTTTCTAATGTTAATAAATAAAAAGAGTTCAGACAAGTTTGGGGGGGGGGCAGTGCCTCCCCATAACTCCGCTTATGATTTCATACCTTTTACAGTTGGCCATCACATGAAATTATACTCTATATGAGTGTTTATAACAGGTGAGCCCCCCTTTCGCAGTAGGCAGTGGCAAAGTGATTACATTCCATATGACGATCTATAATAGGAGTTATGTCCCCTTTTACAGTCAGCCATTGCAAATCATTAACATTCCGACTGAGGGTCAGTGGTAGAAATGCAGAAGTGCCCCGGCATCTTTCATGCCATATTTTGACAATATTCTTGTCTCTTCCATATTTAACGTTCAAGACTAATTTTTTAAGCATATTTCTATTTCTATCCAGCACTCCCATTTCCTTTACTACATGAACCAGTAATCATTCATCACAGTATATTAATAAACCATTGTTTACATCTCTCTCTACACCAAACCCCTAGCCTTCTTGTCATGATCGATTCCTGTTTTTCCTCATCACCTCAGTGACCACAGAGGGATGCATGGCAGGGTCACCATAATATCTTGTTTATAGGGTCTGAATTTTTTTCTTTCAGGTATTGTGAGCATGTGGAGTCCAAATGTCAGAGAACCACTGTGTAAAATGTTGTGTCACCAACATCCATTGCAAGGCCTCGCTATTGATTCTCAGGGAAAGTAAGTGAATGAATCATGCTTATTTCTGTGCAGTATATATGAGTGTCATTAAAAAAGTAATGGCCCACATTTTTTCTCAGAATATGTTTAATGAAAATTGTTATAGTCTGGTGACAATGTAAATGAATGTTTTTCTTCACTGCTATTTGTTTTTACAAAGTCTCCATCACATTGTATAGCCTTACACCACTGCAGAACAAGTGCAGGTGCTTTTACATCCCTGGTTTATCAGATACCCTAGGTTATCAAGGCATGTCACCATGTTCCAGCAATAGTAGTATTACATTTTCGATAACTAATCAACCTTAACTTCTCACATGTTCCAATTTCAAAATTATTTCACTTCTTTGCAATTAAGTCAATTCTACTGCCATCATTTCCCTTTTAAAAAATCTGCACGTAATACTCATATTTCACTTTCAAATCTAAATACATTAATGTATTTGTAATGTAATGTGTACTATGTATTTATATCCGTCTTTTTTATGTCGTATGTATGAAACTTCCATGTAATATGTCAGTTTTGTGATAAATATATATGTAATTTCTATGTAATATTTTTTTGTATGTCATATGTGTGTAATTTTATGTACTATGTATTTTTTTTCCTGTCGTGTGTACATTAGCTATGTACTCGTAATATGTCTGTTTTTATGCAATATGTTTCTTTTTTGTGTCTGTTTAATTTCTGTTTAACATTCTTAATTATTATTATTATTATTACTATTATTATTAAATATCTACTTCTTTATATATAATATGTTTTATGTCATATGTATGTAATTTAATGTAATACATCTGTAATAATATATATGTTTCTGTGTGTAATAGATTCTACATATTTAGATACTGGCATGTACTTGCATGTGATATAATTGTCTGTCTGTTATAAGTTATATGTATTCGTTAATAACATTTGTGTATGACTTGAGGCTTTCCCGGCGTTTGATGTAGAATAACTCTTCTCGGGTTCTCAGCCAGGTGAGTTGGAGATTAGCTAATCTCCAACTCACCTGGCTGAGAACCCGAGAAGAGTTATTCAACATTTGTGTACTTATTTGTATCTGAAATGTATATAATTATAACCCTAATATACCTTATTGTAAAATAGTGTTAAATAAATTTGGATATTCAGAAAAAAAAATCTGTATTATATAATTAGCTTCCTTAGAAGACAGTAAATTTAGTTTATTGTGTTTGTGTTCATCTTATTCCAGGTATATGGCAACTTCTTCTGTGGACAGAAGTCTGAAGATCTGGGATGTTCGAAACCTGGAAGGCCCACTTCAAGAATATAAGTTGCATGCTGTTGCATCCAACCTTGCATTCAGTCAGAGAGGCTTATTGGCTGTTGGAATGGGCAATGTTGTAGAGGTATAATAAGAATATCTATTGAGCATTTCATTGCATCCTTAGCTTTCCTTTGAAGTCTGTCATATTTTAATAATTTAATAGTATTGCAGCTGCTCTTACAACTTGATGTGTATATTCATTTGATAGATACGGTATTTACTCACATATAAGAACTCTTTTTTTTTTTCTTCTTCCTTTTTCGATTTTCAGTACCAAAAATATTGAGGAAGGTTAACATGTGCATATCTTAAAAAAAAAAAAATTAGTAGGGAATCAAAACTATAAAATAACTGATAAATATACAACATCCCTGAACATATATTGCAAGACAATTAATTTATTATAATAAAAAAAATATAGACCATAACCTATACCAGTAGCATAAGAGAAAATTATGTAGAGATGTCATTGTGAATGCCTTGTTTTTACATGAAATATTTTCAGTCATCTTGCCACAGAACTCCAAATGGTGAGAATCATAGACTGATTGTATTATTATTATTATTATTATTATTATTATTATTATTATTATTATTAATATTATTATTATTATTATTATTGTTGTTGTTGTTGTCGTCGTCGTCGTCGTCGTCATCGTCATTGATCATATTGTTCAAAGAAGTGTATCATTATCAGATGATAGACAACATTAAGATACAAGGTGTCCCATTTATCTTGTGCACCTATTATACCTTTTTTTATTTGGATAGGTATTGGAATTTTTGTTTTTGAGCTTTATGTTAGAATGAGGGGCTAACTTGAGTGTGAAGATTTGGTGCATGTAACTACATTATGGTACAAGATACACGTGACGTCATCAATTTTTCAAATAGCACTACATATTTTAATCATGTTACATTGATTACATACATTAAGACGAGTTCAAAAAACGTACTTCCAATGTGATATTATTATGCTTTGAGAGTCACAGAAGATGTTCCAAATGGTGACCATTCACATTAATGCACATTCGAAGGTATTCCCTGAAAGACTGTATGACTGCCCTGCATGTTGCTGGCCAAATGGACACACAAGCCTGTCGAATCCGTTGCTGCATGTCATCTGGTGTTGTCAGAATGTTCTGGTACACACTGTCCTTTACAGTTCCTTCCCCACAGGAAGAAGCCGAGTGGCGACAGGGTCCGGAGAACGTGCAGGCCCCTGTACGTGGATTGTGGTGTCGACAGTTGTGGTTTGTTTGCATGTTAAGACAGCAAACACACAACACACGACGTGTACGGACGTCAGTCGTCTTTCGTTTTGTGTAAGTTAATGCACAAGATGAATGGGGGCACCACAACAAACGGCACATTCTGATGTCATTCATTTTGCATTTTGTTGTTATTGATTGGGAAGGTGACATTGTGATACAATTTTGAACTCGTCTTAATGTGTGTAATCAATGTAACATGATTAAAATATGTAGTGCTATTTGAAAAATTGATGATGTCACGTGTATCTTGTACCATAATGTAGTTACATGTACCAAATCTCTATACTCACGTTAGCCCCTCGTACTAACATAACTCTCAAAAACAAAAATTCCAATACCTGTCCAAACAAAAAAGTTATAATAAATGCACAAGATAAATGGGACATCCTGTATAGCGGTATGGATCATGTACAGAGTTTAAGGGGAAAACAGAAAATTGGGAAGATTGGAGATTGCTGAGATTGCTATGTTTACAGTGAAAGACCTGTCCTTCGGCAGAAAACTGAGTGAATGAAATGAAAGTGAAAGTTTCATTATGTTTATTTTAATATGTATTGCTTTAGAAGAATGCTTTGAATAGCAAGGATTATTCACTATTACTGTATTTACTCACGTAATAGACACACTTTTTTCATGATTTTTGTTGCGTATTATATGCAGGGGAAAATTTTTAGGAAAAAAATCATAATTACCTGACATACCACGTAATAAATCACAGCTGGTTTCTACATTGGTCATTCGAGTAATATTGAAAATGATCGATTGTGTAACTTCGAGAGCATCAATATATCGAACTCTTACAAGCAGTAATAATGTAAAGTGCGAAACATATGAAATGAATAAAAAATGTAGTTAGCATGACCTAAAACTGAATACAAATAAAGCAAAAACTGGGTATACTTTGTGAAGGTAACACTGTCACTGTTCTTATTTTAATCACTATCGGTACTAGTTTAGCATCACTGTCATCCTCTACTGCAGCATCACTTCCATCATACTCTACTGCATATCACTTTGATCATCGTCATTCTCACACAGATAGCAATTGAAAATATAATGCGTCCATTATGCAGGTATTTTTTTCCCCTACACATTACTGTCAAAAATTGGGGTGCGTACATTAAGCGATAACATCTATTAAATCTATTACGCAAGTAAATACAGTGATTAGTCAGGTGAACTGGCCCTAGCGAGTGTTCCTTGATTTTTTTAATAAATCAACATGACTAGCCCACTGTTGTGTTTGAGTTAATAGGTGTTAATTTTTAGGTTTATAGAGATTGCTGTGTGAAACCTGCTGTTCGACCATATTTGAAACATAAGATGAGTAAGAGGATAGGAAACCTACAATTCTGTCCTTATGAGGATGTTTTGGGTGTTGCAACAGGAGGTGGCTTCACTAGTTTAATCATTCCAGGCAAGTAATACAAGTACTCGAATGACTTTCTTTTGTCTCATCACATCATCATTTCCATCCACATTCACAAGAAATTAGTACAATAGCAAACTGATATCAGTACCTAGAAGATTAAGTCAATTTAGTGACGATAACTTTTATTTTGTTAACAATTACGTAGCATAATCATTTTAAAATAAGTTTTTAGTGCTCAAACCAACACTGCTTTTATTTTATTTTATTCCCCCTCCCCCAATAAATTACATTTCATTTTATATTATTATATCAACAAGACAAAGAATGCCATTAATAAATGTGGACAATACCATGAAAAAACATAAATAAAGAAATAAAATGTTCTTAATATTTCTTGAAGCTGAAAATAGTGCACACAACAGTCAAGGCAGAATGTTGATATCTGTGAATTCATTTCATGCTTAGATATGAATATTTGTTCCTTATCAGTATAATGCCTTAATATGAGGCGCATCCAGAAAGTAAGTTTCCCGATTTTTTCCCCTTGAAAGTAAACGTAATTAGCCGTGTCAATTGCGCATGCGTAACAGATCTATGACGTATTAATCCTATGCCAGCCGGACAGGTCCCGCCTGGTGCCAGTAGCGTGGCAGCAGTGGTCCGAAATGGAAGCTCTTATTCTTCTCCCGCCACCTGCGAGGTTCAGTCGGTGATAAAGTTCTTTAATGCACAAACCATTGCACCAATTGAAATTCATCAGCAGCTCTGTCAGGTCTATGGGCCGAACATCATGAGTAAGCAGATGGTGCGTCGCTGGTGTAGGTAGTTTTCCAAAGGTCGTCAAAGTGTCCATGATGAAGAGCGCAGTGGGCGACCGTCCCTCATCAATGATGATCGTGTTGAGCTGGTGCGGCAGTGCATCATGGAGAACCGTCACTTCACGATTACGGAGCTAAGCAGCCATTTTCCACAGATATCGCGATCCTTGTTGCATGAGATTGTCACTAAGCACCTGCTGTTCAAAAAAGTGTGTGCCAGGTGGGTGCCAAAAAACCTGACACCCGAACACAAAATGCAACATTTAGGAGCAGCACTGACATTTCTACAACGGTATCACGATGATGGCGACTAGTTCCTCGACAGGATCGTCACGGGCGATGAGACTTGGATTTCGCACTTCACCCTGGAAACCAAGCAGCAGTCAATGCATTGGCGGCATAGTGGATCTCCGGTCAGGACGAAATTCAAACAGACGCTGTCGGTACGGAAAGTGATGTGCACGGTGTTCTGGGACAGGAAGGACATTCTGCTCATTGACTTCCTTCCAAGAGGTGAAACAATGAACGCTGACCGTTACTGTGAAACACTGCGAAAATTGCGACGTGCCATTCAAAACAAGAGGCGTGCAGGTGTTGTGCTCCTCCATGACAATGCTCGTCCACATACAGCTCAGCGCACAGCAGCTGTTTTGACGGAATTTGGCTGGGAGTTGTTTGATCATCCACCCTACAGTCCTGATCTTGCTCCCAGCGATTTTCACGTTTTCTTGCACCTCAATAAATTCCTGTCCTCTGGTGAGCATTTTGGCAATGACGAAGAGCTAAAGACGTCTGTCACACACTGGTTCCATTCACAGGCGGCAAAGTTCTACGACAGAGGGATACAAAAGTTGATCCCACGATATGACAAGTGTCTCAATTCTGATGGTGGCTATGTTGAAAAATAGCTGAAACATTGCTGTACCTGTTGCCAATAAATGTTTTCCTGAAAGTGTGTGTTCTTTTTTTTTTTTTAATAGGGAAACTTACTTTCTGGATGAGCCTCGTATGTTCTCATATATGGAAGCCTGACATGCTGTCGTGAGTGTCATTCCACATGTCTGTCTTGAGAAAAATAAAAAGGTCCAGTCCATCACTTTGGAGTAGAGTGGTCAACATGTTTGATTGCAAAACCAGTGGGCCCAAGGTCAAATCGTGGTTGGTACAAATTGCCTGGTTGAGGTTTTTTCCAGGGTTTTCTCTCAATTCATTATGAGCAAATGCTGGGTAACTGGTGCTGGACCCTGGGCTCATTTCACTAACATTATCACCTTCATCCTCATCCATCCTGCATACTATCATACCTATGTCATCCTACTGTATGGGACTAAGAGAATCCGACCAAATGTGTACCCCAACTTCAGAACAAGATTCTCCATAATTGTCAAAAAGTGGGAACACAAATGACTATACACCAATATGTGCAAATATGTTAGCAAAAAAAAAGTACATGTATGTATGTATGCCTTAAAAGGAAGAATATTTATTGAAGTATTAAGGCAGTCATATTCTTGTATTTTAAAAATGTCTCTTAATTTACATCTCTTCATTTTGCAGTACAGTAAAACCTGTATTAAATGACCACTGCTGGTTCCATGAAAAATTGGTCTTTCAGAGGGGTGGTCTCTCAATAGGGGAAGTTATTTTACACAAATAATGGATTACGGCGTTTCTGTGTTAATCAAATAAAAACATATAAAATATTGCTAACAATAAAAGATTGAAATCAGAACTTTATTTCTTATTTTACGTTATTTTTCCAATTTTCTCCTTCAATTCCCTTCACAAAATCATAAATTGAACTCTGCTCAACTTTTTTACATTTCCTTTTTATGCTTAACTTTTTTACATTTTCTTTTTACAATCTCATTTTCAAAACTATTCATTAACATGTTAAGATGTTCATGTATATGTTATCTATTCATACAGTCTTTCAGTGGTGCTGATTGTTGAGTTAATTTAATATTACGTAAGGCTTGTTCTAGTCACAGTTTTTCGGGTTGAAATTATCTCTTGACTTCATTCTCGTCATCTGTGGGTTGATCACCGAATTTGTTTCCAATAAATACATTTGAATGAATTTACGAATACATAACTCAATTGAACAAAATTCCAAACCTGTTCCAAACATTTGTGATCGATTTCTGTAAAATGTATCAATCAATGTTCCCATCATTTCAGTGTGGAACTTAGGGCTCTCAGAAAACTCCTCCATCTGACTCTGTTCCTGGCAAGCTCATTGATGTCTCCCCACGTTCTTTGTTTTAAGATCAAATGTCATCATTATAGAATCCGTCCATTTTATGCTATTAAGATTTCAAAATTCACTTAATTTAAGGTGAATAGGTGATTAGCTTATTGCACCTAATTCTGGAGTTGAAGCTGCCAACTTTTAGCATCCAGACCTGCTTCTAGATGTACTGAGATTGGGTTGGGCATTTCCTGCCTAAACCCATATGATTTGGTTATATCACCAATACTTGGTCCCTGGTGGAACTTTTGTCACTGATTAACAGTGTCAACCCCCAATGACAAGAATGCATCCACCAGGAATTGCCCAGGTGTTTAGTTACAGTGTACAAAGTATAGAACACCATTTTAGTGTTTGCAGGAGTACATTGCAATCACTTGTGTATATCGATATCTCAATTGAAATTAAGCTTGCAGAAATGTTACTGTGCATTTGCATATGAAAATTGTAAATTTAATTACAGTGCTTAGAAATATGTTGTTATGATTTTGTGAAAATATTTTGTGTTTGCAAACATCTGTTGTTAGTGTATACGAGTATGTTTGCTAATAGTAAATTTAATGAACATTAATAATATGTAAATATAATGTAGTTAAGTAACTTAAGAGTATGCATTTTTAGATCATGTGAATGTGATCAGAAATAATAGACTTTTGGGTATTTCACCGTGTCCTGGGACTGAACATTTCAGAATTACATGAATTGATGCTGGATCTTATGTGTAGTTCTGAAACATTGGAAATGTTAAGTTCCAAGATACAGTTGAATACCCAAAAGTCTATTTCTGACCTAAGAGTGTTTCAGTTTCTAGTCTCTGCACTTTTTTCTTTTAAGAAAAACCTGCATTTAAGAAAAAAATATTTAGTCCTCCAGAAATTCGTTAAAAGAGGGGGGGTTTTACTCTATATGTTATTTCTTTGTTCAATTACAGGAAGTGGTGAACCAAATTATGATGCTCTGGAGAGCAATCCCTTCCAGACCAAACAACAGAGAAGAGAGGCTGAAGTAAAAGCATTGTTAGACAAGGTAGGAATTCTTACACAGTTTGAAAACTGTGAAGTGTACTAATTTACTTTTTGTATATAGTGAAAGATCATGTAATCTTCTTAAAAATTTACACTGCTTTGAACTATAAAGAGCTTAAAATGATGTAATAAAGAGTGGTGTGATTTAGTTAGGCCATACATAGTAGGAGTTGAATATTGATTGTTAGGCAACTTTGTGCAAATTATACAGTGTATCCAGCTTTTCATTATTTCATTACTTCAAAAGTATTTTTGATATTTACACTCAGTTTGCTTCTATGGGTAGGGTAACTCAAAATGTTTTTACATACCTAATACACCTTGATATGTGCATCATTAGAGGCGCGGCAGACGTCCAATCTGTATTCCATCTCTCTCCATGTGTTTTGCAGCATTGCAGGTGTAACATTTGCGACAGGCGCAACAATGCGATGGTGCAGATCTGGTTGTGTTTGTTAACCTTGCCGGAAGTGTAGAATGGCTTGTCTTCAGGTTTGATTTGATGACGACTCTGAAGTTTGTATGCCTATAGGTGCAACCTTTTATGGACAACATTGTGCACTGTCGAACGAATAAATTTAGCTCCCTACTTGCTCGTCAGATTGATTTACGGGGGCTCCGCTGGAAAGACGTACGGATCAATTCGACATCAGCCACTGGAACAGCACGCTTGGTGTGGTGGCCTGACTTTGAAACCAAACTCCCAGTTTCACGAAGCCATCTGTCCCATTTATTGATGATGGAACATCGTCAGTTGGTCGCAGTTGATATTCACGCCGAAATCGACGTTGTACCTGCGTAACAGATTTCAACTCCGCGAGAGAAAGCACACAGAATGCCTTTTGCTGTGGAGTCCACATGGTTACTGATGCTAATTGACTATTTCCGCGAACGACGTAGTTTGCGCATGTGATGTACACTCCCACCATGCAAACACAGGAAACATTTTGAGTTACCCTACCCATAGAAGCAAACCGAGTGTAAATATCAACAATACTTTTCAAGTAATAAAATAATGAAATGTTATACGTTTAAGCCGGACACAGTGTATGTTGCACAATTTTGTCTCATTTTTAGCACTTTCATTTTATGTACAGTGGACACAAGATATCTCCGACCCTGCCCTACATCACAGACAAGGGAGGGTGAGATAAGGAGGAACAAACAAGTGATATTGTTGCTCTGATTGTTATGTGTGCATGTTAAAACTTAAAACGTACATTACTCGCTGCTCTATATGTTGCTCCTTCCAGTGAAGTAAATAGTCTGACAGTGAGCAGATGTTTTTAATTTCAAATGTATGAAGAACTTGTTTATGTACTAATAATTTTGCTACAACTAACCGTATCTCTCTTCCCAAGAATCAAAATCGTTATTGTAACACTTGTCAGGCTTGGAGATGTCTTGTGACCACTGTATATTGCACGATATTTTGTGTAAAGTTTTTGTTGTGTAAGAAATACATTTGATGAATATAATGTAAGTTTTCAGCATGAGTTCATAGTTTGTTCCTTTCTTTATAGATTCAACCTGAATTCATAACATTGGATCCAACAGTAATTACTGATGTAGATATTCCAACCCTGAAGGATAAAGTGGAAGCTAAAAAGAAGCTGCTAGTAAGTTGTAATTTTAATATATGCACTGTCTGCAATAAAATGAAATTTCGTTCAAGAATAATGTAGCTGTGACTTGCATAAAGATAATATGGTTAAATATTTGCATGACATGTTCAATTTGTACTGTGAACTGTTTACTATTTTCTCTAAATATTATGTTTATTGCAGTTCGTGAAACCACCAAAGATTGATTTCCAGCCTCGCAATAAAAGTGGTAAAAAGAAAGGTGCTGTGAAAGCAGCACAGACAAAGAAAATTGTCCAGGAAGAACATAGAAAGGTGAGTACATTAACATGGATATTTTTGAAAAGATTCATCTTGTAAACATCTGTGTACCAAATAATTTGTAGGCCGAACAGTTATGTTCAAATAAGTGTAAAGATATGATCACACGTCGCTACTTTTGCAGCGCTGCATTACAAAAATCTGCACAACTCTCATACTGCGACGTATGAACAACAGTGCAACCCGAAAAATAGCAGCTGCCGAACCTGCTGCCCGCTACTTTTTCATGCTGTGTGCAGGGTTCTCAGGGTTGCAGCCGCAGCATTTTTGATATCAGTTTTTTTTTTTTAACTTTTGCTGTGGTTGCGACCATTGTTGCCATCCAAATGTGCCAACGATACTTTTATTATTTGGATATATTTTAATGTTAGATGTGATGAAAATAAATGATTTGTAACAGTTACTAAATGTACAACACAGTCAGAGTATATTTGCTGATGATGCAATTCATTTTTTAAATTTTCCTTAATGTAGCTTCAAACAGGAGGGTTGGCAACATTGATTATGTGAATATGCTGTTGGTTATCATTTACGTATATAGGCGTTTTTAATAGCTTTATAGTAAAAATAATGCCAATTTCTGAATATTACTTAGGACAAAAGCGATTATTCTTCAGAATGGTGTGTCGTGAAATCTGGAATTCAACAAGGATCAGTTCTCGGACCTTTACTCTTCATGATGTATATTAATGACGTGACTAATATGATAAAACACTGCAGATACCATATGTATGCTGACGACTTGCAAATTTATTTGCATTTCCACCCTGACGAGACTAGTGACGCAGTAAACAAAATAAACGAAGACTGAATTCGATTTCACTGTGGGCACACAAATTTGTATTAAGGCTAAATCCAGAGAAATCGCAAGCAATCGTAATGGGACATAATCGTCTACGAAGCACTCTTGATAGTAGTACTATACCACATATAATATTGAATGGGATTATTGTTAAATACAGTGAAACAGTTTAAAATCTTGGCATTTTTATGGATAGCGATCTAAATTGGAACACTCAAGTAACACACATTTGCAAAAAAATATTTTCTCAACTTCACTCCTTGTTCCATATGAAAGAATTTCTACCACTTAGTCTAAAAAAGAATCTTATTCAGACGCTTGTAATGCCCCATTTTGATTATTGCGATACCTTGCTAACTAATGTAAGTTCACTCTTAGCTGAGAGACTACAACGTGTTCATAATGTGTGCATACAATTCATCTGCAATGCTCGTAAATTTGACCATAAAACACCTTCCCTCCAGTTACTTTCATGGGTGCGTCTGAAGGAACGAAGACCAATACATTCACTGTCTCTTCTGTTTAGAACCATGCATACTTCTACTCCGAATTATCTGTTATCGCGCTTTCAATTTTTTACAACTCTTCGAAACCGACATCAAGCACTTCTTTCTATCCCTCATCATAGAACGTCTTTATACTCATCTTCTATACTGTAGAAATACCTCGCCTCTGGAATTCGTTACCTAATGACGTCAGGGACTGCCGAACTTTATCACAATTCAAAATTAATTTGGAAAATTTTGTCTTAGTTAATGTTTTTAGGTATTGCTAGAAGTATTGATTTGTGTTTCTTTTTTCTTTTTCTTAATCTAGATTAAAATTGTAAGTTTCTTGTTTATGTTAGTTAATTAGTTAGGATACAATTAATTATGATACTTAATCACTCATTTAAAGTTTGTGTGACTGCAACCTGTGTATATTTTTGTGTGGCTTTACTTTGTTTATAGTGTTTTTTTCTCTCTCTCTTTATTTTTTGTGTAGCTTTAATTTGTATATAGTGTATTTTTTTCTGTTTATTTCTATTATTGTATTTGTATTCCTGGTGTTGTGGAAGAGAAGGCCTGATGGCCTTAACTACGCCAGAATAAATAGAATAAATAAATAAATGAATAATAAATGCCTAATAAATGCCTAAAAAAAAAGCAAATAATAGATAAGTAAGCTATCGCATGAGTTTCATAATAATGCGAACATAACCACGAAATGTATATTGAGAAGTCAACATGGAGCTGGAAACCTGCAGCTAGACTGTAGCTGCAAAAGTAGCACCTTGTATGTGAACAGACTCGCAACCTCCAGTTGCAACTTTTGCAACACTTGGGTTGCGCAGCTGTAGTACAAAAGTTGCACAGCAAAAGTAGCGACGTGTGACCATACCTTAAAATTAGTTTAAACAGTTTAATAGCTGTTCCATGTTATTTAATCCCCTGTATTAAATTTTGTCGATAAAAACTGATTAATTATAAATTTTCGATTGAAATCCAAGTGGAATACTCTTATCCATCGTTCTCATTACTACTGATATATTATGTAATGACCAGACAGTAGATTTTCGGTTCCGATACTGAATATTAGGTATACATCAGTTGCAGTGAGGCCATTGAACTCATGCTCTCTGCATACACCACGGAACATGACATCTTATTGCTGTGCAGGGACTGAAAATCCGCTATCTGGTAATGACTGAAGTATTGTATACTTCGTCATCAAGAATACAATAATCATACAGAGTATTTAATAGCTTTCAAGGCTGTCAGAGTGCAATTCTTTACTGTGAAAGCTCAGGCATAATAATTGCAGAGTGAAATAGACACTGAATCACACCAGTCAGGTTTAGAATTTGTTACTGAGTTGACATGTTACTCACTTGTTGTTAAAATTGTTATCATTATGCGTAAGTTCACTGTTAGTTATGCCACAACATTAGTATAGTCTACAACAAAGAGTTCTTCTGTACTACAGTGGCGTATACTGGTTAAAGGGTTTGGGCTACCACTGACCCTATTATTACACAAAATATATTTTAAAATCCCTATAATAAAATTCCTTACATATTTATGTGAATTCCAGACGTCTTTATTGGGACGAAAATACGTTGATGACTTCGTCCTTGAAATTACAGTTGGGCCACTTGCAAAGTTTCTGTAGAAATGACTTTTCAATGGATATTAGTGCCAAGCCGGATAAACGTTCTTGTGTATGAGTTGATCTACAGTAGGATTTTATTCTCTTCAACGCAGAAAATGTTCTTTCTACCGATGCTGACGTAGCTGGTATTGTCACAATTAATGTTGCCAATTTGAGGACTTCAGGAATAACTTGGTTCAGCTGGTTTTCATATATGGCAGATAATATTTCATGGATAGGTTTGTTCGAAAAATCAAAGACTTCTGCTGAATATATTACACTTAATTCATTTTTCAAACATACTTGATCAAAGTGACTGTTATAGGACTGAAATAATTTGTTTAGTGCCTCATTCGGGAAGTTTTCTCTATAAGCAGAAAATTTTGAGAATCTAGAAGATGTGTGAACTGAAGCTTTCCATAATCAGAAAATCTATCAGTAATTTCCATGTGCATACGATCTAGTATGCTGTAGTACAGCTGCCTGTATTTCAATTCATCATCTCCTTTTCTTCGCTTTAATGGTGGTTCCATTGTATTGGCTAAAGAATTTTCATTTTCCATATTACTCCATATGGACGGAAACCCACTACGTCTGAACTCAGATATAGTATTTTTTTTTTAACTTTGATACCTCTTGCAAGTAGTATGCTATGTCTAGACTTTTTGTCTGAAGAATATTGTAGAGCACATCTGTATGTGCGAACACTCTAGCATAGACTTCAAGAAGAAATATATTCTGAAACTGTGTGAAAAAATTCAAATATCCTCGAGCCTGCACATTTACAGCATCATCCTAGTTTTCTTCAGAGTCATTACAAATGATATTTTTAAAGACAGCAGTCCGTTTTTCTCTGTATTCCTTTACTGTATTTACAAGCCGAGATGTAAAATTCAATCTAGTTGGTGCTACTTTTGGGAGTTTCTTGTTCATAAATTCCTTCAGTTTTCTGATCTTTTAGGAGATGATGGGAAAAATGCAGCTAAACCCGACAGTGTTTTGAAAAAAATGCGGCATTCTGGAATGGATGAAGTAGTTTGTTGCAAAACTAAATTGAGAACATGGCTGTAACAATGGACAAATAGTGCTTGAGGATACTTTTCTTGAACTTTTGTTTTTAAGCCATTAATATTTCCCACCATAACTGAAGCACCATCGTATGTCTGCGCAATTAACTTATTGCCGACATTGTATTCTGCTATAACACCTTCCACATGCTGAAACAAAGCAGCAGCAGTTTTGTCCAAACTGACATTTGTGAATCCTATAAACCATTCTTGAACATTGGCAGTACTGTCGACGTATCTTAAAACAGTGGACAATTGACTCTGATTAGAGCAGTAACTTGTTTCATCAACAACAATGGCCACAAAAGGTTTTATGTTCTTTATCATAACCCCACTTATAGCAAATATTAAGTCATTGTGAATTGCGAGAGAAGTACCACGAAATACTGTTCAACTCTCAAGATGATTGGCCAGTAAATGGTCAAATTCACTTAAGGAACTTAAATATTCAATATAATTTCCTATATTGTCTGATTCCACACTCTCGTTATGACCCCGAAAAGCTAATTCTTGTTTTCCTAGAAAGCAGACTGCGTTAATAAGATGCAGTAAAATCTCCCGATTTTTTTTTCACAAGAGCATTGTGTTGGTTGATGTGTAGAGCTTTTTGCTTATCTAGCTGTAAATCAATTCTTGTCTTCCCAAAGTTTGCAAAGTTCATGCTACTACAAATATGAGCTTTTGATTTGTCGTATTCTAGGACTGCTTTTCGAAGGGAGTTCATATTAGAAAACCCCTCTTTTGACCACACATTAGTTTCGCGGCTAAATAACAAACATGACCAGCAAAATAGTTTAGACAGTTTAGAAGTACCACACAACCAATTCCACTTACCATATGATGTTGAAGTGAAATGGCGTGTGTACTCTCGCTGTTTTTCTTTTACGTCCATGGACAAATTTAACTCAGGAGTTGGTCTTTCCATTTTCACAATTTCAACTTTCTCGTTGTTATGTACGATGGTTAAAAGGCACTTTTAATAAGCCTTCTATTACACAGTCATTTTCAACACAAACCTCTCCAGAAACTTGTTCTGCCATATTCTTCACAATATCACTTAATTGGGAAATTAAAAACTTAATAATTCACAATTAATATAACTCTTAGACACTCGAACAAATCACAGATTTAAAATAATGCACTGCAAGAACACAATCACATTCAATTGCTAGCGTACTAAGCGTATTGCTGTTTCGCGCCTTCGAAGAAACCGATCACGAGAGCGCCAACTCACCCGCCTACACTATACGATAGAAACAGTAGGGAGCAGGGGGGATGGGCAGTTGTGCTACAGGACAGCGTGCACGGTACGGTCACAGGCTACCTCACGTAGCAAGCGGTTTCTCCAGCGATGCTGCCTTGACAACTTGTTTCTTTTCGAGAGCAGAGAGCGCATATAAATCTAACAATTACTTTAATTTTAATTACTATGGTAAAACTAATAATACAAAATTATTCCATTATGTTATATTATAAACTTTTTCTTTTGTAATTTCCTTGGGCTACCGCCGGTAGCCCCGGTAGTCCGCAAAATACGCCCCTGCTGTACTATACATATTAAAAACAAACTCGTGCAAAAAAAATAGTAAAGTGAAGAAAATATTCTGGCAGGCAATCCTGTTCCAGTAAGGAAACTGTTTGTAATCTTATTAAAAGTTATGGCAAACAGAATCTCTTAATGACAAAATATCTGTTACCAGAAGCAGAGTTCTATGGAACTAATATTAGGAAATAAGTGAATAACAGAACATACAGTCAACTCTGGGTATAGTGAACCTGGTTATAGTGAACCTAAATCGTTGGTCCCAACCTGCATACATTATAAAGTACATTAATATTTCCGTTTATAATGAACCTTCACTTCGGTTATAGTGAACCTAAAACTAGAACTTTTCCAAGAAAATGTAATTTTAAAATGGCCAAAATGGTAATTTAGGAAACCCTTTCGCCTATAAACTTTCAAGAATATGTTCAGAACAAAATCTCAAACCTTCTACATGTTATGTGCATTGAAAGACAGCTTCCTGCTTGAAACATGTTAAAGAGAATAGTGTATGCAGTGAGGGAGAAAGGAAGGATTAGTTCTGACTCCTTTGAAAGAGGTTATTCGAAGAATAGGAAGAGAAAGTGTTTTCTTTTGTAAATGGGAGTAGAGTAATGACCAAAGAGTAAATACAAGAAGGATTAGTGTATAATGGTCCTCAACCCTTCCTCCCGCATCTTTATAAAAGTGAACCTGGGCAAATTCCAAGGCCGAGTACACAGTAGCATACCTCTAGTGGGAAGAGGTGCGAAATCGGCCAGTGCATACTACCTACATGATTAGATTAAATTCAAGTTTCTAACTGTGAACATCAGAATGTCGAAGCGTAAAGTGTTTAAGTTGGAAGATAAAGCGAACATTATTACTGATATTGAACGTGGTCTGTCCCAAGTGGACATTAATATTGTATGTATAGCAACGTCAATAGTATAAAAACAAACCCTTCAGTTTTAGTGAACCTCGGATATAGTGAATGAAATATGCTGGTCCGCAGAGGTTCACTATAACCGAAGTTGGCTGACTCCAAAAAATCTCTCTGTTGGCTTGCTCAGGAAACAGACGTTTCAAAATCCTCAACAAGAATTGTCATTGTACTGCTTAAATTAAAGCCTCATGGGGGAAGAAATTTTCTCATGAAATTTTATGGGACAGGTGTCTACCCAGCATTGTGATGCACTTGGGGAGCTATGATAGGTAATGAAATCCAATTGTGAAAACCAGCTATAATGGCTGGAGAGATCATTGTGCTAACCACACAATACCTCCATTCTGGTTGGATGATCGTCCACCTCTGCTTAGGCATGTGAACATGAGGCCAGCAGCCGGCTGGTCGGTCTGGACCCTTCAAGGGCTGTGGTGCCACGGATTATTATTATTATTATTATTATTATTATTATTATTATTATTATTATTATTATTATTATTATTAAATAAAGTGGTTCACGAATTACTACTGCATTATCACGTGAGTAGAGTCCAATTTAGTAACTTGATGATAGAGAGAGTTGCTGTTAGGAGATCGGATCCTGAATGAATCATATTTCCAGATGAAGCATGGTTCGAATTACATGGCCAAAACAATTGGTACTGGAGCACAGAAAACTCTCAGCTTGTGCGTTGAATTTCACTGCATATGAAAAGACTGGTGTGTGGTGCAGTTTGAATGCAAACAGAACATTGAAAGTACGAGTACGACCTATTTTCGAACAACTAATAGGTATTGAATGCAGCAGTCATTCTTTCATTTGAATTCTGCTACTGCACACACTGCTTACGAATCACTATATCTTATTTCAGAAATTTTTGAGGATAGAGTTATCAACACTGGGTTGTGCCCCCCTTGTAGCCCCAATCTTACTCTGTAATTTTTATATGTGGGGAACTTAAAAGGAAAAGTTTATTATAAGATAACTCTCACACAATAGAGGAACTAAAAGAAAGTATCAGTCAAGAAATGCTTTAATCATACCTGAGGAATTTTCTACACAGATGTCAAGAATATGTCTCTGTTGAGGGATATAATTTTCAACAATTCTTGTATCTAGTGCTCATTATTATCAGTTTTAAAAATCACTTTATGCTTTCAGTAACAAAAAGGTTACATTGGGCACTATTATTAGCAGCAACATTAGCTCTCTTTTCCCAGTTGCAAGACGAGATACAGCACAGGCACAGAATAGAGTCTAACTACACTGAATGCTACTAGTTGCTCTGTATGTTATTCTACCCAATTGAAACACACTGCTATTGTTTACCATATTCGTTCGTGTATGTTAAAAAGAAAAGCTAGAAACAAGAATTCTTTATGTAAGCAAAATGTTTCGATAATACATTAAAATACACAGTGATTACGATCTTCATTTTGCACATCTGAATGAAAGTTATCCAGTAATAAGATGTTGACGCCTTCTATGCTTTATGTTGGTAAAAAAAAATGTAAAATTAATAATTGTTATTTAAAAATATTATGTAATGCAATTTCTCTAAATATTTTCAAAATTGTGATTTGTGGAATTGTAAATTTAATATAAAGATAATGCAGGAGAGATGTGCTGTTGCTGCTGATGATGGTATTATTATTATTATTATAATTATTTAGTTATACTACTTTATTAAATGTATATGTTTATTTTGCAGGACTTCGTGAAATCTATGAAACAGACAGGTATAGATGATATTACTACTTCAGGAGATGGTGAGAGTTCTAAGATATCAGTACAAAATGAACATTATAATGTACTAGACAGGTTCAAGCCAAAAAAGAAGAAAAAGAATTAGTAAGAATATTATTGATGCTGAATAAATATCACGTTATAAGCATTGATATGCTATGTAACTTGGTGACATAAACAAGCTGATAAATGTAAACTTGATTCTGTTGGCAGAAAAACAATAATTGTAAACTGTATATCAATATTATATTTTGTACAGTATTTTTATTAATAAAACAAATATCTCTACTTCGCGTGAAATGAGAGCACTTTGCTGTTAGGTTAATTGTTTTTACTGCTGTTTTTCCCTCTATGTTTCAGACTCTCATCATCTACTTCGTTTCATCTGTCTGTCTGTCCATCCGTCGGTCCATCTGACTATTTCCGATCAAGGAGCTGTTTTCAGATATACTAGATGTTATACAGTATTTATACCCTCCTATCTTTCCTTTCTTACTTTCAGTCATGCTTCCGTAAATCTGTTATAACTTATAAATCTTTCATTTGTCATTAGTATGCACCCAAAATATCTTTATTATAATGTTACAAAGAGGCTAATAAGAATATTACCGAAAAATTTGTAATGTGATCTACTGAAACTGTCATTTAAAAGTTTTACTATTTTTTATAATAATTATTTTGCCCGGGTGGTGACGGGATTTTTCTCATCGCCAAACTTCCAGAACAGCCCCGAGGTTCACTCAGCCCCCTGTAAAATTGAGTACCGGTCTTTCCCAGGGGTAAAAGGTGGTCAGAGCATGGTGCCGACCACACCACCTCATTCTAGTGCAGAGGTCACGGAAAGCATGAGGCTCTACTTCCATGGCACCCAAGTGCCTTCATGGCATGTGAAGGGATACCTTTAAAACACTAACATGTTTTTTTTTCTAACTTAGTGCTATGAAGTTTAAGTTAATTCTAACTTTATGTAACTGCGTTTTATCACATACGAATTGTTTCACTTGTTAATGTCTGTGATTTGTGAAAAATGTGCAGTGAGACACAAACAAGCACTTTATAGAATCATAAGGTTGCCATATGCCACAGATTTCACGGACAGTCGATTTTATAGTGTAAGAAGAAAGTTCGTGATATTGAATGCAGTCACACATAAATCTGGAACATTGCAATAATTTGTGAATAGTATCGAAATTATACTCAAGTGGATGTAAGAACTGTCTTGCGAACTGAATAAGAGACTTCTCTTTGACCAGATGATCAAATTGAAATCTTTCCTATCGGAGAGCAAAGAGGAAAGTTCTAAAGATATGCTTTCACACAAAATGTGGATGAATTTTTTTTTATCACAGCTGTGTTTCTGCGGAGCAGTACTCAGAATTGCTAAAGATTGTAGAATTTTATTTCTCTGTACCAGGGCATAGTACCAATATTGAAAGAGTATTTTCTTTGATGAATGTTCAATAGACAGAAGAGAACAGGTTACCACTTAGGTCACTCAATGCAATTCTGCAGATACAGTCTAATATGAAAAATTTAAATTACAGTGAATTTCACAAGGTTATTCAGAAACAGACAGACTTCATTTCTTCTGTTCACAGTTCTGAGAAATATGAGTGGTGCTGTGGTGGTGGTGATACACAGACTTGACTAGGCTGCTACTGAAGCAAATAGTAATAATGTAATACCAATGGCAAATAAGAAGGTGATAGATAAAATAAGTGTATTATTACTGAGCGTCCATATTAAAGTAAATAAGCTATTCTAGCTCATAGATGTCACTAGTGCTGAGAAGCGTGGGTCACTTAGTTCATCAGAGACTATTCTTAATGCACCATGAGTGGTGGATCTACATTACACTTGTAATGGATGATGATGATATCTCTTGTTGCTTGCCCAATAGAAGTTATAAATTCAGGGTGGAACTGGATTTGAACCTGGGCTTCCCAACTTATAATCCCAATGCGTTAGCACTGAGCCACTGTAGTGATTAAAAAAGTTCGAAAATGGTTTTATGAAAATTTTTTTACTCTACTGCAAATTCTTTCAAAGTGAAAATGAAATACAGTGAAACCTCTCCTTATGGACACTCCTCATATACGTAATATAGAAATATAGAAATAATGATACATTTAACTCTCATTTACGGACACTCTCAGACATGGACAGCTGTTCACAGCCCTAAAGCTTGCTTTACCTCCTGGACTGCAGACAGAACTTGGATTTCAAGACATAATATGTTACAAAAATTGAAAATTTAGTTTTGAGAATTGTACAAAAATTCCTTAACATGAAAGAAGACAATAAGGATCTCGAAGGCAACCACTAGTCCAGCCACCTACCCCTTGTTAGCTGGAAGCAGGTGGATAACAAAGTCATAAAATGTAACCTGTCTGATGGGTCTAAGGCTTCTGTGATCATGAAATTGTATTCGACACATGATAGGGTTAGTAGAATTATTCTCTTCATTTCAATCAGTTGTTCTGTTTCGAGAGACATGGCACCTGAACATAAAGGTTAAGTGAAAACTGTAAATTATAGTACTGCATAACTGTAGACCTAAAATAAAATTGCATGGCATAGTACTGTACATATTTTCCTTTTTTGGTCTTATCTACTGTAATTCAAAGTTGCAAAGAATTTACTGTAGTATACTATATTTAGAATTAAACTACAGTAATACATTTCATTTAAAGTGTGAAAGGATACATAATGCATATTATAAATTTACTCTTAGGTTTGGTAGCCTCCCTCCCAATAAAGGACACCTCCCAGATGCAGACAGACTGTTACGTCCCTTCGATGTCCGTAAATGAGAGGTTTCACTCTAAAGAGTTTGTAACTTGTGTGATCACGCCTAATAATGCCACCTCCTCTTGTTACGGGCGTGAGAGCACCAAAGTTGTGTATAAAATTAGCCATGGTATGCAGACTCTCAGTAATATCTCGGCATCAAGAGTAGTTACAGACATGTGGGATCACTTGATTTGTAATCGTGTGTTCTGCAATATTAAAGTGATAATAGACACATATAATACACTGAGTGAACCATAATGAAAAATTAATTGCGAGTTGGGCCTTATTTTTGGATTGTTGCTACATATGAAGAGAAAATATGTTGCAAGTCCTACATTAATTACTTATATTACATAGACCCATATTCTCCATTTGTAAACCGAAACAGAAATAAAACATTCAAATAAATACAACTGTAGTTTAATTCCCGAAACTGGGTGATATACATAGCTATTTTTGATACAGCACAGGACTGCTTTGTTTTTATTGAATAACATTATTCTAAGGTCATAGGATGAAACAGTCAGATTTTCGCGTAACACTATTGCAATTCAGTCTTTGGATGCTAATAAGCAGGACTAGGATTTTTACAGCCAATATATGATTCAAACCTGGTTAAGTGGAAGAGAAGGCCTTATAGCCTTAAACTCTGCCAAACAAAATAAACCTATTACTACTCTACAATAACCATAACAACTGCAAGCTTGTGATGTCATGCACAGATAAATTTGTCAACAGAAAGCAGTCTCCCAGAATATACGAAACTTTATAAGAAAAGAAAATGTGAAGAAATGTTTCAATATTTTTTTTTATTTTACTCGTATATATGTATGTATGTATGTATCCATCCAATGCCTACCCACTTCACTTTACGTGATTCGGGTTCCGCATATTGCGGATTGATGGCAGGACTCTGACTCATTTTCTAGTTGCACATTGCTTTGGCAAAAGAAGGATAGTAATGGCAAAGGGAGCTTTTAATAGAAAAAGGAGCATTTTCTGCGGACTTCTGGAAAAAGAACTGAGGAAGATACTTAGTAAAGTGCTTTGTATGGAGTCTGGCATTGTATGGGGCAGAAACGTGGACATTACGACGAAATGAAGAGAAACGAATAGATGCATTTTAAATGTGGATATGGAGAGGAATGAAGCTTGTGAAGTGGATAGACAGACAGAATAAGAAATGAACTTGTGTTGGAAAGAATGGGTGAAGAAAGAATGATGCTGAAACTGATCAGAAAGAGAAAAAGGAATTGGTTGGGTCACTGACTGAGAAGAAACTGCCTACTGAAGGATGCACTGGAAGGAATGGTGAACGGGAGAAGAGTTCGGAATAGAAGAAGATATCAGATGAGAGACGATATTAAGATATGTGGATCATACGCGGAGACAAAGAGGAAGGCAGAAAATATGAAAGACTGGAGGATGCTGGGTTTGCAGTGAAAGATCTGCCATTTGGGAGAACACTATGAATGAATCGCTTCGGCAGGTCTCACTGTACCAAGGTGAAGTTCTAATAAAAAACTAATGAATTTAACATTATTCAATGTTAATTCTGGAACCAAGGTTTTGTGCAAAAAATATTTTGGTCCAGAGAAAATATCGGTACTCTCCTTCATTCGCATTCGCTAATTTTTTTTTTTCGAGTCTTATTTCCATAGTTGAATGGTATTGAATTTCTGGAGTGGGGTACTACGACCTAGCATCACAGTCTAGTATATACAGTCACGAAACTCAATACGTAGTAAATATGCATACATAGATACTTGCTAACCACTAGGAGCGCTAATATCGCCTCATTACAGACAATGCGAAATAGTACCGGCTCAGTCTTTCGTTCCTAGCACCCTCACAACTCAAGCTTCGTGACTATATATACTAGACTGTGCTGGCATGACATTTAAAGTTAGACGTATTTCCAAACCCGTACCAGCTGACTACGCCAAAGTTCTGCATCTTAACGCAATAAAATGAAGATTCATAACTATCATTGGGTCGACAATATTTTCAACTTATATTTTAAAACTTAAATTCCATTAAGAAACCGAATATCCACTTTGGTCCTTAAATGCTGGAGAACCAAATAAGAAAGAATTTTACTAGGCCTATAGGTAACAAATACTTTATGGTGCGAAGAGGCTTTGTTGGTACCCTATTGCCTCCATTTCACGTGATATTTTAGTTATGTTGTTTAATAGGTTTAAAAAGAATGGGCGAGAGTGTTTTTAAATTACGCGCCATTAGTGCTGCCACCTTTAAAACAGAAACTTGCGTGGGAAATGTGGCTGTCACAATTATTTTGTTCATATTTAATCATAATTGGAGTTGCATCTCTACATTGTCACTAATGTAACTTTCATTTCATAATGAAAGTAGAAGAGAAAGTCCTTTTTGCGCCACGTAAATAATTGTCTTTACTCTCTGAAAATCGTGACGTGTACGTCAATTTCAATTTAGTTTCATAATTGGCCACATAAACTAGCGCTGCATATGTTTTCAGAGTGTGAACTCTGAGCCGCCTTCAAATGATATTCTACGTATTGATGTGTTGAAAAATTCTTTTTGTTTCACATTTTAAAACATATTTCAAAATGGTTTTGATGACTATGATTGCAAGGATAGCCGACGGCTTGCCGTTAGCAGCAACAATGCAAGAAGATGAACAGGTTAGAGTTCAGAATATTAATTTCTATATGTGAATGGTTGTATAGTGACAGTGCTGTTTTATTACATATTGAATGTTGGTGTAATGGAATTTGTTCAATATGTTTGTTTCAGTCTGGCAAAAGTATTCTGGAATACCAAAATCAAGCTAAAATGTTATTTCGTAAACTCAATACTTTGAGTCCATCTCGGTGCAGTATAGAAACTGGGCCGTATTTATTTCAGTGAGTACATGACTATTCTTCGCTTTCCCTATTCTTTTGTGTTTTTACATTAATTTAAACACTTAAATAGAGCGTAATGTTCATCTACAGACATGAAAAACTGTTATGTGAGTAGTCTATATACTGTAACCTAATTACGTAAAACTGTGCACTTTTTGTACCCTAATTACGTTTAAATGGAATTTAGAAATGTAGTCTGATGTGTCAGTTTTATGCAATGAGCTTTGTATTCAGAGCGAGTTTCTGCAGTTATTTTCTCTGTAACATTTATGTTTTAGTGGTTTAATACAAATTAAGTGAACATTTTTACACATCTATTTTGCTTTCAGGAATCTGTTTATTCCTTTCCAAAGTACAAAGCACAATTTAAATGTTACATATTGAGCTCAAATAGGGTTTGCATTTTGAGTTACGAAATAGAAGGTGTACTTTCATAACTTTGACTGGCCTTTATCATCTAAGAAAAATATAGTTATTATAATTTTATCAACATTCACCACTTTTCCGTTACTTCGTGCTGACAAGTAGCCATACTGTCAGTGGCAAAATCAGGTAGGATTTGAGTTGAAAATTGATTTACAGCGTCTCATTTGCAGTGATAAAAGTGTGTAATATTCGTTCAGTGGGGCCGGTGGATACTCTACCTTGTCCGTTTTTTTTTTTTTTTTACTACAAGTTTCAGACAAGGGACCATACAGAATTTTCTGATGATCTCACTTAACATGTTCACATTCATGGTTACTTATTTTGAAGTTTGCTGTAACTTACGCACTGATAATGATAATATAAAGTTAGTGTATGGATTGTAATACCACAGTCTAGTATATACAGTACAGTCACGAAGCTCAATACGTAGTAAATATGCATCCATAGATAGTTGCTAACCACTAGGATCGCTACTATCGCCTCATCACAGACAATGCGAAATAGTACTGGCACATTCTATTGTTCCTAGTAAAGGTAAAGGTAAAGGTATCCCCGTAACATGCCATGAAGGCACTTGGGGGACATGGAGGTAGAGCCCCATGCTTTTCATGACCTCGGCACTAGAATGAGGTGGTGTGGTCGGCACCACACTCTGACCGCTTTTTACCCCCGGGAAAGGCCTGGTACTCAATTTTAGTATTGCTCCTAGTACCCTCAACAACTCAAGCTTCGTGGCTGTATATCAGGGGCGTATTTTGCGGACTACTGGGGCTACCGGCGGTAGCCCAAGAACATTACAAAAGAAAAAGTTTATAATATAGGCCTAACATAATGTAATAATTTTGTATTATTAGTTTTACCATAGTAATTAAAATTAAAGTAATTGTTAGATTTATATGCGCTCTCTGCTCTCGAAAAGAAACAAGTTGTCAAGGCGGCATCGCTGGAGAAACCGCTTGCTACGTGAGGTAGCCTGTGACCGTTCCACTCTCGCTGTCCTTCGCACAACTGCCCATCTCCCGCTCCCTACTGTTTCTATCGTATAGTGTAGGCGTGTGAGTTGCCGCTCTCGTGATCGGTTTCTTCGCAGGCGCGAAGCAACAATACGCTTAGTACGCTAGCTCTGAATGTGATTGTGTTCTTGCAGTGCAGTATTTTAAATCTGTGATTTGTTCGAGTGTCTAAGAGTTATATTAATTGTGAATTATTAAGTTTTTAATTTCCCAATTAAGTGATATTGTGAAAAATATGGCAGAACAAGTTTCTGGAGAGGTTTGTGTTGAAAATGACTGTGTAATAGAAGGCTTATTAAAAGTGCCTTTTAACCATCGTACATAACAACGAGAAAGTTGAAATTGTGAAAATGGAAAAACCAACTCCTGAGTTAAATTTGTCCATGGACGTAAAAGAAAAACAGCGTGAGTACACACGCCATTTCACTTCAACATCATATGGTAAGTGGAATTGGTTGTGTGGTAGTTCTAAACTGTCTAAACTATTTTGCTGGCCATGTTTGTTATTTAGCCGCGAAACTAATGTGTGGTCAAAAGAGGGGTTTTCTAATATGAACTCCCTTCGAACGGCAGTCCTAGAATACGACAAATCAAAAGCTCATATTTGTAGTAGCATGAACTTTGCAAACTTTGGAAAGACAAGAATTGATTTACAGCTAGATAAGCAAAAAGCTCTACACATCAACCAACACAATGCTCTTGTGAAAAAAAAAATCTGGAGATTTTACTGCGTCTTATTAACGCAGTCTGCTTTCAAGGAAAACAAGAATTGGCTTTTCGGGGTCATAACGAGAGTGTGGAATCAGACAATATAGGAAATTATATTGAATATTTAAGTTCCTTAAGTAAATTTGACCATTTACTGGCCAATCATCTTGAGAGTTCAACAGTATTTCGTGGTACTTCTCCCGCAATTCAGAATGACTTAATATTTGCTATAATTGGGGTTATGATAAAGAACATAAAACCTTTTGTGGCCATTGTTGTTGATGAAATAAGTTACTGCTCTAATCAGAGTCAATTGTCCACTGTTTTAAGATACGTCGACAGTACTGCCAATGTTCAAGAATGGTTTATAGGATTCACAAATGTCAGTTTGTACAAAACTGCTGCTGCTTTGTTTCAGCATGTGGAAGGTGTTACAGCAGACTACAATGTCGGCAGTATGATATATGATATGATATATATTTCTTCACAGCACTTCTTTACATGTAATGGTGTACCTCACATTTCTGTATCCGGTGCCACCATTAATATATTATTACAATAACACATTATGTCGGCAATAAGTTAATTGCACAGACATACGATGGTGCTTCAGTTATGGCGGGAAATATTAATGGCTTGAAAACAAAAGTTCAAGAAAAGTATCCTCAAGCACTATTTGTCCATTGTTACAGCCATGTTCTCAATTTAGTTTTGCAACAAACTACTTCATCCATTCCAGAATGCCGCATTTTTTTCAAAACACTGTCGGGTTTAGCTGCATTTTTCTCATCATCTCCTAAAAGATCAGAAAACTCGAGGAATTTATGAACAAGAAACTCCCAAAAGTAGCACCAACTAGATTGAGTTTTACATCTCGGCTTGTAAATACAGTAAATGAATACAGAGAAAAACGGACTGCTGTCTTTAAAAATATCATTTGTAATGACTCTGAAGAAAACTGGGATGATGCTGTAATTGTGCAGGCTCAAGGATATTAGAATTTTTTCACACAGTTTCAGAATATATTTCTTCTTGAAGTCTATGCTAGAGTGTTCGCACATACAGATGTGCTCTACAATATTTTTCAGACAAAAAGTCTAGACATAGCATACTACTTGCAAGAGGTATCAAAGTTAAAAAAATACTATATCCGAGTTCAGACGTAGTGGGTTTCCGTCCATATGGAGTAATATGGAAAATGAAAATTCTTCAGCCAATACAATGGAACCACCATTAAAGCGAAGAAAAGGAGATGATGAATTGAAATACAGGCAGCTGTACTACACAGGTTTAACTGTTTGTTATTCTTTTCGTTTATTTTATTATACTTTGTGTGGTGATTTTAATATATTAAGTATATATAATATAGGTGAATCTGATTAATTTTGCTTATATATATAAACAATATATATATACCTTGACCTCCAAAATATTCTCTCCAACCAGAATCAAATACTAGATCGTATGCACATGGAAATTACTGACAGATTTTCTGATTATGGAAAGCTTCAGTTCACACATCTTCTAGATTCTCAAAAATTTTCTGCTTATAGAGAAAACTTCCCGAATGAGGCAGTAAACAAATTATTTCAGTCCTATAACAGTCACTTTGATCAAATACGTTTGAAAAATGAATTAAGTGTAATATATTCAGCAGAAGTCTTTGATTTTTCGAACATACCTATCCATGAAATATTATCTGCCATATATGAAAACCAGCTGAACCAAGTTATTCCTGAAGTCCTTAAATTGGCAACATTAATTGTGAAAATACCAGCTACGTGTAGCATCGGTAGAAAGAACATTTTCTGCGTTGGAAGAGAATAAAATCCTACTGTAGATCAACTCATACACAAGAACGTTCATCCGGCTTGGCACTGATGTCCATTGAAAAGTCATTTCTACAGAAACTTTGCAAGTGGCTCAACTGTAATTTCAATGACGAAGTCATCAACGTATTTTCGTCCCAATCAAGACGTCTGGAATTCACATAAATATGTAAGGAATTTTATTATAGGGATTTAAAAATATATTTTGTGTAATAATAGGGTCAGTGGTATCCCAAACCCTTTAACCAGTATACGCCACTGCTGTATATACTTACTAGACTGTGATAATACTGTAGCCTACTCTAGTTTAAACCAGGGGGGTTTAACTCTTATGATTGAAAGCACGTGTCGTCTTCCTTAGTTTGTAACATTGAGTCGGAGTGTGGTAGCTGTGTTCTGATGGGAATGATGCAAAGAAATTGGTTATAATTATTGCCAATCTGTTAATTTTAAACATATTACGAATACCCATTATTTTCAGCATTTGTCAGTTTTATAACATTCGTATTATTATTGAACAATAAAATCGTCTTTTTGTGTAGCGATTTACAATTTCAATTTCAATAGGTTTCTTTCTGCAGTGAGTTTGTGATGGTTTGACAACTGTTTGAAAACTGTTCCAACATCAACTACTGCCATTGATCAGTGATGATCGGTTTGGAATTAATTTGAAACAATCTCTGCACGAACGCAAAAAGTATGTGTGTGTCAGTCCAGTGGATAAAAGTAAAGCACAACTATCTTAATGCGCAGTGTGATTTGAGATTGATTTGTGCTTGATCTGCAAATTTTTCTGACTGTCAGGAAATGATTTGGTTGGTGATGGTTTGTTATGCTGCAAGAACACCTGACTATAATCAGCAAGTAGTCAGAGTTTGAAGTTATCACTGCACGAACAGTTAAGTCGATGTGCACATACTCATGATAGTTGGAAACATTGGAAACTGCTGCAGAAACAAAGGTCTTAGACGAGGGGCAGTCAGAATGTAACACCTCCTTTTTTTTTCTCTTACATTTTACAAGAAAATTAAATTAAATTCACTTAGCATAACACCCACAACATTCACAATTAGTTGTCAGCCTGATTGGCACAGTTGGTATAGCGCTGGCCTTCTGTGCCCGAGGTTGTGGGTTTGATCCCAGGCCAGGTCGATGGCATTTAAGTATGCTTAAATGCGACAGGCTCAGATTTACTGGCATGTAAAAGAACTCCTACAGGATAAAATTCTGGCACACCGGTGACGCTGATATAACCTTGGCAGTTGCGAGCATCACTAAATAAAACTTAACATTTTTTAACATTTCAAAATTAATTTGTCACTTTTCAATATATCTCTTTTTCAACAGTTTTTGTCCATCTTGAAACAACCATCCCTTGGTCATGTACTGCAGTATGGTTGTCAGACTTCGTAATGGGAGGAAATGAGAATAAATGTAAATCATTGTATTTAATTTGCAAGAAAACCGTCCATTTTATTTAGCGATAAATTATTCCTTATCAGTTTCTCTAACAATAAGAGTAAAAATCAGAATCATACAGATAGTACATAGTGAAGGAAACAGTGTTAACATTTAGGAGAAAATAATTTTTTTCTGAGAAAGTATTCATTTGTGACTGATATGGTATTAGAATTTTTTGTTGTAGCCTACTCTGTCCAAGGAATCTTTAAGTTCTCCCATGTCAATCACATTGTTTTCCAACAGTTAGAGTTTAATTACTGTATATTGCTGGCAGTTTCTTTTCATCTGACCTGTTGCTCATGATACTGATTCAGTAATACATTTTCTTGTATAAAATAGTTAGTCAAAATAATTAGGTTAGGTTATGACTGTGAAGTCAGGTCAAGTGCATTGCTGTTAACGGATACTAAAGGTATTCCGAACAAATAATATGAGTCGTTGTAAAACATTTTTATGTAAATTATACCTGTTATATTTTGTTCGAAGTATAATACACATTGTTTCTAACTTGGGTTTTCTATATTTGAAATTTTCACAGTTATCTTATAGAAAATGATGTTTGCTATTTGGTATTGGCCGAAAAGAACTACTCCAAAAGACTTGCATTTTCATATCTTGAAGATCTTTCCCAAGAATTCCATTCGCAGCATGGGAAGAAGGTGAACACAGTTACACGGCCATACAGTTTCATTGAATTTGGTAAGAACTTAATAATTATCTGCAACATCCCTTTCTTATTTGATTTTTTTAATTTGCAACTGAAGCTTACATTTAATACATGTCTTTCAGATACTTACATTCAGAAGGCTAAGAAAGTTTTCACAGATTCACGTGCTCGTCGCAACCTTTCGGCTCTTAATACAGAACTGCAGGATGTACAGAGGATAATGGTTCAGAATATAGATGATGTGTTGCAGAGGGGAGTTGTATTGTCAGGTAAGCATTGGCATGAATTTTCTTTTTGTATTATATACGTATTCTCATGAAGTAATTATTTACATTTGTTTTGAGCAAAACTTCGGAATCTATCAGACACCAGGGAATCATTAAGCTTGAACTAATTACAGACATATTAGAATTGGCAGAATTACTACGAAATTTTAAATTTAAAAAATTTCAACAAAGAATGGGGTAATCAAATGTACACAATCCAACCCTTAATGACGTAATGTAATGAAATATAACCTTTCTTTGAATAGTATTACCCATATCGTATTTAGAGCTTTTGTGAACTTTTTCATCGAACATTCTGTTTCTAGCTACAGTACTTATTTCTTTAATGGGTTAAACGAGCTTTGAGCGACTTCCGCCGATTTTGGAATAGACACCGACGCATTTAGGTTAGGTTAGTTTAGGCTTTTATTATCCCATCAAGATGAAGGTGAAAGAGATTGAGTGTGATTTTTTGTTTTCTGTGTTGGCAGTTCAAGTGCGTCGGTGTCTATTCGAAAATCGGCGGAAGTCGCTGAACGCTTGTTTCACCGTTTAATGTCTCTCTTGTCTTGTATAATCTAATCGAAACAATGGTAGATTCAAAGTAAACAAGACTCTCTCCTCTACACTGTTCACAAATTGCTATCTAGTGAATATATAAAAATTGATTCTAATACATACATACCTACATAAATAAGTGTTCTACCCATGGGCAGGTCTTTCACTACAAACCCAGCATTCTTCAATCTTTCCTGTTTTCTGCCTTCCTCTTAGTCTCCGCATATGATCCACATATCTTAATGTCATCTATCATCTGATATCTTTTTCTGTCCCGAACTGTTCACCTGTTCACCATTTCTTCCAGTGCATCCTTCAGTAGGCAGTTTCTTCTCAGCCAGCGACTCAACCAATTCCTTTTTCTCTTTCTGATCAGTTTCAGCATCATTCTTTCTTCACGCACACTTTCCAGTACAACTTCATTTCTTATTCTGTCTGTCCACTTCACATGCTCCATTCTTCTCCATATCCACATTTCAAATGTTCTATTCGTTTCTCTTAATTTCGTCGTAATGTCTATATTTCTGCCTCATACAATGCCACACTCCAAACACAGCACCTCACTAGTCTCTTCCTTAATTCTTTTTCCAGAGGTCCACATAAGATGCTCCTTTTTAAATTAAAAGCTTCCTTTGCCATTGCTATCCTCCTTTTGACTTCCTGGCTGCAGCTCATGTTACTGCTTATAGTACATCCGAAGCGGTTCACTTGCTCTACTGTCTCATTTAGAATTCGCAAGTTTACCTTCTTTATTTTTCTTGCGACAACCATGGTCTCCGTCTTGGAAAGACTCATCATGCCAGCTATTCTAATATTGTTTAGTAATGCTGTAACGAGTGAGACATACAGTTGGAAGCTGACAAGAGTCCAACTACGAGACGAGGCAGTGTATGGGAGAGGTAATCTTATGGTTAACTATGATCTAATGTATGAGCAATTGCCATTAACTCATGACTAGTCATTTCACATTGGCACATTGTTCATCTGTGTGTATAAGGTGTTTAGTTACTGTTAATGATCTTTCGATATTGTTTCTAATTAAATTAAGTGCCCCAATTGTGTTTAATAGATATTTTGGTATGGCAGCTCACAGTGAAACAATGACATTTAATTGATGAGTGTTGCAACTAGTGTTTCTGAAACCGAAATAGCCTCATTATCTGTAAAGAAGATGCGTGCTTCACTTTAGAGCAGTGATCATCAACTGATTTGCACTGTGCATCTCACTAGCGCGCTCGCTTCCTCCGAACAACCGAGTATGTGGTAATGGAGCAGAGGTTCAGTGGCGATGTCTCTATTGGACATGATTTGAATAAATGAACATTAGCTTTATTATTGTATTAGAATATTTATATATTGCATATGCAATCAGAATAAGACATTAAATAGCTGCAGCACAATTCTTACATCTTACTGGTACAATTTCAATTAAATACTTGATATTAAAATTAATAAAATACGTGTATGTATTTCTAAATTAAGAAATGATTGAATGATTGCCACTACATACATAAATATGCATTAACTAAACTATGAACATAATGAATGGTAGGCCTACTATTTTAAGTTTAAAAGGAAATAAATAATTGAAATGAGAAACTATAAATTGTTTATGAATGAAACAGAAAAAAATAAATATTGCTACTATTTGTGAAACACGAATTGAAGTTTACTCAACAATGGCAGCAATTTTTGGGATTTTTTAATCCTTTTCACGCACCAACCATAACAGCTTCAGCCAAGGTGTTGTCCTTGGATGTACAGTAGTTCCTTCACAGGTGAGTATGATCCGGAGAGCACGAAATTTTTAACTCCAATGAATTTACAGGACGTGTTTCATTATTAAACATTCAGTCTGTTTGGCTAATCGGATTCATTTACATTGTTTGTTATTAATAAAGCGATAAGAATAAATGAAATTTCAAATTGTAAGATTGTGTCTTATTATTTTCCAAAATCATTGTCTTATTATATCCAATTAAGAAAGAATTATACAAATTTAAATAGCGTATTGCATTGTGTTATAAAATTTATTTATATATGGTAACATAACAGTGCAAATGTAGCTCAACTAACTTTAGTGTTTATTACAAATAAGATAATAAAGCTTTAACACAGACTAATATCACGTAGAACTGTAATAATTTTCTTTATTTAGCAGAAGGAATGATCAAACAATTGCGATGTTTTATAGTATGCATAAATTACTGCATTTACACCAAACTATAACAGCTGCCATGGTTCGAATTATATTATGGTCTAAGATTTTTGGAAATGTAACTAGTTCCAAAACAATATATTTTGGTGATTATTACGATGTCAGACACTTGCTGTTATTTCAAAACTATTCTTTGGAACTAATACTTTCTTGGAACCGGAACACTTGGAAAAGTTCTGAAAAGAGAACTTTTTCCAACACTATGCTATGAAAATCTTAAAATCTGACTCCATACGTTCAAGTCTTGAAATCGTGAATGAAATTCCTCCCGAAGGAGATGACAGCCGTTGAGATATACAATACTACTTCTTGCAGTGTAGGCTTTCACGGCCGGAGTCTATAGATGTAGATTCATTTTCCGGGCTGAGAGGCCGTGGTCTATTAGTTGGTTTTATACCAGACGTTTCGTCTGCAACTGCGGCAGACATCTTCAGTGGAGTGGTATCCTAGGTCGCAAGACTCTTCTCAGCGTACCTGAGGCAACTGATCCTGTGTCTGGTTGTGCGGTCGTATTTATAGTGCGGCTCGCGGGCCGAGGCCTGTTGTCATATTGTTCTAGTGTGTTGAGTTTTTGGTTTCTGGGTTGTATGTGTAGGATTTCCATGTCTGTATTTATGCCAACCACACCCAAACAATAACATAAATACAGACATGAAAATCCTACACATACAACCCAGAAACCAAAAACTCAACACACTAGAACAATATGAAATATACAGACACACTAAAACACACCCTATCAAATTCTCAACACACAGATCAATTTCAGGGCACACACACTATTTGACTCAACTCTTCATCACACGAACGCACCCACACAACAGGTAGCGAAGTTGAGATGATGCCGAGACACAGAAGGCTCTGAGGATGGTGTCAAATAGCACCGAAACAGCTGTAAGGCACACATGCTTACATAATTAACACGAGTAAGATCGCCATTTAATCATTTATGTAAATTATGTAATACAAACATACAAGATGACAAGCATATTATACAGGGTGATTCACGAGGATTTACCGTCCTTTACGGAGCTTATTTCTGAAGACATTTTGAGCAAGAATGTCATATAAACATAGTTCCTATTCTCAATATTTTCAGAGTTACAAGTTGTTTGCAAAATACGTTTTTTCTTTAGTTTGAAGGTAAAAGAATAAAACAAATAGAGAATGAACCATTCAGAAGTATCATTTCTTTAATTGGCAAGTATTATGAAGCTAGAAATGTGCTGTGAACTCCTCTTACGCACTTATCGCAACAATTATTACAAATCACACCATTTCCACAGACTTAATTATTTGCAGTTCAATTTTGCATCCTAATTTACGCTCTTGGAGAGTTTACAAAACATTTTTAAAAATGTCGCCGTCCACTTGAGTACACTTGACTGCACACTTGTGAACAGCACTTGTCATTCTACGTAACTGCATATGGCTATCTTTGATTTTCATACCGCTCACCCTGGCTGCTGAATGCATGCTGACCAAGATCACGTGTTCACAACAATGCGTTCCAATAACGAAAAGTAACTCTGTAAATATTCAGAATAGGACCCATGTTTATATGACATTTTTTGTTCAGAATGTCTTCGGAATTAAGCTCTGTAAAGGATGGTAAATCCTCGTGAAAAGAGGAAACTCAAACCCACGAATAATTCTACGATAATTCTTCTGCACATAACGAAAGGTACATAAAAATATAGCCTTGTAATATTATGTAGCGTACATTTACTTTTAGAGCCATCCATATTTGTTTACATGCACCTTGTTTTTCGCGTAATCGATCACAGAACCAAGTCAATGTCCTCATACTAGCTCATGTCCCCGGTCTATGTACAGTGCATGCATTATGTCCAGATACTCCCCCACTCTTCCTACAGAGCTGCACACAATATCGGATGAATCTACTTATGAATTATTGGGGTAATGGGTTTGTCTTTGCCTTGAACCCGACCTTCCCTTCTATTCCTACTCCCTCAACAGAAACGTTCCCATACTGCACAACGCGAGTGTCTTGACAAAATGCATGCGCTGTACCATGCTGCAGTCAATTTGTGTAATCGGTCCCCAACATTACAAGCCTAATTATGACAAGTGGAGGTAAAAGAGCACTAGTCCTCTGGCGCACACATTCACCTGACCCTAATCCATTAGACATATCTGTGGAAATATTTAAAAGTTCTTGTTTACGCAACTCCAATTGCAAATGAAGAGACACATTACCAGCACATGCCTGCAAAACCTTTGGGGCGAACCTGAGATCTTTGAAAGGGTACAAGAGTCTATGTTTTGATATGTCCTTCCGTGCACTGAAGCAGGTGAAAGACATTTTGCTTATGTGTTACGAATTGTGAGTAAATAAACATTGGTAATGTGTTACTGTAAATGTACTGTATTGTGTCAGTTTAAAATAAAATGTTACACCTATGATTTTGTTGTAGAATATAATCTTCTGATTATAATTTACAAATCAAGAATTTATGAATATACGAGGCCTGTCTAAAAAGTATCCGACCTTTAGCCAGAAAAAATATTTCAAATACCTGACGGGGTTGGGACCCTAATCCCCTTCAAAGTAGGCCCCTTCACTTAGCCCACCGATCCTTCCACTGCCGGAAACACCTCTGGAAGTCTTCTTTTGGAATGGTGTTCAGCTCCGTCGTCGCGTTCCGCATTATCTCTTCTCTACTCTCAAAACGGGATCCTTTCAGTGGTGTCTTCAATTTTGGAAACAACCAGAAGTCGCAAGGAGCCAGGTCTGGAGAGTAGGGAGGTTGGTGAACGGTTGTAATTCCATGTTTGGCCAAGAAAGTGTGGATCAATTGGGATGAATGTGCGGGGGCATTGTCGTGATGCAAGTGCCAGTTGTTCGCCGTCCACATGTCTGGTCTTTTGCGCCGAACTGCATCACTGAGTCGCCGGAGAACATCATGATAGTACTCCTTTGTCACCGTTTGTCCTTCCGGTGCGTATTCGTGATGCACAATTCCACGGACATCAAAGAAAACAGTCAGCATCACCTTGATTTTGCTTCGCACCTGCCGCGCTTTCTTCGGCCTTGGAGACTCGGGATGCTTCCATTGCGACGACTGTCTTTTTGTTTCTGGGTCGTACCCGTACACCCATGACTCATCTCCAGTTATCGCGGTGTTCAGAAACCCAGGATCAGTGTTGGCTGTGTCCAGAAGGTCCTGTGCAACATTACGACGGAGGTCTTTTGTTCCGGGGACAACAACTTGGGCACGAATTTCGCAGCCACTCGGTTCATGTTCAAATCATCACGCAAAATTGTATGTGCAGAATCTTTACTCACTCCAACCTCTTCGGCAATCTCCCGCACGGTCAAACGACGATCTGCCATCATCAAATTTCGCACCCTCTCAACAACAGCTGCACTCCGAGCAGTTTGGGGCCTGCCACGACGCTGCTCACTCTCCGCTGATGTGCGGCCATCTTTGAATTGGTTGAACCACTCCTTAATTTGTGTTACACCTATCGCATCTTCCCCAAACACCTGCTGAATCTTACGAATTGTTTGACTTTGAGAATCACCAAGCTTTTGACAAAATTTGATGCAGTATCTTTGCTCAATTCGTTCAGTCATCTTGCCAGAAAACTAAATCCGACAAACACTTAGAACAGCACCTTACTTGGCGACCACCAGCCAGTGACTGGCACAAGCGAATGCGGTGAAAAAATTCAAGCATGCGCATTACGGTTCCTCCTTCCACCGTGCACAGTGGCGCCGCCTTAGAATCACTACTTTGCGCGGGGAAATTTAAGGTCGGATACATTTTAGACAGGCCTCATACGTTTATATCACAATTTTTTTTTCTTCTTGTTTAGGTTTCGAGAACTAACCCTCGAAGTTTGTACAAGTATTTTAATTGCACTTTGTATAAAAATACTATTTTCCATAGTATAGATAAAATTGGCTTCTCATTAGTAACTGAAAGAAACTGATCACATACAGACAGTAGTTCAAACTAAATACAAGTTGAGTCACGCCTACTGCACAGCTTCGATTTTATGGCATGCCCGTGTCCAAGTAATGAGGACACCATGTAATATAATATTGACATGATAGCTATGAGCATTTGTTAAAAAGTAAGTGTATGCTAATTAGCAAGATTTCATATCTTCTGAAATCAAATGTGATAGAAAAGTTTGCATAATTTTTAAGTTGATTACAAGAAGTAAACATTCTTTGATACCATTTTGTACATGTGTTATCTTCATCATCAACAAAGCAATAAATGTAATTTTTATTTTGTTTCTTTTGTTTACAGAACTTGATACAAAGGCACAAAATCTATCAATACTGTCTCAGAAATACAAGAAAGATGCTACATTCCTCAACACAAAGTCTATGTATATGAAGGCTGCAGTAGGTTGCATTGCTTTACTGGTGGTGTTCCTTTATTTTTGGGTTCTGTGAATTGGTCTTAAGTAGAAGAAATTGGCATGTGCTATGTGTAGAGGGTGGTTGTGGAAAAAGTGTAAGGCACAGCAATTCTTTTTTTTAATCTTCCATTGTAATTTGGTGTGTCCTCTTTGTGCTCCTCCCACCCCGAGTCAAGTTTCTTGCTCTTGTAGAGCAGCATTTGTCCAAGTTGAATTTCTTCAACAAGACACACACTTCATCCTCTGATCACGTGTACTTTTTCTGAGGTGCAGTGGTTTACAGACAAGATATTGAGATAGCAAAGTTATTTGAAATTCAGCAGCGTGTCAAGATGTTTTACATTTTTACGTGGACTGAAGTTTTCACGGACTTGGTATCTTTTGGCAACTTGATTGTAACAAATTATATTAATTTCTTTTGTTAAAATATATCCCTATATATATATATAAATATACTGATTTATACATTTGTATTTCCCAATTGCTCTAATTTTAAGGTGCATTAATGAAGGCTTGTAAATATTTATAGACAGTGTGTAACTGTGAAGTATTTTGGTAAGGAGAGGGAGGGTGGTAGAAAATTTAATAAATATTACTTTACAATATAGAATTTAATTTTGTGTGATATTTTTCATAGTTCATTAGGAGAGTTGTTAAATGTTTAATTATTCATCTTTACTGCTTATAATTTTTTTTTTCACTTCAGAATTTTGTTTGAATGATTCACTAAGAAATCCAACATTTATGGAGTTACAAATTAAATCTAACTGCTTTCTGTAAAAGTATTATACAGTGCCTTCAAATAAAGGTGAATCCAGTTTTTACATACTCCAAAGATAAAAGTTACATGGATTAAGATCCGGGGAATGCAGGGGCCAATTAATTGTCACTTGGTCACCAAACACACATCTTAATTCCCACATAGATCGCTCAGCTGTATGGGCTGTCATATTGTCTTGCATAAACCATCTATAATTTTGTTCATCCTCGTTCAGTTGGTAAAAAAATTGAGGCAATATATCATAGACGTAATGATGAGAATCTACCAACACACACCAGCCTTAACATCATGCAGAGGTGCATAATGAAGCACATGGGGGTTGTTGCCACACCAATAGTGGCTATTCTGTCATACATATCAGCTTAAATGCAACCATGCTTCATCGGTAAAAAAAAATAGTTCGGGATTGATTATGCCATCGTGTAAGGAATTTAAAAGCAAGGTACAGAAATTAATTTTAACATTATGATCAGGTATGTTGTGAGGTTTTCTAATTTTATAAAACTTTAAATGTAACAATTTGTGGCTTTATGGGCCGATCCTACAGACACACCAAACTGTATAGCTAAACTGAGGTAGATTTTTTTCGGACTTGCCTGTAAGAATGCTCTGATAGCATCAAGCTTTTCCTCTATCAGTACAGTAGGTTTCCTGTTTTTCTTCCTGTCTGAAACTGAAGCAGTGGTACAAAATTTTCTGAATAGTCTTGAAATCGTGGCCTTATTTGGGACAGTTGCATCAGGGAATTGACGAAATTTACGACAGCTGTAATAAGAAAGCGTTTAAAAATCGAGTTTATCTGGTGTAACTGTAGTATGACGTGTGGCAGAACTTGCCATTGACATTGATGAAACTTAAGAAAAAACGGTTGTCCGAATTTGTCATATTCACTTGCTTTAGATGAGAACACAGATGTGAAGGATATAGCACAACTGGCAATCTTTGCCCATTGATCAACAATTCAATGTGACAGAACTGCTAGTGCTCATACACATATCTATGAAGAGAACAATGAAAAGCACTCGCCAAGAAAATGCTCCAGCGTTTCAACCTCAGCTTAACCGACCTCAAGGTTGTGGTAACTGATGGTGCCTCTGATCTGGTGAGAAAAAATGAAGGGTTTGTTGCTCTGCTATGGAAAGAATCGGAACTAGAAAAGAAAGATTTCGTCCATTACCACTGTTTAATTCACCAGGAGAATTTATGCGTGAAAACTGTTCAATTCGAGAATGTCCTGTAAGTTACTGTGACTGTCCTGAACTTTATTTGGGTAAGAGGATTGCATCATAATCAATTTTAAACATGTTTGACTAATCTGTGAACAATTGCCAAGCATTATGATAATGATGGGTTCTTGAGTTATCCATCGGACCATTAACATTGTTAATAAAGCATTTATCGTCCATCTTGAAAAACTTGCGATAAACAGCAATTGTAATACTATTAGCATTTAAATTTCATTGTTCCAATCTCGAACCAAGTAATTTGGCTTTCTTTTTTTTTTTTTTTTTTTTTCCCAAAAACTAATTCCCACACCTAATAATCATATTCACTTTTCTTATGTGTTGTGTTTTGTAGCTTATGTGTTCATATGTTGAACTTCCTGAAGTTGGTTTAATTGAATCACCATATTTTGAAACTATTTTGGAAGCATACACAGACCTTCAGGCAATACTGTGCTGTTATTATTTAAGAACATCTTATTTATAGCACTGTAAAATTATATTCTAAGTAGATGTTCAATGTGATGACTTCTAGTTCACTATAAGCTTCTTCATTGGCAATGTTCCAAGTTTATCATGGATGTCTCACATAATGATACTGATGAAGACCAAATGTCTATCACTTAATTTCACTTTGTACACTTGTTTTAAAAAAAAATTGGTAGCACTGATCAGTATCAGTACATATAACACTAGATTTCTTTCTTTCTCATCACATCCCTTGCTTTCAACTTACAAAAGTGAGTTGCTCACATAATTTTATGATTCTCTTGATGATAGTATAAGTTGTGCAACAATTTTGTGACTCAGTTCGTATGCTAATCACCAGTTTCGAAACCGAAATAGAGTAGGCCTATGGAGTTTTAGTGTAAACTGTCTACATAAAACAATTTATATGGGAAATTCCGATATTTTCGATTTTCTTTATCCATAACAATCACTAAAAATCAATTTCATTTAATATACAGAGTGTTTCGCAGCGGGATGTCCATATCTCACCTATGTATTCCTGGGATTATTTTGAGCAAAGACGTTCTACTCAACATGGGTCTCAATTGCAACGGTATCTACAGAAGACACAATTCTAAATTAATAATTATACTTATAATTTACTTATAACAGTATGCAACCTCGTTGTAAGGGTGTAGTTCAGTTAATTCTGAACAGAATGCACACACATCACTCAGCTACATTTATGTAATTGTACAATGTCACTAGTTGTTGTTTTCTAATGCCAGGCGTTTGACAATAAAGTCATTTGACCTCTTGCACTCCAATATTTTTCAAAGATATTATCATGACCAGCCAATGAAGCACAGATTTTGAGGTGTTCCGAATCCATTTCTTGGTTTGAGTTGCACAATGGGCAGTTAGGGGACTGATATATTCCAATTCTATGCAGGTGTTTAGCCAAACAATCATGGCCTGTTGCCAATCTAAATGCAGCTACAGACGATTTTCGTGGTAAATCGGGAATTAACTGTGGATTTTGATGCAGAGAGTTCCATTTTTTCCCTTGGGATTGTGTTATCAAATTTTGTTTGTTGAAGTCTAAGTTGTTGTTCTCTAATGCCAGGCATTTGACAATGAAGTCATTTGACCTCTTGCACTCCAATATTTTTCAAAGATATTATCATCACCAGCCACTGAAGCACAGATTTTGAGATGTTCCGAATCCATTTCTTGGTTTGAGTTGCACAATGGACAGTTAGGGGACTGATATATTCCAATTCTATGCAGGTGTTTGGCCAAACAATCATGGCCTGTTGCCAATCTAAATGCAGCTACAGACGATTTTGATGCAGAGAGTTCCATTTTTTCCCTTGGGATTGTGTTATTAAATTTTGTTTGTTGAAGTCTAAGTATGTAGATTTAATAAATCTTTTCACAGAGTAATACGTAGATTTAGTAACAGGTCTGTAAGTAGCAGTGCTGCCCTTCTTTGCTAAAGCATCCGCATTCTCGTTTCCCAGGATTCCACAATGGGATGGTATCCATTGGAATACAATTCTTTTATTGAGTGATATTAATTGAGAGAGCATTTTAGTTATTTCTGCTGTTTGAGATGAAGGTGTGTGTTTAGAGACTATTGATAGAATAGCTGCTTTGGAGTCCGACAATATAACTGCATTCCTAAATTTATTGATGTGGCATAGAAGATTCCTGAGACATTCACTTATTGCAATGATTTCACCATCAAAACTTGTTGTTCCATATCCAAGAGATCTATAAAGTGAGAAGAGACAGCACGTAACACCTCCACCGGCACCTTGTTCTCTGGAGATCAAGGATCCGTCGGTGTATAAATGAAGCCAGTTTTGTGGAGGGTACCTAATATTAATTGTCTCTAAAGACAATTGTTTCAGTATTTCAGTATTTCTTCTGTTAAATTTAGATTATATTCTATATTTAATAGAGTTAAAGGGTTTGGTTTAATTTGTAAGTTTTCTTTTAAATTCGGGATATTGATTTTCTGTTTTAATTCTTGAACAATGGATATGAAACTTTTTTGAGTTTTCAATCTACAGAAAGGACTGTATGAATGCCAATTGTTTCCTGGTAATCTGATAAGTTTTTCATATTGAATCAGTGCTTTTTCTTCTATTGTCATTTTGATGCAGTTAATGTTAGTGAGGAATCTCATAGAATCTATTGGAGTTGTTTTGATTCCACCAGTAATGAGTCTGAGAGCTTGGTTTTGAACATATTCTATGTCGTTTATGAAAGGTGAAGTAATTAAAATTTCTCCGCAGTATGTCAGCACTGGCTGTATAAACATTTTGTATGTAGTGTTCAAAGTATTCCTAGAGCATCCCCATTTCTTTCCTGCTAGTCTTTTTAGAAGGGAGAATCTTTTACGAGCTTTTTCAGAAATGTATTTCAAATGGTTGCTCCATGTTAACTTACTATCGAAAATAACTCCAAGATATTTGGATTCATAAGTCCTAGGAAGGTGTTGGCCATTGTATTGGATATTGAATTCTCTTTCTTTTTTACCGAGTGAAAATATTTGGTAGTTACTTTTGCTTAAATTGAGTGTCATCAAATTTGATGTATTCCATTCATGTAGTTGATTTAGAGCTTTAAGAGCAGGATTTTGAATTTTGTCTCTATGTCTGTAAGATCCGGAAGTCCACAAAACTATATCATCTGCAAATAGTGCTGTTTTCATGTTTGATTCCTCTAATAGGGAGGGTAAGTCATTTATATAAATATTGAATAAAGTTGTGCTGAGGACAGCGCCCTGAGGTAGACCTCGATGTGTTTGTCTGTAACTAGAAAATGAGTTATTGAATTTAATGGCAATGAATCGTTGACTAAGGAATTCTGATATCCATCTGAACATATTGCTGGAGGTACCTAATTTCTGGAGTTTTAGTAATAATTTATTTCTCCAAACAGAGTCATGCTAACTGAAAGTCAATAAATATTGCCAAGGTATCTTCTTTCTTGTTAAAACTGTCTTTTATTTCTTGGCCGAGGCGTATGACTTGTTCATTATTTTGAGCAAAGAAGTTCTACTCAACATGGGTCTCAATTGCAATGGTATCTACAGAAGACACAATTCCAAATTAATAATTTTACTTATAATTTACTTATAACAGTATGCAACCTCGTTGTAAGGGTGTAGTTCAGTTAATTCTGAACAGAATGCACACACATCACTCAGCTACATTTATTTAATTGTACAATGTCACTAGTTGTTGTTGTTGTTTTCTAATGCCAGGCGTTTGACAATAAAGTCATTTGAAGTCTAAGTATGTAGATTTAATAAATCTCTTTACAGAGTATTACGTAGATTTAGTAACAGGTCTGTAAGTAGCAGTGCTGCCCTTCTTTGCTAAAGCATCTGCATTCTCGTTTCCCAGGATCCCACAATGGGATGGTATCCATTGGAATACAATTCTTTTATCGAGTGATATTAATTGAGAGAGCATTTTAGTTATTTCTGCTGTTTGAGATGAAGGTGTGTGTTTAGAGACGATTGATAGAATAGCTGCTTTGGAGTCTGACAATATAACTGCATTCCTAATGTCACTAGTACACCCATTCGAGCATGCTGCGCAGTTGTTTACTCATCCTTGCTGCAACAGGACCTCCTAGCTTGACTACTTTACAATTACCTTGACCTCAGTAAAATGACCACGTTTACTAATGAAGTGTATGCAGATATTTTGTTTGTGTATGGTTACTGTAATGGAGATGCAAGAGCAGCAGTTGAATATCAGGTGTGTTTTCCTAATCATAGAGTCCCAGATAGTGCATGTTTAGTCATGTTTATCGATGCATCAGAGAAAGAGGTAGGCTACAGTTCCTCGACCACATTGTGAAAGACAACAGCTACTCAATAACATGGAAGATGACATCTTGGAAGAGTAGATCGCAGTCCAACCACTTTGCATGACTTTGGTTTATACCTATTTCACATCCAAAGTGTCCAGGCTCTGCAACCAAATGATTACATCGCACATGATAACTTCTGCACTTGACTCCTTCAAAACCGTGAGTAATGCTCGAAGAGTGTTATTCCAAACTTCAGTTCTAGTTTCGTGTACAGTACATTGCTGAGCACATACCCGATGTTCCTATAAAATTTAATGATTTCTTTGCTCAGAAATAAAAGCAGCTGGACGTACTGCTAATCACAACATTCCTCTTAGTGCCAAAACCATGGGAACCTTACCACTATCTCGCATACCTCAATAGAGTGATTATGCGTATTGTGTATACAGTCAATGATTTCACATAGTTTCAGGCAAATTATTTACCATTGTATGTATGGTACATTAGGAATATTCTAATTTGAGACAGGATTCTAACTTTGGGTACCGGTAACTAATAACTATAACTGGGTGTTTCAAAATGAATATCGGGGTTTTAAGGCTTTGTAGTATTTATTACATTTATAATTATAAATAATACACCAAATGAAAGAGCAACTCAAACAGTTTTGCTACAAGTGCTCAATGTGAGCACCATTCGTCACATGGCACACATCGAGTCGATAAGCGAGTTTTCTCTAACCTTGATCAGTGTGTCTGGAGTAATTGTTGCAACAACTGCTTCAATCCTCTGTCTTAAGGTCCGTTACACACTTGAAGAGTTCTCGCTAACGAGAAATGTGTTGCAAGAAAGAGGCGAAGAGCTTTCCTCCACACACTTGGTGAGTTCTCGCTATCACAATCACACCTTGCTATGATCATCTATGCACTGCCTTCATGCAGAAACCATTTTTCTGATTTATCGTAATCACTTGTTGGGGGAAATATTACAGGTTATGTATTTATGTATATTGTCGTACTTAAATATATAACCTGTAACTATATTTTCGTACTTAACAAATTATGTACGCACATTACCATGTTCAATCTGAATCTTCAGATGATGAGGAAATTGAGTTATATGAACATAGTTTGTTAATGAAAAGAAATAGTAGGCCTAAAATTAAAGCCAGATATATCTGGACATCACATTGTATCTCACGGAGATAAAGGTGAGTTTCGGACACTGATTTCGATTTGGATAATGATAGGCGTTGTTTCAGGTTGAATAGACCTCAGTTTTTTGCCATTCATGATAAGATAGGATTCTTTGCTATGTTCTGATTAAAATTATGTAAACTGTTAAGACATATAGATACATTATTTCAAGTGTTATAAGTAATACTATTAAATCTCATCAAAATAAAATATAGCCCTATTTATATTCAGATCATCTGATATTTGTCTCTAGATTTCTTTTTTAATTTTCGAGTTTTTATAGAGTTCATCCCATATATCATATAAATAGGCCTACTGGTGACATCGCACAAATGCGATAAGTTTCTGACTGCAATTATCAGCCATATTTCCTCATTGTCAATAAAAAGTTAAAAACAGTACAAATCATCGCCACCTGTGATATTACTTCATCTTTTTCTACATTCATTCATCATAGAGTATAAATGTCAAACATCTTTGATAAATGTGTCAAGAAAATTTGCTGACCTATCGATTTCTGCGTGAAACTCGCTCGAGATTTTCACTTCAAACGAGAAACTCTTCCAGTGTGTGGACGTCCATTTGAATCCATGTTATCAATCTTTGAATTTTCTCGCTAGCGAAAACTTTTCAAGTGTGTAACGGGCCTAAGTCTGGTAGGTCGGCTGGTAGTGGAGGTATATACACATGATCCTTTATGAATCCCCAAAGGTAAAAATCGCATGGCGTAAGATCTGGTGAACGTGGAGGCCATGCAAAACAAGCTTTGTCATTCGGCTCCTTTTGGCCAATCCAGCGGTCGGGTATGTCGTTTAACCAATAGTGTACTTCCATATGCGTCTCCTTAAATTCTCCACACACGTCGCTGGAATTGCTAATTCACGACTAGCCTTACGAATATATTTCTTGGGGCTACGCGTGAAAGACTCTCTCACTCGTTCAGCAGACAAAGGAAACAGTGCATGCGCATACAAAACTGTTTGAGTTGCTCTTTCATTTCATATATTATTTATAATTGTACGTTAAATGTAATAAATACTACAAAGCCTTTTTTTTTTCTTTTTTTTTTTAATTTCGACCGGCCAGAGGCCGTTTTCCAAAGTTATCTATTTTTGTTTTCTGTTTGTTTACCTTTGTTTCCTTTGTTTTTACTAATACTAGTACAATCACAACACCCATGCCCGAGGCGGGACTCAAACCACAACCCTTCGGACCAAGCGATAGGGACATGCCGTGCCCCTACCACTTGAGCCATCCGGGCCGGCATAAGCCTTAAAACCCCAATATTCATTTTGAAACACCCGGTATAATATTTGAAGGGTACACGGGAATGTTACTTATAAACAGCTCTTTGTAAATCCTGCTGTAATTTGACAATGATTACTTGATCATCTGTTAAAAGTGATATAATATGAAGACCTACATTTCGAGTCAGTTGAATTGCAGCATATAACTTTGCGTCCATATTTTAAGATGTTGTTCATGTAAACAATAAATAGAAGAGAAAGGCATTAGCCTTGTCTAACGCCTCGACTTACTGGAGTGTAGTTAGTTGTTCCATGTTTATCTAATTTTCAACTTGGAATGTTCAAGGTTTATCATAGTATAAAGAAATAGCCACTGTCATAGCTCAGTCAGCTGAGGCATTTGCCTGCTGATCTGGAGTTGTGCTCGGGCATGGGTTCGATTCCCAAGTTGGGCTGATTACCTGGTTGGATTTTTTTTTTCCTAGGTTTTCTCCAAACATAAGGCGAATGTCAGATAATTTATCGCAAATCCTTGGCCTCATCTCGCTATCACTAATCACAACGACGCTAAATAACCTACTAGTTGATACAGCATCGTTAAATAACCAACTAAAAATAATTATAAGGATCAACTAGATGACATCTTAGCAAAGAAAGGTATCGAAATATTTTTATACATTATGTAAAATATGGTAGCTCAGTTGGTAGAGCAGCTGGCTACGGACTGGAAGGTTTGGGGTTTGATCCCAAGTGGTGACAGGATTTTTTCTCGTTGTCAAACTTTCAGAATGGCCCCGAGGTTCACTCAGCCTCCTATAAAATTGAGTACCGGGTCTTTCCCAGGTTTAAAAGGCGGTCAGAGCGTGGTGCCGACCACACCACCTCATTCTAGTGCCGAGGTCATGGAAAGCATGGGGCTCTACCTCCATGCCCCCCAAGTGCCTTCATGGCATGTTACGGGGATACCTTTTTTTTTTTACACGGGAATAACGATCAAGGTCCATTTTAGAAAGTTTCGAGAAAAACGAATTTAAAGTTTAAGCACTTAATACTTTCTTATGTGTGTATTTAATATAAATTTACGTATTGGAATGTCAAGAACGATTATTTCTTATTACTAGCTAGACCACATGATAGTACTTCCTTTCCACTATAATATGGCATTATTAACTCAATTTCGATTTTTGATGGATCTTGATCGTTTTTCCCGTGTACCCTTCATTTGTTTTTATCTAAAAATAATAACTCCACTGTACTTACACATTTTTAATACAAAAACGTTTATTAACTATGTATAGGAAGCATAAGATACAACATAAAATGTTTAAATTATTTTTCCTGGAGTGTACAGTCTTATTTTTATATGTAGTTACTGTTACGAATTTTGTCTTATAAGTTTATCATAATGTGGAATATCAAGTTTTGGATATTTTCTCTTCCTTTCATTTGAGGCATTGCTTTCATCTTCACTATCAGAGTAGTCGTTTGAATTGAAAAAGAAATTGCTTTTACTGTTCCAATTCCTGACACCATTCCTTGATGACACTCTATCTTCCTCCTCTTCTTCTGAAAATTAATGATAAACAATATTAAAAGCGTTTATTCATTCTTATAATCAAAGTATTATCAATTTAGTTTCACCCTTTAAGATATCAAACAGTTAGTATGAAAATGTTCATTGTGTTTTAATTTACCAATTTTTTTTAACTCAGTATATTTTACCCAAAGCCAATATTTTTATAACGAAAGAAATAACACTGATCAATGCCCGAAGTGAAATTCTAACACACTTTCTGTGGCTTCCACAGTGTTTTCAAGGTGCTCACCTCAGCTGATGCATACACAACAACCAATTCGAAACTCTTCATGACACTTGGAATTAACGTACATATATAAACCTAGCCAATGTTAGACAAATTTTTGTTCGTTAAGTAGCCCTTGAAAGTCATAAAATAAAATTTAATCATATTTCAATTCCACAAATAGATTCTCAATACAACATTTTCACTTCATCATGACTAGTAACTCACACTGTCTAAACCCTTTTGCGTATTTCTGAGAAGTGACCTTTACAGAGATTTGCAAATGTTATTGGATAAAAGACTTTGTTCAGGATATCTCAAAACATGTTATCTTTATATGAAAGTTCAGGTTTTCACGATTGAAGATTTAATTTCTCCAATGTTTTGGAATTACTTACAGATTCTATTCTCAAAGTATGGAGAAGCTGTATGTATAGTCCGGGTCAGCTTACTTCACTCCAAAGGTGAAACTTAATCATTTTTCCCCCATTACTACATATGCTAGTGGATTGTGGTGATTTTCTAGTTTGCAGGTTGAATTTTCTTTTGCCAACTTCGTTTCGAATTTCGATACTGACAAATACTACAAATGGTAGTGATTTTGTAACTAGTATGTTGGCAGCCAAGACAGATATCAACAATATTTGTCGGTACTGGAGTTCCATGAAATTGAAATTGTACTAGATTTCTGAGCCTGTTACTGGAAGCTAGTGAAATTTGAACATATTAATACATACAGTAATAGTTATTTTATTTGTTGTGGTTATAATTCAAGATTATAGTCAGGTAAGTTTTCGGAGTTAGTACTAATAATTTCATGTGGTCAAACAAAATACATTTTCAGGTTAGGTCTCGTGAATCAATTGTTTAGTCAAACCAATGAATTTCGTATTGCCAGACAAAATACTTGACATGTTGATTCCTTTCTCGTATATGTTACAAATTATTTATAATAACCTTCAAACATGAAGTACGGTAAGTAAATAAGTCATTTAGTATGGCAATATTTGCTGTTTAGGAACTGTTCTTATGTGACCCTCAGTTTGACAAAATTCGAGGAACTAAATCTCAACATATTTCAAAATCCATGATTATATTTTAATTTCACATTTCCTGCCCGAAAATAGAAGTAAAAATTATAATAGTGGTCAATTCCATTGCAGTACAGTTTTACTGGCTGCGTGGTACTGGTTCTAAACAGACTGCCTGTTTCACAGTGGCCCCTACATATCTTAACAAGAGCCCAAATATTTTGCCTAACAATTTCAATGTATTTTACCTGATCCCAGAATGTCATATGCGGCCTTATGATCCTTCAAAACAACATACACTGTTGGAAACTCTATTATTGTCTTCCCCTTAAGATTCTCTTTCAAAGTGAGGGATGTATCAAGCTGATAAAACCGTGTCCCAACTCTCCGTTCAGCTTTAAGAAGTAGCACAACACCCCTGTGTCCAGCTGACTGATAGTACTGCAGTTTGTCTAAATACAGGGGGTCGCAATCTGTGGGGTTCAGATAAGCATCCAATAGTTTTGACAGTGGTTCACTTTCCAGTAATCTGAAATCAAATATCATTTTATTAACATGTGTTTTTATATAATATTATTTCAGGATGTTTTACATTATACCGGGTGTTTCAAAATGAATATCGGGGTTTTAAGGCTTTGTAGTATTTATTACATTTAACATACAATTATAAATAATACACCAAATGAAAGAGCAACTCAAACAGTTTTGCTACAAGTGCTCAATGTGAGCACCATTCATCACATGGCACACATCGAGTCGATAAGCGAGTTCTTCCCTAACCTTGATCAGTGTGTCTGGAGTAATTGTTGCAACAACTGCTTCAATCTTCTATCTTAAGTCTGGTAGGTCAGCTGCTAGCGGAGGTACATACACACGATCCTTTATGAATCCCCAAAGGTGAAAATCGCATGGCGTAAGATCTGGTGAACGTGGAGACCATGCGAAACAAGCTCTGTTATTCGGCCCCTTTCGGCCAATCCAGCAGTCGGATACAACGTCGTTTAACCAATCGCGTACTTCCATATGCGTCTCCTTAAAATTCTCCACACAGACGTCGCTGGAATTGCTAATTCACGACTAGCCTTCCGAACAGATTTCTTGGGATTACACGTGAAAGATTCTCTCACTTGTTCAACTTGCAGACAGAGGAAACGTGTACAAAACTGTTTGAGTTGCTCTTTCATTTCATATATTATTTATAATTGTACGTTAAATATAATAAATGCTACAACGCCTTAAAACTCCGATATTCATTTTTGAAACACTCAGTATATTTATTTCATTGTATATCTACGTGCTGAATTACAAGGAAACAATTGCGAGGCCTAAAAATATTAGGATTCCCATTCCGCTAAATGGTTACTTATTCCGTTACCTTGTTCCACAGCACTTCAGATTGCCAGCCTGAGGAAATATCCATTCTACCCTCCAATATATCAATTGTTCCTTCCAGTTAAAATATGTTGAGTTTGCTTTACTGCGACTGAAGTTGTGTGGAAGAAAGCACAAGTTTGTTCCTCTTTTCTGTGCTGCATTACGTAGTTTGTAGAGATTCTGAAAATTAAGCATCTACATTTAAGAACTCGCACATTTCACTTCAAAGCTGCAGGTAATATTTTGTTTCACATGGATAAACTTTATGAATCAATTCATAAGAAATTCATATATTTCTTTTTTTTAGACAGATAATAATGATGTGTTGTTTTAAATTGAAGGAAACATAATTATAATTGCATTAAATGATATTGAACATGCATAGATATATGTAGAATAACAAAAGAGAATATTATGTGAAATTCAACTACCATCTAATTTATAAAAATGGTAGAACACTTACAATAGGCAATTTGTTTAGTGCAGTATACTGCTTTGATGGATCTCTGACATACGTGTCCACATGGCGCGTTGTTTCTTCTAATAATCTGTAATCTATAACAAAATAAATACATATGTGAAACAGAACATATCAATGTGTAACAATCAACAGCGACAATAATTTATAATAAACACAAAACCAGTTAAAAACGCCTTTAGGCCTCTAATCATGGACCTAAACTCTAGACCTATCTAATCTAATCTAAATCTTCGATAGTACTTAATATGTCCACATAACTATTTATAGATCAGTAACAGGCATAGTACATAGGTATAAATCTCGCAAGCAGGGAGTACTGACGGAAGGAATGTGAATGAAACAATGTGATAAGGAAGAGCGGGTGACAGGAAAGGTCACGAAATAGCTTGAATGATATTCAAGAGTACAGTCGAAAGAGAAATGACATCGATAGAATCAGTCTTGCGTTGTGATAGTTACAGTACGACTTTAGTTTGTTCCATTGCATGTGAATATGTGTCTTGTATCGCACGGTATTATTATTTCATTCATAAACATACGTTGCGCGTTTAATTAGCTTCGAATTTTTCTCTTGCTATGTTCTTTATTTCCATAGCGATGTCATTTTTTAATCTTATTGGAAGAGACAGTACTTCCTTTGGCCCGCACTTCTCGCCCCCCTTCGGCGTGCCTGCATACACACGTCAAAACAGACAGCAACGCCACCACTGCTTTTCAGTAATTGTTCCTTGCGCGAGCTATACTACGGAACTTTTAATATGCTTACTATTGGAGATTGGTGGTTTCGAATCTGTGACAGTAGCTATAGTACGAATTGGGCTTGAATTTAGACCACTGAGCTGGAAAAGTTTAAGGAATACAAATTAAATCTGACACTTAAATATTTCGTATAATATGGTGTTATACCACAGCAAATGTGAAGATACGTCTGGTTAAAAGGCAAGAAAGTAGAGTAAATGAAGAAGGAAATCGACTGAGCTGCAAAATAAACTGGAACTACAACTAATCAAAGCAAAACAAAAAAACACTTCAACAAATCAAACGTTCTGGTAACCCAAAGAAACTGATACCCTGATAAAATTATATCTAAGCTAAACAAACCATTCGCATATTATGTTGATATCTAGGTCACAAGAGTGCATATGTGCTACTGCAGTGAATGCAAGAAATAGCATAAATCATTATCCAAATTATAAGTTGGGATCGTGCTCAACACTCTTGGTTTTCTTTAAACTATAAAAGTATTTCAACATTTAATATTAATTTAAAATAAATAATGTAGACAAAAGTTTATTATATACAATAAATTGTGTTTAAGAAGGGCATCGACCCTTGCTTTATTTAAGAAGGGCATCGACCCTTGCTTTATTTATGCTGTGGGCTGGAAAATGCAGTAGTAATCAGCAATATGATAAGTAGCATAATGGACTTGAAATGTTAAAAATCAACCAGACGATCTTCCCCTTTTACCGTCTGTTAACATGATAGCAATACCTACAGCATTGTGTGAAAGCTTTCGGCTCATAATCAAAATTTGTTGTAACTCCAATCAGAAATGATCTTTTGGTAAAACATATTGTGGACTTAATGTTTATTAATTTAACTAGACTCCTCTTGCAGTCAGTTTGATCCACTGTCTTGTAAAATCCTGGTTGTGCTCTGGTAGACTATTAGTAGAAGATTCCAACTCCCACAAATGGAAAATGACGGCAGAACCTCAACCCCAAGAGTCCATGTAGAAAACTTTAAGTTTAGGTAAGTAGATCTACATGTTGTTTTTGTTCTTTAACTACATGAAAGACCATTTAAATATTCGTCTACATTATTATTTTTGGTAATCGTAGTACAAATAATTATGGTGGCCAGCCAAATGCTTTGGTATGATATTACTGATCCAGGGGGAAAAACGCCACAATGGCTCACCATCCGCCATAATTATTTGTACTAAAAGCGAATTTTACCATTTCTTTTAATAACTAGATCATAAAATCCAGCATTGTGTTAAAAATGATACTCTGTCCAGCAAAAGAATAAAATGATGTAGAGCACAGAACTCCAATATCAATAAATTTATTCGCGTGACAAACAAAAGAGCCAATCTAGAGATTTGAGGACCACATCCATGTGTTTACGTCACTTTATTCTTTCATTGGACACTCTTACATACCACTGAGAAGATCCAAATTTGTGAATTGCGAAATGGGTTTATATGCAACTTTGTTTCTTTCACCATTGCACAGAAGTTCAATTTTATGATTCTTTACACATGTTAAGCAACATGTCTTAATTTCACATCTTGGACAAGTATACTTTGCTTCTTGCTCTTTACAAACTTCACAGTTTCCAAGTCTGCAAATAATGAACATATGAATAAACCTTAAGTATTTCGATAAGTATCCAGATAATTATTTACTTTATCGATACAATAGTTGTTGATGTGCAAGTGTTGTATCATTCACATAGTGCAACGTTTCTCGAATTTTTTTAAAGTGTGGACCACTTTTATAAGTTAAAATGTTCTGCGGACCACCCTACTCTTGCCCTGTTCGAAAACAATGTTGTTATACTTTTTTTTTTTTCATTTTTTAGTTATATGTTAATCAGTTAATATATCTACGTTTTTAAAACTATATTAATTATAATGCCATTTATTTTATATTAAGATTAATATGAATTATTTTTTAATAATTAAAGGATATCAATTCATTTTTAGATACTATACATCTATTTTTAGAATAGAATTTGCATCATCTCTACCTTAACTGAAAAAAATATATATATAAACGTAGTTGGTACTCAAATTAATGTGATGGATGAGACTACTGACCCTTGCACAGTTGTTCAATATTTGTGTGTATGCTGGTGAGCTAAAGTCTGAGATCAGCATCTACATCAAGTCGACTTCTGTATTTTGTTTTTATTTCAGGTAGTGATAAAAACCCTTTCTCACATAGATACATAGAAGCAAACTGAATTATAATTTTTAAAGCACCTCTGGATAGTTCTCTTTTCACTGCTACTGACAACCAGAAATTAACCATACTTTTTCCTTCGAATTTCATTGTAAGTCCAGTATCATTCGAGAGTTTAATTAACTGTTCTCTTTCATTCAGTGAAAGTTTATTTTCAATATCACAATGGAAAGGATCGCGAATCCATGAAAAGTCATCATATGTACTAGTTTGAAAATATTTTTCTAATTGTAACTTCAGTGAAAATATTTTTCTAATTGTAACTTCAGAGTTTCGAGATGAGAGTATATGTCATCACATAATTATTTTTAAATGTTGAGATTATTTTCCACTAAAAAGATTCTAGGGTTGGAAATGATGAATATTTTCTCTTTTACACCACTGACTCACAAAATAAGTTTTCTTTCAAACCCCTTTATTTTGTCATCAGCATTGAGGACAGTCAAAGAATTATCTTGAAGACAAAGATTTATTTCATTTAGTTTTGAGAAGATTAACTATGTAGATGAAATTATTGGGGACCTTCAATGTGGTTTTAAGACTTTATAGATCGACTATTGATCAGATTTTTTCTATTCGACAGATATTGAGGAAAAATGGGAGTATAAGGGCACAGTACACCAGTTATTCATGGATTTCAAAAAGGCATATGATTCGGTTAATACAGAAGTTTTGTATAACATTCTTATTAAATTTGGTGCTCCCAAGAAGCTAGTTTGTAATTAAAATGTGTCTCAGTGAAACATACAGCAGAGTCCGTATAGGCCAGTTTCTGTATGATGCTTTTCCAATTCACTGAAGACTACAGAAAGAAGATGCACTGTCACCTTTACTTTTTAACTTTGCTCTTATAGAATATGCCATTATGAAAGTCCAGGATAACAGAGAGGGTTTGGAATTGAATGGATTACATCAGCTGCTTGTTTATGCAGATGACGTGAATATGTTAGGAGAAAATCCATAAACTATTAGAGAAAGCACGGGAATTTTACTTCGAAGTATATGATTGTCTCGTGACCAGAATACAGTACGAAATGGAAATATAAAAATTGAAATTTATTCATTGAAGAGGTGGAAAAATTCAAATACAGTAGAATCCCTCTTAACTGATACCAATGAGATCAAGCAAGTTCTGGATACGAGATTTTGCCGGGTAATTTAAGTACTGTATTTAAAAAAATTACCTGTTCGTATTTCCTCTCCCTATTTTCTCGAGTAATTCAACCTCTTGCTTCAGTATGAAAATGTTCCTCTTGTGCTTAGCGGTAGTAGTCATCATGCTATTTATCACACAAATGAAACTTTTACATGCTATAGAAACAGAATTTCACATTTTCCTATTTAGACTCATCCAACAACCCCTCGAAATGGGCGAGTTCAAGTGGTAAATTTAAAGACATTGGCTCTGTCCATTGTTTGTAAGACCCAAAAGGCAACTTACTGATGCTATCTAATCTACCCCAGGGACATAACGGGTTTTTCTGTCTATGTTTTCACGCATAAACAATGTGCGATCCACGAAAACTAGCCTGCTCACATTTGCATCTGACTCTTCCCTTTTGCATGAATTTTTTTTTTTTTTTGCCCTAGCCAAAAGTGCCGTTGTTTTGGTATTTCTGATTATTTTGGTGCCAGCTACGAGGGATTTTATTGTACCTTGGAGTTACAGTAACATATATAAATTATACTCGAAAGGAAATTAAACGCAGAATAAATATGGAAAACATCTGCTATTATTTGGTTGAGAAGTTTTTGTCATGTAGTCTGCTTTCAAAAAAACTGAAAGTTATAATTTATAAAACAAGTATATTACCAATTGTTTTGTATGGTTGTGAAACTTGGATGCTCACTTTGAGAGAGGGAACACAGGTTAAGAATGTTAGAGAATAAGGTGCTTATGGAAATATTTGGGGCTAAGAGCGATGAAGTCACAGGAGAATGTTACACAATGCAGAACTGCACGCATTGTATTCTTCACCTAACACGATTAGCAACATTAAATCCAGACGTTTGAGATGGGCAGGGCATGTAGCAAGTATGGGTGAATCCAGAGATGTATATAGAGTGTTAGTTGGGAGACCTGAGGGATTTCAACTCGAGCCTCCTTCCCTTATAAGCCCAGCGCACTAGCCACTATTTATTTATTTAATCCACTCAACAATGTAATTACAGAGTAGATAAAATGAAAATAACAGTAGTAATACAGTACATAATAATGGTATTAAATTTAAACAGTTACAATCCAATACTAAACAAAAGATATTAAGCAAATATTACATGTAAATCTCGGTTAACAAAAACAAAAGTATTTACAGTATGAAGAAAACATGAAATGCAAATAACTAGTCACAGATTAGTAACAATAATACAAAAACTGATTAGGGGCTAGACCTACGTTAAGTCAGAATTAGGAGCGAGTTCGTAATGATAATTGATATGAAATAATTTAAGAAGGAAGACCAAATATACAATATGCAAACCAGTTAAGACCTATTTATTAGTAAAATACTTATGGAGTGTTTTGAATGCTACCGGTATTTATTTCTCTCAAGAGTGTGGTTCTATCCTGAAAGATGTCAATATTGCTCAGTTTATTATAGAAGGAACAGATTCTAAGGAGCAGAGAGTACTTATAATAACATGTCCTAGCATAGTTTAAATTAAATGTTTTACTGGTCCTACAGTTCTCTCTTGGTACATGTATTGCTATCCTGGACAGTAGATGACTATTTACAGAACTTGTTAATAAATTATGGAGGCATTTTATATCAATATTATTTCTTCTGTGTTGCAAACTTTCAAAATTAAAGAGAGACAAAAGAGATGAGTACGAGATACTACTTTCATTATTCCAGGAGGGATAGTAACCAAATGATTTAAGAAACAAAAATCTGATGAATCTTTTTTGAACACTCTCAATTTTGTTAATATATTTAATTTGATAGGGGTTCCATACAGTACTGCAATATTAAAGTTTTGATCTAACTAGTGAAAAAAATAGAATTTTTAAACTATCTGGAGAGGAGAATTTTGATGTATGTCTATAGATAAATCCTAGAAGTTTAAGCGACTGAGACACAAGTTCAAGTATATGGCTGGAAAAATCCATATTATAAGTGAATACTATGCCTAAATCTTTTACCTTGTCAGTCATTTCCAGGAATTCCCCACCCATTGAGTATCTGTAAGTAAAATAAGTTTTTTTCCTAGTATATATAATATAATGACATTTATTTAAGTTGAAATACAGTTTATTCTTCAGTGACCACTCGTATAACTCATTTAGATCTCTCTGAAGCAAGTGACAGTCATTAGCTGTAGGACAAGATTTAATAATTTTGACATCATCAGCATACATTAAACATAGTGAGTTTGATATCGAGTTCGGTAGGTCATTTATAAATAATAAAAATAAAAGTGGACCCAGATTTGATCCTTGAGGGACCCCCGATGTCACTGTAAATTCTTCAGATCGACATTTGTTGAAGACAACGAACTGTTTGCAGTTTAATAGATAACTTCTAAATAGATTTATAAGAGAATTACTAATCCCGTATTTGGCAAGCTTCTTTAACAATATATAGTGATCAACAGTATCAAATGCTTTTTTGAAGTCTGTGTAGATTACATTAACTGGATTACCCATGTCCATATTTTCAGTGACATAATCACAAAACCATACTAAATTGGATGAAGTTGATCTACCAGTAACGAAACCATGTTGTTTGTCGTCAATAATGTTTTTGACTGAGAAATAAATGTATTTATATATAATAGATTCAAAAAGTTTTGAAAAGATGGACAATATCGATATAGGCCTATAATTATTAACCAGTTCCTTGTCTCCGCCCTTATGAATTGGACAAACTTTGGCTATTTTCCATCTATCAGGAAAAATCCCAGACTTGAGAGATAAATTATAAATACGCAATAGGGGTTTGATGAGACTTTCTTTACACCCCTTTACAATATATGGGGGGATTTCGTCTGGCCCTACTGATTTCTTCGATCTAAGTTTCTTAATTGCACTAATATCTTCTTCGCTAATAACATTAATGTTAATACAATCAAAATATTCACAAGACTCGTGTTCAATGGTAACTTCAGAAGTGATACTACTAGGTATGTACACACTTTGGAAGTAGTTCTTAAAAATATTTACAATTTCTTCAGGTGTTTCAAAATTGCAATCTAAGTATCTCATATTACATGGCAAGCTACTGTTAGATTTACGCATCTCTTTTGTGTATTTCCAAAAGGCCTCATAGTTTCCATCAAGCATAGAATTTTCAACATCTAAAGTATATTCTTCAAATGCATTACGAATATCATTTTTGACCTCAGCTCTTAGTGTATCAAACATGTATAAATGATATAGTGGCCCTGTTTTTTTTATATGTTTGCCTATGCCTGTATTTTTTTTTTTCTTTATGAGTTCGGGTGTATACCATGTGGGATAGCTGTACTTCCTTTGTTTACATTTTGGGATTGTGTCATCCATTGCTTTAGTTAATAATTTATAAAAATTATTCACTGCGTTATTGACATCATTCTGCTCTGTGACAGAAGACCAATCAGTATTATTAAGTAAGCTGTATAGCTTTAAGTAATCCCCACGTTTATAGTTGTAGGATGGAGGTAATAGGTTATGATTACTCCTATTAAACTGCGTATTAGCAGAATAAAATAACTCGAGTTGAAGTGCAGGATGTAATGGATCAGCACTGACTAATACAGCATCTGCATTCACTTCTCTAACCTTTATAGTCTTAATATTAGTTACTGCCAGATCTAAGTATCTATCCATTGTATTGGGAATATTATTAATTTGCTCTAGTTCAGCAGTATCCATAAAATCAACAAGTTCAGTAAACAGAGAATCTTTTACATGCTCGCTGTAACCAGGAATATTAAAATCACCAATAATGAAGACATTATGGTTTAAGGCATCACCACTTAGTGTGTTTGTATAGAAATCACTATATACTTCTATAGGAGAGCGAGGTGGAAAATATACAGTGCAGATATATATTAGCTTATTGTTCCCTAACTTGATTTTGACCCAAATATTTTCTTCTTCAGTTTCCAGTTCGCATACCCTAGTACAAAGGATATTGCTTTTAACTGCAATAAGTACACCACCACCACGTTCACTCTCAGATATGTTGTAGTTTCTATCTTTTCTAAATACCAAGTAATCATTCCCTACACTGTCAGCGAAACTACTGTTTGGCCAGATTTCAGTTAAGCATATAATGTCATAATCACCTGACTGAACAGACAATCTAAAATCATTAATTTTACTTCTAAGCCCCCTGACATTTTGATAATAAAGATCAAAGGACTTTGTGCAGGACTTTCCTATCTTTTCAGTGTATAATGGCTCACTAGTATGGGGGCTACTATCTATTAGTCTATTCAATTTTTTGGTAGGCCTATTGCTTGATTATTCTCTGAAACTGCTAACTGAGAACCCTCCGAATCAACTGACTGAGAATTCTCTGAATCAGCTGACTGAGAATCCCCTGAATCCACTGACCGAGCTACTTCAATCTTTTCAGTAAGTAGATTCAGTACTGCTCTACTTATCACATTGGCAAGTATCTTCTTTCCTCGTCTATTAAAATGAAGTCCATGTTGGGTGTACAATTTCCTATCTGCATCGTAGGTGTTTATAATTTTAACATTGCTAAATCTCTTACACAATAAGGTTATATCTGAATTTATTTTTTTGATTTCATTATTAACCCATGAGTTAGGGTACATGTCATGACGATAAGGTAGTTTCACACTACCACATTCGTGTGGGACAACTTTGTTAGGGTCTGTTCGAGATTTTGAATAACATTTTCAGGGTAACCTTCATTCACATCGTTAGATCCACCAATAATTAAAACACAGTCTTCACGTGTGTAATCGGAGCACTTAACCTCACTTCCACTTGTTATCTCGGCAATTCTTGCATTCGGTTTCACTATGGCACTTACTTTTGGAATGCATGGAATGCAGTCTTCATTATTAATGTTCTTCGCTAACTCGCGCCCATGACTGTCAGCTAAGATTATTGCTTTTCCTTTTTTACTTCTCCTGGATTTTCTTAAGTTGGATGCAGGTATGTAATTTCTTCCTTCTGCAGAGACCTCGCATTTTGGCATTTGTTCTTGAAGTATAGAGAACCGGTTTGTAGTTTTGATTGCAGGAAAATCCCGTCCATCTTGCTTTCGGGCAAAGTATCGTCGGTTCCTATCCCATGCTGGCACTTTGGTCCACTCGTTTGCTCCATCCTTCCAATTTGCAGATTGGTTATTTATATCTCTCATTCGTGAGATTTCGTCATTTAGTATTTCAATCACTTTCCTTAACGACTGAATTTCCTCTTGCATTGCCTTGACTGTGTATGGTGGTTACGGTTAACTTAACCTTAAAGTGATATCCTAATTCCATGTAATTTATTCATTTCTAATTAAACTATCCACAGGTCACCCATAATGAGCTACCCATTACCCAGTCGGGATAACTATGAGACATATAATACAAATAATTGCACCGTTTATGTTATCTGACAAGGAACACATGTCTAACCTCAAATAATATTCTATTACTTAAAACTTCGATGTCGCACCCTCCTACAATGACAACATTCTTAATTATCACTAATCGACTTGAAAAAAGTTACGACCACCGTTAGTTCACTCAATGACCAATAAATAACTAACAATCTTATCACTCAAGCTTTTGTTTACCTGTTAAACACAACTTGCTCCTCCATTGTTACCATGCCGTTCCAGCTGCTTAGCAGCATGCAACTTTATGCAGAGATGCCCAGACAGGTTCCTCAAACGAAAAATCCCTATGGCCCGTAACAAATATCCCTATTTTGACAAAAAATCCCTACAAAAATTATTTTTTGTGTGTTTTATAAGGTTTTATCACAATTTAGTATAAACAGTTGCGAAGCTCAATACTTACTAAATATGCAAACATAGACAGTTGAAATATGCATCCATAGATAGTTGCTAACTACCAGGATCGCTCATCACAGACCCTTTCCCCAGCAGACGATAAAATGTATTGTAGCCTTATATTTTCGATATCGTATTCTTTTGAAAAAATTAACACCTTCCTTCCGATATTGAAATAGGAAATACATAAGGTTTATATATTATTTTCATAAAGTATATATTATATTTTATAAACTTACCTTCCTGGATCTTACGGAAGAAGGATAACTCTGACCTCTTTTTCTTAGAATTTATAGCGGTACAAACATCTTCTTGTCCCATATTATTATTATTATTATTATTATTATTATTATTATTATTATTATTATTATTATTATTATTCAAATTCTTGCATTTTAGCCATTTATAGTTATTACAACCGATAACGAACATATCACAGTTTACACAAATTTTCACAACAATGCGAAATACGGCACAGTCAATGCCTTTTCGATCTATACCAGGCCGTAATATATGTCCGGGTTTTCTATTTCAGTGTATGGAGCTCAGTGAATTAGTATATTATAACTTTATTGCGTATCATAGCTAAGTTTTATTTAGTGTAATGTGTCCATCAGTTCCCTTTACTTCTTGTTTCATAATATGCTGCAGAAATAATTACAAAACTGTGTTATTTTAATGTGAAGAGAATTTTACATGTTAACATAATCTGTTCGCATCAACATTTTAAGTTTAGAATGGAAGCTATTTTGAGGTTTAATAAAAAAGAATTTATATTGTGATTTTAATATAGCACATCTACCTTCCTTGATAAAGAGAGAAAATTTATCATACCACTCTTATGAAAATAGTGTACTTACTATTGTTACTTCGTCTCTTAGGTAGTAGATAAATACAACAATTCAATACTCAATTGTAGTATTAAAATACAGACAAATTGAATGTGCGGAGTATCATAATGACATAATGCTTAATTATAATGTATAATTGCGAATTTAGGAATATACGATATAGTAAACATAACCTATAATATTTCCATATGAATGGCAGGGCATTGGAGACCACTAAAATTAGACAGAAAGGGGCAACTGGGACAGTAAACATAACCTATAATTTCAACATATCTAAATATTCGTGCGGTGCAACTGAAAATTATTGAATCGTGCATAAATGAATGTACAGGAATTTTGCAATATTTAATCGAAATAAAGGCAGGTAGGTCCATTATACATACGAACAACTTCATTTTCACACCAAAAATAATATTACATCTTAACTCGCAAGAAATTATGTCTGAAGTGTGTCCTAATCATTACCTTAAATTTTATTAATACAATTACACTACATTTTAGAGACATATATGTTACTTTTTATGCATTCCAATTAATTTATATGGTTGAAACGCCGTCCTTCGTGATCATACCACAGTCTACTATATACAGTCGCGAAGCTTGAGGTGTTTTTTTGCAAATCTCGTGATAAAGCGCTCCAAGCGGTTAGCAACTAAAAACAATAGACTGTCCATGGTCGACTTTGGACTGTGTCGTATTTCTATCGAGTGCTAGCTCGTTGCGTATTTCACATTGATGCTTGTGAAATGTTCGTTATTGGTTATAATGAAAATGTTAATGGCTAAAATATAATAATTGGAATAATAATATGGGACAAGGAGGAGACGTTTGTAGTGCTATAAATTGTAGCAACAGTAAGAGAAAGAGGCCAGAGTTATCCTTTTTCCGATTTCCGAAAGATTCAGAAAGGTTCCTGGGTTTCCACAAGAATGCTGTGCAGAAACAAAACTGTTAATTTAGCCATTTATAGTTATTACAACCGATAACGAACATATCACAGTTTACACAAATTTTCACAACAATGCGAAATACGGCACAGTCAATGCCTTTTCGATCTATACCAGGCCGTAATATATGTCCGGGTTCTTTGTGACTGTTAGAATACATTATGTCCTTAAATTTCACAATGAAATGTTTCAGTCTAACCGAAAGGACATTAGATACCGGTTAAAGTTCTGTCACTTATGGCAAAGTGCATCAACATCGGTTAAAAACGCAGTAATCATAGATTACGAAACGACAGTTAAACAGTAACCAAGGTTAAAATGTAATTCCTGTTCACCATTCACAATCACCGATTACTTAAACATGGCTAGCTGACACCTCATTTAACCAGAGTAAAGTCTATGATGGTACACTGTTTCTACAAAATGACTAAAGGAAAGCATCCATGCCGCTGCGAAGACAATAGTCAACGTCTAAAAACGACTGCGCTCACTCCATTCTACATCGAAATGAACGTGTCCTACATTTTCGCGTTGCATTTGTTTGCTTTTCGGCACTGTTATATTTACGAGTTGCATTTCTTTGTTTTTCAGTGTTGTTAGGTTAAAATCGTACAAAATGGAAAATTGGATGCAAAAATGATTATATCCCAATGTGTAGTTGAAGTATTGATAGACTTACTTACTAGATGTACTAGATATATTATATAAAAAAGAAGTAATATCCATAAAGGAAAAGGATGCAAAAGATGAGTAGGAATGTGTGTACGATCCAGGACCCCATTTACACCAGGGAACCGTTCATTATCCTAAGATCCATCCATAACCTCTCTTTCTTCAACCAGTGACATAGAGAAAGAGATATTCGAAATAATACAGAAAATAATAGTTACATAAAATCGTAATATAAGCAGCCGATCCATAGTAGAAATATGACTGTTTTTGTGTTATATCAAGTGATCCATTTGTATATTTTGATAAACGAAATCCCTCCTGAAATTTTCTGTCACCTAACTCCCCGTAAGAGTCCTCTCTTTCCACTAAAGAAACTTCACGCTCGTGCTCCATTCAAGTAATTCAAGTACTGTACAATAATAATCGTCTTCAAAATAAACATCTGTGGCTCTGGCCGCCATTTTGTTTTACTTGGTCTACTAATCACTGGTTATCTCCTTTAACCGCTCGAATATGGCCGGTTAGAGATTACTATGGTTAACCTCCTATTTAAGTTGTAACCGAGGTCGATCCACTGTAAAAATGCTTAACCACGGGTTATTATTATTATTATTATTATTATTATTATTATTATTATTATTATTATTATTATTATTATTATTATTATTGTATCTCCAATGGGGGGTAGCCCTATTTTACATATGTATGCTAGGGCTATAGTTTTACACAAAAAATAGGCCTAAGCATAAAACAAATTGAAAAGAAAATAAATTAGCTTATACAATGGAAATAAGACCTAAACATTCCGTATTTTAAACATTGCGATTGCAAATCAAACATCAGTCATCAATTGAGACATACAGAAAACAGTTACAACACATAAACAAAACATTTCTTATAGCGGTACTCTATAACACAATTAAGCAACTTTCCCTAACATACATCATAAATTAATACACAGTAGTCACACAAACATAATCAAGCATCCCATAACTATGACTCACATACACAACAAATCAAGCATCCTTTACAACACGTACACTTCAACATGATAACCATACTTTTAAAAGTTACAAATTTGGCTGCAAAAGAATAAATAGGACACTGTTACTAAATACTGTTATTTCTACAAGGTCTTAAATACACCTGTAATAAATATGTGAAATTCCTTTATGCAACATTGCTTCAGAAGAACTTTTGTAATTGGTGGTGAGAAAGTTGTATCGCATATGCTAAGGTGGGTTTCTAGCCGGTATCTCTTGCGTTCTTGTAGTGGGCACTGGAATAACAGGTGGTCGACTGTTTGTGTGGGGTGTTCACAGGGACATGAAGAGCCATTTGGGTTGTCAATTTTGAAACGTTCAAAATATGAATTAAATTTTCCGTGTCCAGTCATAAATTGCGTGGATATGTAAGATGGTTCATAATTCTTTACGGTTATTCTATCTTTAACTGTGGGAAAATATAGTGATTTTGTGATTTGACCATTTGTACTATTTAACCACATTGCATTCCAGTCATTTAAGATGTCCACCTTCATTTGCATTTTTACATAAGAGAGGGGTTGTTTAAAGTATGCGTGTTCTGTTTCCGAAATTGCGGCCATCTTGGCTACATGATCTGCTCTTTCGTTTCCTGTGTTCCTTACATGACCACGTACCCAATCGAAACATACATGTTGCTTCCATAGTAACAAAGTTTCCCTAATACCAGCCGCAATTGGATTGAGGTTATATTTATCGTCAATTGCTGCGAGTGCTGCTTGAGAATCACATAAAATTCGTACATTACACGGTCTATTTACACTCCATTCTGTTGCTTTCTTCAGTGCTAGGAGTTCCGCCTGGAATATTGTGCACGCTGGTGAGAGACCATACTGTTTGTAGGATATTTCAGAGTCTCTATCGTAAACAACGAAAGCGCAACCAACAAGAGTACATGACTTCATTTCTGACGAAACGTTAACCACGGGTTAGGTGACAATTTTAACCAGTGGTTACACTAACAGACGTTGATGCACGTGGGCATAGGCTGCTAAATTTCCAGAGAAATAAAGTTTAGGTCTATTTTTTTTTCAGGGGACATATTTTTAATTGTAGCTATTAATTTTGTTATTATTTTTATGTGTTATTTTACTAAAGACGTAGAAGAAATTAAGTTTGTTTTAATGAACTTTACTGATCACGTTTTATTTTCAATTCTGGTGGGATTATTATTGCTTAGGCCTAATTTTTTCTTCAAAGGATATGTTTTTAATTATAGCTGTTAATTTTGTTGTTATTTTTATTTGTTGCTTTAACTAGAGACGTAGAAAATGTCTGTTACAATAAAATGTATTGATCATGTTTTATTTCCAATTCTGGTGTGATTATTATTGCTTAACCTCATCCCATTTTGTTAACTACGTCAGCCTACACTACAAGTACCGGTAAACGTAAGTTACTCCATTAATTCATATTTCCATTATTATTGTTGTAAAGAGAAATGCAAATTAATATTTATTGGTTTCAATTCATAGTTAATTATCGCTATAATCTTGAATGAGTGAAGCTATTATAGTAAATTTCAGTTCGTTTTGCACAAACAAAAATTATATTAACTTATTTCTTGCAGTTATCTTCGAGTTTATGGTGGAATTTAATATACTTCATTAAAATAATAAATTAACTTCATGAATTTAATATTTCAATAATGGAAGGAAGGTGTTAATTTTTCCAAAAGAACACGACAACGAAAGTGTAACATATTTTGTCGGCTGCAAGGAGAGAGATCTGCGATGATGAGGCGATAGTAGCGATCCTAATGTTGGGCAACTACCCCTGTTTGCATTTTTACTACATATTGAACTTCGCGACTGTATATTAGTAGACTGTGATCATTCTATATAACGTCTTTGTTCGTGATCGGGTTAAGCGAGTCACATGGTCTGCCTTACGGCCTGTATTAGATCATGATGGCAGTGACACAGTCTATTGTTCCTAGTACACACAGCGCTCCAAGCGGCTAACAACTATCGCAAGAAATGCAAAAAATCACCCCAAGCTTCGCGACTGTATATACTAGACTGTGGTTTTATCATATACCATAGACAAATAAATAGAGGTATATACAGTCATGAAACAAAATACTTACTAAATATGCATCCATAGATAGTTGCTAACTACCAGGATCGCTACTATCGCCTCATCACAGACCCTTTCCCCAGCCATCGCCGGCTGCTATATACTCCGCCCTCCCAATTGAAGGAAACATGCGAACTGCTGATAGTACTCACCTTCTCCACGGAGGCGCTGACAGAGTGATACACTGTTGCCGCGGGAACACAAATCTGCCAGAAGATACCCAAGATTTTCCTGCTTATTGGTTTTGAATTAAGGTATTTCACCCTCTCAAAACGTCCCGTTCTTTCAATACCAACATTCTTCAGGAATATTGAAATTGCAGTTTTCAAGATGTGTCCCAAATTTTCAATATGAATTGAATCGTTAGATTGGTGGCAATTTACTACAACTGATTTCTTCATAACAGGAGTATTGTCTGTATTAATGTTTCACACACTTTACTGTTTACAAATTTTACGGCTTCGCAAACAAACTCCTCAATAATATTAATCACCCATACTAACAACTCAGACGGATAATATGATATGTCACAATCATCTTTCTTGAAAATTACGTCCAGCAGAGCAGAACTGAATTTAGTCTGTTGGATCAGATCACAACAAGATTCACATACTACTTCCTTCACAACACGTTTCACTATGAATCCACCAATATAAGCCAATGAAGCAAGTTATATTGGTGTTGAAAACGAACAAAGTAAACAATTCAGACTAAAATTTAATTATCTACTATAATGCTAATAACAATAAAAAGTTTTATTAATATCAATAAAATAGCAATAGCTAGCTTGAAAAATTAAATCCGTAGCCGGGCCCACTGGATTAGCTCTCAGACAAGCTAACCACTACAAATAATAATAATAATAATAATAATAATAATAATAATAATAATAATAATAATAATAATAATAATAATAATAATATAGGTATGGTAACTAATAATTTAAAAAACAAATTTAAGCGTGCTTTTATAATAGTATGACATTTTTACAATATATATGTATTCGTTCTTACATGGCCCATTGTTCAATTTTTCCAGTATATTTCTTACAGCGCCAGCGTCTGGAAAACTTACAAGAGCTTGGGTTGAGGTTGCGCTTGTAGCTCTTATAACGCTATGTTCAGCTATAATTCTTTTACAGGAGAGGGATGTAATCTTGAGTATCCTATTCAAGGCGAATGTTACAGCCCTTGAATCCAACATATCATTATTACCGGAAGTTCTTCTTAGCTTACTAAAAAAAATCAATTGAATCACTGTTGAAGCATCTTGTTAATACAAAGTCAAACCCTGCTGACAACAGATATTTGATGCATTTCGCAGTTGATACCGTAAGTAATAGAATATTTTTTTCGTATGTCTCATTGCTTAAGAAGCCTGAGCCGCGTTCTTCATTTTCTTTCTTCATTTTCCTAAGATAGGCTGGAAAATCATTTTTAGCCAGATTAATCTTTCATTAGTGACATAAAAAAATGAACTTTGTCCTTATCGAGCTAATTGTTAAAGCTACATATATCATGGATTTTAAACCACTTCTGAATGATTTTCATAAAGTGAATTGGTCCTCCGCATCTTTAAAAGTATATGCCTTTTCTTGTCCACAGTTTTCTTTAAGACATTAAAGGGATGTAATTACAGATGAAGAAAATATATCTTTTGCACGTTTTACATTAATTTTCTCCAGGTTGTTAGGACATACATGCTTACAAGTGAGGAATGGAACATGTTTAATTACCTTAGTTGACTGCAACTCATACAGATCTTTCACATGCTGTCCACTTATTTCTTATCACCGTCATGCATTGTTTTTTCTAGGAAGGTATTCTTCACACTTTTTAAAATGTGGTATTGATTAAAAGCAACAAACAGGGATCTGTTTTGATCGTTTGGATGAAAGACTTCTGATATTAGAGACTTGCCATTACAAAGTCGTTTCATCATATTTACATTGCTTTTGTGATTGTCTGAAACCAAACGTAATATGACAATTCCACAGAATTCCACTTCCTTTGTAACAGAAAGAGTAAGTTTATGCAAATCCTCTTTGTAAAAAAGTAGGCAGCTGGTATTTTCAATTTTGAAGAATGCCACAAATCAAAAAACAAAGAAAATTATTGGCTAAAATGTCATAATTTACTTTTTCTTCCATGGATATAATGGCATATATTTGTAAATTGCTTGATTCTGGAGTAAAACTGTTCTTTTGCCCGAAAAATGTGTCCAATTCTTTGTCATACTGTAGTTGCTGTTCTATTGCCATCTCGTCGACTATTAATGAACAAACTCGCTCAGCTTGATTCAGTTGTTGACATTCTGAGATTAACCTTTCTTTCACGAGATCTGTAACTCCAGTTTCACAACACGTGTTGCCTAAATATCGGGATAGAGTGCTTTTCGACCGCAATTTCAAAATATTGTCCCTAACATGCCGATGTCCTTTGGGAGATATAAATTCCCACATTGCGCATTGTTTGATGGGTGACTTTTTCTGAAATTCAAGCATTTATTCCAAAAGTAAACTATATCTCGCATCGGAAGGGTTATTTTCATTACTTGTAATTATTCGCGAAGGCGAATAGTAATAGCAGTTATCGAAAGTTTTCAATTTATATTTTGTTTGTTGCAATTGCCTTTCTAACTGACGAATCTTATTATTCGCGCGCCACAATTTAAGTTTTAATTTATTTTTCTCTTTCTGTGCTTGGAGGAATTTGTCATCCATACGACTTTACGTCTGAATACCGATACAACAAAGATTTTTATGAGAATCGGTGTCTGCATTATTTCTAAAAACTTCAGGGTCATCCGAAGTGTCTGAACTACGTTTCCTTTTATTGTTAGGGGGCAAGATGGGGTGTTTTGTTATCTGCCTTCCCTCTTGTTTGTTTTCTGAAATTTTGTAAGACGGATAAGACGCAAAACTGAAGGAATCACGTTCTTTAGCAACTGTTTCCTTTTTAATCCAGGATGATAATCTGTCTCACGGAAATGAAGATCGCATACTACATACTACTGATGAACGTGAATTAAAATTGAGAGTAAAATCTGCTCTTGATACTGCTTTAAGCCATTTTTCTTTAAGTTTGCATTGGCTAGGGAACTCGTGGAATGAGACCTCTCTAACTTTCCTACTGTCACTTTTACAGAAAGGGGCGCAATCATAAACAATTGTAGAATTTTCATAAAACTTATAAGTAATGAGAGGGAAGTATTTAAGGTATTTTTACAATAAAATAACCTATATGCAATTCTCTTAAAATATACTGAAGTTATGAGATATGTTAAATTCGAAAGTACGATATATATATATTGTATATTGTTATGTGTTAGGAGAATATAAGAGCGGGAAAAGAACAGTTACAGTAACTTACGGTATGCGGCATCACCGACTGGTACTTTCACTGATAAATAATATTATTATAGTATGTAACTTCTTCTTTTCAGAGTTTAAAAATGTGTTAATTTCATGCATTCGATCATTTTCACATTCCAATAAAGTAGCTCGCTATAATTACTTAACTTTACCCCCTGGTCCACAGTATCACTATCTCAGCGCTGTAGTGGCAAAATCATGCACTACGCTAGGTCCGTTATTTAACACAGGCTGCTTGCTAAATGGGAAGGCGGAGTATATAGCAGCCGGCGATGCCCCAGCACACGATAAAATGTATTGTAGCCTTATATTTTCGATATCGTATTCTTTTGAAAAAATTAACACCTTCCTTCCGATATTGAAATAGGAAATACATAAGGTTTATATATTATTTTCTTAAAGTATATATTATATTTTATAAACTCACCTTCCTGGATCTTTCGGAAGAAGGATAACTCTGACCTCTTTTTCTTAGAATTTATTGCGGTACAAACGTTCTCTTGTCCCATATTATTATTCAAATTCTTGTATTTTAGCCATTTACAGTTATTACAACCGATAACGAACATTTCACAGTTACACAAATTTTCACAACAATGCGAAATACGGCACAGTCAATGCCTTTTCGATCTATACCAGGCCGTAATATATGTCCGGGTTTTCTATTTCAGTGTATGGAGCTCAGTGAATTAGTATATTATAACTTTATTGCGTATCATAGCTAAGTTTTATTTAGTGTAATGTGTCCATCAGTTCCCTTTACTTCTTGTTTCATAATATGTTGCAGAAATAATTACAAAACTGTGTTATTTTAATGTGAAGAGAATTTTACATGTTAACATAATCTGTTCGCATCAACATTTTAAGTTCAGAATGGAAGCTATTTTGAGGTTTAATGAAAAAGAATTTATATTGTGATTTTAATATAGCACATCTACCTTCCTTGATAAAGAGAGAAAATTTATCATACCACTCTTATGGAATTAGTGTACGTACGATTGTTACTTCGTCTCTTAGGTAGTAGATAAATACAACAATTCAATACTCAATTGTAGTATTAAAATACAGACAAATTGAATGTGCGGAGTATTATACATGCCATTATGCTTAATTATAATGTATAATTGCGAATTTAGGAATATAAGATATAGTAAACTTAACTTATAATATTTCCATATGAATGGCAGGGCATTGGAGACCACTAAAATTAGACAGAAAGGGGCAACTGGGACAGTAAACATAACCTATAATTTCAACATATCTAAATATTCGTGCGGTGCAACTGAAAATTATTGAATCGTGCATAAATGAATGTATAATAATTTCGCAATATTTAATCGAAATAAAGGCAGGTAGGTCTATTACACATACGAACAAAGTAATTTTCACACCAAATATAATATTACACCTAAACTCGCAAGAAATTATGTCTGAAGTGTCTCCTAATCATTGTCTTAAATTTTATTAATGCAATTACACTACATTTTAGAGAAATATATCACAGTCTAATATCATACAGTCGCGCAACTTCAACACTCTATTTGCCAACATTCACGACACTAGCGCTCAAGCGGCAGGCAAGGCACTGGTCATAGGGTTGTTGATACAGCCAGCACGTGCTTTAAAGGTATGCGAGATGTTATAATAACGTTTTAATCATGCGTCGGAATAAAGGCAATGTGTGCAATGACGAAAATTGCAGTAACAAGTTTAAATCTCCGAATTTGCCGTTCTTCAGATTCCCTAAAAACCAAGAGAAAATCATAACTCAGTCATAACCTATAATCCACGCTGTAGGTAGCCTACGTTTTGTGTTCTATAAAACATTTATTAGTTATCAGTTACCTATTTGTATTAGAGACGGGAAAAGTTGTTATTTTCTCGTAACAGTTCCATGAAAATACTAGGTTCCAAATAACAGTTCCAAAATAACAGTACCACCATATATTTTATAGCCTACGCCGATATATATATATATATATATATTTATTTATTTATATTTTAATGTGGAAACTGTACCAAAATAAAACACACCAGGAATGAACGAAACTCCTCCAGAGTCAAGTCCCTAAATTCAGTTCTGTCATTCTGTGAAGCGTGTGACACAATTTATTTTTGTTAAAACCCTTTAGTCAAAGTAGTTTATGCAAACATTTGGGTAAAAAAGGCAATAGTATAAGTCGAGGGCCATGAGAAAGTCCAGAAGTCATACTGACAGTATTGACACCACGAAACCAGTTACGTTATACACGTATTAATGCAAGACGCCAGTTCAGGATAAAAAGTTGGTATTTATTTTGTCCCTGAAAATTGTTAAAAGTAGCCAGATCTAGTGACAAATTCGGTAAATTGATAACACTGCAGCAACGGTTGTCATCATAGACAAATAAATGTTGTCATAATGTAGTTCCATACACGGCCGACTTGATGCTAGCTTCGCTTCACCTTTGAAAGCGAAGGTATCATCAAGTCGGCCGTGTTCCATAACATCGAGTATATTGTAACATGTAACAGCAAGTATTTTGTATAACAGGTACAGTACTACTAGTATGCAATGTAACAGTGATGGTTTGGAACAGGCCGTTACGTTATTTTATAGTCATGACTCATAATGTAGTTCCATAATTTACTTACTTACAAATGGCTTTTAAGGAACCCGAAGGTTCATTGCCGCCCTCACATAAGCCCGCCATCGGTCCCTATCCTGTGCAAGATTAAGCCAGTCTCTATCATCATACCCCACCTCCCTCAAATCCATTTTAATATTATCCTCCCATCTACGTCTCGGCCTCCCTAAAGGTCTTTTTCCCTCCGGTCTCCCAACTAACACTCTATATGCATTTCTGGATTCGCCCATACGTGCTACATGCCCTGCCCATCTCAAACGTCTGGATTTCAAGTTCCTAATTATGTCAGGTGAAGAATACAATGCGTGCAGTTCTGTGTTGTGTAACTTTCTCCATTCTCCTGTAACTTCATCCCGCTTAGCCCCAAGTAGTTCCATAACATCGAGTATTTTTTGTAACAGCAAGTTATTTTTTTGTAACAGCAAGTATTTTTTGTAACAGGAGTATTTAGTGTAACAGTGGAAGAGCCACGTACTACTAGTACGTAATGTAACAGTGGTATTTAAGAACATGTACGGACGCTAAATGGTCACATACTTGTGATGCAGTACGATGTCATAATGAGTCGAGATGTGAATTCCTGGAAATGAAATCTTTTCTAATGCTAAATTGAATTCGTAGATCAGGTTTGTTCGAAGCAGGAAATGTAATGTAATTTTAAATTATTTGTAAATTGGTCACGAAATCGAAATGGATTCCAGTGGTAAATAAAACCTAACCTATTCTTCCTCTTCTGCTCAACTGAAGGTCACAGTAGTGTTCAATTTCTCCAAAAATGCGTAAATAAAAGCTATAATAATTTTGGCCGTGCTAAAATTCATATTAATAGTGTATCGTCATGAAGAATAATAATCTCATTGTAATGAAATATGAAAATTTACCGTTGTACTTTTTTTTAAACAAAAGAACTTCAATAATACAGTCATGTTTCAACAGATTTTAGTTTAATTTCAAGAATTGGCAATGAAACTAAAACTGTAAAATATTTGGAACTAAACATAACCTATATATTTTCATCTCCTTTGATAAAATTCACAATGTAGTTCCTATAATACAGGAATTATGTTATTTGATAGAATCCTATACTTAATTAACATCAGTTCCAAGATAGTGTGTACATTTTTTAAAGGCTATCTTCGTATCTTTACTATTTATCCATTACTTTAGTTTCCAACATTTATTTCAATACGACGAAAGGATTCCTAATTCTGCTTTCAAACAGTGGCGCCAACTTATATGGGCTCGTGGAATCCGAGCCCACCCAATAATTTATCGTGAGATTTATTTAACTTAAGGCTCGTCAAATGTTTGAGCCCACCTACTGTTTTTTAAAAGTTGGCGTCACTGCTTTCAATAGTACCAAACATGTTCCGTTCTGTGGAACAGGCGTTGTCATAATGTAGTTCCAAAGTGAAACGAGTATTTGTAACCGCATGTATTTCGTACTAGGTCAGAGCAACACTGTTATTTTGGAACATAGTGTTCCAAGGTGCTGTTACTTTTTGGAACAGTTCCAAACAAGGAACGGTTCCAAAATAACTGTTACGTTATTTTTTCCCCACCTCTAATTTGTATGTCAGGAAGGAGAGTTTAAATAAAAACAAAGTAAATACCCGTTACAGTATATTATTGTTTTGCAGAGATCATGTGTAAATGTGTAACCATTCCGATTTTGGATAATGTATCTACAGTTTTTAATGCAAGTAATTCCATAATTTTTGTATTCGTGTTTTTTTTTTCTTTATATTTTTCAAAATTTGAATGTTATATTGCATTCAAGTAGGGATTATGGTGTTAATTTTTTCAAGAATTCATGGCGTATTATAATCCTTTTGCAAAATATTCACTTCTTCAATAAAGTGGCAGACGTATTAAGTTCTCAAGAAATAAAAGAGCCTTTTTAAATTTAATATAAAAAGCAATCTTTTCTGTAATAATTTGCATGACTGTTATTGGTGTTGATGTAAACATTATCAGTGATTATTTGAGCCCTTCAGAGCAGAAGTGATATAACTCACAATTAGGTAATCAGGTTTAAAGTAAAAATTCTGTAAAACACAGTGCAAAGTAGCAATTAATATATCCTTCGTGCTATTCACTGACTACTAATAGTTTAAATAAATTCAATATTAACTGCTACTTTGTGCTGTATTTTACAGAATGTTTACTTTAACTCTCATTACCCATTTTTGACTTACACCACTTCTGATCTGAAAATAAAATTAGGCCTACATTTTCAGAGTTAATTGAAGTTACAATTTTTTCAACAAAGTTGTGTATTCATTTGTTCTTACCTACGTCATAATAACAGTAAGTGCATGTAAATTACGTATTATATAGGTAGGATAAGTTAAAATTAAGCTTATGTGTGAAAACTGGAAATGTGATGTAAAATGTGGTAAACTTTCCATAAAAATTTAAACCATAATATCAGTACTATTAGCGACTCAAAATAATAATAAAAAAATTTGAAAAATAATGAACTTCATAAATCAATGTCTGTCAAATTAAGGTTTAAATCTTCCCCTTTTTTATTTTTAAGTTTACCTCAGCGGCCGAGTTTACCCCAATTTGCGGTATGGAAAATAGTTAATTTCTCAGGAAATAGGGAGAGGAGTTCACCACGCGATGTACCCTACGAGATATGCCCTATAATTTTGACTCTTCTCACAGGAAATATAGAGTTCTAATGGTTTATAAATATATTTAGGAATGAATTGAATTAACCGTCTACGTACAAAAAATTATATTATTTCAAACCATGATACGTGATCAGGGCCATGTTTCAGTTGTAAGGAGCAGAAAGAATTACGTTTATTCCCAGCTTCTGAAACTTGTAGATTAACTGCGTGTGAAATTCTTCCAGGATTCTAAAGTAGAATTAGTAAGAATCATATACACTTATTGTATAGCATAAAAATATAAAATAAATTACGCAAAACCCGTTTTCTGATGTGTTATCATATGTAGTGTGCACACTTTTAACTTGCCTGCCGCTAGAGGGCTACTGTCACGCCAGCTGTCAAATGTTGGCATATTTGATACGTATGAGTTGCGTGACTGTATCTATTAGACTGTGAATATATGTTACTTTTAATGCATTCCAATTAATTTATATGGTTGAAACGCCGCCCTTCGTGATCGGTTTAAGCGAGTCACATGGTCTGCCTTACGAAAGAGGGCTTAGAATATATATAGCCTTACGTCCTGTATTAGATCACGATGCCAGTGACAGTCTATTGTTCCTAGTACACACAGCGCTCCAAACGGCTAGCAACTATCGCGAGAAATGCAAAAAATCATCCCAACCTTCGCAACTGTATATACTAAACTGTGGTGATAGTCCATATTGGCAACATAGCACTGTAGTTCCAAGCTCGGCCGCTTAACTGTCGTGTTCCATCTTAAAATATATATATATATATATATATATATATATATATATATATATATATACTCTATATTGAAATAAAGTGATGAAAGTACTCTTGACATTCACACTAGTACGTTTTTACTATGTTTTTAATCGTGGATCCTTAGGAAAATCTGATGAAAGCTGTTGACCTCTTCCTAGAAAAATGTAAAAAAGTGATGAAGAATTTTAGAATACTTCTGCTTTTTACGTTTAAATAATATAATGAATAAACATGTTGAATTTTTTTTATATAACTATCATGGACCCCCTGAAGCCCATCCAAGGACGTGCAAGAGATCCATGGACATCAGGTTACGAACCCCTACACTATACTTGTTTTTTTTTTTTTTAAGCTGGGACATGACAGGACCGTTGCGATCGGAAAAACAATTGAATGTCACATAGCGTGGTAGAACTGTTGCTATGGTAACAATGGTTGAGTTGCCAAACTTACAGTTCGCATGTGGCAAGTGCTTAAAAGCTCTCTTGGCGACATTTATTGTGCACACAATGTTAGCATTGGTACGTTTCGTCTTTGATTCTCTGTCGATTTTTTTTTTATTGTTTTCTTACCTTCGCGTCGATTGTCAATGAATGTTTTAAGGTCAGCCATCTTAACGACAATTGCTACCTTCCATCAGCTGGCAGCGTGGTAGTCCATATTGGCAACATGGCACTGTAGTTCCAAGCTTGGCCGCTTAACTGTCATCCTAGATCATATATATATGATCCAGGCTGTCATGCAACGAGTTAGAAAGAGAAAGATATAGAGTGGTCATTGCGCCGCCATGTTTGAAGAAAATTGAACGACCGTCGGTAATGAACTTATGCGCCCAAAACAAAGTGGGCGTGGTGATAACTGACATTAGAATCGTCAGCTGTCTCAATTTCGTTTGCATAAATCAGTTAAACTGAAGTGGAAAAACCTAGTATTTCGTCAAATAAGTGCTAGGAACTTAATCTAAACTTATGTACGCTAAATTTAAAACACTTGAGCTATTCCTAGAAGGAATGCTTAAAAGAATAACCTAAGCAAAATTGAAGGGTTGATAGGAAAAACAACCCATGTCAGTTTTAGCCGAAAATGAGATATTGGTATTAATGGAAAGCTAAAATCATGTGGCGTCTGTGTATGCTTAAAATACAAGCAATATATTTATAAAGCATTGGGGTATTTATACCTATACTTTAAGTTTCTTATCCTTTTACATAACGAGATATAATGTTTTTTCGCTCCCCTGAAAAAAAGTGTTTTTTTTTTGACGTGGGTTGTTTTTCCTATCAACCCTTCAATTGTCATGTAGTATGACAAGAAGTCCTAGCAAATATACTGAAGAAAATGTTAATATTCCTAGGTTCTTTTAAATGCGACCTGCAAGATTGCCTATAAAATGAACGAGTATGATTCGGATGATTTTATTAAATTGTTTTCCCAGTCTCTACACGTTGCAAAACTATTTACTATACCATAAGATATAGAATGAAAGTAGGCCCTATCTGTAATAAACAACCTTTACCTCTAAGCTTGTAACGTGGGTGAAACATGACAAAACACGCTTTCAGTTTTTTTGTTACAGTAAAGTATAATTATTATCGAAATGTGAACGTGAGGCCAACAGCCGGCTGGTCTGTCGGAGCCTTTCAAGGGCTGTGGCACCACAGATAATTATTAGTGTATAATTGAGCACACACGTACAATAATGTGGTAAGTAGTTACAAAATATATTCATACTTACCCCATTATTGCACGTGGGTGCTCAATTATGTTCTTTCATGTCCTTCCAGTCAAAATACTAACAACAATATGACCTACCCCAGAGTTTTGCGTTATTTTGGATGCGAGTGTCGAAATACAATTTTAATATTTGATTGCTATTACTAGGTTTGAAACGGAATTGTAGCGGTTTTATCCGTATTTAGTTTAATTTTATTAGTAGTGAACAATTTATTTGATTAATCGTTTGTCTTCGAAATAGGCCTACTTCTTATAAGCTACAGCTCACCGTCTTCTTGTATAAGCAGTAAGGACAGAAGGAGCAGAAATAAAGGATGCCGGTGTCGAAATACAGTTTTAATATTGTATTGCTATTTGTTTTTCACTGGGTCTGAAACGGAATTGTATTGGTTTTATCCGTATTTAGTTTAAGTACATTACCAGTGAACCATTTATTTTGTTTATGCCGGGCGTTGTTACACATTTATGCATGAAAAAAATGCTGCTAATTAACAAAACTATGGACTTAACTTCATAAAATTTACATGAAATATGATATATCAGTTGTCTTTTTCTTTTGACATTGCAGTTATATGCAGCACACACAACAGGCATGTTTTTTCTTCGTTTTATTGTACTTCTTACCTCCGTTATACAACATTGTAAGCAGACGAATTTTTAGAAAGGTGGGCGCTTAGCTCAGATCTGCCGTGTTTCGCGGTGGCACCGCAAAGAGCGCTGTACAGGACAGCATGGCCACTCTATAGTCTTCTCTTTCTAACTCGTTGCTGTCATGTCCCATCTTTAAAAAAAAAAAACAAGTATAGGAGATTAGCAACGAGTCAACTCCATAGAATTCCAGGTCTATCTCGGCTCGTTTCCTTTCTAGCTCCTCCCGCAGTGTTTGGCAAGTTTTGGTGTTTGGTAGTGTCATTCTCAAGTCTTCGACGTAGTAGTTCTCTCTCGCTAGGACGTATACCAGTCGACTTGGAGCTGTTGTTCCAACTCCTAGCACTCTTTTGAGAAATTTCGCCTTCACTTTTTCTATCCTTTGCAGATCCGTCTTTGATAATTTTTCCCATATTAGGTCAATGCTGTATGTGACTATGGGGTTGATTGTGGTCATGAATAATTTCATGGCCGTTGTTAGGGATAGCAACGTTATGTTCTTTATATTGTGCATTGCTTTGATTGCTGCTGTAGTTCTGTCCAAGATGTGGTTGCTGAAAGATTTCATGGTTGGCTGTAGTGTTACACCCAGATATTTGAATTTGTTTACTATTTCTAGAGGTTGGTTCTCCAGTTTTAATTCGTCGTTTGCTGATGTTCTGCCACCTTTTCTGAATACCATCTGCATTGTTTTTTGTTTATTTATCTCGAGGCTATTTTCTCCTGCCCATTTTTCTAGTTTTGCTAGTGCGGTCTGTAGTTCTGTCTTTGATTTTGAGCCTAGTGCCATATCGTCTGCGTACATGCTTAGACTAGTTGATGGGCATTCTTGCAATATGCTTGTGACATCCGCTGTCAGCACATTGAATAGCAGGGGACTTAATGGGTCCCCTTGTGGGACTCCGTTTGTTTGCCTTATCCTTCCAGATGTGGTTACTCCGTCGTATATTTCTATTAGGTTGTATCCCAGTATTGACTCGATCACAGTTGTGAGGGGTTGTGCCCCGATCATTTGTCTTAGTTTTGCTTTGAGAGTTTCCCTGTTGACGAGATCGAACGCTTTTTTGTAGTCTACGAATACTACGTAGTATTTTCCATTTGGGTGTCTCAGTGCCTCTTCTATATTTTCTGTCAGGTATGTTACGGATTGAATGGTGCTTTTCTCTTTCCTAAAGCCGAACTGTTGTTCTGCAATATGTGGATTTATTTCTGCGTATAGTCTTTGTGCTAGTATTTTTGCGAAAGCTTTGTATACGTTGCTTCCGAGTGCTATGCCTCTGTAGGATTGTGGACTGTTTGCGTTTCCTTTTCCCTTGTATAGCATCTTTATCGTTGCTGTTCTCCATGCTTCTGGGATTTCGCCTGCTTGCATGCATTGATTGAATATGTCTGTCCATAATGGTATTAAGTGTTCTTGTGACGATTTTAGGTGTTCTATGTGGATGTTGTCCGGGCCGGCTGCTTTTCCTTTTTTTTTCCCCCCTTTTGCCGTCTTTACTTCTTTTGTGGTTATTTTGTTATTATGGGTAGTGGCATCGTACGCCTGATGGCTTTTTTTATGTGCCTTGTAGTTTCTGTTACAGAGTTTCATGAAGTGTTCTTTCCATATTGCCATTGGTATTTCCCTGGCCTTCGTTGGTTGCTTCTTCTTTATTCTTCTTTAAGCTTGTGTGTATGAGGGTACTAGGAACAATAGACTGTGCAGGCACTATTTCGCATTGTCTGTAATGAGGCGATATTAGCGATCCTAGTGGTTAGCAACTATCTATGGGTGCATATTTACTACGTATTGAGCTTCGTGACTGTATATTATACTAGACTGTGGTGTAACCTAAAGTTCTACACTTTTGGTGCGCATATTATCACAGTCTACTATATACAGTCGCGAAGCTCAATATGTAGTAAAAATGCAAACAGGGGTAGTTGCCCAACATTAGGATCGCTACTATCGCCTCATCATCGCAGATCTCTCTCCTTGCAGCCAACAAAATATGTTACACTTTCGTTGTCGTGTTCTTTTGGAAAAATTAACACCTTCCTTCCATTATTGAAATATTAAATGCATAAAGTTAATTTATTATTTTAATGAAGTATATTAAATTCCACCACAAACTCGAAGATAACTGCAAGAAATAAGTTAATATAATTTTTGTTTGTGCAAAACGAACTGAAATTTACTATAATAGCTTCACTCATTCAAGATTATAGCGATAATTAACTATGAATTGAAACCAATAAATATTAATTTGCATTTCTCTTTACAACAATAATAATGGAAATATGAATTAATGGAGTAACTTACGTTTACCGGTACTTGTAGTGTAGGCTGACGTAGTTAACAAAATGGGATGAGGTTAAGCAATAATAATCACACCAGAATTGGAAATAAAACATGATCAATACATTTTATTGTAACAGACATTTTCTACGTCTCTAGTTAAAGCAACAAATAAAAATAACAACAAAATTAACAGCTATAATTAAAAACATATCCTTTGAAGAAAAAATTAGGCCTAAGCAATAATAATCCCACCAGAATTGAAAATAAAACGTGATCAGTAAAGTTCATTAAAACAAACTTAATTTTTCTACGTATTTAGTAAAATAACACATAAAAATAATAACAAAATTAATAGCTACAATTAAAAATATATCCTCTGAAAAAAAATAGACCTAACCTTTATTTCTCTGGAAATTTAGCAACCTAAGTGACAGAAGTTTGACCGGTATCTAATGTCCTTTCGGTTAGACTGAAACATTTCATTGTGAAATTTAAGGATATAATGTATTCTAACAGTCACAAAGAACTTCAGATTAACAGTTTTGTTTCTGCACAGCATTCTTGTGGAAACCCAGGAACCTTTCTGAATCTTTCGGAAGTCGGAAAAAGGATAACTCTGGCCTCTTTCTCTTACTGTTGCTACAGTTTATAGCACTACAAACGTCTCCTCCTTGTCCCATATTATTATTCCAATTATTATATTTTAGCCATTAACATTTTCATCATAACCAATAACGAACATTTCACAAGCATCAATGTGAAATACACAACGAGCTAGCACTCGATAGAAATACGACACAGTCCAAAGTCGACCATGGACAGTCTATTGTTTCTAGTTGCTAACCGCTTAGAGCGCTTTATCACGAGATTTGCAAAAAAAAACACCTCAAGCTTCGCGACTGTATATAGTAGACTGTGATATTATTATGTTTATAAATAATTAAGGTGGCCATGACAATCGTACCCTCTGCTATCACTTTTCGGTCTCTGTGAGTCAATTTGGTACAGTTCACTTTTTCTTTGCTCACTCTAAAAGGATAATCGATTAGGAGACAAAAATGGCTGCTAATAGTGGTGGTGTAGAATGGGCTTCAATAGTTAAACCAATTTTGGCAGCCTCATATGGGTCTTTCAATAAAAGTGACATCTTAGAGCTTGTGAAAGCTATCAACAGAAGGTAATGTAGACATTTTATTGTCTTAATTCACGTTATCAGTAAAATCTACCACATACTTCCTGGGGGGGGGGGGGGATGACGGAACGAAATAGGAACTTTCTAGGAATATTGTAACAAGTATTTTTTCTATTTAATATTTAATTCATATGTGTTGCGTTGCGAAATATTTACGATTTAGAATTATCCTATTTTGTAAATTTACAGTGCAATTTATGTACGCATGACAATTTATTACGTATCAATATTTTTACATTCATAAAAATAGTAAACATAGATGTAAAATATTTATTACGATTCATATCGTATACTGTTATTTCTTTCACTATTTGGATAATTTCATATTTTGGTACTTGATTACAGAAAACTGTGAATGTAGGCGTATAGATAACTTGTGTCATATTTCCTCTTTCTAAAGGTTGCACAACTGAGACCTTACTTTTACACGGATATTTATCTCAGATGTAAAATCTTTACTTACATTTTAGGGATGAACCTTTATGTTCTAAGACTCATTATGATATACAATATGATAATGTACAACAATAGGGCCCTTATAATATGTATGTAATAATAATTCATGTGTAAACATTTTATTTCATCTCGCCAAAAAATTGTAATCTTTTAAAATGTTGACTTGTTCCTCATCTTCATTGCTAATGTAAGATCTATGGAATACAAGAAATGAAATGAAAAAAAAATGAAAAGTACCAGTGGTAATAACAGTGACATGGGATATATTTCGAAAAGAGAGTTCACTTAATTGTCATAATGATGTAAAGCAGTTGCGACACTTTTGTGACCATATTTGTCGTTGTTACCATATTTTGTTAGGCGGCCGGGTAGCTCAGTTGGTAGAGCAGCTGGCTACGGGGTTCGATCCCAGGTGGTGATAGGATTTTTTCTCGTTGCCAAACTTTCAGAACAGCCCCGAGGTTCACTCAGCCTCCTATAAAATTGAGTACCGGGTCTTTCCCGGGGGTAAAAGGCGGTCAGAGCGTGGTTCCGACCACACTACCTCATTCTAGTGCCGAGGTCATGGAAAGCATGGGGCTCTATCTCCATGCCCCCCAAGTGCCTTCATGGCATGTTATGGGGATACCTTTACCTTTATCTTTACCATATTTTGTTAATAGGCATCTCTTTTATAGAGCATAGTTCTCAATTTATATTGGTCGCCAGTATTAACTTATTTCTTGTTTAATTGATAGAGGTTTTAAATCTCGCATACATGTCTGAACTACCAGACTAATACCTAGGTTATGTCTACCAAATTCAGTTGGATTATATACTTTTTCACGTCTTGCCTTCGTTATCTGATGTGTAGTAGTGTAGTTGTAGCAACTACATTTCATTTTGGAATATGAATATTTTATATATCGATACTTTCTTTTTATAGTGAGATGCAGGCCTATAGCAACCCATATGTATGTATTGCTTGAAATCTGGAACTGATCCATTGTTAGTGTGTTGGCCTATTGTTCTAGGTGATTGGCGTTTTGTTGACTCAATGTCTATGCCTGTCTAGAATTCAGATAGAAAGGAAAGTAATTCTTAGGCCTATGTTTCTTCGTTAGAATGATCACATATTGATGTTTAAACACACAGCCTATTAATTATCCCATTGTGTACCCAATGTAAAAAGCATACACAGACAACCTTTGATAAATTTTAAACTTGCATAGACTGATTCAGTTCCTCAGGAGTCAACGAACAATTCCAAGGAATTTTCACCTAACATAGCCTAATTTAGTTAATTATTGAAGAAAAGTCGTACATACGTCATTTTTACGATACATTATTACGTAAATATTTCGATTGAGAGTGCTGTGATCCGTTAGCCACACTGTGGTCGAAATGACGTCTGTGGTGCATTATATCCTTTGATTAAATTGTTAGTAGAGGCTATGGCAGGAAGTTGTTCGAATGGTTTTGGAACTTGCAGTGGATGTTGGATAGTTATAGAATTTTCTAGATTGTGCGCTGACTTGTTTATTTAGCAGAGTTTATTTATATTGAAGCACTCCTGTCCTGGTTATCGAGATTGACTGCAACATTTCTTGAAGGTGACCAGCATGCTGTATCCATCACTAAAAAATTAAATTATGCAAAGTTAAACAAATTATTTGGACTTCGATCTTGCCATGCAGCACACATGAGACTAATGTCTGATGTGTATTTCGTTATTTTATGATGAAATGAAACTGAGAGATGGTTTTACAAATATTATATCTGGAATAATAAATATAACGAGTTTTCGTAAGATCGAGGGTTAGTGACAGGTTAGGTTTGGCTTGTTTAGGCTTTTGGCATGCTTTGAATATTTTGTTTTTGATAGAGTTTTCGTAAGGTCTAGGATCAGTGATAGGTTTGGTTTGTTCACGGTTATCTGTGTGTGTGTGCGCGTGCGTGCTTTTTTTTCCACACTTGTGGAGTAACTGTTAGCGCATCTAGCCGCGAAACCAGGTGGCTCTTTTTTTCGGGGCTTTCCCTCAACACAATATGAGCAAATGCTGGGTAACTTTCGGTGTTGAACCCTGGACTCATTTCATCGGCATTATCACCTTTATCTCATTCAGACACTAAATAACCTAAGATGTTGATAAAGCGTCGTAAAATAACCTACTAAAATAAATAAATTTGACTCCACATTACACCACACAAACACACCCTCACAGGAAACAAAACAAGAGGTGCCAAGACCAACAACGACCAGTTCTGAAGATGACTCATAATAGGTCGAAACATGTAAACCAGGTACGATAGAATTTAATACGAGAAAGTCATGTAATATATATGTTCCGAAGTGATACAGTGTTAAAAGTTGTGTAATCAAGATATAAAATAAATATATGTGTGTGTGTTTTTTGGTAGATTCGTGAGGTCTAGAATCAATAACAGGTTAGTTTTGGTTTGTTGAGACTTTTGGTATGCCTTGCAATACGTTTTTATCAATTCCGACGTATTAAAAATCATGGAAGCATTTCTAGTGAAAAGTCGAAAAACGTTGAAATACCATATATCCTTAAAACACACTTTTTAAGCACACAGCTGTGGTTGCAACACAATTCGTACTAAGTTATTTTTACTTTTTTTTTAATTTTTTTATTTTTCTTGAAAGTGGTCAGAGCAAGAGAGGCGCAAGTCCTAACTTTTTCTATAGTCATTTGTGCCAGAAATGAAGTGCTGAATAGAACATCTAACTAGATACATCTGTTGATGCACCATTAAAATTAATAGAAAGGAGCTATCCTTGCGTTCCCACAATAATAGTTGAAAAGATGATTACCGGTACTTGTTTCATTTCGACAACTCGTCATGGAATATCTCTCTTTTCACTTTAGGAATTTCACAGACAATTACAGGAAGCTTATTAATTGTCTTGTGTGAGTCTGATTAGTGTTCAAAGATTGGTCTGGAATTTTAAAGCTGGCAATATGGATATTGCTGATTAACTCTTCTCTGGTTATCTGTCGTCAGCTTTGTTGGATGACAACGAAAGAGACTTGATGCCCTTATCAGGTTGAATTGCCATGCAACAGTTCGAGAAATGAATATCAAGCTTGGTGTAGGTCATAATGCCATTCAAATAGAAGCTTCGCTGATTGGTGCTTAATTTGCTTTCAGAGGAACAAAAATTGCAGCGTCAAAATATTTGTCTTCAGTGCTCTCGACTTCCAAGCTTATGGACACAGTGTCGTGGAATACTGAAAGTGTTATGATACTTGACTTCCTGCTTCACTAGCAAATAGTTAATTCAGATCATATCAAGAAAGTCCGAAAAAGCTTTGTCGAGCAGCACTGTGTGATGAACTATCTGGCAAAAAAGTAATCCTTCAACTTGACAATGCTCGACTACACATAACACATCGAAATTCTTCCCTACGCCACCTACAGCCCGGATGTAGTCACTAAAATCAGATTTCTACATTTTTGGTTTTGTCAAGGAAAGCCTGAGAGAGCAGCATTTCTAGACAAATGGAGATGAGCATGAAGCCATATGTCATAGGCTGCTCTTCTCTGGAATGGCATATACATGACTTTAGGCCTCTGCAAAAAAATTTTTTATGACATTCAGTGCAACCTTTGTAGTAGCTACACAAATTTGTCTTGTATTATTTTGTGATGTATGCATAGTTTCTCTAATTTATTTCATTATGTATATCGTCGTCGTTCCTGCAATAACTCCTATGTGACATATTTATCGATTTTCAGATTTTTGCTGTATTAAATAACTTAAATAATGATACAGCAAATAATAAAATCTCCTATATGTAATTATATTCCTTTCTTTCGAAAATGTAAGAATTCACAATCCCCTATGTACAGCTGCCATAGGATGAATTAATGTGTTTTTTTTCCTACTGAAAAATTGTATATTTTGTACATAGGAGTTATTGCAGGAACAACGACGATATGGTAAGGTTGCCAGATTTTTTTTCACAATTTCCGGAAACAGATATTGACATATAAAAAAACTATTTCTAATATTTAACTGTTAGTTTACCATTGACGTATTGAGGCATATGTATGTTTCGATTTCCATGGCGGCATTGCATTCTTTCCAAATTCTTTCGTTCTCCATATTTGTACCTTCTCATCTTTTCCTCATCCAATTGTCCTGTTTTTTCATCCCAGCTGCTTCTAATCTGTTTGTATTTTCTAATAATAATAATAATAATAATAATAATAATAATAATAATAATAATAATAATAATAGTAATAGTAATAATAATAATAATAATAATAATAATAATAATAATAATAATAATAATAATTTTCGTCATAATTGTAATAATGATCATCAGTGCAATCAAAATCTTTTCACCCTTGCATTGCATCTCCAAAAGAACCATCACAAAATTCTCTTGTCAAACACCAGTTTCTTTTTCAACTAAAACTGACATAAGATTAATACTGAATCTCTCAGGACCATTTAACTTGCTAGCAAAGCTTTCCTTTTTACATGATTGGCATGGTGTTTTGTTGAGTGGCCAGACAGAACGGTAGCTGCTTCAAAACATTCTATTATGGTCTATATTATTCCCAGAGTATTGGGTTTATCATGAAGAGTTTACATGCATATGCATCTTGAAGCCTATACCTTTCATAGCCCACATTGAAAATTCACAAGTAATGTACAACACTTCACAATGATGTTCTTGTAGTGTTTTTTTTTAAACTTACTGTATTAATGTACAGATTTAACCTAGATTGTGCGTGGATGTCAGTTCAGAGCCCACTTGGGCTAATTAAATCTGGTTAGATTTTTTCCGAGGTTTTCCTTAACTATAAGACCATATGTTAAGTAATTCTGTGGTGAATCCTCGAACTCATTTCTGCAAAATACCATCTCACTATCACCACTTCCATCAACCTATCATAATTACTCAGTTGATTTAGTGTCTTAAATAACCAATTAAAAATTTTAACGTAAATTAACATGGTACGTAACTATATCTATATTAACTGTTAATTGTAATTTTTTTCAGTGAACATGAACTCCTGAATCATGAAGATGAATATGAGACATTCTATACAGCATTTGCAGCTTTGGCTGCAGATTATATTAGCTCCAGTGCTAGTACGTGTAAGTATTTGAACAAAATGTATTACTGTAGTGAATTATAATCATACATTAGAATTAGAATTAGCCACGAAATCCCATAAAGGACAAGGGCCTCCTGTCTATGCAGGGTGGCTTGTCAAGCAGTTCCCGGTTAGCCACTCCGGGAATGATGGTCACTTTTGTAATGTAATAGTTTGGGATTCTGTCTGGGTTAACACTGAGGGGTCCACTGTTCACTAGTCACTGTTTGGGTTGCAAGTCACTTTGTGATTAGTTTCCATTGTCGTCGATCTTTCGCTGTTCTTGACCATAGACGGCCAAATCTTGATCTAAGTTCATCTGCCCACCTTGTCTTCTGTCTTCCAGCATTGCGTTTGCCAATCCTTGGGTCCCATGTCGTAAGGATGTGTGTTCACCGGTTCTCGTTGAGTCACATCACGTGTTTTGCCCACTTCTTCTTCAGTTTGTCGGCCGTTTCTGCAACGTCTTTGAGATGTGTTTGGCTCCTTGTGTCTTTGTTACGTAGTCTGTGTCTAAGTGTGATGTTCAGCATCTTCTTCTTCATTTTTTGTTGGCACTTTGTAAGCATGTCCTGCTCTCTCTCCGTTAGAGACCATGTCTGTGCTCCATATAGGAGAACTGGAAGGATGCAGCTGTTCATGACTCCGCTTCTTAATTTTAAATTGTAAGTCTTGTCTGTCAGAATGAAACTGAGGCTCCAAAATCTCTTCCATGCATTTCCGATTCTTCTTTGAATCTCGTTCTGTCGTCTGTTGTGAAAGGACATTAGTTGCCAAGGTAGATGTATTCAGTCACGTAGTTTAGTTGTCTGCTTCCTATTGTGATTGGTATTTTGGAGTTGTTAGTCATGACTTTTGTTTTCTGTGGGTTTAGTTGTAGTCCTACTTCTGTGCTGAGGTTCTGTAGCTCCACTATCGTTGCGTCCAGTTTTTTGGCTGATGTGGCTAGGAGTACAATGTCGTCTGCAAAACGTATGTTGGAGAGTTTCTTCCCGTCAATAGTTATTCTGTTGTTGAGCTTTCTCTTTCTGAACACTTCTTGTAGAAGGCTGTTGAACATTTTAGGGGACATACAGTCCCTGTCTGACTCCTCTTTCAAGTCTGAATTCTTTTCCTTCCTTGTCTAGTCTGATTTTTGCTGTGCTGTTGGCGTAGATTTTTGTTAATATTATGTATTTCGTTTCCACACCATGTCATGGATATATGTTTAACTGAGTCAAATGCCTTTGAGTAGCCAATGAAGGCTTGGTACAGGCTGAGGTTAAATTCTTCTGCTTTTTCGATCAAATTCATACTTAAATAGTAGTGAAATTCGGGTACCGGTAATTTGCATTTCTGACTTAGATTTTTGTTGTTGCAGTATGCAAGAGTCAAGTGGGTGTTGTCTGCCAGGCATGCCGCATCCTTCTTCAGTACTTGCTGTCACATCTACAGGCACATAGCACTGGTGAAGCAGTGGCAACAACTGGAGCAATGTTGTTTCCAAAACAGTTGCTGCTTCCTATACGTGCTCTTTGTAGTGCAGAAGGAATGCTTCAAAGGGCTGATCAGATATCCTTGACTGCCATAATGAAAAATGCAAAGTTACCTGCACATATTAAAACCAGCACTCCAGGTAATTTCATTGTAATTTAATTTGATTTTAGTTTATACTTAATGTAATGAATCATTCTATTTCCACTACTGATATTGCTACAGCTACTAATACTAATAATGTGTGCGGTTTTTTTAAATACTTTATTCCACATCATGCTCCATGACAATGTGTAATATTACATGATATATATTCTTACTCTTATGCTGTAAATTTTAGTTTACAAACTGTTGTATTTCTTAAATTGGTTTAGGCTATTATAAGTATCTAATTTGGTCAATTATAGAATGTCCAGATCAGTTAATTCTATATAGCTAACAAAGCTTCTAAGATGTCTTTTCATTAGTTCATTTGTTATTGGCCATTTTTTACTATTTTATCATATCTCTCCATAAAGCTTGTCTTTTGGCACTGTGCAGTTCACACTCCCACAGAAGGTGATTTACTGATTGTATATCTTTATTACGTGAACAGTTTGGATTATCAGTTATTTTAGATCTATGGAAGCACTCTTTCAGTTTTTGATGACCAGTTTGGAAAGTAGCTAGTTAAATTATCCGTTAATTTTAGATTTACCAACAGACTATCATTAACACCGGGAAAAATGATTTTGTAATTTTACCATTGTTTGTAGCTGACCACTCTCTTTGCCACTCTTGTACACTTTGTTCATTCACTGCACTGTAGACTGCACTTTTGGGTAATTCCTTGTATGATTCTTGAAAGTACGAGGTCTGTCTAAAAAGTATCCGACCTTTAGCCAGAAAAAATATTTCAAATACCTGACGGGGTTGGGACCCTAATCCCCTTCAAAGTAGGCCCCTTGTGCTTGCACACACTTAGCCCACCGATCCTTCCACTGCCGGAAACACCTCTGGAAGTCTTCTTTTGGAATGGTGTTCAGCTCCGTCGTCGCATTCCGCATTATCTCTTCTCTACTCTCAAAATGGGATCCTTTCAGTGGTGTCTTCAATTTTGGAAACAACCAGAAGTCGCAAGGAGCCAGGTCTGGAGAGTAGGGAGGTTGGTGAACGGTTGTAATTCCATGTTTGGCCAAGAAAGTGTGTATCAATTGGGATGAATGTGCGGGGGCGTTGTCGTGATGCAAGTGCCAGTTGTTCGCCGTCCACATGTCTGGTCTTTTGCGCCGAACTGCATCACGGAGTCGCCATAGAACATCGTGATAGTACTCCTTTGTCACCATTTGTCCTTCCGGTGCGTATTCGTGATGCACAATTCCACGGACATCAAAGAAAACAGTCAGCATCACCTTGATTTTGCTTCGCACCTGCCGCGCTTTCTTCGGCCTTGGAGACTCGGGATGCTTCCATTGCGACGACTGTCTTTTTGTTCCTGGGTCGTACCCGTACACCCATGACTCATCTCCAGTTATCACGGTGTTCAGAAACCCAGGATCAGTGTTGGCGGTGTCCAGAAGGTCCTGTGCAACGTCACGACGGAGGTCTTTTTGTTCCGGGGACAACAACTTCGGCACGAATTTCGCAGCCACTCGGTTCATGTTCAAATCATCACACAAAATTGCATGTGCAGAATCTTTACTCACTCCAACCTCTTCGGCAATCTCCCGCACGGTCAAACGACGATCTGCCATCACCAAATTTCGCACCCTCTCAACAACAGCTGCACTCCGAGCAGTTTGGGGCCTGCCACAACGCTGCTCACTCTCCGCTGATGTGCGGCCATCTTTGAATCGGTTGAACCACTCCTTAATTTGTGTTACACCCATCGCATCTTCCCCAAACACCTGCTGAATCTTACGAATTGTTTGACTTTGAGAATCACCAAGCTTTTGACAAAATTTGATGCAGTATCTTTGCTCAATTCGTTCAGTCATCTTGCGAGAAAACTAAATCCGACAAACACCTAGAACAGCACCTTACTTGGCGACCACCAGCCAGTGACTGGCACAAGCGAATGCGGTGAAAAAATTCAAGCATGCGCATTACAGTTCCTCCTTCCACCATGCACAGTGGCGCCGCCTTAGAATCACAACTTTACGCGGGAAAAATTAAGGTCGGATACTTTTTAGACAGGCCTCGTATATGCATGTGTGCATCTGTATTACTTATAAATAGCCTGCATAATTTGAAAAGTGGCATTAAGTAAGGAATTATCTTTATTGTAATGCCATGTGCCTATCGTAATTATCTGGGCATAGTGTAGTTCATTTTCATTCTCACAGCATAGGAATAAATTACATTATACAGGTATTGTCAGTGTATTTCAATTTTTTTTTCTATAGGTGTGTCTAACATTTACAGATACCTATGTAATTATTAAATTACTAAGAAGCTAAATTATAATTCAAAATAGGCTAATTAAAAATTGTTTCTAGGCTGAATAAGTTTTACTAATTGTCACTTCCTTGCGTACAGAGGAATTTAAATTGTTTTATCAATTTTAAAAGTGCAATTAATTTCAGCTTTTTGGTGTGCTCCTATATGTTAATGTGCCACAGATAATTGATTAGTAAATAATTCTTATTTGGAATAACAAAATTCTGAAGAATGATTAAAACATTGTAGAGCTACAGTTCGTACATTTGAGATGTTGCTAATTTTCAAAGAATTTCTCAAATTGTTTTGTTTATTTCTGAGAACTTAATATTACAGAGTTTGAAGGTTATTTTCATATCCAAGGCAGTATGAATAAAAAAATTGAGAATTCCACTCTTAGCCATAAAGCTTAAAGACCAATATATACTATATATTTTCGTTTAATAAACAGTTTTTTTTTTTTTTTTTTTTTCGTTATTCAGTAGTTTCATACTATAATTCAGTGACAGATGCAATAACTAAGATGGCTTCTGATACCACGAGGACTATTTTCTCAGTATAATTGTGCATTTAAATTACTTAGGTGTGAATGAACTTTATAGTGACTTAATTGAAGTTAATGTTGTGTCATTCAGGTTGGTGAAAGTGACATATTGTTATGTCACTTCGAAAAATGCCCCTGTGACCAGTCTATACTTTCGAAAGATTGTTACGAAGAAGGACCACCTCTCTACGTAAAGTTTAACTGGAGGTGCACATAACTGCGGAATCCCGGCCAAACAAGTCACTCAGCTGAGTGCGCTCCTAGTATAATGGCAGTTGACATTGGACATATACGTCAACATATATGCGTAACTTGGAGTCAGGCCACGAAGGGAAACATTGAAGGAGGAGGGTTTGGTCCGGTACTGTGGATTGAATTCGGCGTAGCTCAATAGTCAGAGTGCTTGGTACGTAGAACCAAGGACCCGGGTTCGATCCCTGGTGCCAGAGCGAATTTTTCTCCTCAAATATTAAGAAAGAAAATAGTTTAAAACTACAAACATGATGCTATTGGGGAGGGGAGGATAAGGATTAGTCCTGTGCTGATTTTTAAATTCCATGTTGTTAAGTTACTTTTAACATCTTTTCCTAGGAGAAAAGGAAGTTCCTGTTAAAGAACCAAAACGATCTAGATCAGATTTGTCAGCTTCAATATTAGAGCAGCTGACAACACCATTACACGACTTTGTTATACCAAGACCACAATTGCCAGAAAGTTCTGATTTGTCTGCCAACAAGACGGGAGAATCCAACAATTTGAGTACAGGTGGAGATCCAGGACAAGATACTAAGGTGAATATGACAGCATAAGACTTCATTTATAGAGCAGATTTTAATACAAACTGTATGCAGACCATTATGTATTTTTACATTGTTAAGTAATATTTGCAAAATATGTGCTACAATTTGACACTTTTTTTTTCTCTCTCTCTTTCAGAATCTCTTCATTCAGAAAAACGTTGCAAGTCTTCAAGCATTGCGTGCTGGGGATATTTTGATTGATATGTGCTTAAATCTACCCCATTTAACCCGTTATATTCACAAATATCGAGATGCAGTTGCTAAGAAAGGCTTCAGTCTTCCTGCATCTCATTCTGAAGCCACTTTGGTCAGACACAGGTGAAGATTAATTCATGATATCTACAGTTATATTATGAATTTATCAGTTTTCTTTATATTTTAATGACAACTAGTTCCTGGGCTGTATCTTTACTTGTACATTTTATCTGAATAATATCTTTACTTTTTGATAATCACCAGAATGTGGTATACTTTCAGTCTGCAGGCACTAGTGAATGACATAAGCTTGACTTGGAGCGCCCTCTCACTGCCAGTTCTAGAACCATTAACCCCAGACAAGCTAGAGAAGCTATGTGTGCTTACTATGTCGTGTCTTTATTGCGCTGTCTCAAATGCAACGGCCAGCAGCTTACTGGGTATCTCATCTGCTATATCGCCTAAGTGTACAGGAACTACATCAGGTTAGTTTTTTTATTCTGTTGTATGTGCGTCATTGGTATACAGTTTGATAAAAGAGGAATTTACCAAGCGGTATTGTTAGCATGCCTGCTTTGTAGTCAGGAGATTATGGGGGCCTTATATCCTGATTTGAATATTTTTGCGGTTTCTGAGTTTCTGCAGGTAAATGCTGAGATAGTACCAATTAGGAAGCTCCACATTCTTTTTCTTCCCCAATGCTGTAATCTTCGATCATTACACTTCATATGACATCAGATATTTGCAACAGATTAGCTTCCTGTTCAATAAGTAGTGCACTAGATCGCAGAAGGTACTGTTCTCTGTTGGAAAGTAAGAAAGGTAAATGTGGCAACAATAGAATGAATGTGTGAAATCATATAAAATTAAAAAAAAATAATACGTGCAAATTATGATTTCCCATATGTGTGCCTTGTTTCAGAGAGATTAGAAGTCTACTTCAGAAGCTCTATACAGATCATTATAGCATCAATTATTTTTTTTTTATTCATTTTGGAAGCTAGGTGTACTTGAATTTTTTCACTTGTACAGACAGATTTGTTGAACATTAGTATCTTGTTTCTATCTTTTATGCATTTTTGCAATATGATGTAACTTAAGATAATTCTGTATACAATTCATTGCCACATTTTGTATTGTTAGAAATTGAATAATTTGTCAGCATGCATCATTTGAATGTTTGTTTATTTCCAGGGTAATTTTCCCTAATCAAAATAAGTAAATTATATTAACAGGGAATACATAACATAAGTCAAAATTAATAAAATGGAACTGTTGTTAATAAACTGAAAGCAAATAAAAATATCAATCGAACAACTTAAATACAGAATGAAAGTATATAGATATCGAAATGTTGTGGCATTCATGATTAATAATAAGGTATTTTATGAGTATGTACCTTAAAATAGTATTAAAACGTAATGGTGTTTACATGACTTGAATGACTATTTCAGGAACTACGTTTATAAATAAAACATATTCACTTTTAGTTATGTATATTTGAACCGTTGAGAGCAGAAGTGGTGTAAGCCAAAAATGGGTAATGAGGGTTGAAGTAAACATTCTGTAAAATATAGCGCAAAGTAGCAATTGATATTCAACTTAATTAAACTATTAGTAGTCAGTAGATAGCACGAAGGACATATTAATTGCAACTTTGCGCTGTATTTTACAGAATTTTTACTTTAAAAGTTATTACCCAATTTTGACTTACACCACTTTTGCTCTGAACGGCTCATTTTTCTGTTAAATTTTTTTTTTTACTGGAAGAAGACACTCTTTTCATTAAAAAGGCGTAATATTGGTAATTACTTCTGTGCCTCTCTTAAGTCAAATGTATGTTATCTGTATGGAATAATTTTTTTTTTTACGTATAATGGCATACTACGGACTCAGAAAGATTATATTATGCCACACCAGCTGACTGATCAGAGTCCTACAAACAATGTTGTCATTGTTACTCATAAACAATTTATTAATGTATATTTACTTATAAAGAATTTAATTTATATACATGGCACTGTTAACTTCCAATTTGTACTGTTGAGTCTCTAGGAGCAGTAGATGTAAAGCAACTATTGAACGTTATTTGAATTTACATTTCCTTCTGTCTGGTTACTTACTACGATCTCTGTTGTGTTAACATGGAAGGAAAGCAATTATACATGTGTTAGAAATTAAATAGTTTCTGAATACAAATGAGTTGAATTGTATATTTACAGGCACTGCAGCAGGTAAAGGTGGGGAGGATGAGGGTGGTGCAGATAGCCATGCTATTACTGTTGTTGAGAAAGCATTGGAAATATTTTCTTTGGTTTCTGGAGTCATCAAGACATCCACGAGGGCTGGAGGACATGTAAGAACTTCAGTTTAGTTTTGTAGTTTCAGTACAGTAAGTTAGTTGATGTTAATGAAATAAGTCAATTATTATTTCGGAAAATTGTACCTGTTAGTTTTTTTTGTTTGTGTGTTTTTTTTTTTAAATCATTCCACATGCTCAATTACCGAGTAATACTACATGCGATTAATACAGCTACATAAATCTTTACAATTCAGCTTTCTTAAGTAAACTACACATCTTGTACCAGTAAACTTTCACAGGTAATATATTGTTGCTTATATTTTAACATTATTATTCTGTCATTGGAATAAGCTTATACGGTGGCATTTCTCGAACATGAGTTAAGTCCTAGATCATGTATATAACAGATTGCCTCTCCCTATGTTAAAATTGGTAGCACTTGGAAGGGAACCACCGCCAGGATTGCCACCCGTCCACCGTAAACGAACATGAGATGGCAGTACAGTCGCTAATACAATTCAAATGGGAGTTATGACGTGACTCCTTATGTAACAACTAGATGGCAGCATAGTAAACCTGACAAAATGTTGTTACTGTCGAAGCCTATAAGGCTGAGAATCTGGGTATATATGATCTAGGGTTAAGTGCATCCAGGGCAAGCTAAAACATTTTAAATTTTAGTGGCAAAGGGATTCATCTTTTAATTATACCACACACTAGAATTGAAATAAAAAATTTCACGGAATTTACGAAATCTTAAGTACTTTCAACCACATTTTCTCAGAAATAACTTAAGTGCACTTACACCCCTTTGCTTCTGACCACCTCACATAATATTTTTGTAATGTTTTACATTACTCGCTAATATGTATTTGTATTGATGTTTCAGATTTTGCAAAATCACTTGCTTATCGGAGTGTGGGTGCTAATAACAGGACTTCAGACTCAGCTTTCAGCATCCAGCTTCTTGGCAGCTGATAAAGGCAAAGATGATAAAGGAAAGTCTCCCAACAAGTTGCGGGAAGGATCCAGTAGAATTAATCTTATGAAAGTGTGAGTAGACATTTTGCTTCTCAATATACATTTTCATTTTGGGATATTGGTTTATTTATTTTGAGATGTAGGTAGTAGGTATGTATGTTCAGTTGAAAAACTGGTTGGAACCTCATAAGTGACACCAATAAGGTATCACTCATGAGGCACCTAAACCAGAAATAGTGGAAATAATGGAGTAGGATGGCCAGTCCCTTTCTTCCTCCATTCCATACATCGCTGACTATAGTATTGTCCCACTATAGCAGATTTCAGTTTAGTGTACGTATTTTAAATCCCCACCAAAATCCTATACATAATACGAATATATTTCATTTTTACGTTATAATTATTTTTTATCATTTCATTATCATGTACAACAATTTTTAAAGTTAATATATAGTGAGGTTAGTTGGGACACTCGTATTTTCGTCCAGAGCTGACCCAGCTATAAATGTTGGTTACCGCGAGGAACACGTGCACGTCTCCGACACTTTTAGGCCTACAATCCTACTGTTACAATGCTTAAAAGTTACAGTACTTATCAAGCCAAGCTCACATTTGTTGCTCAAAATGTCCTCTATTTACTACAACACACATTTGACATCTTTTTATGAAATTTGCAGCCTCGTAAGATATTTGAGGGTTGTGTTGCAATCTTTCACCAATCTCATCTAATTTCTCTTTCAACAGAACATGGCATTCTCTTTTTGGTTTTTCATCATCAAAACAACTTTGTTTAGATTAGGGTGACCAGATTCACATCACTAGAAAAGGACACAAAGCTTCAAAAAAGACATTCTTCAAAAAAAGAGGACAGAAACTATGTAGTTAGATTTAGGACTAGGCCTATATTATACTATAAATTACGTCAATATCCGTTTTCCTACAAAATATTTACAGTACAGATTTAGACTTATATCATACTTAAAAGTATGTTAATATTGCAAAATAATTTAGGTAAAACTTGATAATAATGATTTTACAGTTAGCTACATATGAAAGTCAAGGGAACTATAATTATAAGAGGACAGAAAATATCTATTTAGATTTAGGCTTAGACCTATATTATACTTAAAATTATGTCAATATCTATTTTTATTATAGTATGCTATGATAAAACTTAATAATATAAAATGATTTTACAGTTAACTGTATAAAAGCCAAGAGAACTATTATCAAAATACATAAAAAGACTGCAAAAAATTTGAATTTAATATTACTTTGTAAGCAAAAAGAGTTATGATTGTTGGCAAAGAGTATATTCCGTCGATGCTGCTGCCACCTACAGGCAAATTACTTGAAAAAAGCATGAATGCAGACAATTTCAAAATATCAGGCATACAAGTTACGAAAAAGAGAACATTTCTTGATTTTTAAAAAATCCACCTGGACCCCGGACAAAGGCCTAAAATGGAGGACATGTCCGGACAAAAGAGGACATCTGGTCACCCTTGTTTGGATAAAACTTACCTTTTTTTCATTATATCGCACTTCTCAGAATTCAAATATAAATAATATTAATTTCTAATATATGTTATACTGAAATTTCACTATGATTTCACTAGTCAGACTTAAGATGTATACAAATAATTGTTCTTTGACACATATCGTCAAGTGTGATGTACTGCCTGATAATTGTTGTATCAGTATTTTGGGATATTAGCGTAATATTCATATTGTAGAAAAACAATATCAATCATTCACCGTTAATTTCTGATGTTCCACATTGTTCTGTTGGCCATATTTCACAGTAGGAAAGAGTGCTGATGGTACACCTGAGAAATTCTATTTGCTTTTTACATTAATTTTGATGATACTGTATATCATATGATGATGAGGAGCAGGACATTGATCATGACAGTGGCACCACAGTAACAAATTCCATTTGATCATTGAAGGATTCGAACTTAGATTTTGAGCATGGATAGCTGACAAAGCAATATACAGACTACATAGATTTCATAAAATAAAAGTGTTTGGAGGGTAAATTAACTAGCTTTTAACATATTTAAAAGTATAAAGTATTTAAGGTAACTTTTTTTTTTCTTTCAGTCAGCAGGGTTTTGGGGTGTTGTCAGTAGCATTAGCATCCCAAGCATTGACTATGATGTCAGCACTTCTAGATGATCTTCAAGTTGAAACTGCTTGCTGTGAGGATTCGATGACACAAGGACCAGAAGCAGAATTAGAACCAGCAAGTTTGGATATTTTGGGTCAATTTACTGCTCTTCAGCGAGCTGCCAAATTTCTTGCAGCTGCACCACTTAATCAACTTCTTTTCTACTTGGCCACCATCAGTTACAGGAAGGTCTGTATTGATTCTTCCGTCATGTTTAGTAATTTAGATGTATTTGGCACATGAGAAAATACAATGCTGTTTTTTTTATTGTAACATAATCTTGTTCTTTAAGCTTCTTAAAAAAAAGTGAGTAGAAATGAATGTGAAGTTTGTTTGTAATTCGATGCTGAATAGTGTATGCTTGAGCACTTGAAGGTACTTACTCTATCTGCTACTACAATAAAACCTCCCTAGAACGAAATGCGATTGTTCCAAATTTTTTTTGTTTTCACTGGTTTTCGTGTTACAAATGGTTGAGTTTTGGCAAAACTGAGAATAGACTACTGCAATATGCAGACTGTAGGAAGAACACAATGAAGAAATAATTTGAAATAAAAGTTACTATAGTACATGCAAAGTGAATTTTTTTTCCTAATTATTAACTTACGTAATTGCAGCCTCTCTCTCTCCCTCTCTCTGCGCCCTAGTTTCTTGGCCCCCACATTTCTTTTAAATTGCATTGCCGCTACTTTTTTTTGAAGGGAACATAGGATTTTCTTCACGTCCTGGATCAATTCAGAGTGAAAATTGCTCCCTGATCCATTGGTTGTGTAACTGAAGTTGTGTTTGATGGAAAATAGATCATGTTAGACAAATCAATCCTTGGATGGCAGGTAGCATTGTCTAAAAACAGTATGACCTTATGACTTTGACGTTTCATTGCTCCATTAAAATTATGAAGCCATGCTTCCATGATAGAACTGGTCATCTAGGTTTTTTCATTAAATCGCACAGTTTTACTTTATTCGCACTGTTACTTAACACTGTATTGGCATATTAACACAAAACTCAGAATAAATAAACGGAAATGTGAAACTAAATTGACACTACACTATAATTATTCACAGTTTTATTCTACTCTCACTGTCCTTTATCACTGTATTGGCTTGTTTGCATAAAACTGAGAATGAATGGAAGAAAATGCAAGAGGGTTGGAAGAAGTGACAGTACAGGAGGTCAGTAACCTGCCTAGGTCCTTGACAATAAGCACAAAATAGTGACATGGTTAGAGAAGCTTCATCCCCAACGCCTGACAAAGAATAGTGAAAGTCTTCCAGATCATTGTGTGTACAGTCACACAAAAAATTATGTCATACTTCGTACAGTATTACTGCAAAATTAAAAATGGTTTGAAAGAATTTAGCAACAGTTATGCTTAAAATTGTCTGTTTTAGTTTTTTACCTAAATGGTGCCAAAAATGATTCTGTTTTCACATTAGGTAGTTTTCCGTTTTAAAGTATTATTTTACATAGGAAATCATTCCGTTCCCAAATTTATTTTTCGTTTGTGCAGGTTTCCTTTTTATAGAGGATAAGTTTTAGCAAGGTTTTATTGTACTATTTTCCTGTCTTATGCTTGCTCTTCTCAATAAATTTCTTTCAAATGTTTGTGTATTGGTATTCTTGATATTTTAAAAAATTTTTGTAGAACAGTTTTAATTGTTTTTTTCCTAATTTTTAGAGCTTAGTTATAGATTGTCACCATTCTTGAAGAATGATCTTTAACCCAATGTCCAACTAGCAAGCTTTATCGCATTGGCTTCCTGTGTCACCGAGCTGGTTCATTAACATAGGTTACCAACTCGCATCTATGCTTCCATTATACATTTTAATTCGTCTATAATGCTGGCGATATCTATATTGTAAAGAAGAATATGAAGTAGCAAGAAGCAAGAAAGGAAGTAGAACAGCAATTGAAATGGGCGATTTTAAATGGACTGTTTTTGATTATTATTTTGTATCTAATCTCATTTTCGCTTCTGTCTGCTGTTTTCGTATAACAAGTTATAAGTTAATCTGCTAGAAAATGTTAAATGGAATTTATGCTGTAATGAGCTCACCACATTATGATCCATATCGTACAATACCTTCGTTTTGTATACTATTGCATGATAAAACTAAGCCACTTATATTAGGTATATTATTATTAAAATGATTGGTAATTTAGCTATTTTAAATATGGGAACAAATTGACTTCTGGTTAGATGTCAATATATGATTGATAATTGCGAAGTGCTTCATGATTAGATTGACAGCAGCACATGAAAATCATGATAGTATCCTCTCCTTTCTGGCTGTAGATATATTTTGCAAGTCTGTGTTCAGAAAGAATTATAATTATATATGTGTGTGTTCATTCATAGTATTCTGCCCAAGGGTAGATCTTTCACTGCAAACCGAGCATTTTTCAATCATCTTTTTCCGTCTTCTTCTTAGTTTCCGCATACATTCCATATATATCTTGATGTTATCTGTCATCTGATATCTTCTTCTGCCATGAACGTTTCTTCCATTCATCATTCCTCCCATTGTATCCTTCAGAAGAGTAGGTATGTGTGTATACAGGGTTAGTAAAAAGTCCCACACCACCTAAATAACTTGAAACATGTGGTTCAGTGACATGAAACTCAGGTGTGTGGGGATAGCCGTATACTAAGAACTCTTATTTTAAATGGAATACCCATTATATTTTTATATTTTTGAATAATGTTCATTGAGAGTTTTCACAAAGGACCCACACTAGATACTTCTGTACAAATTCATTGTTGCTAAATCAAGAAAACAGAATAATAAAATAAAATGCTCCTTTCTTAACACAGCCAAAACAAAGCTAGCACACCGTCTAAATTCTGTGTTCGAACTGGTAGCCCTCAAATGCTTGACAATGTGCCACTCAATCATAGAAACCATTTAAAGAATGACTTAACCAGGCTTTAGGAATATCTTGCACCACTTCCATTATTTGATACTCCAGACTTCTAAGTTGTTGGTTCTTTCTCGATATACTACTGACTTCAAATGATCCCACAAAAAGAAGTTCAAAGGCGAAAAATCTGGGGATCTTGCTGACTACTCTATGTAATTTGTCCTACCAATCTATCGTTGTGGAAAAATCTGGTCTAAGTGCTGACGAACATTCTGTCCATAGTGAGCTGGAGCTCCATCTTGTTGGAAATAGATGTCATCTCTGGGTAGCCCACAGTTGACTGGATATGGAAACAAGTTTGTGATAGCTGGTACTACGTGATTTCGAAGCAAATCCAATTATCTATTAGCGTTTAGTGTTTCTCTAAAGAAGAAAGGACCAATGATATGATCACCAACAATACCATCTGAAACATTAAGTTTTTGTGGATACTGCGTGTGGTTCTCCTCCATCCATTGTGGATTTACGTCTGATCAGTATTAGCGGTTGCATCTGTTGACATCCATTCAGGCAGAATGTGGCTACAATTTGTCTAAGAAAAATTGGATTGTTAAGGTGTTCCATCATTAATTCACAAAACTGCATTCTTCTATCGGGATCGTCTTCTGAAAGTTCCTGCAAAAGTTGCATTTTATAAGGATGTTGCTTGGCACTGTCAAGAATTTTCATCATGAAACTTTGGCGTATATTGGATTCTAATGCGAAATTTATAGTAGAAACTTTTGGAATTTCTTGCACACAAAGGAGAACATCCAATGAAGCATTCTCATCAGTTGTACTTTACGGGCGACCTGATCTTGGTAAGTCCTTTACGCTTCCAGTTTCAGTAAATTTCCTTATGATTCTTGTTATTTTTGTATGTGGAATTGGATTGCAATTTGGATGTATATCATTAAATAAATTCACCACATTTCGAGATTGTTGCCTGTCTCCATAGTCAACCATAATTAAAATTAAAATTAGTTCCCTTTCACTCAACATCAGATAAAATTATTTAACATACTAGATGTCAGATTAATTCCTTAAATAAGATGTTTCTGTATCAAAAACATGATTTCATTGATATAAACAAAGGACAGTCAAATTATTGTAAACAAAAGAAGCATTTTATTCATATTACCGGTATTTGTTAGACCTACACTTTTCTGTTTCCTTGATTTAGCAACAATAATTTTGTACAGAAGTATCTAGTGTGTGTACTTTTTGAAAAACTCTTAATGACCATTGTTCGAAATTATAAAAATATATTGGGTATTTCGTTTAAAATACGAGATTTGGAGTTACTTCCGGTTAAACTGGAAGTAGAAAGAACTATGTAATACCATTATTGAGTTCTTAGTATACGACTATCTCAACACACCGAGTTTCATGTCACTGAACCACATGCTTCAGAAGTTATTTAGGTGGTGTGGGACTTTTTATTAACTCTGTATATAGACACACACCAGAGCACTGCAATACAAATTTTTTTGCTCGCTCATATTCGTTTGAAGGTCCCGAGCACTCTAAACCATGTTGACGAGCGAATTATGCTCGTTTAGAAATACATTTGCAGGAAGAAAATGGAATTTTTAATTAGAAGCACTCATTTCATTTATTGTATTCCACATACCTTACATTAGCATTGAAGCTTAAATATATGGAACAAAAACTTTATATCTGAGCGAGTTTCAGTCAAACTCATCCATGTCAATTATCTGTTTCTCACTGATAACTGGCTTGGATGAGTTTCATCAAAACTTTTGCCTCATTAGATTTGGAAAATGAAATACTGGATTTCCAGTAGAATCTTGAGATAATTTTCACAATGCATTGTAACACATTGTACGAATGTAAGACTTGCTGTAGACTTCTGCTGTCTGTTCACCCCATTTCACATTGCTGCGTAGGGGCCATCAGATGATGGATGGTTTCTTCTTGAGTAAATGTGAATGTTGAAAACTAATTTCCCTAGTTTGTGTGTGCAACACCAATTGCTTACTTTTATATCATTCTGCCCTAAGATGTGAGAAAGCATGAGAAAATATGGAAATTGTAAAAAAAAAAAAAAATTACATGGTCAACTGTTGCTTTGATGACACTCTTGATGCATTCGTCACTTATTTTAAACTTCTCATTACTTGTTCATATCACTGACTGATACTGATTGGTAGGGAAAGATACACCGTAGAAGAATTCTCTCCCAAATCCAGCTTGAGATGCCAAGTTACTTGTCAGCTATTTCAGTGTGCCATGAATTCATTACTAGTGAATAACATTATTGATATTTAGAATATAGTCTCAAGTTCAGATTTGGGTTTGTTTTGAAATATTTCAGTCTACCATAAATTCAGTATTAGTGAATAACACTACTGACATTTAGAATATAGTCTCAAGAAAGTTGAGATATGACTTTATTTTGAAATATGTGAATTTCCTTTATGTAAATCCTTTTGAGACAATGAATACTTTGAACGTGTGTACTGTATTCTGTGCAAATTACATCTATTTTGTCTGCATTAACGTATATTTGTTTGTAGGCTTGTACTTTGAAGCGAATCCAAAAACATCCACCTGAAGGAGACACCTTCAGCACATCAGATTCAACTACATATTATGAGGATGATTTCAGCTGTTCAGATGAGAGCTCTGCAGATGATGGTAAGTAGAATACTTTATGCGATTAAAATTGTTACATTTTATTAGTTGTAATGAAATTGCAGTTTCAGACTGTCAACGAGATTGATTTACCGTATTTTGCAATACATTTTGTTTTGTTTTCTAGAAGTTGGGAAGGAATGTTTGATTTCTCAAACTCTCTTAACTGATATTGCAAGTTTAATAATAGGAACTCTAGAAAGACTTGTACTATTTCAGTACAAACAAGACAACATAAATTACTTTTGCTAAAACACTAACGAAAAGTATGATACAAAGACCTGTAAGGGAAAGTGAAATTCTTGAGGGATAGATCTGTTGAAAATAAAAGTTGTTAAGACCCCGTAATCCAAACCATATGTTGAATTTTCTGTATTAGAAGTACCTTTTTGCTATTTATTGTATAGTGAAAGTATAGGAATATGTTAAGACTTTACACATAAATCCAAGCTGACGTCACGATTGTTCTTTGTAGATTTGTGCACCCAGTGTCCAGAAGATTATGTTAGTCAGAATTTTGTACAGGACGTCCTGCTGATTGATATTGTTGCTTACTTTTGCAATTAATTTATTCTGTTGTCTTATTACAATTTTGAAGAATATGAGTTTTCTTGTTTGTGGTTATGACTTTGTCATATATGATTATTTTGTTTCATTCTTGGTTTTATAATTAGATGATGACAGTGAGCCTATATTGGGATTGTGGTTTGAAGAAACACTTGCACCTCCAGAGACTCCTCCAGGAAATCACGTATCCCAGTCAGCAGCAGATTCTCAAGAAGGTACTGGGAAACACAACACAGACAGGACAGGATCCATTGTGCCTGAAAAAGGAGAGCCTCATGGGGTAAGTATTATATTCAGTTAGTGTATAGCAGTGGTATTCAATCTATATGCTGAGTTGTCTCACCGGGTGCGCATCCTACTGACTACGTACAGTAAGCATATGCAAAACTGCTGATATATTTAATTTTATTATACTTGCTGATAATTATTGTAGTTTACACATTTTCTTTTACAATATCAACTCTTGTTTTTCCTTCCTTCAATTACATTTTACATAATTAATTATTGTATATAGTTTATTATAAAACAAGCTCCTGAATTTACAGGAAAAAAGATAATGTAAACAAAAATGCAATAATAACGGGAATAGTGACTTAGAATTTAAGTATACATACAATAAATGTTGGAAAAAGAAAAAAAAAAAAGAAAAAAAAAAGTAAGAACTAAATTAATATGACCAAAATAACATTGAAGTGTTACCTCTAAAATTATTGTATAAAAGATTTTTTAATCTATGCAATGACTCCCTAATTACAATGATAACAATGCTTTTAATTTTGATAATGGGTAGTCCGAGACTTTTCAAAATTTCCACAAAATAGCATGGTATAGTGCTGCGTGTTCATACCATCAATCTGTAGACCTGTATTTTGCTCAGCTTGTATTTGGCTTTGTAGTAATCCTACGTAGGCTCATAAATGCTGACCTTTGTGATGTTCAAATTTAATAGAGTAGGGTCAAGGATGTGATTATGTGAATCCTATGACAACCATTAACGGTAAGGTCATGGACTTCTTCATAAGCGGAAAAATCAATTTTCTTAAGTTCTTTGGCTATGAAGGAGCAAACACGGTGATGACATGAGTTTCTGAGAAGTTTGTCGTGTGGGCAGGACCCTAAGATATGAGCAAGTGTTTCTTTCTACGTTATTGCATCAGTAACTACTGTATGTATAGTATTAGGGTTATCCAGGAAGTAACGACCATTTGGTTTTAATTAATTAAAAAATATATTTTATTAACCAGAAACATGTCACTTACAAATTTGAAGCTTACTTTATTTCTCTACATATTCACCTTCGTTATTTAAGCATTTGTCATATCTGTCCACGAGTTTTAGAATTCCCATGTTGTAGTTACCTGCCGCCAGTCCTTTAAGCCAGTTGTTCACCGCATTCTTCAACTTGTCTTCACTTCCAAAATGTTTCCCGCCCAGAAACTTTGAGTTTCGTGAAAAGGTGAAAATCACTAGGAGCAAGGTCCGGACTATAAGGTGTGTGATCAAAAAGTTCCCATCGAAATTGTTCCAGCAAATTTCTGGTTGAAGCAGCAGTATGAGGGCGGGCATGTCGTGAAAAAGCACAATACCATGGGAAAGCATTTCACGCCTATGGTGAGCAATCCAAAATCGTCACTCAATGTTTTGAAAATGAGGAAGAATTTTTAGTCAGATTGTGACTTGAAATAAAATATAGTTTTCTTACACAGACATCGAATTAATGTAGCATTCGATGCAGTGTTGCCATTGTTCCTGAAAGCAGAAATGATTTAAGCAAGCACTTTGTATCAGAAAAATGATGGCCAATGTTTTCTCCGATAAAAAAGAGGAGAGGGTCTTAATGATTTTTTCGAATGAAGAACCTCAATTAATGTTGGTGCATATTGTCAAGCACTAAAGAAATCGAGATACTACATTCAGAACAAAATTCATAGAATGCTCTTCTCTCAGATTTTACTTTTGCAATAATAATAATAATAATAATAATAATAATAATAATAATAATAATAATAATAATAATAATATTTTATTTTCGCTGGCAGAGTTAAGGCCATAAGGCCTTCTCTTCCACTCAACCAGCCTTAATCAATACAATACATAAATTTAAATTACAAATATTTTCACTACACTTAAAAGGTTCTCCAGCAATAATCTTCACTACGCAACCTTACACCACATTTCAAACTTTTTAGCTGGTTCAAGAGTTTGACTGAGAAGTTTTCGGCTATCCACCCTTTACCTCTGATCTCATCCAAACAACTACCATTTGTTCCTGCATATAAAGTAGTGGCTTTCATCTCAAATTTTTAAAAATGATGAACTGACAAGAGTATCTGAGTGGCATATCACAGTGGTATAAAAGGGTGGGGGAGGGAGGGAAGGAGGGAATCTGGTGCCATAATACACAATGTGTGGAAGTCGATGGTAATTTGGTAAAAAAAGTGAAATATTTATGTAAATATTTTTAGTCTGTAGAAAGTAACTTCTCATAATATTTCTTTTAATTTGCTTACTGCTTCTTAGTTTCTGGGTACGTTTGCACAATTTTATATTAATTACTATTTGTTACAGATTTGTTTTACGCGTATTTATAATAAATATTTGTAGTTGACACATCCTTAGCTAAATTACTAAAATATTGCTTGTTTTCTCAGACCGCATGAGTAAAAAGCCATATCTGATAATTTACTTTATTAATGTTCATGTAATTCATATTAATGTTCATTTAAATTAAATTTATTGTGACACAGTGTACAATACATTTTAGAATTGCAGGAAAATGTTTAAATTAATCACTTCGTTTTTGCTTTTTATATTTTGCAGTACATTCTTCTGGCCTCGCAGATCTTCCAGTTCATGAATAAACATTTGTTAAGCAGTGAATCACCATTTATGTTACGGTATGTTCAAGCAGGATTGGCAGAGCAACAAATGGTGATTTTGGCTGCAATAATCAGAGACTTGGATAGGGAAACTGCTCGCACAGAAACAGGTATTATATTCTGTTACTACAACTTATTTTATCTGTTAAAACAAAAACATTGATTAACTGTTAGGTTATTTAATCAATAAATAATGACTTCACTGTGTTAACATTTTAAATGATGATATTGTGCCTGATTGACTTGTTTCAATGTTAGTTTCATCATCTGCTGAATCCTAGTGAGTTCCAGCGCTGTTTTCTGGTTTGAATTTGAGTCTGGTATGAGGAAACCAGAAGACAGTGCCAGATTTCACTAGGGTACAGCAAATGGTGAAAATAACTTCGAAACTAGTCAATCAGATACAATAACATCATTATTTAAAATGTTAACACAGTGAAGTTATTTATTTTATTTAAATAACCTAACAATTAATCAGTGATTATACTGTATAAGTTTTGGAAGAGTGTATACAAAAATGAAGAAACAAAAACACTGTTATTACAATAATTAAATTCTTATTACCAACTGAGATAACATAAAAGAGGTGATTTGGAAATTTAATATACTGTATGCAATATATGAAAAAAGTGGTTTATTTGATTAGAATGAGTGTAATAGCAAGATAATTATTATTGACGCAGTAATATATTACTGTTCCACAGAGCTCATAAACAATTCACCCACAAATCAAATTACGGAAATTCTTTACTATTTTTTTTTTTTTTGCAAAAGAAGTGATTTCCTTTCTTTTTATTTGGCATTGGCTCAGTTTTCTTCTTTAGTTTCTAGAATTTCTTAAACATAGTACTATCATCTGCAGTAAAAAGATACTTCCTCAGCGTTTTCAATGCTGCAACTGCCTCTGCACCTGCAGATACATCATCACTGTCATTTCTATCACCACCACCCTCACTGCAGCCACCACTCCATTACCACTACCACAAATATTTTTTCACTGCTCACTATCAGTTGGAAAAAAAGTTACAGGAATTGTTCAAAGTACTGACTTTCTCCGTAAGTACAGTATTTTTCTGTAACAAATCAAGTACTGGTACTGTTTCTGAAGTTTATTAACTATTCAGGCTTAAACATTAGAAACTACGTGCAGCGAATTTAATACAACTTAAACATTAAAATGAGACAAAAATGCATGAAAATAGTAATATAGAACACACAAAGATCATGCAGTCTTAATGTTCACAGCCAAAGGCAAAGTCCACACCTGTGGGGTAACAGTGCGTCTGGCTGCGAAACCAAGTGGCCTGCATTTGATTCCCGGTCGGGGCAAGTTATCTGGTTGAGGTTTTTTCCGGGGTTTTCCCTTAACTCAATATGAGTAAATGGTGGGTAACTTTCGGTGCTGGACCTTGGACTCATTTCACCAGCATTACCATCTTCATCTCATTCAGACGCTAAATAACCTAAGCTATTGATAAAGCATCGTAAAATAACCTACTAAAATAAAAAATAAAAACCAAAGGCCAACGTGTTTCTAACATACCTAACTGAGCTCCATAGGAGTCCAATACGACTGACTTGATCTCAAGTAAACTGTAAAGAGCCAATGGCTAGTACTATACAGTATACTCTTGCCAAAAGCATAATAAATAAATACTACAATATATATTGCGATTGTTCAGGAAATAAAATAAAATAAGAAGTATTGGGATTAAAAATGTCTACCACGGTGAGACTCGAACATACTACCATTTGGCCTGAGGTCTGAGGTGTTGTCCATTGCATCATAGTCTCATGCCATTAATTCTCTTCTAAAATAGATAAAATAACGAAAATGAATGATTGTGAAACAAACAGTGTAGTGGCATACTGTCTCATTAGTTGCCGGCAGTTTTACATACTCTGTAGAAGCTGAATTTTGAAAATGCGGTTGATTAGTTCTTAACTGTTTGGCATCATCATCCAATCCCTAATAACATCTGAAACCATTCCATACTCTATTTCATTTTGATACTGGATTATGAGTGTCGTATATAAGAACTTTAACAACTGATAATTCAGATACTTTTCGTCAGAAACCCTGGGTTCCCTATCAAATTGCTTGTCTACAACCCTTCTATAACCAGATAAATTTCTTTGGTTGAATTCTGAAATACACTGTAAAGCTACAGATGTACACACACACATTTTCAGGTTGAACGGGGCAATAGATTACATTAAAATAAATATCTATTATGCGTTTGTAGTTTCGTGCATGATTAATTAGAAAATTAGGCTGAGAGTCTATGTAGATTGGCAACCATCCATTTTATTTAAAAACTGCAAAAGAATAAATAATTTCTTATCGTTATCAGTTTATCTAATTATAAGAGAAAAAATCAGAATTGTATGGATAGTACTTATTGAGTAAAACAGTGTTCACATTTAGAGGAAAATTATTTTTTTTCTGAGGAAAGTTTCATTTAGGACTAATATGGTATTAGAATTTTTTGTTATACTCTATCATAGGAATAAGCTGTTAAACAGGAAATAGAGGATGCTTTACAGAACATCTTGGGGTCTGAAAAGTCAGATTTAAGAGATAATATGAGTTTCAACATGTCTACTGCTATTGCTTACTGTTTAGAAAAAAAAAAACTTATTATTTACATTTATTTACAATTATTATATACATTTATTTACTCATATTATTCACATTTATAAATTATTTTCATATCATGTACAAATATGAGTTAACAGTATACTATTTTGTACTTCATAACAGGTGCTCGAAATAGTCCGTCGAGTTAGCTCTGTGGTAGCATGTCTGCCTTCAAACTAGCCGGTCCAGGTTCGATTCCTGGCGGGTTCAGAAATTTTCTTGTAAAATTTCTACCTTGGAATTAGGAAAGATGATGGTGCATAACTTATAATCACTAAATTATGCACCAATATGCTTGAGTTAGATCCCAAATCTCTCCCCAGTGCAAATGAAGGGAAGGCATATGTCACTGTTGATAGTGATTTGTCTGTCGGATGGGAATGTTAAGCCTGGCGGCCCCCTTGGTGCTATTCAACAGGAGTAGGCTCCATGCTGGCATCGGGTTTCCCCTTCTCTCTTCTCACCATCATCCTCACCCATTCCCTACACTACACTCGCACGAACACTTAACATACACTCACCCTACTACACGACATAACTCTTCACAGATACACATCATGCATAACGTGACCCTTTAAAGTGGTGTGGAATTTGAAAAAAATGGATCACAGTCCTGCCATCTATCCGCAATATGCGGAACCCGAATCACGCAAAGTGAAGTTGGTAGGCATTAGATACACACACAGGTGCTCGAAATAATGACCAGCAACATTTAGTATTTACGGTACATTTATTATTTACATTTACTATTTGCATTTAATATTTACATTTACTATTTACATATAAGCAATTCATATATATATATATATATATATATATATATATATATATATATATATACATATATATATTTTTTTTTTTTGGTCGAGTTTGAAGAGTTAATCACAAAATGCACAGCATGTTGTTAACTGAAATTTGTAAATGATATGAAAATAATTTTAAAATATAAATACAGTCAACTCTGGATATAGTGAACTCGGCTATATTGAACCTAAATCATTGGTCCCGACCTGCAAACATTGAAAAGTATATGAATATTTCTGTTTATAGTGAACCCTCGCTTCAGTTATAGTGAACCTTGTATCCTGACAAATTCTTATTTGAAGTCGGACCTTCTTGTATAAAATTGAAAGTATGTGTTGAGAACAACATTCTAAGTTTCTTACTCCTTTAGTCAAAGGACAAAGGTATGATTAATGATTCCTAGGCAATGAGCTGTATTGTAAATCCAGGCAACGTGTAACGACCTTGCTTCACTCCACCATGGAAGGGTTGACATTCTGTTCTAAGGCACTCTACTCTACTGTTGTTTCTAATCCTCCACCGTCAAAGAGTTGCCTTTTGTTCTCAGGAACATTTCCATTATGACGGATAACATTGAAACAACGGATAATGAAATTGTCTTCTTTTATGAAAAGAGGACGGACATTATGTCCAGAGTATAAATGAAGGTAAGATTTCGATGGCTTTCAAACTCCAACCCTCTTCCAGTTTCCATTAAGTGACCCGAGAAATTCCAAGGCTGAGTACGCATTCACACCATAACAGCGTTTGTCATTTCTACCTGATCTAGTGTTCCAACAGTGAATGTACTGTATGAAAATGTGTAAGTGTAAAGTGTTTTCTTTGGAAGATAAGGCGAATATTATAAGTGACATTGAACGTGGTCTTTTGCAAGCGGACTTGGGCCAACATCATAGTTTACGTAAATCAACTGTGAGTAACAGTATATAGTGTAATCCATTGCACAAAAATGAAATATTTTATGTTCTTGTTCACAATTTCATTCATTTCTGTCATTTAAGGTTAGGGGAAAGATTCTTCGGATGTAGTGAACTTCGGATATAGTGAACGAAATATGCAAGTCCGCAGAGGTTCACTATATCCGGAGTTGACTAATAAGTTTAAATAAATATAGATAATATGGAAAACAGTAAGCGATAGCGATAAATATGTTTAAGCTCATATCTTCTTAATCTGATTTCTATGTTCTGTAGAGCATCCCCTATTTTCTGTTTAATTTTCGCACGTCATTATTATGTTTGTTTTTTTTTAAATGATTCTGCAACATGGATTGTATACGGTCTTGATTTTCAGGCACTATCTCGGTCTACTTTGGTGCTGTCTTAGGAAATCTATACAGTGAGTTTTCTCAGGCCCTTACGAGATACACTCACAATTTGTTGGCGCGGAACATCCTGACAGAAAGTTTACAAGGTACACTCCTCAATCATCTGGGAGTGAGTCCGTGGTCCCAGGATAACAGTAACACTTGGCCACTACAAGTCTATCCCAGAACATTGGCTGTTCTAGCACAGGTAAGTTTCCCCACTCTAAATCATCTTCAGTAGATAGCATTCATGGATTTTATTTCTTTTGGAAATGGGTTCTTTATCTTGGGAAATATAATACAATGTAAACGTAAGAAGTTTTTATCTTCCAATTAAAATGCAGTAGTGGAGAAAGATATGCAATGTGTCATGGCTTGAACATTTCATTGGTGCAATGTTATGGCATACATTACTCCTACATTTATCTGATTTGTAAAAAATGACATATTTCTGCTCTTGAATTTACGTTTCTTCCAGTTGCTTGTTTGTCAGCTATTGTAAAACTTTACTATGATGTCTATTCCTCCTGAAAAGATTTACACGAAGTAATGTTATGTCTTATGTATAGTGTCATTGTGCAAAAACTCATTACTAGACAGCAGGAAAAAAAGTCATTCGGATGTGAAGGTAACTACAATGCGAGTAGTTTGTCTCGTCAGAGGGTTGTTGTTTACGTAAGCACAATAGGCATACTAGAGCCGCATGCAAGTAAGAACTATTTTCAAATCGATGCTTCAGTAGGTGCCTGATATTTTGTGTACTTTTCTATAAACTCTTTAAAGTGAGGATTGTCCAATGTTTTGAATGGAATATTGCAACTTATCATTCGACACAAATCCTGGCAAAAGTCATATTTCATATTTGAGGCAGAATTTGAACTTGAACCCTTATTTTCTTCTAACATAGAGCAACATTTTTCATGTGTTTCTATGTATGCCATTGATGTTATGTCGATTTTTTTGTTATCTTTTTTAATGGACACATACATAACCGACATTTAGTTGTTTCACCATTATCACTACTAAAAATGTCGACACCATATTCTTGTGGCTTATCTTAATACTGCATCTAATAGCATTGGTCTCTAAACTTTTAATATGCTGTCCTATAAAATTTTATCTGTGGGGCTTAGGACTATATCATTCTCATCCCTTCATATCATGCCACAATATTTGTACGACGATTTTCGCAACCAATATTAATCACAGAATTAAAGTAGAACAAATTGTATTCAATTATATACTAGTACATTTCTCCATGAAATATTCTCCATATGGAATATATCAGTCCCCTAACTGCCCATTGTGCAACTCAAACCAAGAAATGGATTCGGAACACCTCAAAATCTGTGCTTCAGTGGCTGACCATGATAATATCTTTGAAAAATATTGGAGTGCAAGAGGTCAAATGACTTTGTCAAACGCCTGGCATTAGAAAACAACAACATTTCTCCATGATGACACATTCACAGTCTTGAGCATCCAGTTATATAACTGGATGTTCTTATCCTTGTGAAGTAAGCATCTAGGGGCATTTCATTTCATTCCATTTCATTTCATTCATTTAGTGTTCTGCCCAGGAGCAGATCTTTCACTGCAAACCCAGCTTTCTCCAATCTTTCCTATTTTCTGCCTTCCTCTTTGTTTCCTCATATGATCCATATATATCTTAATGTCGTCTATCATCTGATATCTTCTTCTACCCTGAACTCTTCTCCCGTTTACCATTCCTTCCAGTGCATCCTTCAGTAGGCAGCCAGTGACTCAACCAATTCCTTTTCCTCTTCCTGATCAGTTTCAGCATCATTCTTTCTTCACCCACTCTTTCCAACACAGTTTCATTTCTTATTCTGTCTGTCCACTTCACAAGTTCCATTCTTCTCCATATCCACATTTCAAAGGCTTCTATTCACGTCTCTTCTAAGGGCATGTCAGCTGTTAATTTCAATGTTGAAGTCTAAACAGATATGGTGTCCCATTGAAACACGGAGTCCAGAATTTATAGAATTTTTCAGCGTTTATTAAGTTTTTATTTAAAAATCTATGAGAAACGTAATAAATTTAATCATTTTTGGTTAAATTAAGATCATTGTGATAGTGTTAAGAGATATTCATTGTAATATATAATTTTGCTAAAATTATAACATGAAAGAGAGGTGTTTATATTGTACAGTTTGGTTTCATTTTCTGGAAGAATTGTGTCAAAACATGAGTTTAAATATTTCGATTATCATTGTTTCAGTATCTATCACAGTTTCGTGAAATGAATTAACGGCAATAATCAAAGTTCTACTGTTTTTCTTTGTGTTCAAGGTTTTATTACTGAAACCTCAGCAAGAGAAAGAAGCAGCTTGTATAAGCATATGGCACAGATTAGTAAATACATTGGTTGAAAATGTCTGTAATCCACCTACCACATTTGAAGTTGAAAATGAAGGTAAGAGTTTTCATGAAAATGTAGCTTATTCAAATAAAACAGAAGACGCACATATATTATTTCACTTTAAAGTATATTTACCACTGTGTTTATATACTAGTTTCCATATTTTAAAGTGACGAAATGGGGAATAGTTGTACAGGTGAGGGGTGAGTGCAGGCTAGAGGGCTAGCTTGTACATTGTTGTCACATTGAGTAAGAACGTAACTTTCCACTGGAATTTATAACGCAAAAATTCGTCTGCTAGCGACAAACTGGCAATACAATGCCAACAAGAGCGCTGTGTGATGTTTTCTTGTTTGGCAGGACAATGTTGTCAGACTTACTGTACCAGGCCACATGTGTTATAATGTAGTTGCTTTCTTGTGCACTATCATTGTCGCTGTTATTGCAAGTGTAAAAGTGTATATGGTAAGCATTTCAAATACTCTGTCATACGCATACTTTAAATATTCTGGTGAAAATGCAGAACACTTAACTCAGTTTGAAATTGCACCACAACTATGTGGCAAATGAGCCCCTCCGGCAATATGATTCACTTCCTGATCAGTCACTTCATAAAGTGGAAATTATTACAGAATTTTAAATTTTAAGACGTCAGTAAAGGACCATATTGCCAATGAATTTACTGTATTTGTAGACTATTAAATTTTAAAACTTCAAGAAGGAATCAAAATATCAATGAAATTGTCAGACAAACTTATAATTTGTAATGGAATATTGCTGCTGTAGTATTCTTAACTTCGAATTGCAAGTAAGTTTTTTGTGTGTAGAATTATTTTACTGTAGATTTGCAGCATTGTTAAATTCCATCTTGTTACATTGCAGATCTGAATGTGGAACATGCCCAGTTGCTGCTGTTTTTGTTCCATGCATTGAATCTTATGCAGAAGAAGTCTGTTCTCTTATTAACTGCTGGTGGAGTGATACGTTGCTCTGAGATTGTAAATCAGCCCATGCGTGATTCTCAGCTGCTTCACTTATCCCGTTTACTATTGTTGCTGGAATACTTAATGAAACACCTGTATGATGCTCCTCCAGCTCTTTTAGAACAGGTAAGCAAGGTTTGGTATGTTTGAGAATCTCCATTTTCATATACTTCATCAAATTATGGTGTAATTCATAGTCAGAATTATGACATAATACATTATATGTATTAATTTGGATGTGTCACTCATTTTTATGAAATAAAATACATTGGCTTCTGTTTATAGGAATCTGTAGAAAGTTTTCCTCCACTGATTTTCCATTTAATCCCAACATTAGTAGGTTCATCTTAGAGTCAGAGATTGTTTGTACTGTTTATTTCATGTGAAATAGTAGTTTAATTCACAACTTATAAATACACCTTTTTTTTTTTAATAAATGCCAGAATAATTATAATGTTAAGGAGACTCATATGGATAAATGGAAATTGGGGATGTGAGGCTTGTAATGTTTACAATATTGTTTTTCAATTATAATGGTTGTGATTACTGTATTCTTTACCTGACATAATTAGAAACATTAAATCCAGATGCCTGAGATGAGTAGGGCATATAGTACATATGCAAATCCAGAAATGTGTATAGAGTGTTAGTTGGGAGACTGGAGGGAAAAAAACCTTTGGGGAGGCCGAGACGTAGATGGGAGGATAATATTAAAATGGATTTGAGGGAGGTAGGATATGATTGTAGAGACTGGATTAATCTTGCTCAGGATAGGGACCGATGACAGGCTTATTTGAGGGCGGCAATGAACCTCCAGGTTCCTTAAAAGCCATAAGTAAGTAAGTAATGGCTCTGATTATAAAGAAATTTTGAGAGGATGGGCTGAAGAGGAGTGAAATTCAAGAAGTCTTCTTTCCGTAGATCAGTCATTAGCACTCCTTGCTGCAAGATTTATAAAAAAGTGAAGTGAGAATCTTGAATTACCAACAGATAGCATTGTATGGCTTATTTTGTGTTGCGCTCTTCCAAATATCTCCCAAGCTGTACTGCACCCTTCCTGCTGCTTTTTCATAATTACGTCCTCCTTCCACCCATCTGTTCAATTGCTAACACGTATTTCAGATTTTCCTTAATTGCTGAAATAAAATGTTTCTTTTGTTGAGCCACTTTCTAAGTAGCCTGGTTTCTATATTGTATCTCAAACATGGAGTGCAAAAGGTGATTAACTTCTCAAACTACACAATATTTACAGATGAAATTTTTACAACTTGAACGAACATAATATGATGGATAATCTGAAAAGTAAGAGACAAAAATAACACTAATTGCGCAACACGCAAAAGGGTTGTTAATTAATAAATCTTTATACCAAAATAATTGAAACTTTTGTTCAGTTTTTGTTATTACTTTATGTACAAATGAACAGACTTGATTCTGTTGAATACTTGAGACAGTGCCATATAAAATGGAAATACTGTAGAAAATTTGACTTTCATACTTAAAAAACACTTTTCCAGTTACATAATTTGCAACAAAAGAAAGTGAGCAAATGAATAATTAAATGGACATGTTGAATATTTCAGTTCAATGCATTGTCATTTAATATCCATTTAAAGATTTGAGAACTACCAAATATGTAACAGAAATGAAATTTTGAACAAACAGCACCTTCTCCTCTGTGACAAACTAAACTCCAATAATAGGAGGAACAACAACATTGAAGCACTTTATTGGGAAGCTAAAGAAAAAATGATGCAAATCAACTTTTAATTGCCATTTGGCAACAACAAATTTGGTGACTATTTATCACATGTTCTTGTACGGAATTTAGTGTAGAAGTTTGTTATAAAAATTCCTGAAAGAATTAAATTTTTATATGGCAGTTCTTAGTCACAGTATTTCTGCAGACTGCTTTTTTTTTTTTTGTCGGAGTGCCTTGTGTTTATTTGCATATATTTTTAAATTGAGACCCATTTGTTGACAAATGTGATGAAAGAATGAGATCAAGTTCAAGGAAGTAATGCAGATTTCAACTTTATTTTCATCAATTATGTATCATATACTGTACGTGAGTAGTCAGACAGAGAAATGATGTCACTACTAAAACCATATAATACAATTTACATTTATAACATTCTAGGAAAAATTACTGGGTGAAACTATAGCATTAATGTGGAAGTTAAATTAGAATGAATAGAAAATGATCGACTGCAAAGATTAATTGCATATAATAATCAACAGCTTACTACAGTAAAACTTTCATAACTGAATTTCGCTTAGCCAAAATGGTGGAGTAAAAATATGTATAATATTTTTTTGGATCATAACATGTACTTCTTTCCTTAAAAGATACTGTCTAAAATATAACTGAGTCCTATGTTTTGATGGACAGTGAATATATGCCAATGGGGCAACTACTTTCTTGTTCTCACACTGTAAGGCTACAAATAAGAAGAATGCCCTTTAAGAATATAATAGGTAGAGAAATCTGCTTTTGACACTCTCAATTCGGTTATTTTATTTTTATGTTCTTTAGTGGCCAAAGGATGTATGTTGGTTTTTTACATATCTTTTGTTCCACCCATTCCCTACCCCAAGAATTGAGCCAGTTACGGCTGAATGAGAGGTGACAACTGATTCCGCTTATATTCACTTTTGTGATGTTGTAGATGTTCAGCAGCTGGTAACGCGCTACTTAAAATAGTACTCATGGATTATTAAAAAAAAAAAAGATGTTATCCAAAATGGCTCCACCTCTTCAGTTCGCTTTTTGTTTGTAGTCGACAGTTGTGATTGAAAATAGTCGTAATTGTTGCATCTCTAGTGTAAAAGTATAAATTATGTAATATGGTTTGTCATTGAAAAACAATAAAACTACTGGTACATATTATAATCAAATTTCTGATATGAATATAGGTGCAGTGGAATTTGTTCAGTGCGACAAGCATGGTGGGAGATACATCAGAAAACAAAGATGGCTCACGAATGGCTTCACGTATCTACTGTCCTTGGAAAGAAATTGAAGATAATTATCGAAAATTTGGACCACAGGATGAGTTTTCTATGAAACCACGTTTTTACAGCCTAACTGTGGCAGAAATCAACAATCAAGATACACCAAAATTAGATGGATTGGTAAGTCAATTTAAGTTTGAATTTAAGGAATACTGAGTTCTGATGGATAATGTCCTTTTTTGGGTTTTGCCTCCAGTTATCTTGCTAGCCTGTAAAGAAATGCCAGCTGGAAATCATGTAACAATAGCTAGGCTATGTAATCAATCTTTGGAGATCTTGTGACTGATTGGTGAAATATGACAATGTATTGCTTCTGCTTACCGACTCTGCCGCATATATGAAGAAAGTTGCTGAAGGTGTTTGTGTAAGTTACCCTAACATGATTCATGTAACATGTGTCATTCACGCCCTACATGGATTGTGTGAAACAATCTGATCCATTTATCCTAATGTGAACAAGTTAGTGTCCAATGGAAAAAAAGTTTTTGTAAAATCACCATCATAGATTGATCTTTTCAAAAAAAGAAATCCTGATCTTCTATTGCCTCCTACACCTGTACTCACACGTTGAGGCACCTGCCTTAATGCCGTGATGTATTATGCAGATCATTTTGAAGCATTTACATCTGTAGTAAGTGAACTGGACAAAGATGATGCCTCTGCAATTGAGGTTATTCAGAATTTAATATGTGATGCTACTTTAAAATGTGACTTGGGCTTTATATCTGCTAATTTCGGTTTCTTGATTCACTCAATAAAGAAACTAGAAACTTCTGTAGATTTATTGAGTAATTCAGTTAAAGAAATACAGTATGTTGAAAGGCAACTTAACACTATCTCAGGTTCGAAAATAGAAGTTCTAAGAAAAAAATTTAAGGGTATGTTTTGAGAAAAATAGTGGCTACCAAACCCTCTGCAAAGTCGCTCAAGTTATGGAAGGCCAAAACATAAGTGAACTTGATCGTGTGTGTGTTAGTGATATACCCCTCTTCAAATATGCAAGGTTAACACCGTGTGTTGTCGAACGTTCCTTTTCTCAATATAAAGCATGTTCTTGGATAATAGGCAAGAATTTGTGATCCACAATCTGGAGATGACATTTATTGTGCACTGCAACTCCAGTCAGCATTTTACATCTGATGTTTAGCTGCAATTGATGAGTTTCAATATAATTTTTTCTAATAAGTTACGAACATTCTGAAGTTTTGTTTTCATTTTCAGAAAATATTTTTTTAGTTTTGGCACACATATTCTTTGTTCTTAATTTCTATGATAAAATGTCTAGCTTTCATTAATCAGGTATTCTTGTCGTACTTTAATTTTTTATTGTAATTGTAATTGTAAATTTAATATTAATTGTAATCTTATTGTTCATGTTATAGTTGTAATCCCCTGGTAGAGGGGCAGAGAAGGCCTATCGGCCTTATCTCTACCAGGTTAAATAAATAAATACTAATACTAATACTAATACATTTTTTTTTTTCAAATTTTTAGCACATAAGTAAATATTTTTTAAATAGTTTTTTAGCACATAAAAATCCGGGCTCTATTAATTAATATTACAAATGGCTTGCCTTGACACCTCAGATTTCGTGTACAGTAGATTACCCAAATACCGATCAACTGAAACATCAGTTGATCGAAAGCGTTCCACTCGACAAATTTGAATGTAGGCTTTGGCTGTTTTGAACTTGTCAGACTAGGCTAGTCAGTTTTCTGTGTTATTTGTAAGACGTGTGATACAAAATATATACTGTATGTACAGTTTCGTGTTTAATATATGTGTTTCTTTGTTTCATACTGCTCCTTTGACACTGGCACAATTTATTTTCGTAAATGATCGGTTATCCGAAAAATCAGTTATCCGAAGATTCCCCGTCCCCAATTGTTTCAGATAATCGATGCTCTACTGTAGATGACTTAGGTCAGAAACATGCATCAAGTAGCAAGCATATTTGCAGATTCTGTTTTGGGATTTAATATAAATTCTTTGTATACTGTTTATTTTTATTTCTTTGAATTTTCTTATTACACAAAAACTTGAAATTATAAATTGTATTTACAGATTACAGAGTAAATGACAATTTTTTAATAGTTCATAATTATTATACAGTCCACACCTGTGGAGTAACGGTCAGCGCGTCTGGCTGCGAAACCAGGTGGCCCGGGTTCGATTCCCGATCGGGGCAAGTTATCTGGTTGAGGTTTTTTCCGGGGTTTTCCCTCAACCCAATATGAGCAAATGCTGGTTAACTTTCGGTGTTGGACCCCGGACTCATTTCACTGGCATTATCACCTTCATCTCATTCAGACGCTAAATAACCTAAGCTGTTGATAAAGCGTCGTAAAATAACCTACCAACTATTATTATACACATGCATGCATACACAGAAGTATGTATGTACACACATACATACATACATACATAGTGGAGGTGAAATAGTCCTGCAGATTGAAAGGGACGATAGGGTACACTTAAATGAATAGAAATTCTATATTACGTTTTATGATTAAATGCATGGTTAATTAGAAAAATAAGTTGGAAGTTTCAGCAGTCTGACAACCTTGCCACTAACACAGTCACCTTTCTTCTCCTAATACAGATGTAAGAGATCAACGATCTCAGCCTACGTGAACTGCCTCCCGCCTCTCTTTCTGGCTGCAATGTTGCAATCGTTGAGTGACTTGAAATTAGTGGTTTCTAAATTAAATTTACACGAAAACCGTACATGCTATTGAAATATGCCACAGGGATAAATTTTTCTTTATTAGATTTTCTATTGATGGACAAAAATGATGTTCCTACTTGCAATAGTTACCGAATAAGAGGATGATAACTTTTTTTCTGAGAAAACTATAAACTTTCTACAAATATGGTATTACACTTTTTTGTTACATACGACATGAGCTATTCGGACTGAAAGTGTACAGGGTAATTTCACTTCCACCTGTTTTATATATATATATCTGTGTGTGTGTGTGTGTGTGTGTGTGTGCGTGCGTGCGTGCGTGCGTGCGTGCGCGCGCGCGCGCGCGCTGAGCATATGGCAAATGACAACATGTCAAGTACTTGAATATTAATTAATAATAATATATACTGAGCACAATTATGTATTTCCATCTTGTATTTTGAAGGCCCATGATTAAATGTATTGTTAATTAGAAAAATAAGTTGGAAGTTTCAGCTATCCTGACTTGGTTTTTTGTGTTTTCTCAAGTCTCTTCAGACTAATACTAGAATAGTATCAATTACAAAGGGCCCTGAACCACTTCCTTTTCAATCTTATATTTCTTCATAATTTCATTTTGTTATCTTCTCACCTTCGTAACAGGCTGGTCATCTGTCAGAGAATATCGTAATTGGCTAAGTGTGTTCCTCTCTAGCGAGAGAAAAGCACACTAGAGGCAAATTACTGGAGAGTGAAATGTCTAACAGAAAAATAAAATCACAGGATGAAAATTCTAGGATATAAGGTTTTCATATGAAGTTATTAGAACATTGATTAACTGTTGCTCTCTATTTTGTATTTGATGATTACGAAGTACAATTTTCTTTTATAGGCATGCAACTTTATCCTCGGTACACCTGACAAATTGAAGTATCCACTTTTGATTGATGCTTTGATTGAAATATTGAATGTAACAACTCAGTGTAACCCAAGCATCAAGCGAGGAGAGAAACTTAGCTTCACTGGTCTTTGTACCATTCAGTACTGCTTCACTATTTGTTGGAGGTAAGTTCAGTAAAGAAATCTTGTATCTCAACAAAGTATCAATGATTTTTATATTATACAGATGTATTCTGTAGGACCAAAAATTAATCTTTACGTAGATCTACAAAGTATATCAAGATAGTAACTTTACTTACTTACAAATGGCTTTTAAGGAACCCACAGGTTCATTGCCGCCCTTACATAAGCCCACCATCGGTCCCTACCCTGTGCAAGATTAATCCAGTCTCTATCATCATATCCACCTCCCTCAAATCCATTTTAATATTATCCTCTCATCTACGTTTCGGCCTCCCCAAAGATCTTTTTCCCTCTGGTATCCCAACTAATACTCTATATGCATTTCCGGAATCGCCCATATGTGCTACATGCCCTGCCCATCTCAAACATCTGGATTTAATGTTCCTATTTATGTTAGGTAAAGAATACAATGCATACAGTTCTGCATTGTATAACTTTCTCCATTCTCCTGTAACTTCATTCCTCTTAGCCCCAAATATTTTCCTAAGACCTTATTCTCAAACACCCTTAATCTCTATTCCTCTCTCAAAGTGAGAGTCCAAGTTTCACAACCATACAACTGGTAATATAACTTTTTATAAATTCTAACTTTCAGATTTTTTGACAGCAGACTAGGTGACGAAAGGTTCTCAACCTAATAATAACAGCCATTTCCCATATTTATTCTGCACTTAATTTCCTCCTGAGTGTCATTTATATTTGTTACTGTTGCTCCAAGATAATTGAATTTTTCCATCTCTTCAAAGGATAAATCTCCAATTTTTATGTTTCCATTTCGTACAAAGATTGTGACTTTATTTTTCTCAAATTCCTTTCCTTTGGTTTGTTGTCTGTTATCAAACCATAGGGACAGGAAAGTTGTTGTTGTTGTTTTCTAATGCCAGGCGTTTGACAATAAAGTCATTTGACCTCTTGCACTCCAATATTTTTCAAAGATATTATCATGACCAGCCACTGAAGCACAGATTTTGAGGTGTTCTGAATCCATTTCTTGGTTTGAGTTGCACAATGGACAGTTAGGGGACTGATATATTCCAATTCTATGCAGGTGTTTGGCCAAACAATTATGGGCTGTTGCCAATCTAAATGCAGCTACAGACGATTTTCGTGGTAAATCGGGAATTAACTGTGGATTTTGATGCAGAGAGTTCCATTTTTTCCCTTGGGATTGTGTTATCAAATTTTGTTTGTTGAAGTCTAAGTATGTAGATTTAATAAATCTTTTCACAGAGTAATACGTAGATTTAGTAACAGGTCTGTAAGTAGCAGTGCTGGCCTTCTTAGCTAAAGCATCCGCATTCTCGTTTCCCAGGATTCCACAATGGGATGGTATCCATTGGAATACAATTCTTTTATTGAGTGATATTAATTGAGAGAGCATTTTAGTTATTTCTGCTGTTTGAGATGAAGGTGTGTGTTTAGAGACTATTGATAGAATAGCTGCTTTGGAGTCTGACATATAACTGCATTTTAAATTTACTGATGTGGCATAGAAGATTCCTGAGACTTTCACTTATTACAATGATTTCTCCATCAAAACTTGTTGTTCCATACCCAAGAGATCTATAAAGTGAGAAGAGACAGCACGTAACACCTGCACCGGCACCTTGTTCTCTGGAGATCAAGGATCTGTCAGTGTATAAATGAAGCTAGTTTTGTGGAGGGTATCTAATATTAATTGTCTCTAAAGACAATTGTTTTAGTATTTCAGTGTTTACTTCTGATTTCAGTATTTCTTCTGTTAAATTTAGATTATATTCCATATTTAATAGAGTTAAAGGGTTTGGTTTAATTTGTAGGTTTTCTTTTAAATTCGGGATATTGATTTTCTGTTTTAATTTTTGAACAATGGATATGAAACTTTTTTGAGTTTTTAATCTACAGAGAGGACTGTATGAATGCCAATTGTTTCCTGATTTGTTTTGATTCCACCAGTAATGAGTCTGAGAGCTTGGTTTTGAACATATTCTATTTCGTTTATGAAAGGTGAAGTAATTAAAATTTCTCCGCAGTATGTCAGCACTGGCTGTATAAACATTTTGTATGTAGTGTTCAAAGTATTCCTAGAGCATCCCCATTTCTTTCCTGCTAGTCTTTTTAGAAGGGAGAATCTTTTACGAGCTTTTTCAGAAATGTATTTCAAATGGTTGCTCCATGTTAACTTAGTATCGAAAATAACTCCTAGGGGACAGGAAAGTACATTATGTAGATCTTCATGCCCTTCCAAATTCATAATCCATTCCCCTGATCACAGTATTTTGTGAAAGAGAAATGTCTCTAATGGAGGATAGTATTTATGATTTATTTTAAAAGCATTGAAAAATATTTTCATTTTACAAAAAGCTTCTTTAATGACTTGTTCATCTTCATTTTTTTTTTTAATTAATGAGAAGTGCGGTTTTTTTTTCTTCTGAGAAGAACTCTTTGGGCAAGTACCACAGTCTTTAGGCTTATTGTGTAGCCTCCTTATATTAGAATGAATTTAGGATCACTTTTTTCACGTGATTCACTGTTTGGGTCCATCATATCGATTCAGCCACAGCATCCAGGTCTGACAGGAGACCATACCTCCATCTCCCTGTGATGTTTCTCTGCAGCCTTCTTAGATTTATGGCAACTGTTCGCAATTCACATGCTTGAGTCTGCTACTTATCTTACAAGAATGTATTTCTGTTCTTTCAGTCAGCGACAGAAGGCATTGATAGGCTACAGATATAAATTATTTAAGAAGTGTTTTTTTCATGTCTGTAGTATTCTTTCAGAGACTTCACTATTTTTCTTAAAGTGAATTTCAAGAGACACTGTGAATCCCATGTACAATAAACTAAGATGTGATATTGATATGTTAACAGACTGTTACTCCTGCTACCACCTGCGTTTTATCATACTAAACTAGTCTTAAGCAAGTTAGTGGTTAATAAAGCCACATCCTCTGGAAGCAGTGTTGAAGCGAATGAGGTTACTTATGATAAGCTTATGTTAATGTCGTCATGTTTTCAGATGAGAAATAAAAAGAAATACCCCTTGGAAATAAAACAGAATGGAGAATGGCATTGGCATGTAATAAGTTTAGTAAATAGAATCAGTATGGAAAATACAGCTTACAATTGATAGGATAATATCACTGCATGTTAAAGAAATGGTGTTAGACAATATAAATATTCATAAACAGAGCATCTGATGTGTTCATCTTCAGAGATCGATTTGGCTTTGCCCTATTATAGTTTATTATTTTCAGAAAGTAAACTAGGTTAAAAATGTACTAATATAGTTTCAAAATTGTGTACAGTATTTCAACTGTTATAAATTTTAATTTAGTCATAGGCATTTGAAGTTTTCTTTTGTGTGTCTGTTTTTTTTATGTAGAAGATTTATTTAACTTCTGTATTGAAATTATTCATTAAATATTTTATGGTCTAATAAAGTGACATATTTATGCTACTTACCTTACAAGAGCATGTTTCTGTTCTTTCAGTCAGCAACAGAAGGCATTGATAGGCTACAGATATAAATTATTTAAGAAAAGTGTTTTTTCATGTCTGTAGTAATCATTATTCTTTTAGAGACTTCACTGTTTTTCGTAAAGTGAATTTCAAGACACAATGTGAATCCCATATACAATAAGCTAAGATGTGATATTGATATGTTAACAGGCTGTTACTCCTGCTACCACCTTCAACCCCATACATGGATAAGCTTTCTGAAAATCAAGAAATCACATGTCGTTCAATGTTATTGCATTCTCTAGTCTGGGGACCACGTTCAGCATACAAAACATTTACAGGCTGGATGAAGGTATGTTTAGTTTTTCTTGAATCTTTAATTGACGTAGAAAACTAACCAGAAAGAATATGTTGTTACATATTGTTTTTTTATAAGAGAATTCCCAAAAGTGGTTTCAGCCTATCTACCATTCCTCTTTTTATATCATGGGCATCATGCCAGAAGTGCATATCAACAAATTTTGCGTTTTTGAAAAATGTTTAATGAAACCTATTTATGTTTGAAAACAATCGATTGAGAATTACAGTGGACATGAAAAAGAATCAAAGAAAGTACCTTGTTAAGTAGACAAGGACAGGAAAAATCATTCGATGTTTAGGCTGTGTCTCAAAGCTGAAATCTATACTAAACATTCGTGACTAGCAACTAACTGACTAGTGAACTACACACTAGGAACTTTGGACATGTATGGTTGAATCATGGCCTTCTTCATAGACTATTTTTTTTTTTTTCAGAAAAAAAAACCATGACATTACAGTGCAGCATTGAATTAAGAGGAAAGTGGAATTCTCGTCACTGGAACTCTCGTCATTGTATCACCTAGTCACTGCAATTTTGATCACTTCGACTTTTTGGTCACCCGATATTTTGGTCACCAGTACACATTTTCTTAAAAATAGTGATTTATTTTGACAAGTAAAATATCCATAAGTACACTGTATAAAATGTTATGTGATTAATGTTTCAAAATTGCCACACTGTGTCTTTTCTGTTTCACTCTGCAGTAACTGCAGGACAATATAAGGAAGGATGAGGCTTTCCCGTGTGAGTGTTCATCAGCCTGTGCCATGTCTCATGTATTGTTCTCTATTCCTTATATAACAGTTCCAGCATTGACATCTGTATGTCTCTACCGCATCTATGACCCTTCACATAATTGTCTTCCACATAATTAAAGACTGGAATTAATTCATAGATAGCAGTGATTTTCAAATCTTCAAAAGCAACGAGAGTTTACTCGAAAACAACTGCCAGGGCTACACACAAATGAAACTGCGCCTTCAGCTCAGTATTATCTTCTTCCGAGTATTGTCCTGACAGTCTATCGGTCTGTAAATGGCTCCAAAAAGCTTGGCCTCGATGGAACAGACAACTAGCTAAGTGAACTCCTGGAAAAGCATTTTGCTTAACATTGAAAAACAACCTAACAATTCTATTATGTTTAAAAAAAAATTATAATAATAATAATAATATTATGACCAGTGACGAAAATGTAATAGATGACTATAAGTCAGTGGCAAAAATTTAATTGGTCACCACAAGTCTGGTGACGAAAATTTAATCATTGAAGAAGTAGTACAGTGATGACATCTCCAGTGACGAGAATTCCTAGACCTGAATTAAGAAAGCAGTGTCCTAATGCAGTTTCATTACGAGTTATGTATAAAAGATAAGGGCTTAAAATTTAATGTGGAAAAGATAAGGGCTTAAAATTTATGTGGAAAAGATAAGGGTCTAAAATATTGCAATGTTTAAAAAATATAAAGTAGATATTGGTACTAAAAATGTCCATGATGAAAGTTAACGTGTTATTCTACATTATACTTCCAAAGCATATTCAGCTTCCATAGCTCCAATTACTGATGAGGCATCCATGTTTGTTTAGTATGCAAGTCTTCGATCAAACAAGCATTTTCGTTTACTAGCTACTATGGACTTGGTTGCTATGTACTATGTAGCTTTGGATCATGACTTCTGGCTATTTAGTCAACTATCTAGTTCACTTCAACTGTAATATAAATGTAACTTTCAGAGACAGCCTTATATGGCTCTATTTATAAACTTGCAGTTTTGTTAATTCGCCCTTCTGATGCACTTGATATATCTTTGCTAACGGAATTTCTGGAACTAATTGTGCATAATAGCATTTGGTCGCCATGGGAACCCACTGGTAGTACCATCCTCAGAAAAGTACACTTTTATATGAAAGAACTAATAATTGTTAATGTTTGTTGCAGGACTGTTTAGTTAAACAAGGCATGTACACACAGTATGCTGAGACATTGCTGAAAAATGTTGCAAAAACAGTAAACAATCTGAAATATGATATTGGTATTGCAAAAAATTGCATTACTGCATTTCACCCGCAAGTGCAGAAGTCAGGTGAGCATTTGTTATTTCAGTTTATCTAAAGATTGTATGATTGGGCATTGAATATTAAACATTACTGAAAAAAATAATTTGCTACCTTGAAAAATCAGTCTCAGAGAATTCTGATCTTTTAAATTTACAAAAATTCACTTTATTTTAAATGTAACTGCTTATATAGTGCATACATTTTATTTTCTCCCACTTGCAAATGTAGAGTGGATGCTAGATGCGGCACTGCACAGAGCAGCTACACATATGTGATCTGGAGAAGATAAAATGTATGCACTGTATTACTGAAAGAGAAAGTAGTTATATTTGTAAAATTTGCTTTAGAGTATCTTTCTCTCTTTGTCTCTCTCCCTCCCCCTAACCCCCATACATAGCTCAAAATCTTATTCCCTTTACTGTTTTTGCTCGCACAGATTTTTTCATCACTACAGTATTAGAGCATTCCTCCTGATTATATATGTGAATAAAAATTGTGATTCGAAGTTCTTTATAAAAGGATGAATAATTGAATTAGATACTATTATTGGGAAAGTTTTCTCTGCATTCTTTAACATGGTGTATTGCTCTTACTACAGCTTTGTCAATATTTTTGTAAACTATTAGATTATTATTGTTTAGTCGCATTTTATTGTTTATTTTACGTCATTTGGTACTAATTGATACAATTAACTTATTATTTATAGATTCCTTGGTTCCTAAAGCAAATCTTCCCCAGTTGTCAGACCTTTATCTGCTGGATGCAGTAATAGCTAAGATTCAAGTACTAATGGATGAAGGAATTTCAAAACCAACTACAGAATCATCTGATTCCACCAAGTAAGTTTGATAATTGACCTGTTCAGAGCAGAAGTGATGTAAATCAAAAATGGGTAATGAGGATTAAAGTAAACATTCTGTAAAATACAGCAGAAAGTAGCCACTAGTCTTAAGTTATAAAACAGGAACATTATTACATTTTCAGATTAACAGAAGTAAATTAGTATGTGCAGCTGATAAATTTTATTATTTTAGTTTTCTTTGCTACCGATATTGCTTATACTTGTTTGTAATTCCTTTACAGAAGTAGTCAAACTACAGATGCCTCACCATCAGCAAACGATCTTGCTCAAGAATTGCTGCCACATGTGCTAACTCTTACTGAAACAATTATAGCTTGCAGCAGGTAATGAATTATATTTTTAGTATTTACTCACATAAATTTGCTCCTCGCATAATTTTCTCACTCTCTCAATATACAAACTGAAATTTGGGGGGAGGGGGAAATTCGCATAATTTTCCCATCTTTATTACTGTTTAAAAAAATTTTATTAGTAAATGTGACCAAGAAGTGCAAAACAGTAACACTGCACTAACGGTCAGTAAGCTACACCACTTGCGTTGACCGCAAGCCTGCCTCAGTTACATGCTGACACATCATAAGTGTTGTGTACACACATCGCTCACTTGTAGTAACCATGTGGGTGACGCACAAGTAGGCTACAACATATAGTGGTCCATGTACAAATAATTAATTCGTATTTCTAAGTGAAATGGGAAAGAAAAACTGCAGTTACAAGCACATTTCAAATTACGAGTTATAGAGTTCATAGAAAGTAATGATAATCACTCTGTAGCATGTGAGTTTTGTGTTGAGCCATCACATGTGCGCTACTGATATAAACTAAAGAACAGTTACAGAGTGCGAAAAGGACAAGTTTATTATTTCAGGGACCAAAGTCCAGGCAGTATCCAGAAGTTGAAAAAGAAGTGTTTGGTTATATAACGAAGTTAAGAAATAACAGTTATGCAGTATAATTCCATTGGTCATAGAGAAATGGCATGGTCACAACTCTCTGCTCTCACAAATTGGCAATGCAGGTCAAATGCCGATTTTCTTTGATATGCCGAGGAACACCTCATTTGGCAAAAAGGTTGCGTCTAGCATCACTTTGTTAACAACAGGTGCAGAGAAACTTTAATAAACGGTTATGTTGGCCATCACTGTGGACGGGTGGAAACTTCTTCCATACGTGATATTCAAATGAAAAATGCTTCCAAAAGGGAAGTTTCCTCCTGGGCTACATGTTCGTGTCCAAGAGAAAGGATGAATGGCTTCCAGCTAAATATATGATTGGGTGCGTGTTGCATGGGGAAAATGTTCAAGCTACCTGTCAAATCGCAGGTCTCTCTTGGTTTTGGACAGCATCCGTGGCCATCTTGTCGACGATGTTCAACAAGAAATGTCGAAGATGAGAACAGATCTGGTCATAATTCCTGGTGGTTTAACATTAACGCTGCAACCACTTGATATGAACGTAAATGAACCGTTCAAGGATCATGTGTGGTGAATGTACGTGGAATGGATTGCTGCAGGATCCCATATGCTGACACCTACTGGAAAAGTCGAGAGTCTTCACTTGAACTAATATGCAAATGAATTGTCCAGGCATGGGGGCTAATTTCAAATGAAATTGTGAAGAGCTTCAAGAAAACTGGAATCTCGAACAATATGGATAGTACGGAAGATGACTGTATTTGGGAGAAGGATGACGATGAGAATCATCAGAGGCAATGGATTTTATTTTTAAATTTAATTTTCTATATGGTGGTATTGTACCATTAATGTTTAATGCATTTCCATTTGTTCTATTTAAGAGATTGTCGATGCTGTTGAACATCGTATGTTTCTTTTTCTCTTGTATGGAGGAGGGACCTGATGGCTTACACTGCAGCCTGAGGCTTATTGTGCTTATCACTCCTATTCTTATGAATGATTGGATAGCCGAATGGCTGCACTCTTGTACAAGTACAGCATGCCACACTGTGAACTTGTTGTTGTTGTTTAGTCAACTGTCTGAAGACAGGTCTGAACCACAGAAGTGATACCAAGAAGGCACCAATTATGAGGCAACTAGGCCAGGAGATAATAGGTTAGGGTGGCCAGTTCCTTTCCCCTCTCCATTGCATACATCTTAGCTACCTATTACACTAGTCAGATTTCAGATGCATACAAACAATTGTTCTTCCTCTGACACATATCAAGTGAGATGTACTGCCTGATAATAGATTACATATCATCCAGAACCTCAATCAGAGGACACTGTGAACTTTACCTGGACTATTGTTTGAATGATGATGATATGTGAAGTAATGATGGCGAAATGAATCCGAGGTCCAATGCCGAAAATTACCCAGCAATTTCGCTTCAATTTATTGAGGGAAAACCCTGGAAAAAAACCTCCGAGGATTTGAACCCGGGCCTGCTCGTTTCATAGTCAGACATGCTGACGATTACTTCACAGTGGTGGATGCCCTCGTATGTTAAAAAAATGAACAAAATGAGATTACACTTTATTTCTATCGAAGTCATCCCAAACCTGCAAAAACATCTTAAGTCATGACATGGGTACAGACTTCACAAGTATTTCCTCTTATATTAGACATTAATTCATTATCAAGATATTAAAAGGTTTTTTGCTATGCAGTTAAATTTAATTTTTTTGACATACTTACGAGCTTGCTGTTCAACACTATTGTTGCTTTTGATATGAAAGAGAGGCATGTGATTTGTTGGATGTCAGTTTTTGAAGCGTTATTTTGAAGAAATGTGTTTGAATTATATATTCAATTAGCTTTCATATTAGGTACAGTATTAGTAACAAGTTGAAGCCTGTAGTAGGAAGATTGTAAAATAAACATGTTATTAACGTAATAATTTCTAAGAGTTTGAAGAACATTTATATGATATTTAAATACTTACACATTAATACAAAATTCAGAACTAGAATTCTATGGAACTTAATAATATTTTGTTTGTTTAGTTCATAATGCAAATAATGGGCTATGTTTAAGAAATTTAAGTAATCATGTTTGAAATCAATAGAATTAAAATAACTAATGTTCTCTACTGAAATTATAATTTAATAATTTAATTTAACTTTGTGTGTAGGTCAAGTTTACTGTATCAGATGAATGAGAGTTCGGAGCCGGTAGGCAAGTATTCTCTTCAAGACTTTCAAGCATTCAAAGAAATTTTGGCAATTTCTTCAAGTCGTTGTAACAAGACAAACAACTTAGCTACTGCACTGATGGCACTTCTTCCGGCTGGTGTTCGCACTGTTCTGGAGAAGTGGAATGACAATGGAGTAGCTGATTTTCCGTGGGTGAGTAGTTGTCATCATTTAATGTTATAATCCCCCCCCCCCCGAGCCATATTTTGGTTTTGTCTATTTTTATTGTTCCAACAAATATGGAATGTTTTTAATGTGAAGATTTTTTATGCAATTTATGTGGAGCATAATCTGTTTTGATGTAGCTGTGTTCGTTATGCATATGGTATGCGACACGAGGAAAATAAATTCATATAGTACTTGAGAAACGATTATTTACAAATTGACATTTTATTTTGAAAGAAAGTCTACTATTTTGCCTACAAATAATTTACAATTTTGCAATCTTGAAACAATAATATGAATACAATTTTAATCACGTTATAATTATTTAATATAAAATAAATTAACATAGAAATTAAAAATTCTTTCCAAAGACACAACTTCTGTTAACTTCTAACCATAATATATCTAATTTTCTAGCAGTTTTTCTTGGAAATGCACAACAAACCTGTGACGTGAAAACCACTAACTTGGGGCACTTTTTCTTTCTCATTACACTAATTACAAAGAGATCCCCGAATGTTCATATTGATATATTTATTTTACTCCTACTAACACAATTTTTCTTTGTAACAGAACACATACGCCAATGATGTTATTCCTGCTGAAAGTTATGTATTGGCTGTGATTAACACACACATATCTTCACTTTCGAATCACGGCTCCTTCAGTGTCAACCCATCACTGAAATATTTGCTGCATTCACTAGTCACATTTATTGGGGAGCATATTACGTAAGTTGCTTTTGTATTCACATTGTAAGTGATGTTGTTGACATTGTAATAACATACAGCTGGTTTTTATACAAACTAGAGAAATTGTAGGTATATTATCATCATTATTTTAATATCAAATGTTTTTTAATTACTATTTACAGTAAAATGACTTTCAAATAATTGAGAAGTGGAATATCGTTGTTGTTCCTGCAATAATTCCTATGTGCAAAATATAAAATTTTTCCGTAGGAAGGAAAAACACATTTATTCATTCTATGGCAGTGGTAAATCTTTAACAGTAATGTGAAATCAGTCTTATTATATGGTTGTGAGACATGGAAAACAAGTAAAATTATACAAAATAAACTGCGAACATTTGTTAATAGGTGTTTACGAAGAATTTTAAAAATTAGATGGCCAGATATAATCACGAACTCAGAACTATGGAAGATAACAAATCAGAAAGAAATCACAATAGAGATGAAAAGACGAAAGTGGAATTGCTTTGGGCACACAATCAGGAAAGACGATGGAGTGTAGAAAGAATGGCTTTGGATTGGAACCCCCAGGGTAGTAGAACAAGAGGAAGGCCAAAAAATACATGGAAGAGAACAGTTTTGGAGGAAATTGCTAGGGAGGGGAAAACATGGAGCGAAGTGAAGAAGTTGGCTACAAATAGGGTCTGATGGAGGCACTTTGTGAATGCCCTATGCTCCTCATGAGGAGATACAGGAGATTGATTGATTGATTGATGGATTGATGACAGTGGTATATAGGAGATTGTGAATTCTTACATTTTCGAAAGAAAGAAATATAATTACATATAGGAGATTTTATTATTTGCTGTATCACTATTTAAGTTATTTAATAGAGCAAAAATCTGAAAATCGATAAATATGTCACATAGGAGTTATTGCAGTAACAACGACAATATGCTTTTGTTACTAAATTTCAAGCAAGTTTAAATTAAATGTATAGGAAGAGAGACAGGTAAGATTTTATAAGAAAATTTCCACACTTTGTTTTTAAGTATGATATTCTTGATTTCTGCAGATTTTGTGCAAAATGGATGTCTAAACAATTAACAAAGAATATAAGCACAATTTCAGTATCTGTCCTTATCATTTGAATTGGTGCCATTGTGAAAAGGAGAACTTGAACTATGCCCATCATTACGAACTAGAAACCAAATGTTAAAGTCAAGAGCACCTGCAGGATCCTGCAAGATGGTTAAAAAATTAGAGGAAACAGATGGATAAATCAATCAATCAATTAATCATTCAATCTTCTTAATGTATCCAGCTGTTTGCTGACAACATAAAGTCCACTATAGTCCACTATAGTCTATTCAATTGTTGTTTTTCACGAGAAATGAGGGGTATTTTGATCGGAGTTCATTGTAGATGCCTGTTGCTAGTAGCCATAGTTGGGGTGTAGTCAATATATACTGCAGGGCTGTGTCTTCTGCAGCTGGTACTGATGATTTTGAAACAGATGGATGAAGAGAGAGAAAATTGAACATGAAAAATAGCCTGTTCTGAAATGTAAATTACCCTGTGCATGCATTCATAGTTTAAAGTACTCACTTTTGTTGAATTGTTTATCGAGGGTTTGAGAAAACATGTATCGAATACATAGAGAAAAAAAAAACGCGTGAAAAATAGAAATCTCAGTGGTAGCAATAAAATTGCTACCACTGGCTACCCCCTCTGGGTGCTCTTGGTTAGAGCATGCATAGGAAGCATCCACCATCTCTAGCTTCAGAAAAGCTTAAGGTGCAGATGTCTGCTAGAAAACTTATGTTGGTATTCTGATATTCCCAAGATCCTATTATTAGAACACTATTTGATGAAGCCGCCATAACAAGTGCATGGTGTTCTAACGTGCTGCAGTGTGATCTGTGGCCAACCATTTGGACAAAGTAGAGATGAAGAAACCTGTTGAAGGATGATTTGTTATGCAGTATTGCATGCCTAAAATATGGCAGTCATACCATGAACAACAATCAGAAATCGAATTGAAGTTTCTTTATCATTCATTCTGCAGTTCATATCTTGAACCTTTTAAGTTTCGTCTGTTTGGAATTCTCATATAATCAAAAACTTTTTCCTGTCTGCATCAAAAAGCATTTAGACCAATAAGCATAAGGTATATTTTAGAAGCAGGGAGATTATGTTCAGAGATAGTATATTTTAATATACCTTACACCTGATTAAAAACAATGTGCTGAAACTTTTTGAAGTACCCTTGTAATACAAAAATATAAATAAAATTTTAATGTATTCATTACAGGAAATGTGCAGAAGATAACGAGGTTCGGCACCGAGCAGTTGATGTGCTTGTGCCACTGACATTGGATGCATGTACTGAACACCTGCATGATGCTGTCTTACGTACATTGGAGCGTGTGATTGGAGATCCAGAAACTGACGAGCATCAAAAGAGAGTGTATTATATTGTATTGGAACACACTTACTACTTGCTACGGATGTTCACAGCTCAGACCACCACTCAGTACTTGTAAGTTCAGTTCTATAAAGGTAAGCATTCACTACATCGTATCGAATTCCTCGTATGAATCGCACACAATGGATATTTTAAGTGCAGTGCGTTCACTGTAACAGCTCTACCTCATTGTCTCATTGGATTGCCTATCAGCTGTTTAAAACATGACATTATACAATATTGACATTGCTGAAAACTGAGGAATTTGAGGTTAGGTCTATTAATTACGAGTGTTAGTGAATAAGAATTTGTAATTGCTTCATACGTCTTAATTGAAGAGGAAGAAACGAAAGAGATATTACATAATATATATGTAAGAAACAACTTTAATACTGTAATGGGAACGCCTCAAATTATATAATTCTTCACAATTTTCTACAAGCGAAATAAGTTTTCCGTCTGCCATTTTGGCACGACACTGAACATGGCACAACATAATAGTAACAGTTGACTAATTAAAATTGATTTATTAAATAAGGCCATGATTGCACGCATTGGAAAAGTTGCTTATCCAAAAAACGTGGACGGATTTGCCTAGAGCTGATGCATGCGATACTATGTAGTGAACGAGGTTACATAACACTTACAGCAAATATAGTCTTTTTGCAATCCGTATGATTCGTCTGATGAGTGCGATACAATGTAGTGAACGCTTACCTTAACACATTAAAATATTGATAACAATTATGCAGGTGACCTTTTAGGTTTGTTGATTGTTAAATAATCATACTTTGGTAAGTTTTCTCAGTTATCATGTTATCTTTCCTGTCATAGGAATATTTAATCTTTTCCACTATATTTTTACAGCTCTTTAGAAATCATGTCTAAAAATCTCAAGTTATGTGACTAAAGGGTGATTTGAAAGTTCAGAAGCATGCACAGGACTTTCAGGTGGAACAACTTGAAATAGGAACCCATGTTGGCTGGTTTCATTTGTGGTGTTGTGGACACCATGTTAGGGCTACTAAAAGTTTGAACAATTTGCGAATTCAGTAATAATTGGTATTTGTAATATTGGAGATAAATGCCATATTGTGCATAAATAACTTCAATAAGTCAGGGATCTTTAAAAAGTCTGAAAATTCAATTTAGTTCTGGCAGTCCCTGAATGGTTTGTAGCATAAAACAGGTCACTATTTTGAAATTGTTCTACTTTGATCCTCTGCATGCATGCTCTCATTATTTTGACATAACCTTTTAAATTAATCTAAATACAGTAAAACCCCATTTTTAAGAAATAATCTGTTAAGTCCCAGTCAAACTTCCTGCTTTTAAGGAAACCGCTTTAAAGAAAATACTACTTTTAAGAAATACTTTTCAAGTGGATTTTGTGATAATGAAGCCTAATACATTCAGTAATCAATAGTACTGGCATATTCGATAGTGCATCTCAGTCGATTGTAATGTGACTCCATGCTGCAGCATTATTCTGTATAATACTTTATGGTCTTGCTTTGCATTGCTTTCACAAAGTGGTTGCTTTGCTTGCTTTGTTTTCGCGAGTTATGTGGATACATTTTCCAAGTTTTTTGTTAGTTTATGCATTGTTATAATGACGACTAAACGTAAGAAATTAACTATCAGATGAAAAGTGAAAATAATAAGAGATGTCAAGGCTAATCCTCAAATAACACCATCGCATATGGCAAAAAAGCATGGTTTGCCAACTACTTTATGGGGAGTAATAAAGAAGAAAGAAGAAATTTTCAATGTCGAGTTTCAGTGTGGTTCGGGTTTAACCAAATAGAAAAACATTCGTGTCTCACCATTTGGAGAGTTAGAAAATATTATAATGAAATGTATTGTAAATAATCATTGTAGGCCTAATTAAATAGTTATGTTTGGTATATAATATACATGCTAGTACAGTAGAATCTCTCTTATCCGGCACCAAAGGGACCAGGCTAGTTACGGATACGAGATTTTGCTGGATAATTGAATAAATACCGGTATATACAAAAGAAAACTTGTATTTTGCGGTACCAAATGTTGAAACTGCAGCCATGTGAAGCTTATTTCTCTATCACTTGCTCATAACTGAATAAACCTAAAAACTGTGTAGATATTTCTTATTAAAACACATCACACAACACAAATAATACACTAATTTTAGGTTCGAATATTCACTGAAAATTAAAGTTTGTGTGAACTTCCTAATGTGGCAACACTGATGGCCCAAACATAATTAAATAAACATAAAAGCTGTATGGATTTCATTTATTAAAACACCTCACACAACACAAATTATTACTAATTTTAGGTTCGAATATTTACTGAAAATTAAAGTTCGTGTGAACTTCCTAATGTGGCAACACTGATGGCCCTGATTGTGGCAGTGTGACAGATTTAAATTTTTTTTTTTTTTTGGCCCAGCCAAAAGTGCCATTGTTTTGATATTGCCGGATATTTGGGTACTGGTTATGAGGGATTTTACTGTACTAGTTATTTTAGCCTTTTCTTCCCATTTTATGTAAACCCCCTTTTAAGGAAAACCCTAGTTAAAAGGGAAAAAAAGTAATTCCTCGGAGATTCGTTTGAAAGGAGTTCTACTGTAGTACTGAAGCAGATCTTGTATTACTTATTCATGATGTCAGAAAATACTTGGTGTTATAGGAGAGGTGTAACAATCATATTTTCTCTAGACTATCAATTCAGTTACATAAAATGTCATTAACCCATTATATGACTCTTGTATTTCATATACTGTATTAATGAAGATAAAGTATTCAATTGTAATTCAGTCATTCTGTAACTATAAAGTTGTTTTTGAACCATCTTCAGTAATTATTACGACTTTTTTAAAAGTGTATAATATATAAGAATATGTTATGGATTTATGGATTCTTACATTTCAGCAATTAAATTTTAGAACTGTGATGAATTACATCAAACATTGCACCTTCAGTCTTTCTCCGACAAGTGTTATAAAGTCATTAATAGGGAACTCTAGAAATTAGAGTTAATTTATTTAGCAAAGCATTTACTCATATGGAATATTTAACAAATATTTATTCTTAAATAATTTAATTATCAAATATTCAATAAATTTGTGCATTGCTTTCTTATAGTGTTGCAGTCGATGAGAAAGTTCTTCTTGAATGCATCAAATTCATGGAGACATTGTTAGATAAAGCAGCAGGTCGTTTGGCATTGGATCAGTTCTTCAACCAGGAGACTGGACGTGATCTGGTAACAGTGCTGCTCTCTGTGGCAACACCACAGGGCTCTCTTTCAACACAGTATAGCACCAAAGTACTTCATTTCTTCAATAAATTGTTTAGTACAGGTGGGTTTTTCCTGTAAAAATATAGTATAATTTAATCAATAACTACTTAATAAATATACAGTCTGTGTGTCACCACTAATCATGAGAACGTTTGTCGTCGTCATCATCCAAACATGTATTAGGCCACATGGCCTAATAAAGATTATATGAATTTCAGTAACATCTTCAATGTTACGCTCTAATAATATAAGCTATTCAAGATACATGATATGATATATATTTGATGTCAACATTTACATCCATGTAATGTGGACCTCACAATTTTGTATCCGGTGCCACAATTACATTCATTACAGATAGACCTTTTGTAGACATGCTCTTATAATTTAACTTTCGACCCCATTTAAATTGATCAGTGTTCTCACCTTTAAAACCTAACAACTTAATTTAGATCATTCAAAATTGACACTTTTACGACTCTGTTCCTGATTTTCAGTTCACATATATCGAACACACACTGTTTCTAATAATACTTGTTACTAAAACATACTACACCATTGTTCAATATGTTCGTTATTATCTGTTTCTTGTGTACATTCCATTTTCAGATCTCACTAATTTTCTACATATTATACTTCGCTATCTTAGCTAGCCTCCCCCACCATACTCCTCACCTATTTTCATTATCTCTATCGTTTTACTTAACTTCCTATTACACTCCTCTAATTCACTCAAAATTGACACTTTTATCACTCCGTTCTTGATTTTCAGTTCACTTAGTCTATATCGAACACTCACTGTTTCTAATAATACTTGTTACCAAAACATACTACACCATTATCCAATATGTTCGTTATTATGTCTGTTTCTTGTGTATATTCCATTTTCAGATCTCACTAATTTTCTACATATTATACTTCGCTATCCTAGCTAGCCTCCTCCATCATACTCCTCACCTATTTTCATTACCTCTATCGTCTTACTTAACTTTCTATTACACTTCTCTAATTCATATTTCATTTTACTTACTAAGTCCTTAGCCATCTCTGAACCAGAAACATCCACTTCACCCTTTTCTGTTATAAACTCGTCTTTCTTTTTCTTCTCTTCACTTCTCACCATTTCAACTCTTGCACTCACAGAAACAATTTCACTTCTCCTCTCAGCACTGACCTTCCTTCCCACTAATCTAGTTAAATCACTTCCCGAATCACTTGATTTTTACTCGTGTCACTAAACTTCATTGCATTTGTGGTACTTAAGCAGCTCTTATCTGCAAATCAAGATTTCAGGTATAACTCCCTGTAAAGTTGATTTGAATAATTTCGAGGGAAAAATTTTTCCGAGGCCGGGTATCGAACCCGGGACCTTTGGTTTAACGTACCAACGCTCTACCAACTGAGCTACCCGGGAACTCTACCCGACACCGATCCAATTCCTCCCTCTATATCCACATACCGCAAAGTGGGCTGGCAACCGTCAAGCAACCAACTTCGAGTGCACACTAACTCCGTGTGACTTACATTGTGGTTTTCTGTTAACGAACAGAAAGTAAAGTTGATTTGAATAATTTCGAGGGAAAAATTGTTCCGAGGCCGGGTATCGAACCCGGGACCTTTGGTTTTCGGAACAATTTTTCCCTCGAAATTATTCAAATCAACTTTACAGGGAGTTATACCTGAAATCTTGATTTGCATAATACACGTCACTGTTCGTTAACAGAAAACCACAATGTAAGTCACACGGAGTTAGTGTGCACTCGAAGTTGGTTGCTTGACAGTTGTCAGCCCACTTTGCGGTATGTGGATATAGAGGGAGGAATTGGATCAGTGTCGGGTAGAGTTCCCGGGTAGCTCAGTTGGTAGAGCGTTGGTACGTTAAACCAAAGGTCCCGGGTTCGATACCCGGCCTCGGAACAATTTTTCCCTCAAAATTATTCAGCTCTTATCTGATTTCTTCACATACGTTTTCTTCTTCTATTCTTGATCTCAGCATTCCTGGTTCTGTCTCGCTTCCTCCAGCGCGATCTGCAATTCAGGCAATTCTCTGTTGTCTACATGTACCTGGTCAACGATCTTGTTATGATAGTTACTTTCCACCACAATTGCTGATTGAACAGACCGTCCAACACCTGTTACGTATATTTTGTCCCAGTTCGAATTTTGATCTTCGCTTAATCTCTGTTTAATTGGGCTGGTCGGTATTAATCCATGTCAGTGATTTTCTTCAATTTCCCTACTTTCCAGTTTGTGTGATAACTGCGATTGCTTCATTTTATTTTTCTCTTGACCATTCTTCTTCCTCACGATTGTAATTCCATCAGTTTGTCCATTCGCACCTTGCGAACTTGTGTCCATTTTTTCAGATCTCCTCTGCTCTTTTTCATATTGATTTTCTCACTTCTTCGTACTTAATCCAAATATTGGATGATCTTCATTTGCCTTACAGAATTCTACGTCATAGAATTAGCCATTGATTTTTAATTTGTCTTCATATAATTTTGCAAAGTGTCCATTTGCTCTTGCCGCCTTCATGAAAGGGAGTAGTAGCTTCCTTTTACATCTGATCTCGTAGCTCAGGTCTTTTTCAACTCATATTCCCGTTCCTTGCACTCTGTGTAAGTTCTTTAATATTTTTTCTTTTGTTACTATATTTGGAATCTTATCACAATAGGCCTTTTACATCCTAATCCGATTCTATAAGTTTCCTTAATGTCTTCTGCTCTTACTTCCAATTTGAAGATCTCTTAGCATACTCTGCATACTGCCTCCCTCGTTTCTATTGCGAATTCACGTCCCTTTTCCTCTACTCTGAAGAATAACAATGTCCTTTTTCTTTGACTTCTTTCGTACTGCTTAATTTCCCTCTTCATTTGTTCTATTGTCTCAGCAATTCAATCTTCTCACTGTGTTCCTCTATGTTTATCTTAACCCTTTCAATCTCCTGTCTGTAGTCACTTGATTCATAATTTGCTTTTTCTTCATTATTTAGATCTCCTATATTCCGATCTACTAATTCTTTCACTCCTGCTAATATTTCCTGTTGTACACTCCTATACATTTTCACTTTCTTGGATTGAATCTTCCGTAACATTTCCTGAGGACAATGCCTCTCTACTTGCAACGTCAGAGCCGCATTCAACTTGCGTCTGTTCACTACCAGTGCTTATTGACAATTGATATACTGTGATTTACAGCTGAGAAGACGCCAGGTGATGGAAGTTTAGAGCGTCTGTGTGGATCTCTTTCTCGACTTGCTACTGTAGAGCCAGCAATATTGCAGAACTGGCTCCGTCATGTTATCCTGGGTGGTCCTACACCCCCTCCTGCCAATTTACCTACTCCTACAACCACAACCACACTAGTCCCTGCTTCACCACAGCAGTCAGAATCGCCAACCAATGCAGCAACTCCTACAGGAGGTGCTGCAGCACCCCCACCACCCCCAGTTACAGCAACTACCAATGGCAAATCAGAAACTGGTGCCCAGATAGCAAGCTCTGAGTCAAACAGCAGCACCCACAGCCCTACTGAAGAACACCAAGGACTCTTGCAGGAGAATCATCTCTTGCTTCAGGGCCTTACAGCATATATCGTAAAAGAGAACAGGTGAGAAAAATCAGGCAGAACATTCTCATCTGACATTACACTGAATACAACATATACTGTCGTGGTCTAAGGCATCCTGCCTAGGACTCGCATTACGGAATGCACTCTGGTTCAAATCCTCATGAGGGAAGAAATTTTCTCATGAAATTTCGGCCAATGTATGGGACTAGTGCCCATCCAGCATCATGATGCACTTGGGGAGCTACTATAGGTAACATAATCCAGTTGTGAAAGCCAGCTATAACGGCTGGGAGGATCATCGTGTTAACCACATGATACCTCCATTTTGGTTGGATGATAGTCCACCTCTGCTTCAGCATGTGAACATGAGGCCAGCAGCTGGCTGGTCGGTCTGGGCCCTTGAAGAACTGTGACGCCACGAATTATTATTATTATTATTATTATTATTATTATTATTATTATTATTATTATTATTATATAACATATACCTCCAAAATAATGTTTTTCAAAAGGTGCATTGTTAATAGAATGTCTAGAATGTTGTCTTTCCATAGTGGAATGGAGATTATAATTTTGGTGAATTTTAATGAAATTTGTAGAAATGAAGAGTAGCGTTGAATGTGAGTTAGAAATTATACTGAAACCTACTGTTGATACTTTTGAGGTTAAAGGAAATATATGCAGAGCTAAGAGAGGTAAGAAGCACCATTTGTTAACCTCTGACACATTGTCTGCCCTTTCAAGGGCCATATGTTGGGATTTTGTTATATTGATAGTTTCACAATAAAAAAAAAAACTATTTATTCTATTTATAATTGTTTATATATAATGAAAGCTGCCATGTTGGTATAGTGGCTAGAGCACTGGACCCAGGTTCGATCCCCGGTATGCTCCTAATTTATAACTTGCGTTGGGGAGCCCGTGGTCTAGGTAATACAGAGGTTTTCTCCGGGAACTCCAGTTTCCCTGTGGCATCCTAACAGATCTCTCTAATCATCTCATTGCGGGTGTAGCGTAGACCAGCCTCCTATGGAGCATCCTGGGCAACGACTCTGTCAGTAAATTGTTCTACATAACTGGCTTCATATGGGTAAATGACGTAAGTCAAGTACCCGCCATTGAACATTTTAATGAATTTTTGAATGGGAAAGTTCTAGATTGCCAGTGCATGAAGAATATGCAATAAAATATACCATATTTACCAGCATATAAGATGAATCAGCCTATAAGACGCATCCTCTTTTTTTTTTGTACACATATTTTAGAAAAACCACTTTACTGTAATTCAAACAAAAAATAATAAACATTTGTACTTTCAAGAAATACAGTATCTAGGTAATCTAACTAGGAAAGAGTACCATTCTGGCCATTTTGCAGTTCCACTTCATAGGTTATGTTTTCTATGAGTTGCTTTTTTTAGATCCTCTTCCTGATTCTGCCAAGTTCTTATCATTTCTCAGTTGGGGGTGACCCAAAATGCCTTTCTGCAGCCCTGTTACCATGCTCCTTAGCATACACAATCACATGTAGCGTGTATGCAATAGTGTAGCAATGCTGACTTTTTCAGTCAAAATTTTCAAAGAAATGAAAGAAGATTAGCAGCAGAAATTTATCAGCAATCACAACAATCATGACAATGAGAAAGTTTAAACAAACAGGATGTGATGGTGAATAACAGAGCACGTGCATCCACTGTAACTGGAATGCTCTCAAGCACCGCAAGGAAGCGAAAAAGAAATATCTGTAGAGTTTAACATGGAACAGAGAAAATTTTCAGAAATGACAGTAATAAAAAACTGAATATTGGTTTATAAGATGCACCCTGTTTTTCAGAACTATTTTCAAAGAAAAAAAGTGCGCATATATGCTGGCAAATATGGTAGTTTCATACCTTTATTTCTTACTGGGTTAAATGTTTCATATTAGACTAGGTATATTAGTAAATACTTGTCATACTGATTCAGTGCTGTTATATTTGTTATGTTGTAGCAATGTGAGCGAAGAAGTGGCAGTTACGATACTTCGTGCCCTCATCCCTATTGGCTCTCACATTCTTTCCCCAGCAGTGGAAGGCACAGGCTTCTCAGAGTTGATGGTCGTCATGGCCACACTGGCTGATGCAGGATCAGGAAAGGGGCACATACATCTCTTCTCAGCTGCTACAGAATGGCTCGAACTTTGGTGACTATCTTTTATTGAATGGTACAAAATAGAAAATAAAATAAAATCTATATATTATATGTTCACTCAGTATATTCATTGAAATGGGTATTTTTTATTTTGTACAGTAAACAGTATCTGAGTCAGCCTGCAGTTGTAGAAAAATTAGAAGCTGGAGTAAGCACTGGTAAACATAGACTTATGTTGGATTCTGCCTGCTACCTGCTTAATTACGTTGGTGATGTGGTGGCTGCACTCTGCCCATCACCACCAGGTCGAGCTACTTCACCCCCTTGGGAAGGAGAACTACCTCCAGAGTTGGACTCAGATTGGACTGATGATTTAGGACACGAAGACGATGAAAGTGGTGGAGAGGATTCGGTAAGCATTTCACTGTCAAAACTCTTCACTTATTTAGTGTTAGAATTATTGAATCGGTTATACAGGATGGCCCACAAAAAGGGTTACATCCAGTACCTCTTAAATGGAATGATACAAATAAATTCTGATTTTTTTTTCTAACTTTATAACCAGAAGAGGCCTTCTAGAAAATGACAATGACAACATTTCACTGTGCCATCTTCATGGAGAACTGAAATGATGGTATAATTTTAGAATGTCTTGATATTTCTCAGAGTTCTGACACTTACTGTGTCTATGCATTCTGTGACCGTTGATGTGTATGGAAGACTCTGCGCATGCATAGAACAACACTCATATCATTTTTTCACATTTCCAGAAACATCAGTTATTAAAATTACTTTAAAAAATACATAATAAAATGTTACATTTTAAATCAGATATACTATATTTCATGGCATAATCATTTCCATTGCATAATGGTCACACTCTTATTTATAGACAAACTGTTCAGGACTTTAAAATTTCACCGCATAATCGTTGCATGGAAGTTTCTGTTTATCATGATCAAGAATTATTTAAAAATAATGTGCCACCACCGCAACACAAAGTATCTTTATGCTCAAGGTCGAATGTGCGAGAAACAGTAATGGCAGCTGACGAAAGTAAATGGAGTGGTGGTGCGAGATGTTAGCACCAAGCCAATAGCTATAAATGCCTTCAGTTCAATACAATTGTTGGTTGTGAGTGGTTGTTTACGAATGTATACTTTTTTAGGCCTAGACCAATTATCTTTCAGCAGACTGGTCCAGTAGTCAGATGATATCGACTTAAGTGTATCAGATGTACTGATACATGTGTTTCAACAATACTGTGAATGTTTTTAGTCAATAAAAAGTGTTTTTAATTCAATAACACCAAATTAATTTTTATTTTTTAAGTTATTGTACATGTTATGGTTCCAACGTCGCATGCTAATACTAGTTCCCCTCTCTTTTCTCTTCTGCTATGAATCACGCAATTTGGCCCTGCTTACTCGCACATGACGCTACCAGTCATTACCATTTTAATTTATTCTTCCTATAATGATTGTACCATACATTTTCACGCCAAAAAGAAAGCAATAGAAAATGCGACGATTATGCGATGAAATATAGTATATTAATAGTACATTATGCAACGAGCCTATAATGATAGTAATTAAGACGCAAGTATGTTTGTTTATGAAACGAGCGCGAGTTTCATAATTTTCATACGAGCATCTTAATTACCATTATAGGCAAGTTTCATACGACTTTTTATGCTCGACCATATTTCTAACTTTAAATTATTCAGAAGTATACATTTTATTTGTATCTGACGGAAAATCGGAAGTGATCTTGTTCATAGCTCTTGAATTGTGAGATGTGCGCAGATGCGAAAGTATTTATTTTTTCCGAGGAACAATGTCATTGACCTTGATGTAATGCAGAGAATGTATAACCTGGAAATTGATTTAGAATTGAAAAACGAGATGACAAATTGAATTTATTTGAATATTATTTACAATTAACGCTAATTATTATAGTAACATAACATAACCTTCTGCGACAGTATTGGATTTCCAGCCTTCGTGACGTTTCGCTCGTCTTTCGATTGCATATCCGAGAATAATCGAAAACCTGAACTTTAATGAATAGGTGTACTTTAATGACATGCATTAAAGGACTGCTACCAGGTGTATAATTACTACATTTCGGCATGGTCGAGCATAAAATAATTAAGAGGTATGAAATTATAGTGTTAATTTTTTGTACAGTAAAACCTTGCTAAAACATACCCTCTATAAAAAGGAAACCTGCACAAACGAAAAATAAATTTGGGAACGGATTGATTTCCTATGTAAAATAATACTTGAAAATGGAAAACTGCCTGACGCAAAAACGGAATCACTTTTGGGCACCATTGAGGTAAAAAACCTGACTAAAATGGATAATTTTAAGCATAACTGTTGCTAAATTCTTTCAAACCATTTTTAATTTTGCGATAATTTTTTTATGTGACTGTACATGCAATGATCTGGAAGACTTTCGCTATTCTTTGTCAGGCATTGGGGATGAAGCTTCTCTAACCATGTCACTATTCTGTGCTTATTGTCAAGGACCGGGGCAGGTTACTGACCTCCTGTTACTGATCTACTGTACGGTTACCTCTTCCAACCCTCTTGCATTTTCTTTCATTTATTCTTAGTTTTGTGCTAACAAGTCAATACAGTGATAAAGGACAGTGCGAGTAGAATAAAACTGTGAATAATTGTAGTGTAGTGTCGTGTCAATTTAGTTTCACATTTCCGTTTATTTATTCTGAGTTTTGTATTAATATGCCAATACAGTGTTAACACAGTCTAGTATATACAGTCGCGAAGCTCAATACGTAGTAAATATGCAAACATTAGATAGTTGCTCACCATTAGGATCGCTAATATCGCCTCATTACAGGCAATGCAAAATAGTACCGTCACAGTCTATTGTTTCTAGCATCCTCAAAACTCAAGCTTCGTGACTGTATATAATAGACTGTGGAGTTAAATAACAGTGCGAATAAAGTAAAACTGTGCGATTTAATAAAAAAGCCTAGATGATCAGTTCTATCATGGAAGATTGGCTTCATAATTTTAATGGAGAAATGAAACATAAAGTTCGTAAGGTCATACTGTTTTTAGACAATACTACCTACCATCCAAGGATTGATTTGTCTAATGTGAAGTTAATCTATTTTCCATCGAACACAACTTCAGTTACACAATCTATAGATCAGAGTGCAGTTTACACTCTGAATTGATGCAGGATGCGATGGAAATCCTACAGTGTTTCCTTCAAAAAAAGTCGTGGCAATGCACTTTAAAAGAAATGTTGGGGCCAAGAAACTAGGGCGCAGGGAGAGGGAGAGAGAGAGAGAGAGAGAGAGAGAGAGAGAGAGAGAGAGAGAGAGAGAGAGAGAGAGAGAGAGGTTGCAATTACGTAAGTTAATAATTATGAAAATAAAATTCACTTTGCATGTACTGTAGTAACTTTTATTTCAAATTATTTCTTAATTTCTTCCTACAGTGAGCATAATGCAGTAGTCTATTCTATTCTTAGTTTTGCCAAAACTCAACCCTTTGTAAAATGAAAACCTGTGAAAACTGAAAAAAAAATTCTGGAACGATTGTGTTTCGTTTTAGAGAGGTTTTACTGTATAGGAAATGTGTTAAAAAATAGCATTTTTTGGCATTAATTATTTGAAGAAATAGCAGTTAAAACCTATTTTGCTATTTTATGTATTAGAGAGAAGTAAATGAAAATAAGATAGTGTAGCCTAAATGGAAGTGGAGATACCTGATCACTGTTACAGTGTTTAGTTAAATAAGTGTAGTTTCAATTATATTACCAAAAAAAGACAAAACCGAACAAAAACCATGAAGCTGAGGGGGAAAAAAAAGTGTATAGTTACGCCTTTCATATGAGTCAAGTACTCACCATTAGTTAAAAAAAAAAAGAGAAGTGTTGAGGATGGCTCATTTTGATTAACAGTGTCATGTATGTTTAAATAGCAACTGGCAATTATTGTAATTTAAAAATTAATAATCGAAATATTACAAACAGCTGGTGCCTCTCTTCACCCCTACCCAGGAATGATATTCATGTCCATGTCAGAAAGTATCAGTTATACTCTCAAGTTCACGTGCTTTGTAGCAGACATAAGTAAATATCACTATTGTACATGTGCTGTTCACGATATGCTAGACTATAAAAATTATGTTCCTGGCTGTGTCCTGAAGAATGAAACAAGATTTGAAAAAAATATTCAAATTTAAATTAGAAAAGATTATGCATTTTTCGAAATATCTATTAGAACATTAATTCGCAATAATTCAAAGGGTTGGACTTGAAAAAAAAAAAACAAATCTTGAAAAAAAGGAGCAAAAAGTACACTTCTTATTTTTATTGCATTTATCACAATAACAGTATTTTCATAACTCTAAAAATAAGCATAAAGCAAGAAACTCTGAAAATAATTTATAAAGCCCATTTGAAATTTCGAAGCATATTAGGTAAAGACACTGAAGTAATAATTACTAAGCTGTTAGTTTACCTAAATTTGTTAAGGGCTGAAAATAAAATTCATTATTGATCCATTTAAGAGATATTGGTTTGTAGCACTTATTTGAGTGACCTAGGTATAATTTATTCATTCAGAATTTCAAAACTTAATCATATGTCACATGGCTTTCGTACACTTCGTCTCATCAAAGATATACTATGTATACTCAGTATTGAGAAACATTCTTGCCATTTCACAGCACAACATTCTTGCAAGTGGTCTTTCGCGTAATTAGTGAATTTTTATTTAAATAAGTGGAGAGAATCTTAACCTGAATTTAGTTCGTGATTTCAGGATGAAGACAGTCTTTGTAATAAACTCTGCACTTTCACAATAACCCAGAGAGAGTTCATGAATCAACACTGGTACCACTGCCACACTTGCAAAATGGTAGATGGTGTTGGTGTATGCACAGTGTGTGCCCGTGTGTGTCACAGAGGACATGATATCACTTATGCTAAATATGGAAACTTCTTCTGTGATTGTGGAGCCAAAGATGATGGAACTTGTCAGGTAGGTAAATATTTAGTCTTCTGGTCTGTCTCCATTTGGTTATATAAACGTCATACAATCTTGTACGTGTCAATTTATTGATGTTACTATTGAATTAGGAATATAATTTTGTTTAGAAGTAATTGTTAATAATACAGAAGACTGACTAAGATCATTTTCAATTCTGTATCAAGTAGGTTAATTGGTTGGTGAATTGATTTTGTCATTGATTGATTGATTCCAATACATTCAGATAATATCAACCAAGAACATTGTTAGTATTGCAATGTTGAATTTCATTTCTCAGTTGGGAACATTTGAAATATAGTTGTTTAGATACCGAAAGACGTAGGAATTAATTGATAAACTATCTGCTCTAAAAATAAGTACCAACCAATATTAAGTAGATAAGTTCACCCTGAACCAAATGGCTAGTGTCAGTATGCTGGAGACATGGATTCAAATCTCAGTGAACCCATGTGAAATTCATGGTAGATAAAGACATTTTTAAAGCAGATTTACTCTGGGATCTTCTTTCATCACTTAGCATTCCGTCATTTCTTCATTGATCATCATCATAGTTATATAACTGTATGAGGAGCAAACTTTCAAAACCTGACGTGTCCATTTGTTTGCTCCTCATATAATCACTCTTTCTGTAAAGAAAATTCATCTTCACATATTGCACTGCAGGCATTGTTTCAGATGGCAAAGTGATCCACAGTTTTGATGCCTCATAAGCCTAAAGAAGGGAATGCATGGTTTATTGATGTTCATGTGAATACTTATGCCATTGGGAGAGAGAGGAAGAAATATTAAAGAAGATTGTGTGATACATTATTACAATAATTTATGTACAGGCTTTAGTAAAACGTAGTCCACAGTCAAGCGAACAGCATATCACTCAAGCATTGTCTACCAGTACACCAGGCACATTTGGTATGGAGCAGATGCTTCCAAGCTCTTTGAGACGTCGGCCCTCATCTCCAGTCAATATTGATGCAAGCGAAAGAGGTACACGAGACCGGCAACGACTTGCAAATTTGGCCAAACAACTAGGCAAGTATTTTCATAAGAATTTTTTATGAAGTTTATTTTCTTTCATTTCTAGAACTGTCTCTCAAATGTTGTCTTTTCTTTCTTTCTTTCTTTCTATAATTCATCTAGGTTAGCTTCCTCATTATAAATTATTCTACAGGGTGATCCGTTTGGGTATGGATAAAATAAAAACACCGTAATATATTTACTACTGAACTTTATTTGTTAAAACTTCGTGCATACAACACTGAAAGATGGGAGATTCCTCAGAGCTTAACATGACCCCCATTGCGCACTCTGCACAACTCATAACGGTGATGCAATTAAGCCCATGTCTGTTGTAACATAAGAGGGGTGATTTGTTGAAAAGCTTGAGTAATTTTTACTCTCAGATCATCAATGTTCCTGGGTTTCTGTGAATAGACAATGTCTTTAACAAAACCCCACACGAAGAAGTCAGGAGGGGTTAGATCTGGGAAGTTTGGAGGCCAAGCCAAGAGATAGCTGCTTCTCATACTGGGTTTTGCCTGCGACCTCCTGCATGTTTTTTTTTTTAACACAGAACCTGTTTCTACAAATGTTCGATACCACAACATTATGGAATCATCTTTAGTTACATTACGCAAACCATACTCACGTCGAAATTCCCTTTGAACTCTTTTAACACTCTCAAATTTAGCATACCAAAGAACACATTGTGCCCGCTGTTGATTTGTAGCACCTAGCCATTTTAATCATCTATGATTTTCATTCATCCTTTCAAATTATGCATTATTGATTGTATATATATCAGGGTTGAGAAAAACCCGGGTATTTAAAAAAAGACCCAACCCAGTGGGTTTTACTGGGTTTTTATGGGTTTCTTTGGGTTTTTCTCTAATGGGTATTAAATAGTTCAATTTCGTGACTAAGTGATTCAGAACACCAACATATTCTAAGAACTACTTCATGAGCAAAAAGTGGTAAATTAAATAAGCAAAGATTGGTAAATTATTATTAAATATTCTTAAGTTGGCAGCCTGCCCTTCCACTATCTTGCTAATATGTTAGATCCAAGATTCAGAGGGGCAAGAATAACTGCAGATCAAGAGGAAAGTGCAGAAAATTGGCTCACAGAGATTCATCCAGAGTGGGTGACAAGTGTTATGTCTTTTAGGATTGCTGATTCTGATTATTTTCCTGCTACTATGTTTTCTAACGCAGTTGTACAACAGTTCAGTCCAAAAAATGGTGGAAAATAATGGAATTGAAAACAACAAAAAAGGGGAACTTGCCAACAGGATTTATTAGCTTTGTGAAAAGTTTAATTTCTTGCCCTGCCAGCACTGCATCCATTGAGAGAATCTTCTCCACCTATGGGCTTGTTTGGTCAAAGTTAAGAAATAAGTTAGGAGAGGAAAAAGCTGAGAAATTAGTGAAGATCTACAGATTTCTACATGTTAAGAAGGACTGAATTGTGATGTAGTTAATATTAATACCATTCTACAATAAAACACCGTGTTGATGAAAGTAATTTTTCCTTTATAATGAAACATTACCTAATTAATAACTTCTGCTGACAAATTGTTATAATAAATAAATATGATGCATCTTTTTGTAATATTTTGTATGTTGATTAAATTACGAGAAATAAATATATGGGTTTTTTTGGGTTTTGTGTTGGGTTTTATTGAAGGGGTTTTTTTTTTTAAAAAACCCATATGGTTTTTTTGGGTCGGGTTAAATTACAACAACCCTGATATATATATATGGAAACTCCCATCTTTTAATCATAATATAACCACTATACTTTATTCTAGTCAAGATAGTTTTAAATGTAAGCTTTTACTGTAATTGATTTTAGATGATACTTATATTTGTACCTGAAGATGCCCCATTAGGGGCGAAAACGTTTGTATCAAGATTAAATAGGATGTAACACATCTATATATTTTTTCTCATATGTTTTTATTTCATATGTAATACAATGCTTAAGCCATATTGACTGAATAATAATTAATCATATTTTGATATTTGTTATTAACACGAGGCTTAGCTGAACATTTTCCATCATGAATTGTAAATTATAATATAACCAGCAAGAAATTTTTCCTGCTATCATAATAACTTTATGTTTCTTCTTGCAAGCTGATTCTGATAATCAAAAGTTTTGTACCCATCTCAATATGGTATTACGAGCAGAAACGGCTCGTGGTGGCCAACATGAAATTGGAGACGAAAGGCACTCTGGGTTTTCACAACTGAATCACCATTCATGAAAAATGTCTCAATAATAAAAGCACGATGCTCCGAGCTCTATACTTCCATGATTATACAAAATGGCATCAAAAATGCTAACAAACAACAGTCGATCAATATCCATAATTCCTCATGTTGCCCAGTAAATGACCTTCTAAAACCGTCTGATTCCTTTGCTGCACCCTGTATTTAATTTTCATTAATTGTTGTCCTAACAATGATGGTGGAAGATTAAAATTCAAACAGCCCTCATAACTTAATTTACACTTTGAATTTCGGTTTTGATATTATGTCTTCATTTAAGCCTTTCTAGTACCCTTTCTCCCCAATTTTGACAAAAGAATTGTAAGAATTGTTAATTGATGATTTTATATATCTGTTTTCAGAATCTGTTATCTTTACCGAAGTATTGAAACTAATTAAACACTCTGACTAGCTGTAATTGCTTCTTAGTACAACTAAATTTAACTAATGATCTCAGGATTTTGAAGTGAATTTACATATGTTTAGCAATCTGCAATACTAAGTAGTTTTTATTAATATTGACAAGAAAAAAGAGAAATATATATTTTAAACAATTTGCGTAAGTTTTTCTCATTCTTATTGTGAGTGAGTTGATCACAGAGTTGTCTTCTCAATCTGAATTTTTCTTCAAATTGTTCATTAGACATTCTCTATTACATATCGTCATTTAGAATTCTATTACTCTTGTCTTTAACAATTTTATTAGTTTTTATTTTTATAGCATGTTTTATTTATTCTGTAATTTCAATGTTTCACTGATACTTTGTAACCATGCATAGTTTCCATATTCACAGTGTTTTTGTTTGAGTCCTGAAAGAGTCCTCTACCTGTTGGATCTTTTATGTTTAATCATATATTTTTATAGTAAGCATAATACAGAATAGAATATGCAAACCTTCGAAATCTCGAACAGCAGTACTAAGAAAATGAAACATGCAAGTAGTTTCAAAATATTGAAGAAATTAAATTTGCACACGTAATTGCAGAACTCAATATTTCATCATTCTATTTCTTTGACATGCTATGTAAAGAAGTGATAGATTTATGATGTTAAAACTTCTTACACATGTATATGCTGTTAACAAAAGTCTTTGTTCTCTACAGAGAGTTCGAGAGAGATTCTGATGAGCCACATCTCCAACAGTTCAGTGGTGGCATCACTTTTGGATTTAGTAAAAATATTAATGCCTGCAGTTGAGACATCATGCAAGAGGCACAGTCCTGTCGGATGTCACCAGAGGGCACAAACTGCTCTGCGTCAGTTACACACACTGGAGAAACATTTTGAGAATACAGACCAGCTTATGGTGTGTAAATAATGTATATTTTGCATGTAATTTTATTTTTATTGACCTGGAAAATACTCTAGTTAAAGTTCTAAGTTTTCTGCTGGAAGTACTTTTCTTTCTTTTTTCTTTTTGCCTCTAGATTTACATTAGTACACTATTACTTTTCTTTGTAATCTACATATATTTTGAGGAAATGCTTATTCCAAACAGCAAATGAATTGATAATTGATAATCACTAGTTAAATATTATATTCGTTCTTCAAAGTGCTTTCGATTCATATTTTTTTTCTCTTCAAAAGTTTAAATATAATGTATCGTAAACTGTTGATTAATATATGCAAATAGAAAATGTATTCAGTGTTATATCTACATGCACAGGAAAAGAAAAAAGACCTTTTTGCAGTGCATAGTTTTTATACTTGAATGCAGAATTCTAAATTTATAAACATATATGTTCATTTTGCGACAGTTAATTTCTTTATCATGTTTCCAATGATATTTATTTTTGTAGTTTTTCTTGGACAGTCATTCAAATGGCATACACAAAAGAAATCCTTTACTATGTTTCCATGTAGAAAGATAAACTTTTTGTTTTCTGCATTGCACACAGAAGGCATTTTTTGTAATCTGAAAAATTAGATGTTCAACTTTATGTATTATTGTGCAGTTAATATAGATGTTTACTATTATTCCGCACAAAATTTACATGGAATGTAAGAAATTAAAGTTCTCTATTTACATCTTCCACGCATATCTTGGTCATCTTCTTCATCATTGGCATCATCGAGTGCAGCATCCATCATCTGGTCAACATCTTGCACTTCACAAATATTTATTTATTTATTCTAATGGCAGGTACACTTTGTGGTGACATTGACCCAAAAAGCAATAAAAAGAAGAAAGAGCACTGAAAACAATGCACAATATTAACTACACTAGATACAATAAAAGTTGGAAGTGGAACAAGCAGAAATATACTCATTATTGGCCCATGAGCATTCTCTCTTCCCAGTACCAGTCACTTTCTGTTGTCCTATTTAAGACTGGGCAGAGTTGGATGTGATCTCTGTTCATTACTTCTTTAAGCCCACAAAATTTGCAGGCTTGCTCTGGTAGAATTCCCATACAATGAAGGTATTCTGCCAGACAATCATGGCCAGTATGGAGGCAGAATATGGCCACTGCTTCTTTTCTCGGCCAATCAGGAGTGGAGAGAATGCTGCTGGCCCACTGTTTAGATGTCCTGTTGTATAGCTTTTCGAGATGGATGTATTTAGAGGCTTGGCGGACATGTATTTTGATGGTATACTATATTAATACTGTCATCACAAACAACATAGTCTTCAAATTTCACTCTCTTAAGTTAAATGGATTCCTAGTCATGTCCCTTCTGATTACTAAGAGTGAAGACATTGTCATCATGATTGCAGCTGCCTTGAACAACAAAACCACATTTCCTAAAGCAGTTCTGGATGGTTGGAGCAATTATATTATCTACATCAAGTCTTTGCAATGTATTGCATTGCCATAATGATGCTTGAACTCAGCTTAGATGGCATCTTCAAGCATTTCATCATCTATCCAAGCAACAGTCTTCCTTACCATCTTCTTTCTGTAGTGACACTTGAATGCTTTGATTTTACCCAGACCCAAAGTTTGTAGCAAGCTGGTACAATTTGGTGGGAAGAATATTACTTTAACATTTCTAAGGGCAGCAGACTGGTCAATGAAGAGAAGAATTTTTCTATTCTTAGCACCCATGTGACAATCCAGTTGATGTAGATATTCTTCAAATATTGTCATTGTCACCCAGGAGAACTTGTTAGCCTTATTTGGTTGGCAACGTTTTAATTTCCTTAAAGCAGCATGGCTTGTTATATTTCCCTATGCCCAATGGATGTAATTTATCATAACTATCTGCATTGCAAGCAAGCGAAACAGTCACTTTTTACTTCGACTTTTTCCCTCCATCGCACGGTTCATCTATGTAGGTCAGGGTCTTATTTGTTTGCAGATTAAAAGATAAGCCAGTGTGATCTGTGTTATAAATATCCTTAAGGTCATAACCTTCAACCTGCTTTTGGAATTGACTCTTTCATTCTTCTACTATTTTGAGGTTCACACTATCACTTCTCTTGAAAGAGTCTGGTGGACGAGATTATGACATTTCTTAAAATGATCAGTCCAACTGTTAGATACTTTAAAATTATTTATTTTAAGTCTGGCAGCGATGTATAATGCTCTCTCTTTTAAATGAATGCTATCGATTGAAGCATTTGCCATTTGAGCTTTTTAAACCATGTCGAAAGTGCACTCTCGAGTTCTTCTAGTTGCGATGTTTTTAATGACTTCCTTTCCTTGGTAAATAACCACAACTTGCGAAACTCTTCTCAGTTTCAGCACGACTTTTCACAATTGTATTTTGCATTGACATGGATTAATTAAGTCTTGCTGCTAAATAAATGCAATTACCAATATGGGCATGAACTTTAGCGAGAATATTAGTTTTCTCCACTATTGAGAATACTTCGCACTTTTCGCTGGATTTGCAGCCATTACAGTATACACTTTGACTTGACTGCAAGCACTATAACAGTATTTAATGTCAGTACAAGAGTTTCTTTTCTCTATTTACAACAGCAATTCTATGACAAACGAACAGAGGAGTTAATGGTAGCATCTCGCATCTAACATGACATCACCTGCACATTGCATGTGGTCATACTACAGTTTGTGGGAAGTGGCATTTTACATTATTGCCAAATTCTGTGCAAAGTCGAGGTTAATGTGTCGCAAGGCACAGAAATTCCCACGTGAAGCTGAGGAAAACGTAAAATCTAGAAAATCTTTGTATTGTTGTTATAGACAGTAAGTTGGGATTAAAAAATTTATGACGTAAAATACGGGAAAATGTAAAATTGGAGGGTGCAAAATAGAAGTTTCACTGTATTTTGGTTTGTAATGAGATTCTATTTATTTTATGTATTTAAGAAGTAACAAACAGTAATGAAAGCAAATTGTTTGAGGGAAATTTTTAAAACATCATGCTATTATGGACATTTATATGGCAAAATATAGATATTAAAGACTTGTTCCATATTTATAGAGCTATTGTTGAATGAAAGATATTGTACAATATAAAAATTTGGGGTAATGATTTATCTAGACAGTTCATTGATAGAATTGAATCAGGAATTTGCAAAAGGAACTAAGTCCGAAAAAGTAAATTTTAAGAAAACAACAAAAAACCTTTTTGTATGGATCTGGATGTATGACATTCCAAGCATGTTGATACACAATTTAAATGTGTACATTCTATAGAACTTGGTTCCTTTTAATGCTGAAATCCAAGAAGAGTGTATGGAGAGCCAGAAACGGGTATAAACTCAATCTGCAGAAGATAGGGACTTGGTCTCTTTTGCAAATTCCTGATTCAATTAGATTAAAGAAATATTTAGGAATCCCTTGGAATGATCCTAACCTACCTGCTAGATTTGAAATTGGGGTTGATAGTATCATGGGTACAGACCCAGAAACAAAATTTGGGCGACCTGAATTTTCCAAGTTTCAATTATAAGTTACTGCGCATACTCAGTAACCATGGGTCTCTATAATACTAGTAACAAAAATTAAATTTTTAGAACATCTGTTGACAAAAGACGTTTGGAATTTCTTGAGACCACTAATTTGAAATCCAATTGAATTAGATCTTAAATAGTTATAGGTGAAACATAAATATAATTTGTTACAGGTTCCCACACTAGGATCACAAGAAGGTGCATTTGAAAACGTTCGCATGAATTACTCAGGCGATCAAGGCCAGACAATAAGACAGTTACTTTCAGCTCACATGATACGCAGAGTTGCTATGTGTTGCTTGTCTTCTCCACATGGAAAGAGGCAGCACCTTGGTAAGGACCAAATTTTTTAAATGAGATGTATGAAATTATAGAACGTATGAAACTTGAATAATTTAATTAAAACTGTTGACAATTGTGGAATGCTATATTTACTGTCAAAATTGTTTAATGATTTTTTTTATGCAGCAGTGTCTCACGAAAAAGGGAAGATCACAGTTCTGCAACTGAGTGCTCTGTTGAAGCAAGCTGACTCATCCAAACGGAAACTGACTTTAACTAGACTGGCCTCTGCACCAATTCCTTTCACAGTGTTGTCCATAACTGGAAATCAATGGAATGAAGATTTTCTGGCTGTCTGTGGCCTTAAGGTGATTTCTGTAATCATTGTCTCTTGTTTTGTTACAACAGAGGAGTCGAAATTATAGTCTTAACATTTAATTAGTGCACATTTTCTTGCCATTCTTTCATCAACTCAGGCAGGAATTAATCTCTAACATGTAAAAATATAGTTTAGAATAAAAGAATTGAATAAAATTTAACTGGAGAGAAGTAACGTTAGTTTAACAGTGAATACTTTAGCCATTTTATACTAATTTTACATAGAATGGTGTAACTAAACAAACATGAACAAACTGGAATCAGTTTCAGAAATTTATCCACAATCCACATTTATGCTACTAATTAATTTATATTTTTGTAGGCTTGATGAATTATGTTCTTGGTTTTCTCTTTTTCTGGCTTATAAAATCTTAATAGAAGGTTTCTCACCCAGTTCATAAGCTTTCTAAAAGTACAATGCTTCTTCAGCAAGCCCATCACAATTCTCAAGTATGTCCTTTTGAGGACCAAAATCACCTTACATGTGAAGAATCCTATGTATGTTTTGAAGTACAGTAGAATCCCTCTTATCCGGCACCAAAGGGACCAGGCTAGTTCCAGATACGAGATTATGCTGAATAATTGAATAAATACTGATATGTACAAACAAAAGTTCGTGTTTCTTGGTGCCAAATGTTGAAACTGCAGCCATGGGAAGCTTATTTCTCTATCACTTGCTCATAACTGAATAAACATAAAAATTGAGTAGATTTTCCTTATTAAAACACATCACACAACACACATAATATATTAATTCCAGTTTCGAATATTCATTGAAAATTAACATAACTAAATAAACACATCACACAACACACATAGTACACTAATTTTAGGTTGGATATTCACTGAAAATGAAAGTTCATGTGAACTTTCTAATGTGGTAACACTGACGCCCCAAACATAACTAAATGGGCATTAAAAACTGTGTGGATTTTCTTTATTAGAACACATCATACAATACAAATAATACACTAATTTTAGGTTCGAATATTCACTGAAAACGAAAGCGAATATTCACTGATAACGAAAGTTCATGCTAACTTCCTAATGTGGCAATACTGATGTCTACTGATGTTCTGAACATAATTAAATAAACATAAAAACTGTGTGGATTTTCTTTATTAAAATATATCACACAAAAATAATACACTAATTTTAGGTTCAAATATTCACTGAAAATAATGTTCGTGCAACCTTCCTAATGTGGCAAAACTGACAGCCTAGATTGTGACAGTGTAGCAGATTTAATTTTTTTTTTTGGCCCAGTCAAAAGTGCCGTTGTTTTGGTATTGCCGGTTATTTGGGTGCCTGTTACGAGGGATTTTACTGTAAACATGTTACAAATTGTACTTTTTATATTGTGGGCATAGTTTTTACTTGAATGCTTTTCAAACAGGACTGCCATGTGTTAACGTTCAGCAGCAGTGGCTCAGTGGCAGATCATTTGGTTCTACACCCACAATTGGAGACAGGCAACTTTATCATTCGTGCCCTGTGGCTTCCAGGCTCACAAACACAGCTTGCACTCGTGACAGCAGACTTTGTGAAGATCTATGATTTGAGTCATGATGCACTAAGTCCACAGTACTTCTTCTTGGTGCCCAGTGGCAAGATTCGGGACTGCACTTTTGTGTGTACTGAGGTAGGTGTATTGGATGTATACTGATAACTCCAGATAAAGTCAACAAAGATATTGGACTTTACTAGTCTGACATTATGATAAATTTCTAGACAGATTTTGTTACCTCTGATATTAGCATGATTAGTGCTGATATTGATTAGCAGAGTAAATTTTGATGTAGACGAAGAAATGAAAAGTTAATTCTGTCGAAAGAGCCTTCTCATTCAGATATATGGTTCTTCTTCTCTTCTTCTGCCTGACAAGTGTTAGGCCACAAGGCCTGTTACGGTCTCACATAAAATTTTCATGTCATCTCTTAGCAGGATGACCCACAGATTTTTGGCCATGTGGTACATAATTATAAATTGCCTTTGGGAGTCTACTATTACTCATTCTTTCCAAATGATGTTTCCAATTAGACTGATATTGAACATTGTAATCTAAAACTGGTTGAGTTTTTAGTTCTTTTAAAATTTCACAATTTCTTTTCAGATCCCATTTAGTATAGCCCGCTGTTCTTCGCATGAATCACATTTCACAAGCCGTTATTCTGCTTTTATCTGCTTTCTTTAGTGTCCATGCTTCGCTGCCATAGCTGAGCTGGTTCTTTATATCATAAATCTATGACCTGTGACCTTTCAGCTTTACAAAGAAATTTTATTGTCTTTGAGTTTGAACCTCTGATCCTCTTATATAATTGCAAACATTTGTAACCACACATTCACTAAGAATGACACAAAGTCAAGTGTTCGAAATTTAGTTTCAAATTCACCCATTGTTGCAATAGGCACTTCGCAAATAGACCAGTGCAGTGGTGTCCAGAAGTTTGTGATGTTCTATTCAAGTGCCTAGGCACAGCATCATTTTAAGACCTAGTCGTTATTTGTATCTTGCATCCTTTAAAATTAGCAACATTGTTTGGATTTTTTCGAAATTTTTTGGTTTTGCCTAAATCTGCCTATCTAAAAATCTGAAGAAAGTTTATTGTAACATTATTTGAGGCTTGTAAGTTGTCAGAAGAGAGTACAGTCCGACAAATAATGAGACTGATTTTATTGCACAAAGTAGAAACAAGACAATTGAATAGTACATGTATTTTATTCGAAGTACATTCCTTCTAAATTGATACGAGTGATACGATCGAGCAATATCTGGAATGATCTTTGCAATTTTTTTTTAATGCCTCGAAGAGTCGATGTCACAGTCCTTTTGATGTCTCCAACATCGTCAAAGACTCTCCCTTTCAATGGTAACTTCAGTTTTAGAAAAAGGAAATAGTTGCAGAGGGACAAATTTGATGAGTAGGGTGAATGATGGAGCACACACACTTATTTTCGGCCAAAAATTCCTGTATAGCTATTGCACAGTGAACTGATGCATTGTCATGAAGCAGGAACCAACTGCTTCGTGTTGAGTACTCAAGCCGCATGTGGCGAATTGTTTCCCATTCTCACAGTCACACAATGATCTTAACTCATTCTCTGAATTTTGCGATGAGATCCTCGTTATGCACTGAAATGGACACCCAGGCCTTGCTCCATCTTCTGTTGTTTCCACACCATTTTTAAATGGCTCAGACCACCTGAATATCTGTGCACGAGATACTCTTGTCGCATCAGTTGCACAGTCTCAGTCGAATTTTTGCCGAGCTTAAAACAGAATTTAACGTTTGCTCCATGCCACTAATGTGGCAACAGTATCCTGTTACCAATGGTGCTCTAGTTCCCGTCATGCTTAGCGTGCAGCAATACAATTTTGCCAGATTGTTGGCATTTCTCTTTTCCTTAAATAAAATCAGTCTCATTATTTAATTGTCGGACTGTGTATCTTTTTCATTTAAATAATCAGAACTATTTGGATATGTAGATACAAGTAACAGTGAAAAACTTCATGTTGTTAATATTAGTTTTCATTTCATTTATTGTATTGCATAGATCTTACATTAGCATTAAAGCTTTAAGATGTGGAACAAGTCAAGAGTTGCACAATTTTTTGGCGATATGAAGTGCGTAATTCCCCTTCACCTCAATATTCTGCATTTTCTTTTAGCATTTTCTTGTAAAAGAAACGTGTTTATATTATAGTCTTCCCCAGATACTGAAGCAGGTAATTCCTTCTCCACAAGGCCGCATTTTTTCACACCCACTGTTCACACAGCTATTGTAAACACCCTCAACCTCAATGCCGAGATCATTGTAAAACTAGACAGCTTTGTGTCTGTTATTCTTTGTGTAACTATGTTGAAGTGCGTAAGTGAAATTTAGAATGGAAAAATATCTGTTTCTGAAGGTGTTAAGTGAGAAATAATAGTACTACATAAAGACTGGAAAAGTCTTCACAAAATTCCTGCTACTTTGAAAGATAACAGGACATGTATGAGGAATACAATTAATATGTAAAGAAAAGAAAAGTGTGACAGATAAGCCCTGGAAAGCATGTCCATGTGCTGCTGTTGCAAAAACAGACTGAGCAATTATTAGAGCAGCCAAAGAAAATAGAAAAGACAGTGCTCGAGATTCAAAAAGTAGTACCAAATATCGTAGAGTATCCAGACACATTGTAAGTCAACAACTTCTTGAGATGGCAGTAAGGAAACCTCAATTAACGACCAGATGTCATTGTACAGAAACTATCTTGGACTGGAGAAATGAGATACAGTGTTACTTTCCAATGTATCATTTCAGCTCTTCTCAAATTGGCCTTAAAGATACATTGCCAGTAATAGGAACAATACAAACCTGAATGCTTGGCTTCCAGTGTCTAAAAGGAAGTTGAATTGATCATTGTGTGAGATTGCTCGACTTCCAAGGGACTGCAAACTTTGCTTCTTTCATGGCAGTATGAACTAGCAAAAATATACATATTCATGTAGCACTATATGCTGTTTTTAAACAACAAGCTACTGGGATGACGAGGGTTTGGTGTTACCAGCAAGACAATACTCCATCATAAATGAAGACATAACATTCAGTGGTTTTGTCAAAATTATATCTGTAAGATCTCTGGATCCCAGTTGATAGAAAGTGCATGGGACAGGTTGAAACTTACGGTGCAATCCAAACTAAAGTAGATTTAGCTGAATTAAAAAATAACTAGCTGCAGCTTAGATTCAATTAAGAAAATGCGGATTATTGTAGGAAACTAATGGATTCCATGCCTGCCAGGATGAGAGCATACTACGAAGCCAACTAAATATTAAGGGACAAAAACTGAAAAATTTAATAGAATTGATCATTTCTGTGTTCAAAATTTCAGTGTTTTTATTCAGTAGCTTGTGTATTTCGTTTTATTAGATTTTTCCCCCATTGATTTCAGCAAAAAAGTGAATTGTAAATAACATTTTTAACATTGACTATATAACCTAATATGTTTAATTCTTAATGGATGATTGATTGTGAGTAAAAATGTATAAAATAAAAACATAATAATTGCCATACCTTCTAATACAATACAGTGATTAGATGAAGATTTTGAAAATGTTATATCTTCAAATCAGTGATATTCTTTGTACAGTAAAAATATGTTCAACTCTTAATACATAGATTTTGCAAAAAAAAAAAAAAAAAAAAAGTTTTAAACTTTTGTTCACTACTGTATTGTAGCATTATCTGGTTGAAACACACTATTTTTCAAGAAAAAATCAACAATGCAGTTTGCATCAGCATATGGAATGAATTAGGTGAGTTGTATCATGCTGCCTGGGATTTTATATAACACTTAAAATAATTTCATTTCGTATATTGTTTGATAAGTTGAACAAATGAAATCAGTGTGTGTAAAAAGATAAGTTGCTCTTTTTTTTAGGAACAACATTAATACATTTTTAATATTTGTATACTATATATTTGTGTTATGAATATGAAACTTATTTTCTTTTCACAGGATGGTAGCTCGCACATGTTACTCATGTCTTCAGCTGGTCACATCTATAGTCAGGCTATGGACGAAGAAAGCTCAGCAAAGCATGGTCCCTTCTATGTTACTAATACACTTGAAGTGTACCACTCAGAAATAAAGGTAATAGTTATAATTTTAAAATTTAGTGTAGATAATAAAAGTTAAACGTCATTTTAATGTTCCCGTTTTTAAGAAATTTCTTTTTTTAGATAATGATTTCAAAAGTCCCAGGAAAACAACTACAACTAATGCAATTGCTCCCACTTTTAAGGAATGTATTTGAATGGATTTACAAATACACAACCTGTTTCAGCAAAATTCTGATCCTGTTCCCAACTTTTGTGATTGATTTCTGTACAAGGTATGGTCGCACCAATATGGCATTTTCAGCAGCACATTGCAATTGATAGTATGCATCAATACCTTAATAGAAATTAAGCTTGTAGAAATGTTATTGCGTGTCTGTATATGGATATTATAAATTTAATTACAGTATTTAAAACATTGTTTTTCTGATTTTGTGAAAATATTATACATATTGACATCTTGGAGCAACAGTAACAAATATAAATGACACTTGGGAGGAAATTAAACTCAGAATAAATATGGGAAATGCCTGTTATTATTCGGTTGAGAAGCTTTTATCATCCAATCTGCTCTCAAAACAGCTGAAAGTTAGAATTTATAAACCAGTTATATTATCAGTTGTTCTTTAGTAGTACATAGTCTTTTTGTACCATGCAGATACATTTACACTGAATTTGAATTATCTGTTCTTTTGTATTTCAAATACAATATCTGGATTATTTTTTAAATGAGATCAGATTTAGTAGTTTGATCATAAAAAAAAAAATTCGAACAATAAAAGCTAAGAATATTTCAAAACATGGTTTGATCCTGAGCGGTTTTATGAGATTTGTTTACTTCATTGTTGTTGTTGTTTTCTAATGCCAGGCACTTGACAATAAAGTCATTTGACCTCTCGCACTCCAATATTTTTCAAAGATATTATCATGACCAGCCACTGAATCACAGATTTTGAGGTGTTCCGAATCCATTTCTTGGTTTTGAGTTGCACAATGGGCAGTTAGGGGACTGATATATTCCAATTCTATGCAGGTGTTTGGCCAAACAATCATGGGCTGTTGCCAATCTAAATGCAGCTACAGACGATTTTCGTTGTAAATCGGGAATTAACTGTGGATTTTGATGCAGAGAGTTCCATTTTTTCCCTTGGGATTGAGTTATAAAATTTTGTTTGTTGAAGTCTAAGTATGTAGATTTAATAAATCTCTTCACAGAGTAATACGTAGATTTAGTAATAGTTTACTTCATTGTACAAGGCTCCTACAAAAGACCTTTCAGTTTCGAACACATGTAATTTGTGTTCTATGAATCTGAGGTGCATGAAAATAGTACCAATGAAAAGAGAAACTCAAAGTTTAGTTCCTTACCTTAAAGATGTACAATGTGTCCCCCCTTGGTACCACGGCACACATCAAGCCTATAGTCAAGTTCCACGTAGGTACCTCAAAATCTGTGCTTCATTGGCTGGTCATGATAATATCTTTGAAAAATATTGGAGTGCAAATGACTTTATTGTCAAACGCCTGGCATTAGAAAACAACAACAGTTCCACGTAGGTACGCGGATTTTCCGACCCCCAGATTCTGAGGTTATGTCTGGTCACCTTACTAGAAAGATGAAAAGTGGTTTCATCAGAAAATACCTGGAATGAAGAAATTCATCATCGTTTTCAATTAAAATCTGCATACTTATGCAGAAATTCTTCCTACCTTGCAGCAACTGTAGTTGGTACGGATGAAATGTCAACCACTTGCGAAGAATGTTAACTTAAAATCAATGTACCATTTACGAATTTTAGGCCCACTTGGTGGATCTGTACGAAACTTTGTTCAATAATGCCATTGCACATTAATATGAAAATCAAGCTTTTCTGTCCTCTATAGCAGCCATTTCACCTCGACAATGAACAAATTTGTTTATATGCGCTATTATGAGGCACTGTTACCAACTAGGAAAATAGTATTGCCACAACTCTAAACTTCTTCAGTTTCTCCTTCCATTGGTGCTATTTTCATGCATCTCATATTTATAGAGCATAAATTGCATGTGTTCGAAACCGGAAAGGTCGTTTGTAGGAGCCTTGTACTTGTCAGTCCTTTCTGCTATTATTATATTATCGCAGTGTTATCATATCATCCCTGACTCTCTCTAATTAGAAAAGTAAGAAAAAAAAGTTATAATCTAAGATACATGATGGAATTTTTTTGCAGGATGTTAATGGACAAGTAGGAGGAGGTGGAGTATCTATTTATTATTCACATGCACTCCAACTCCTGTTCTTCAGCTATAGCCATGGAAAGAGCTTTATAGCACCACTGAAGTATATGGATAGTGGACTGCCTGCTGTTTTCATGATCAATCTAGGCAAGGCTGGAGGCAATGGCAACAAGGCAAACAATGCTCAGCCTCAACCTTTGTGTCAATGGAGTGAAGTTCCCAATCACCCAGGTCTTGTCTGCAGCGTCATGCAGAGCAGTGAGTACACTTATATTGAGTATTATCTGTTTCTACTACCCAGCAATACCAACATTGGAACTGTTTTCGAAAGATAAGGATATTTGGCTTCGAAAATGAAATGTGCGCATCCCCTGGTTTTATTGCCATTTTAGCTCTCTCTGTCTGACTGTGATGACAACAATGATGGTGGTGCTGGTGATAGCAGCAGTGGTAATGGCTGCTTCTGTTGAAAATAATACATAGAAATTGGTGGAATGATGGCATAAGAGAAACCTGCCCTGTTACCATATTTGCCTACCACAATTGTTTACACATTTTGAAATTTGATGTAGATTCTTTGCGATAATTTGACATCTAATCATTCAGATATAGCTAATAGTGGTCCTGTGTTCGATTTCACTGGATGGACGCAGTGAAGTCTTTTTATTTTAAAAGTAATTCGTTTTTTCCATCCTAATGCCAGTAGAGATTATACAGACATGAAAAGTTGTTGTTGTTGTTTTCTAATGCCAGGCATTTGACAATAAAGTCATTTGACCTCGTGCACTCCAATATTTTTCAAAGATATTGTCATGAGACATGAAAAGTAAAAATAAGAAATCGAAATATACATAACTACCACAAAAGTTTTTTTTATGGGTATAAACTCTGTTAAAATTTATTTCCTAGCATAATCACACACAATCACTTTTAAAAGTAAAACTATCTCAATATTATCAGAATATGGGGTATTTATGTGCAAGTGGGTGTCACTGCAACCTTGATGATTCGTGGAAAAGAGAAAGTGGCATATATTGTCTTAGCCAGTAAGAATCTGTCTGTATCTACTTTTATGTTGTGATAATACGAGCCTATTTTTCGTTTTGTTTGAGTAGTCTGCTTTTTTATTTGAAGGCAATATTCATTCACATGTGCTTTAAATATCACAGTGAAAGATTATAAATGTGTGGTGTTAACACATACAAGAACGAAAATAGTGTATAAAGTGTACTATAACTTCCAGATTCAAATCTCGAAAGGGAAGTAAAACACAAATATTTCGTCTACTACTGACGTTGCAGTTTGTTAGGAGCATACACATTCTGCTTGTGGAATTGGACTTTTCCTAGCACAAAAGAATTGCAAGAGGAACTAATACTTTCTTTAGTTCTTTAGTAATAGTAAAAGTCTCGTTTTTCATCGCTTAGGAAACATCATAATTGGCAGAAATGAAAAATGGACTTCGGTGATATTTGGTAATTGTGTCAGTGATGAGTAAAAGTAACAGAGTCTCACTTCTGCTCGAACTAGGTTTGTTTACCTGCTTAGATGCACCTTCTCTACCTTAACATCGTCTTCACTCTCAAATACATTTTTTTTAAGTTAGCATTATTGGTGATAGTGGCGCAGCATTAGCCAAATGGCTAGTGTGTTTGCATTCCACATTGGTAAACCAGGTTCGAATCCCAGTGATTCCAAGTGGAATTTGTGGTAGACGAAGACAGTGCTTGGTGGTAAATTTTTGCGAGGTAGGCTATACTCCAGTTTTCCCTACCAACAATCCACTATTGTTCTATTAATCATCATCATCATCATTTGTAGTGTGTGCTGTGTAGTAGTTTACCTCTCATTATGCATTGCCTACATTGAGGGGGGGGGGGGGGAGGAGGTGCGAAACTACAACTTCGGTATTTTTCTAACAGATGAGAATGCTTGAGCGAATGATGTAAAATCAAGTACCCACCGTTGAATTTATATATATTTATGTATATTAGTGATAGTTATATACTGAATGTTTAATGAAACATTGTTTTGAAAGCATAAATCTATTTAGGCCTATACAAACTAAATTTTATAATTTAGTATTTGTAAATTGGTATGTCTACCACATTAGAAAAGAAAAACTTGTTTCGTTTTATTATAGTATGTTTCTCTGAAGAAAGAAAACAAAGCTTATTATTCCTCTTTATCTATGGCTTAGATGACAGAGTAACTTTATTATAAGTCATTGTGACTTTTGCAGAGTATTACTTCTGAATTCTTACCATTTCAGGTAACAATCCAGTAATTCTTATGCTAAAGCCAGATACAGTTTTAGTTCAAGAAATAAAAGTTGTTCCTGCCAAAGCAAAGATCATGGATATGGTGGCCATTCGACACCCATCTTCTAATGCCGATCATCGTACTACACTGATTCTCTTGTGTGAAGATGGCAGTCTGAGAATCTACATGGCTGCAATGGAGCAGACAGGTATGTGTCTTACAAGGAGGAAGTATTGTTTTTAAATAATACATTGTTTATTCGTCTTATATTTTACAGCTTACTGCATTCAACAGCAGAGTCATTGCCTTGCAACTCAGAAGTTGACTACAGATTCTGGTTTGATTTCCAGTTATGGTGAAGTTGTATTTGTAATGTACAAAGCCAAGGTTCCTGATTGTTTTTCTCTGGATTACCTGGTTTCCCTTCATCACATCATTCAACTCTCACTCTCCATTTTTCAGTGTTCATTATCATTAACTCAAAACAATGAGGCTGATGTATCTGTATCTAGTGTACAGATGACATCAGTCTGAGAAAGCATAGTACAATTTTGAAGGGGTTTAATGGCACACTGGTGGGATTGCAGCAGAACCTTGAGATGTACAGATAGATGGCAGCATACACCTGAGTCACAATGTCTACAAGATTGTAATTATTTGGATTTAAAAAAAATTCCCACTATATGAGTGGTAGGCACAATAAGCCCACTAGAGGCTGCAGTGCTAGCCTTAGGGGTCTTTTGCTGTACCGAGAGTGAAGGGGGAGAAATTCCAGAGTTTGCATTTACGAAATTATTTAGTACTCTACCACGTGCATTTTGACAGATGAAACATATAAAATAAATATTGAGAATTCCAAGAAGAAAACATGAAAGATGAGGAAACACAAAGTATATATTATTGAACTAAGAGTTTATTCTGGCAATAAACTTACTTTGCGTTATATATTAATGGAACCTACATTTTCAGTGATAATTCTTCTTTATTGTACCACAATTGAAGATTCAAGCATCACCATCAGTCTAGAGATTTGCTTTGTTACATGCTTAGCAGAACATTCACTGTACAAATTCCCCAGAGAGAGACTTCTAGGAAGATGTTACAAAATGATAGTTTTCTGTGCATTTTTCATTGGTGTTAAGGGTGCTTGCGTGAAATGATGGAATGATAGAAGAGGAAATGGGAGTACCTCAAGGGTGCCTGTCCCAACATGTAAATGTCTCTGTAATAAATTACACTTAAATTCACTCGGATTTGAACCCAGCTTTATGACTTATAAAGCTGATGTTCCTGCACTTAATTTAACAGTGTCACTACTCTTGCTGTATAAAATTAGAATTTGTGATGTCTTATTTGTTTCAGCAGGTTTCTTGCATTTAAATCAACTTTGTTCTTATTTGCTTTAAATACGTATTTTTCAGGATTTTGGCTGTCTCCAAATGTACAGGCTGTTAGTACCATGACAGCCATGAAACCTCTGAGGAAGAAGAAAGTAACAAAAACAGGGAAACCACCTGGTAAGTGCAGTGTTGAAATAGTATGTTACAAGTGAAAAATATAAATACTTCGTAATTTATGTAGACAAGTAATATTGTTAATTAGTTAAACGCCACTTCTTTTAATATAAACAATTGGTAATTATTGGTAAAGATGATAATTGACAATTTAACAATGTGTGGTCTTATTTCAACAATATGTTTGTATTCCAGGAATGGTCACGTTCCCAATAGACTTTTTCGAGCATTGTCAAGCAATGAATGAAGTAGAATTTGGAGGCAATGATTTATTGCAAATCTATAACACACAGCAGATTAAGCATCGTCTGAATACTACAGGTAATATTGTGTTGTTATACTAATAAACATACTTACTTACATATGGCTTTTAAGGAACCCGCAGGTTCATTGCCGCCCTCACATAAGCCTGTCATCAGTCCCTATCCTGTGCAAGATTAATCTACTCTCTATCATCATATCCCACCTCCCTCAAATCCATTTTAACATTATCCTCCCATCTATGTCTCGGCCTCCCCAAAGGTCATGTTGTATGGATTCGTAACAAGCTGTTTTTTACGGTGATGGGTTGTTAGCCCTTCGCCCAACCCCCAAGCTGGAGGACCACCCCTTATCGGCTGTCCACGACTGCTTATTCAATATATTCGCAGCTACCCTCCATATCTGGAGGCTGTCTCCTCTATCTGCAACCTGAGGATGCGCCATGCCGTGGTGATAGGGACCCACAATACATGGACTAATAGACATCATCATCAAGTTTTAGGCCTATTAAGACCTGTTACAGAGACTACTCTTGCCAGCTTTTTTTTTTTTTTTTGCAAGGTATGTCTTGACACTAGTTGTTAAGAAATCCACTGGAATAGGTTTTTTTGTGGGCTGGTTATTGTTTCTTTTTTCGACATCTTGTCAGCTTTTTCATTGCGTTCTAATCCATTGTGGGATGGAATCCATTGAAAGTCAAATTGTTTCATTGAGAGCTTTTAGATGTTTCCGATTTCACAGTTCTGATAATCCTACTTGTCTGTGGTGTAATAATCATGATGAAGATCTGGAACACATTCTTCTATACTGTCCATCCATAAACCATAACAAAAGTAAATTAAAATCATCACTACCAGTTGCAGAAGACACAGCCCTACAGTATATATTGATTACACCCCAACTCTGGCTACTAGCAACATTCATCTATAATAAACACCAATCAAAATACCCCTCATTTCTCGTGAAAAACAACTGAATACACTACAGTGGACTATAGTGGACTTTATATTGTCAGCAAAAAGCTGGATACATTAAGAAGATTGAAGATTGAAGCTTTTAGATGTTTAAGGGCTTGCCTGATCTTGTGTATTACCAGTGACTGGGGTTGTTTATTTGAAGTAACTGCTTGAATGACAGCCATGGAATCTACCTGTAGCCGTGTTTCTGATACGCGGCTGCTTGATAGACAAGTGTGGCCAAAGAGATGGCTTCATTTTTTTCCATCGAAATTTATTGTGTTCCTTTTATCAATTGTATATTGAGAGAAAATTCTGCATTACACCCCAGTACCTGCTGTACAAGTTTTATCTGTCTTAATACTCATCCGTGTACACCCTCAGCCATTCATCTTTGGAATAGTTTTCATTAATCAATTATACGAATTGCACGTTTCAGCTCTTCAGGGTGTATATTTTTTTTGTGTTCTATAGATGTGAAGTTCCAGGGGTTGACAAGATTATCAACTGCTGAAGCATTAAATACTACTATATCTACAAGTCAATTTATCCAGGAATGATGCACATAAAACATAATTTTTAGTAAAGTATGAATGGGCTTATATTACTGAAATCAAAAACACAAAATGGCGTTCAGCTGGGAATTGATTCTGACGATTTTCTTTTAACTTTATTTCTTGCATAACATGAAGAGATAAATTAAATGAATATGATAATATTGTAACTTTCTATTTTACTTTGACAGCACACCCTGACAACAATGCGACTTTTATTCTTAATGAATCATCCTACAACAATGGGTATTCCATCAACACAGCAACACAATAGTCGTTATTGCACTCCACAAGACGACAATGACAATACACGTGTATTATTGAGAAGAACAACAGTGTACTCCTAATTTCAATTAATGTTCACAAAGCACTAAGTGCAGAACAAAACTGTCAGTTCACAATTCGCTTGCCTTGGCTAGTTCTTCTAGCTCACTGTTCAAGTTCACTGCACATCGAACTCAGGTCTTCTGGATATGTTGCACTCTCCTGATGCTGCCCCAGTTGCGGTTCTCCTCACGTCGAACCCCGGTCTCAAAGGCTGGCTTCCTTGCTCGCTTGAAGACTCACATAGAGACTGAGCTCCAAAGACACACTCAAATTCACTGCATATCGAACTCAGAACCACCTTGCTCGCTGCTGTCCAAGACTTGAAGGCTGACTGAAGGCTAACTAACTCTCTTGCTACTGACTCACTTCTGTTGGAAACTCACGGTGTTATTTATTTACCATGAACGTCTAGAACATTCAGCGTTGTAGAAGCTTCTGGGCCTCCACAACAATCCGTCTCAAGATGCTTCCTTGCTTCCGCTCAGTAACAGTCGCATTTTCTTACCTTGCTCCGCACCGCTCTGCGCGGTCACCATAGTCTTCTTTTCCCTTGCCCCGTACCGTGCTACAGCGCCCACCGAAGCTCGAGTCTCGTTTCCCCGTGCCTTCCCTCTCACTGGATGCACGCGCACACTCCCAAGGCAACCAGACGCGACCAGAATGTTCCAGATGGGTGCCACAATATTTTAGGAGAAATTAAATATTGGCATTGAACGACACATGTTACAGAGGTTTACAAGTACAAAATCATTTTAGTAAAATTATATTTCTTACATATATCTCATAGTTACGTCATAAATTGTACCAAAAACGTAAAAATCAAGAATATCTGTTGGGTACAGAATACAGATTACAGGCTATTTAGTATTAATGTAGAATGGATTCACACTCACTTCAAAGTTTATCTTCAGAGTGCAGTTTACACTTTAGTGCACATCCTGGATGGACTCACACTCACTTTGAGAATCATCTTCACTGATGTTTACTGAGTTTCATAACTACGCAAGGATGCATGGGTTTCTTCAATTGGCTACCCTGCCCCTCTGTTTACAAGATATTGAAACAAAACTACGTAATCAAGTAGATTTTAAAACGGAGAATTGAATTAAACATTCTCCTGAAAAAGGGCCTATAGACCTATGGACCCATTTTCCGGCTACTATCTCAATTTTATACTGTAATTTAATGTAGGTTTCACCCTTGCTGGTTGTTCCTCTTTCCCAATTAGATATAAAAATCAGTCTTTTTCCTCATTTTAAGCATAATAGATTTGATAGCTTTCAATTTCAACCTAGGTCCATCTACATTGGCGCCTGTGGCAGTCATTTTTAAGTATAGAGAGATTGTCATTAATTGTCTCTGATACTTTTTAAAATGGGGAAAAGAAGTGAAAACAGCTTGAAGAGACATTACTATTTGAGTCAGAATTATCCATTTCAAATGTTTCCATTGTCTTGTCTTCAAAATCTAACCTTAAACTGCATTTACTTTTTAATTAATAGTTAAAATGCATTCATGGAATTAACGGTAATAATATTAATAAATTTTAATACCTTTGCTACTAACTAATATTGTTTATTTTAGTGATATGAGCGTTTACAGTAATAAATAATATTATTAACTAATAAATTTTATGAAACAGAATACTAATAATTTTAAGTAATATTATTAGCTTTTTACTACTAATATTAATTTATTAGTTTTATGAAACAGGTCCCTGGTTAGCATTATAAGAATATATATTTCCTTTCTTTCGCTTGTGTCTGAGTTAGAAGGCTGAAAATCACTGCATTAGCTGATCATAGTTCTTAAAGTCTATAATATAAATTAGTGCAATATTCTCAGTCATTACCTTGGTTCTTACAGTAGCTTACAGTTATATATTTTGCTTTTATAGGTATGTATGTTGTTTCAACAAAGCCGGCAGGATTCAGCATTGAAATAACAAATAATGACACTTCATTAGTAATGACTGGAGTCCGTATAATGCTTGGTACCCAGGATTCACAGAGAGCACCGTCCTATGTAGAGGTAAATTAAATTTTAGTTTGTAAACCTTAGAGGATTGAGTACATCGCTTTAAGTGCAGAAAGGCGTATAAAATGTCTTGCAACTATATATATACATTTTAATGATTGTGTCAGGATTTTTATTCACCTATTAATGTAGTTATCCACATACTTCATTTACATATTAATCTCTTCATTTATTCGTGTATTTTAATTTGTATGTAAATAAAGTAATAATTAAACTTGTGTAGCAGGGTTTGAGATACAAATTTATTTGTAGGTATTTGGCCGGAGTATCCAGACGAATGTTGCGAGAAACCGTTGGTTTGACATGCCATTCACGAGAGAAGAGAGTCTTCAAGCTGATAAGAAGTTGATTCTCACATTTGGGCCCTCACAAGACCCTGAAGGAGTTACAATGGTGGATTCTATTAAAGTGTATGTTTCCTTTCATTGGATTTATATTGTATATTTATCTGTTTTGTACATGTTAGCTGTATGTTCCATATTTTGTGCAGAAAACATCTAAATTGTGAAGTCTGTGTATGTTTAAAGAATTGAATCATGGAAAATGTTATGTCATCTAGAGGACAACCCATCATATATGCTCGTAGATCGACTCAGTGGCATAATTTAGGAGGAGTTACAAGCAGGACTTGTGCTCTGAGGCAGCACGTCGACATGAGTTTGAATCCTATGTGAATTGATTACCTGGTTGCGGTCCCCCCCCCCCCCACTTCCGAAGATTTTATCCAACAACTGAAAGCCGATTATCAGGTAGTCTACAGTGAATTGTTGGACTCACATCTCTGTTAGCATTTCCCCTAATGCTAGATAACAGCACAGTTGATACTGTGTCATTAATTATCTAATTCAAATTAATACAGATCACCTCTGGTAGCACAGTACTGGTGCAGAATCTTATCATTTCAAGGACGTGAGTTCGATCCCCAGCATTGATTGTGATAGATAATTGAGGTGAACATGGTTAGAAGATGAGGATTTTTCGTAACGTCCTACTTTGCTCAACCTTACAAATTTCATTTTACTTTCACTCCCATTTATCATCATTTCACATTATAAAAATTGTAGTACAGGGTAGCATTCGAACTTTAGTGATACTTAATGGAGATGGATAGCCAGAAATACTGCTTTCCTATGCAGCACTGGTGCTGGAAGGTATGCCTAGGGTTGACATATAATTCTGTTGACCTATCTTTGGTGCTGTAAATCACACATTGAAGTTCATTAAGGTTATTTGATTGGATGTCGCAGCATACTTTACTACACTACCATTTTTTCGAGTCCTATGTTACATGTACACTTAAAGGCAAAAAGAATGGGCCAACTCTTGGTTGATAGAAATGCTAAGTTCTATCGTGCATTTCACTTGTGTAAACGCACTGCACTTCAAGGCTTTGTTGTGGTGTCTCTTAATTGAAAGTCGTCCGTCTACAATGTAGTCAAGCTTACGAGCTGTGTGTGGCCCAGTGGTAAGATGTCTGACATCCGTACCAGAGGTTGTGAATTCACCTCCCGGTATGGTAAAATAATTTTTTTTAATTTTAGTTCTTAATTACATGAGATAGAACTAAAAATTGTTATTTCATCAATAATGATGAACATGAGAAATTAATTATTATCAGATGGCATTGCTATGTTTAACAAATGAGTGAAGAGTTATAACATAACCAATTATAATAGAGGACTCATGTAGAAGATATAATGTTAAGATAAAAACTTACAAGAGGAACTTAGAAACATTTGGTTATACAGATGACTAAACTATAAAGAAAGAAAGTCGAAAAAGATGATGATTTATTGTATACTGTAATTTCGGAGTTTCATTATTTCATCATCATAATTAAAAGAAATATCACAAGATAATTGTGGTTATTTGTTTAGTATAGTGTTCAATTGTTTGTTGTGTATTTTACATGAATATCTACTGTTGTATAGGTATGGGAAAACAAAAGATGCTTTTGGTTGGCCAGAAGAAACAGAGGATCTTGCAAGTACATCAGCTGCTGCAACCCAGACAGCTGCAGGAACAAGCACAGAAACAGACAATGTGGCTGTTGCCCCAGTACAGCTTACTTCATTGGACAGGTGTGTTCTCATTTCTTAATAGAATGCACGCCACTTATTATGATCACTTTTGAATGTTGCCAATCTGATAACATAACAATGGGCCAAAAAACATTTTCAGTGTGAGACAATACTATACTATCAGCATTTCAGAAAATCGTCTGTTGTTGTTGTATTACCTTTTCTTTTCACCACACACAGTTACACAACACAAGACTGTCAATCAGTCCATTGTTCTTCAGAAACATATCAAAACAATCCACAAACCACTCAACACTATTAAAAAGCCAGCTGCGCCCAGTAAAAGACAACCAGGATTTCAGAACACCAGGATTCTAAAGATCCCATGTGAATGCAGACAAACGTACATAGGGCAGACTGGTTGCACTATAGACGACAGGTTGAAAGCACATAAGAGACACCTTAAACTACATTACCCCGACAAATCAACCGTGGCTCAACACAACATAGGAAATGAGCACAGGATCCTGTTCAATCAGACCAAGATCGTCAAGAAATCAAATCACTATTGGGAACGAGTAATCCTGGAGGCCATTGAAATGAGATTAGAAAAGAACAATTTCAATAGGGATGGTGGCCTGCAACTCAGCAAGGCATGAACCTCAGCCTTGAACAGACTAAAGTCCTCGCGAGAACCTACATCAACATCACAAGAGGAACACCGGTAGGGGTGGAGCTTATGAACACACAGCATTCCCTGCCCCGAATTGGTCCCACCGCTAGCCAATCCCTCATCATCTGACCGAACCAATTTATATATATATATGAGAGACATTCAGACATCGGTATCATCAGTTCCCTGAAGATGGCTGCAGAGTCAGTAGCCGGAAGCTTGGAGTATTCCACAACTTTAATTGGGCTGATAGCCCGTGAATCCATCATTATAGTCCATTGTAGTTTACACTCTTTATCACTTTCATTCTTGAATGGATAACTGTGTTCAAGCAAGGCCTGATTAGCTTTTCTTTACTGGTCTCAGTTTTTAACAGCTTTCACGAAAGTGTTGTGAAATTTATGACTGCACTGCTTCATTGCATTGACTCATTTTCGGTATTTTGTCATAGTGCTTAATAATTGAAAGTTATTTTTGTTGTTTAAATCTTTACTTTTATTTTGCACACTTGCCATAGTTTACTACAACAATATGACCATCAGAAATCAATAACTGAAACTAAACTCTTAATATCTTTGGTCTTATTATTAGCAATTCTAAAAAGAGAAAGCTACCATAAAATTTTTAGGGTCTTGGAGGGAGGGGGTGAATGCCACTGCATTGTGTTTCAGTTACCTCTGTCTCTTTCTTGAAAGTTGTGCAAGCCAAACTATGTGTGTTTTGTTGTTTGAGAGGGAAAACCATTCTCTTCAACTGTCGATTGCCCTTGACAAATCATGACGTTGACCAGAGAGATGTATTACATTCTATATTTCCAATGCATAATCATGGACAAAATTCATAAATCTGCAAAAAAGTAATAACATAAACCGAATTGTTGATTACAATAAACAAGAGATTTGCAATGTTTTAGTAGTTCCCTGTGCAGAATTTTATGAAAGTGATAACATTAGCTGATTGATAATATTATCCATGATTACAATAAGCAGTATGTACTATACATAATATTACAGGAATTTATTGGACTTTAGAATGGACATAACAGTTGTAACTGCAGTCCAGATTAATATGCAAAATGCGTGTTGCAAGTGACATTCTGGCATATTAATGTTCTTTGAAAATTGTGTGTTAATCGACCATTTTATGTGTTAATATAAACTGATATTAAATATTTTCAAAGCACAGATTTATTAAGAAGGAGACATTTTGTTTTGCAATAATGGTTATTGGAAGGAAAATCATAAATCATAATCATTAAACACTAAATGCTTACATGAGTTTGCAATCATATCCTTCCATTTCTGTGTACTGCTAAGGCATTATGTTGTACAAAGTTTTTTTATTATTATTTTAGGCTAATTTTATTTTATTTTATTTTTTTTTTTACTAATGACTGGTACTTAACTCATATGAAGCCAGTTGTGTAGACCAATTTACCGACAGAGTCGAGTAAAAAAAACATTACACTATAATAAAATATTTTACACTAATCGTGTAAAAATTTTGGATAGGGAAAATTTCAGAATTATTTCCGTTATATATTGCAATAATAGAGAATGTGGTAAATTTACTTACATGATATGGTGAGATTTGCCTAAAGATGTCTCCACCCGGAGATCCGATTGGGGGACAGTTTTAACTCCGGAATGTTTATCTTTAGGACTCATACTCATGTATGTTGTGGCTTACATGTAACTGTTTTCTTAACGGGCACCAGTTTTTACAATGTGGCAGTTACATCACCCAACTTAAACCCCCATTATGCAAGGGGGACCACACCTGTCGTTGGTCAACGGGTCCTTCGGACCTAGCCGGGAGGATTAAATAGAAATAGAATAGAAACAGCCCTAAACAAAGTATATGAATGGAGCTCCAAAAACCTCATGACTATTAATGTAGAAAAAACAACTTGTGAATTATTTACACTAAAATATAAACCAGTGAATATTAACATAAATTATAATGACAAACCACTCAAAGCAGTTGATGATGCCAAATACTTGGGCATCACTTTCGACAGAAAACTTAGTTGGAAAAAACATATAACAAACATCTCAGAAAAGGTTGAAAAGAAACTGCAAATCCTGAAAAGGTAGCTGGTGCTAAATGGGGCTGCTCAAGGAGAGTCCTTAATACAACATACAAAATGTATATTAAACCAAACCTCTTGTACTGTTCTGAAGCATTAATAACAGCAGCAAATTCTAACATCAATAAACTTGAACAAATACAAAATCAGACTCTTCGCCTAATTACTGGAGCAGTTAAATCCACGCCTGTTGATGCCATGCTTGCCTTAACACGGATCCCATCAATAACAACAAAAATAGAAGAACAAGCACTGCTCCAACATGAGAAAATGTTATGACTGCCAAACTCTAAATGGACAGAAAAGAACCTCTCTTCTTCAATCCTTAAAATTCATAGTAGTTTCCTGGAAAAGGTAACACAGATTAAATCCAAATTGAACATTCCTAACACCAGAGAAAATTTACTTATAAGAGAAAATCCATTGGAATTATTGCAACCTACCTTCAGTTTGGAATTAACAGAGGAAATAAGTAAATTAGACACACCAAAAGAAATACAAAAACTTCTAGCACTGGAAACGATCAATACTAGATACCCTACAGAAGAATGGTTTCACATATATACTGATGGATCCACCACAGAAAACCTTACTGGAGCTGGAGTTACATGTACACATTTTTCCTTTTATCATTCTGTTGGCAGAGACACAACAAATTATGATGGTGAAATAGAGGCTATACACATTGCTCTCTGACTATTATTAAATCTTCCCTTAAATAAATATAACAAGACAGTAATTCTTTCAGATTCTAAAGCTGCAATTCAGGGAATATGTTCAAATGTTACAAAGAAGTCAACAAAAATAAGAGAATGCTACAAAATGTTAACACAACTCCAAAACTTTAATAAGATTGTCCATCTCCAATGGATTCCAGCACACTGTGGAGTCATGGGGAATGAAACCGCAGACACACTTGCAAAGAAAGGCACAACAATAAAACAAAATTCTAAATTTAATTTCTCATATTCCTCAATAAAATGCTTGATCACTACAAAATTTTCTCATTCATACCTACAAGAAATAGAATCAAAGCTAAAGACAAAAAATGGATTACACTACTTTCCAACCCAGATATAATCCCCCAGAGACCAAGGAAAACAGCAGTTGCAGCCTTCAGACTATTGACAAATCATGACTGTCTAGCAAGTCATCTCTACAGAATAGGTATCTCGGCTTCACCAATATGTGTCCTGTGTAACAATCCAGCAGAAATGAATGAAGATCACTTGAAGACCTGTGAAGCATTAAGATCAGAAGAAACTACAGTTCAAAAGTGTTGGAAAGCACGACTGCTAATGGCTTCATTGCCAGATGCAAGGCACTAGACAACAACAACAACTTGCATGATATCCAGCCCATTATAAATTATATTAACTACAGTAATTATATATTCATAGTAAATTTCGGTAAATTTTTGTGCACATTTCAATATTTGTGTATATGTTTATATCAAGACTAGTAGTGATAAATTATCCCATCCACTAGTGGAGTTCAAGAATAGTGCATTTGCCTACTGGTCTGGAGCTGTGCACAGGCGTAGTTACTGCTTGAGCTGATTACTAGGTTGGATTTTCCCGAGGTTTTCCCAAACTGTAAAGTGAATGTCAGGTAATCCCATTGTGAATCCTTGGCTTCATCTTGCCGATAGCTACTAGCTATCCCAATATCATCGACACCAAATAATCTATAGTTGATATAGCATAATTAAATAACGAAATTATATATATATATATATAAAACCTCTGATGAGGTTCTAGCTGATACGTACATCCAGTGCTTTTTGCTTTTTTTTTTTCTGCCGTTCCTGCACTTTTTTGAAGTGAATATGTGTATAAGTTTGGTCCAGTACTAGGGTGCCATCCCAGAAAGTCGACTGACACATTTTCAGGCCTGTTTTGTCCTTCTTATAATTTCTAAACTACATGCCTTATTCCAGTGAAGTAAGTGGTGATCGACAAAAGAAGGATCAATGTATCCAAGAGTTGGAGCAAGTGATGTCATCTAGTGATATGCGGTAGATTGGGAGTTGAGGCACAAATTGGCGGGTTGTGTGACAGCCGAGGCAGAGTAACTCTAGAATATGAAGCGATAGATCATTCACAGTGGTGTCAAGTGATTCGTAACGGTTACAGTCTCTTATTGATCAACAATAACAGTCGACAAGTTAAATTGTAAAAATTCGTGAGTGGAGTTGAGTGAAGAGAGAAAATTCACAATGTCGAGGTATATGCAGTCCAAATGGGGTCCTGCATGTAAGCAACTGGTAGCAAACAATAGAGCACTATGGATGCTATAGCACAGACATGTTTACTAATACAAGATGACTACTCCCAGAGACCTGTTTCATAAAAGTTTACTATAATGTGTACTAGTAAATCTTCGTTATTACTAAACTATTTTTCTGGTTTGTGTTTCATATAACTACTAGAGTTAAATAAATAATTGTTATAGTAAATATCACCTTTGGGGAGGCCGAGACGTAGATGGGAAGATAATATTAAAATGGTAGAGACTGGATTAATCTTGCTCAGAATAGGGACCAATGGCGGGCTTATGTGAGGGCGGCAATGAACCTCCAGGTTCCTTAAAAGCCAGTAAGTAAGTAAGTATAGTAAATTTCATCTTATTGCACCTTTCTGAAGAAATACAAATTAAATCCATGTTAATATCAAAGGATTAATTATGTTTTTAACATTTTTTTTTTTCTGAACTCTGTTTAGGCCTTTAATTTCTAGTGCACTGTGTAATGATCATCTCCCTGTCTGCTCCATTATTTTAAACAGAATTCCACCATCTTTTCCTCTTGAAAAAAAAAAAAAGCACTGTGTACATCTGTTATCAGACAGTACATCTCACTGGACAATATGTGTCAGAGGAAGAACAATTATTTATATTCATCTGAAGTCTGATTAGTGTAATATGTTACTGTCAGAGATGTATGCAGTGATGAAGGGGGAAAGGAACTGGCCATCCTTCCCCATTACCTCCTGGCTTAGTTGCCTCAAACGATGTCTTATTGGTGTCATGAGGTTCATGACTAAACAATATTATGTATCTTTCAGAATGATATCAGGAGTCCTGGAAGTGCTGGATGGCTGCTTCACATTATTTGGCAGTGCAACAACAGACGAGAATAAAGTGGCACAGAGATCAACAGCTGTTGATGTAGCTACACAACTCCTTACCTTGCCGACGCCAGTATGTGTTCAGCTTCATACAAAATGCCTTCTTGCAGCCTTGCATCCCACACGAACAGCATATCACAGCTACAAGGTAAGTTTCGTTATATTAATCCATCATATGTGAAGATTGTAGGATCATTTGTAGCTGATGGCCTGTCTTAATGTGGACTGGGATTTTGTTGTCAAAACATCCTGTGAAGTGTGTGTAGACAAAGTGAAAGATGTCATCCATTGGAGTCTAGTTGTTCTCATGCTTGTCTGTAAATCCAAGTATCATGGGTGCAAACTTGCCCAAAAGACATTATTTCCATTTTGTTACTGTTCATTATGTCTGATGCTCGTTAGATTGATGATCAAATACAATAAAATCTCGTTATTTTGAAATTGGTTAATTCAAAGTAGTGCATATTTTAAAGGACTGGTTGTTCCTCAGTTTAATATAGAAGGATTTGTGTGCTTTATAATGTGGTTAATTCGAAATATGGTTAATTTTATTTCGAATGTATATGAGGACTCATCCCATAAACACAATTTTTTAAATTCGAAATCACAAAATAGACATTTTTGTGTTTCGTATTTGATCACCTGGAATCGCACCAGTGATCATAATATTGTTTGAGAACGTTGCTGTTGGCTAGACCCATTATTGCAATAATAAGATAATGCAATAGCAGTGATTTGTTTGAAGCAAGAGTTGGAATACACCGAAAGGTCTCTTGTAACGTTTTATTTACTATCACAAATGTCACATTAGGATAGCCGGCAATAAAATTATACCGAAAATATCCATGTAAATATAAATTATCGAAAAATATATGGATGTGGAAAGCAACGGGAAGCTACCGCATTTATCCTTCCCAAGAAAAACTACAAACATGGCTGAGAAGAAACTGTCTACTGAAGGATGCACTGGAAGGAATGGTGAACAGGAGAAGAGTTAGGGGCAGAAGAAGATATCAGATGATAGATGGCATTAAGATATTTAGATCATACGCGGAGACTAAGAGGAAGGCAGAAAATAGGAAAGATTGGAGAATGCTGGATTTGCCCATGGGCAGAACATGTATGTATGTATGTATGTATGTATGTATGTATGTATGTATGTATGTATGTATGTGAATGGTGGGAAAAGTTTTCTGAGAATGGCTGCTAGCACTGGAAAGAAAACTGGCTTGTAAGAGTAGAAATGTCCTGCTTATACTAAGACCAAGTTTCCCTCACAATCAAGAACTGTCATTAAAATATGTGTCACTGCTGAATCTACTGCTTGATACCATCAGTCATACACAGCCTTCGAATGAAGAAGTCAGAGCTTGCTTTAAAGCTATGCATATTGGAAATGACTAGTGAGATTCCTTTCGAGATGTATTAGAAAATTGAATACAATGGATATATTTAAGGCTCTATTAGTGATAGTGTAGTCAGAATGAACAGTGCTGACGGATATGTGTGAAAGCCTTTGATGTAATTCAGGTCTAAAGCACTAAAACAGCAGTTTAAAACAGGTCGATTGACTATTAAAAACCTTAATGATTCGGAAACTGGAGTGACGTGACAAGTTAAGTCAATTCGCGATTTTTTCAACTTTTTTGCTATCCTCCTCCCCAGATAATTTTCATATCATTAGTCTTATAGACTCTCAGGCAGGTTTCTCTCTCCTCCACCTCCTGCTGTAGATAATTCGAAGTGTGTGTGTTTTTTGTCCCAAGCACTTAGAATTAACGAGGTTTTACTTTGTGAATATTAGAGTTTCATCAATTAGTTGAGTTTATTATAATGAGTTGTCGACCAGATTTTACATTTTGCAGTGGTGAGCACTCAGATGAAGCTACCGAAGCTGTGCTCCAGTATATTTTGATGTTTGTTATTTTTAGTATTAGATTTGAGTATACGAGGGCTATTCAGAAATCAACTTCCATTTGGCTACAAAAAAAAAAAAACCACAAACAATGTTACAAACTATTTATTGCCTGGAAAACGTTCCTGGATAGTGACACTATTTTTCAACATAGTTGCCATATAAATTCAAGCACTTGTCATAGCATGGGACTAGCTTGTGTATTCCTTCTTCATAAAAGGATGCCGCCTGTGTACTCTGCCAGGTTTTCACTCCGTCCATGAGCTCATTGTCATTGAAGTGCTGAGTAGATAACCAAGTTCTTTATCTTGGGAAAGAGGTGGTAGTCACTTGGCACCAAGTCTGGACTGTAGGCAGATGTTCGAAATTTTCCCATGTGTACTTGTCCAATAAAGCCTTTGTATGAGCAGCAGTATGGGGCCTCACATCGTCATGAAGAAGGACACACTTGGAGAGCAATCTGCGGCGTTTGTTTTGGATTGCTCTCCAAAGCTTCTTTAGTGTTTCACAATAAACATCTGCTGTTGTTGTGGTCCCAGGCACCATAAACTCTGTCAACAATACTACTTTTTGATCCCAAAAAACTGTAGCCATTATCTTCCAGTTCGAGAATGTTTGTTTGAATTGTTTTGGCTTGTTTGGGGATTGGGTGTGCATCCACTGCTTCGACTGTTCTTTGGTCTCAGCATTCACGAACTGTACCCATGTCTCATCTTCTGTCACGAATCTGTTCAGAAATTGACCACCATCATTGTGGTAATGCTGAAGGAACATTAAGGTCGAGGTCATTCTCTGAGCTTTATGTTGGTCAGTGAGATTTTTCGGCACCCATTGTGCACAAAATTTGTGAAAACCTAACCTTGCCATAAAAATTTCATAGAGACTTGTCCTTGAAATTTGTGGGAAATTTTCAGAGAGTTCAGAAATTGTGAAATGACGTCTTTCATGCACAGTGTGTTCAATTTGTTGAACGAGTTCATCAGTCACAATTGAATGTCGTACTGGACCTCCCTCATTGTGCACATATTCACGTTCATTCTTAAATTTTTTACACAAGTCCCGTACAACACTATCAAACATAATTTTGCCATAAACACGACACAATCGACGGTGAATCTCAGGAGTGTTAACTCCTACGTGAAGAAATCGAATAATCAAACGGACCCCACAACTCGCGGGACGAGTAATAATCGCGTCCATTATCAACAGCTGTTTCTCACAGACTTCTGAACGGAAATGAGTGTGCGATGCATGAGAGCATTATTACGTTTTTACTCATGCTACTGCCCTAGCGCCATGTTCCTGCAACAATCTAGCAATCCACAATCGACAATCAGAAGTTGATTTCTGTAGAGCTCTCATATAAGTCGAAGTCTGGATTTTGTAATTTAAACACTCAGTTGCCTGAAGTAGCCAGTCATGAGTCCAACAGAGTAGTTGATACCTCTCTGCTTAAACTGTGATGTTTCTTTTGTTTCTCTTTCTCTTAAATTAGTTGTGTTATAATATATTCAAAACTAATTACAATCGAAGGATCTGATTTTGTAATTTAAGCCCTCAGTTGCCTGGAATAGGCAGACATATTGAACCTAGGCGACCCTCCTCTGTTATACCTATCTGCCGTGATAATGAAACCTGTAGGTAGCTTCTAAGCATTGGAAATGTAAAGTTCCAGGACATAGTGGAATACCCATACATTTATTTCTGTTCATAAATGTGGTCTGTACCGAAGACTAAGGAAATGTAATAATTATATGAACTGTGATTTCCTCAAGTATTGGCAGTTTTTCAAGGTGTGATTAATATTGCATTTATTTTATTGCAGGACCAGGCACTGCTTAATCACATTCACCAGTCACTTGCTGCTTTGAGAGAAGTTCAAGATCCAAGGGATCTCGATGCAGAAGCTTTCTATCGACTAGTTTTGACTGCTAGAGGTGTGGCTGTAGCAAGACCATATAATTTAGCCAAATTTGCAGATCAGCAAGATAAGACACCAGTGAGTGAAGAATCCCCAGGTTAGTAAAAATGAATTGTTTGTTTGAAAAAATTTGTTATTTTTTAATTGTCTTCTAATATCATAATTTTAAGCCTGTTTTGTATATTATGTTGTATTATATTCGTGTTGATCAATAGTGTGTATGTGCATGTGTGTGTTTGTGAGAGTGTGAGAGGGAAAAAAGAGGGGGAAGGGAGGGAGAGAGAGAGAGAGAGAGAGAGCATGCAACATCCGAAACCTCAATCCTTAATTTTTTGGGGAACAAGGAATGAAAACGATAAATGCGGGAAAACAATGATACCGGGAAACCATAAAAATTACCATATTTAGGTGTATAATAGACACAACAGAGTTATGAACGTATCCCAGTGTTCCCTAGATGATTTAAGGGGAAATATCCACATAATTAATTTTTAACAATAATCATAAATAATACAAAATCATAATGGATGTGTGTCATAATATTTTATTCTTGTTTGTAAACTTGCGATAAAAAATCTTTTGTTTGTTTAAATAGTTTATAAAACGAACAACAGAAGGGTTAATGATTACATTGAATGCGCTCTTATTAGAACGTGATGTACACTATTTCTTGCAGAAAAAATATGCAATTAGCTTTCGTTTCGTGCACACTTTACATCTAAATTCTATAGTGTATTTCTGATAAGAACGATACTGAAGTAAACAGAAAAGTGGAGTTTTACCACCTCCCACACCATCGTACCAAGTCATGCGTGTGATGAGGATGACGTAGAAATTAGTTCACTATTTCTTACGAGATGTTGGTCATTACTAATAATTTAGACAGAAATTAAGTATGTGAAAATTATAAACCCAGATTCGTGATGCGTTCAGAATGGAGATATATGTTACCACAAATCCATTCCCATAAAATTAATACTACTGTTTAAAGTATGCGGGCTTCCATTAGCCTATACTGTTGTATTACATGCAACTAGAACCTGCGTCACAAATTAGACCTGTATCATATTGCATGAAAATAATGCCGAAACTTGTCTAGCTCTTTAGTAACTCTACAAAGATACGTCTCCTGTATGTGTCTAAGCATATAAATATGTATTGGACATAAACAATGTACAGGAACACTTGCCACTGTGGAGATCAGCAACTGTGTTGTACCACAGCCAACTCTAAACAAGTCACAGCATTAAGATGACAAATCTCGTAGGTAAGATGATGCATAATATTCATTCAGTCATTTCATTCATTTAATGTTCTGCCCAAGGCTAGGTCTTTCACTGCAAACCCAGTTTTCTCCATTCTTTCCTATTTTCTGCCTTCCTCTTTGTTTCCTCATATGATCTATATATCTTAATGTCGTCTATCATCTGATATCGTCTTCTACCCAAACGTTTCTCCCATTCACCATTCCTTCCAGTGCATCCTTCAGTAGGCAGTTTCTTCTCATCCAGTGACCCAGCCAATGCCTTTTCCTCTTCCTGATCAGTTTCAGCATCATTCTTTCTTCACCCACTCTTTCCAACACAGCTTCATTTCTTATTCTGTGTGTCCACTTCACATGTTCCATTCTTCTCTATATCCACATTTCAAATGCTTTTATTCGCTTCTCTTCACTTCGTCGTAATGTCCATGTTTCTGCCTCATAATGCCACACTCCATACAAAGCATTTCACTAGTCTTTTCCTTGGCTCTTTTTCCAGAGGTCCGCAGAAGATGCTCCTTTTTATATTAAAAGCTTTCTTTGCCATTGCTATCCTCCTTTTGACTTCCTGGCAGCAGCCAGCATAATATATTCCATAATAATACTGTATCAAGTGTTTATACACCTTCACATCATTCCTGTGTGGAAAAATATGATTAATCAATAAGTTACTGTTCAGAATCTAATACCTGTCTTCATAGCACAGATCATACGTAGTAACTAATTTCCGCATTAACTGACTCTACCAAATGCGCATGAAGAGTTTGCACTCTGCACTAAGATGACAAATCACGTCATGTATCATGGCGGCATAATACATTTTACGTTTCTCCACGAACTTTGACACAGTCTCCAGATCACAATCTTCTGCATCCTCTTGCTTCAAATATGATAGTGGAGAGCAAAAAGTTCGCCCTTTCAAAGTAAAAGAATACTATCCATGCAGGAAAATATGGTGTTGGGACTGTTATTTCTCAACAATCATTGCAATAAAACGATACTTTGAGGAACGATAGACCCGAGAAAAAATAACGATATTTATATGGGACTATTTCTGGAACCAAAAAGAAGGGAACAAAAAAGGCAATAAAATGACGATAACAGGAACGATGCATCAAGGTTCCACTGTAGTAAGTTACTATAAAGTCTTAATTTTAGTCACAGTCTGATTGATATATATATATATATATATAGAAGAGTTTTGCAGTATAGTCTACTAGTACAACACAAAGGTTGTTGAATGTCATAAATTCACCTATAGAATAGAAGGCGTGACAAATTAGGCACTGTTATAATTTGGCCCTAAATAATCTTATGTTTTGAGTCTGATTTTTTATATCCATAGGGAGGCTATTAAAAATTTTTACTGCCATATAATGCAGTTCTTTTTGATAGCATGCTAGACTTGCCGATGGAGTATGAAAGTCATTTTTATACATATTTATGTTATGAACTTTGAATTAGTTACAAAGTTTTTGCGATTACATACAAGGAAGTTTAATAATGAGAAAATATACTGACAAGACATGGGCATTATTTGTAGTGTTTTAAAAATGGTCCTTTACGATTCCCTAGATTTGGCACCTACTATTATTCTAATTACTCTTTCTTGTAGTAGAAATATACTGTTACTATCTGTATAATTTCCTGTGAATATTATTCCAAAACTCATTACCAAGTGAAAGTATATTGTTTTTAGGGTATTGATATTTACTATTTCTTGCATAGGTAGTATTTTGAGTAACAATTTGTTTGTCATTTTGATTAAATAATAGGAGATTCCTTTTTTTTTTTCCGGCAGAAATAACAGATACAGAAAAGAAAAGCCCAAGTATCAAACTCGAACCTGGTGAAGGTGGCAGACACCTAATGGTGCAGTTGATGGAAGCAATGTGGCTTTTACATCAAGCTCATCCAGCCAACATGGCTCTGGCTCCAGTCTGTGTACCAGGTAATGTCTTGTAACTTGGATGATAGATATTTAGTTACAAGTTAAAAGCACAATATAAATTTGTAAATATATGACATTTGGGTGTCTTGCATGATCATCAGTTCGTGCTCAAAAGTTTAGTTTATAGTTACTTAACATACTACAATTTTGTTTACATAAATGAGATATGCATCATTAAGAATTCATATTTTCTTCCTAATTTAATTGCTGTTTATTACATAATTATTGATGAAATGAGCATTAATATAACAACATTACTATTATTTACATACATGAAATTCAGGATTCCCTTTTCTACATATTGAACCAATAAATGCTTATTTCCACAAAAATATTAAATTATTACTTGGCAGTACTAATTTATTTCATTACCAGCATTTAAATTAATTTTATGTATTGCAATTTATTAATATCTTTTATTAAATTGAGGCCTCTAAGTTTATTCAAAACTAAATGTTCTTCAAAGCTGTAAATATAGATTAAATATTTTCAAGTCTTTGTAATTCTCATTTGTACAGAATTACATCTGTTATCTCATAGTTATTTGTACAGAATGCGTATGCTGTATTGTGTACTTATAAATATAAGCCCTAGTATGAGATATGTATTATTTCTTTCATATGTTTACATTGTCACTTACAATAGTTTTAAATTTAATTCATCTTGTCATTTTTCCACGTTTCGGAATTATAATTATTTCATTTTTGTTGTTTTTATTTGAAATTTAGAAATCTTCTCACCATTCTTGAGCTGCCGCAAGGGACAAAGAGTACTTAACCATATAAGTGTTTACAAGTTCATTGAACCATTGTAACAGGTCTGCTATCAGTATTCATTAATTGTGTGTTTTAGTTGACTTTGTAGATATTCTGACTCATCTTCAAAAACATCCATTTCTATCACAAGTACTTTTTTTTTCTTCATTATATTATTTGAAATTTCCAAAATGCTGATCCATAAGTAATAATAGATTTAATATTTGCCATATGGATGTGTGCGCGTGTACACACACACACGCATGCACACACACACACACACACAACAACTGTCAAATGGAACAACAAAGAAAAGATGATAAGCCTGTAGGAGAAGTTTATTAATAATGTACATTCATGCAGTTTGACATTTAAAATGGCCATCCTTCATCTTGATGCACACTTATGCTTGTTGACTAACTTCTTCCTTTCCCTGGCACAGGTGATTGTCGTAAGTACAGCCAGGGCTCCATGCAAGCTAGCTAATGTGTAGTTTGCTCGACATTGTTTGGGGGGTTTTCGGTACACGAGTTACTTAAAAATCCTCACGAAAAGAAATCCAAGGTCAACATATGGTTCCTCTATTTCCAATCCATCTCTGCTGAAATATTCCTTCCAGTTCTTGCCGTGTCCCGTCATGTTGGCACCACATTTGCCCTCGAATTGCCAAGGGAATGTGTTCTAGCAACAATTACAGCACATGGTGCAGGAAAGCTGCTGTTTGTTTAGGTTTCCTGGAACCAAATAAAGTCCCACCAACATGGTACTCACAATGCTGACTTACACATACAATCTCCATTGCACCTGATGCTTTGTCATGTATTACATGGAGATTGTCGTGCTGTCATAGGTGGAAATTTTGGGAATTGAAAGCTCTCTCTTGAGAGAACAGCACCTCATCTAGCCACAGAATACATTCTACTAAGTTCAAGTCCTGCTGTATCGCAGTTAACCATCAACAGTAGTCCATGCATCGATTGAAATCTGTCAACAGACCTTGGACACTAGTGTATTGATATGGCTACAGGTCATCATGTAGGATGGAGAGAACAAGGTCATGGGAGAATCTTACAACATAAGCAATCGGATGTGTGTGCTGAGAGTAGGATCTTCAGCTACCATCTGTAAAATCTTTCTCTGATCTCAGTTGTATGCCAAATTGGTGGTCTACCGCACTCGACAGGAGGATTTTAAAAGGATGTTGTCTGTTGCTGTCATGTGGTGATCCATTCTCTGGAAAGATTGACAGTAAGATAGCATTGGCCAGGATAGCTCTCAGTATACATTATAGCAGCAGCATTCAAATTACTTCTGCATTTTCTAGTGTACTCTGTGATGTAAGCACACAGTGTAATGTTTCTATAAATGACTTGCAAATACTTTGAGACATCTTCTTTTTATAACCCTCCATCTTTTGAGACGTCTTCTTTTTATAACCCTCCATCTTTTATGATAATGTTCTTTTCACTGTTGAGCTGCATGTAACAGAACTATATAAATGAATTGGGTTTTCAACACATGGTGTGCACTTAGAGGCAGGAGTCTTATGTCCACATTTACTGCATAACCATTTCATCATGAAATGAGAGTTGAATTGGACGGGGTTCAGATACAAAAGAGAAAGTAAAGGAACAAGAATTGGAGTGTTATACTTTAGGTACAGCTTTGTTTCATACCCAGAACTTAATTGCTCCATTCTACTTTTGACAAAAGTTACAGGATAAGGGTAAGTTTTTTCCTAGTTGTGCTTGTTTCAGCTTGTATTTTCATGTTCCGAAAGGTTTCAACACCATTTTACAACTACCTTACTGCCCCTGTCTCTCTTCCTGAACTGTTTCTTTGCGGGGCGAGACATAGAGAGGGAGAGAGGGAGGTCCTACAAGTACTACCCTGCATTCAACACATCAGTCTTTTCAGTATTCCTTTCATTAGCTATGGAGCAGGATCAACCATTGACAAGTGAATGTATAGGCTATTCCCTCACAAAATAAATTATGTCCTTCTCATCAGTTCTAAACACTAATACCAGTGGTAGACTACAGTCTCTACTAGAGATTATCGACCTAATCGTGATCTCGGTTGTTATGTGTATATATCCGTAAACTCTGTTCTCTATGGCAGTGTTTCTCAAACTTTTTCCACCGCGAAATCCCTTTTAACCTTAAATGTAACCACAGAATCCTTGTAATACGTACTTTATTAGTACAGTGCGTTCATAACTCTGCCAGACCATTAAATAATATAAACAGGTGTTAGAAAAGTTTTAATTAGGGATGATGAAATAAACAAGGAAACTTTTAATTAAGGATGATGAAATAAAAAAATAAACATGAATAATTTTAAAAGGAACAATTATTGAAAGTACAATTTTCAAATTTGAATGTTTTAGTGGTTCGGCCGAGCTATGAGCGCACTGTATTTAATGATTAACAGACAAGTGAAAGCTAGTATCTCAATAATTTTATTCTGTTCAGTAGGACGAATGTGTTTGGTTTTTAAGCCTGCAATCTGGTTTTATGGCGGAAAGTTGTAGTCTCATTTATACTTCTGCGTTTTGTCCGTTTTGGTATTTTATTTTATTGGACACGTACTATGCAGAGAATCCAGTGATGAAAGTGATGAGTATTGTTTTCTGTTTTAGATTATAATAGCATAGTGTTATTATTACAGCTTATTATTGTTATTATTATTATCATCGTCATCATCATCATCATCGATGACGTTTCATGTTATTATTGGTTCATATTTTCGTAACTTTTATATATTTTTACAGTCTCCACTAAGTATAAAATAAAATTTAAAACCATATGAGACTCACGGAACCCTGGCAATGTACTTTGAGAAACGCTCTTCTATGGTAATTCAGCAGCTGTCCAGACTGAACAAAGAGTGACCTAGTGTATACACATATTTTCGGAAATTGCCATCAGAGATAATAGTGATAGTGGTAATCGCGATTAGAATCTCCAGTATTGTAAACAGTAAAAACCCCTGGAATGGCATAGGATAATGTTTTCATAACATGTAATATGCTACCGTGCTGCACACTGCAACTACCGTGACGATCATAGCAGACCTAAGAGGCGTGGTTATAAGCACTAAGGAGTTCTCAGCTCAGGACGTGAGACGCACAGTACTTCACAATATGCATTTATTTATTGATTTAATAATGTTTGTTGTTATGTTGTTCATTTAAGTAATTTGGCAACCAGTTTAATTATAAGTACGTACTATAATATGATTTAATTACTTAATTCAGGTTTGACACACGTGGAAGCTACTGTTCATGCTATTGTTGAAATTATCCACGCATTTACAACATGTGACATGGAGGGAACTGTTGGAATGGCGGCCAAGCTGTATCTGCAGCTACTTCTAAGTGAGGACACATCTGTGAGCTTCAGTGCCAAACAAGCTATCATCAGAGTGTTGCGTCCTCGATTGAGGCGTCGCAGGGTCCTGATTCCCAGTCCTCCACACTGCAGTACCCCAGGTAGTGGCATTTGATTAAAATTGGTGTATTTGAGTCAAATATAAATTTGTATGTGGCGAGAATGCTTATGAGTTGAAATGCGATTCTAGGTGGAGCTACAGAACTAGAGTCTGAGAAAGGTCCAGTATCGCAACCTTCACAGGATTCAACTGAAGAACAGCATTATGAAGTGGACAGCGTTGAACCAATGGTTTTACTTGCTCCAGATGCTGGTACGTATAAGTGGACGGTAGCTGATGGTAAAAACAAGTAGTAAATCTTATTTTAATATGTTTAATCTAGTTGGTTGACCTCATTCAGAGTTTCCTACAATTTAATGTACTGTATGGTCACTACAATTACATATTTTAGTGAATATATTCCATCTGTTTCGTAATAACCATCAGGGGGAAGTTGTTGCTCTGTATTGATTATTTATATGTGGTTCAAGTTTGATTTGGACTTCATATTTTTCCTTCGATTAAAATAATGTTCACTCATAATGATTCTAGACTTAAAGTATGTACAAGATGAAGCCTGGCTGGTTAGCAAGCTCATTGTTTATAATCTAGCTGCTCGCTGGATAGAAAGTCAGGGTGATCAGAACTAAGCTTGTTTGTATCTGCCAATCAGTATAGCTGAATTCACTCTGCTTTTCAAAATTGTCTTTAAAAAAACAATAACAATTTGCAGGATGAACTGTATTGATTTTCAGGATCTCCTTAACATACCTTAGATATTTTTGCACTTTCAGTGCGGAAATAACCACATAAATAATTTCTCTTTCCTGGAAAGCATCTTCTGTTATAATAAAACTGTCATGAAATTCCAAATGGTTCATTGTAATGCAAATATAATATTGATAAAATTATATGTTTTAATTGTCAAAAGTTAAGTATCGATAATTATCTCAAGTTTCTAAAAATCGTCACTTACTGTAAAACATCAATCTTTTCATGTAGAAATTTACTTAGTATTGGTATGCGTTTCACACCACCTTATTCTAGTGCAGAGGTCAAGAAAGCATGGGACTTTTCTATGCCCCCCCCCCCCAAGAGCCTTTATGCCATGTGAAGGAGTTACCTTCATTGGTATCCATTTCAACTCCTACTTCATTTCACAATAACATACAGGTTTTGAAGGTCGGGATGAGCCTGATTCCAAACATTGTGAATATTTTAAATTAATCTTAATCAACCTATTATATGCATGAAAATGAATAGCAGTAGGCATTTAACATGTGGGGAAGTGTGCACGGACTCTCAGGATGCATGCACAGTAAAGGTATTTAGGTCACTGATAGCTTGAAAATGAGGGGATCCATTCTACCAGCGGACTAACAGGATAGGTAGCAGTCGACCAAACAGTCTTTGTCTTCGAAGTCTCCATTGCGTAACGTTTAGGCATTCCTTCCAGCAAGGCTACCATATACCATACCCTTAATCTATTACAAAAGATTTCATTTTTCCATTACCATCTTTAAAACTTTTCTCCACACACTCCACCTCTGTTTGCAACACTTTCATTCATTGATAGTTTTCTACCCAAGGGCATATCTTTCATTGCAAACCCAGCATTCTCCAGTCTTCCTTATTTTCCACCTTCCTCTTAGTCTTTGCATACCTCAACATATCTTAATGTTATCTACCATCTGAACCTTCTTTCCATTCACCATTCCTTCCAATGCATCCTTCAGCTAGGCAGTTTCTTTTTCTCTTTCTGACCAGGTTCAGCATTATTCTTTCTACACCCACTCTTTCTAGCACAGCTTCATTTCTTATTCTGTCTGTCCATTTCACACTCTCTCTTCTTCGCCATATCCACATTTCAAAATGCTTCTAGTCATTTCTCTTCACTTTGTTGTAATGTCTATGTTTCTGTCCCATACAGTGTCACACTTCACACAAAACTTCGGAAATTGTTTCGTTTAAAATGTTGTGAACTTTCAAGACTGTCTTAAGCTTCGTTTAAAGACAGAAATAGTTAGTTTTGTCCCATTAGGTTTTAATACAGTAGATATTGTTATTGGCTTGTGAGAAATGTTTCGAAAATTGGAAAGGGCATGACATTGACACAACTGAATTAACACGATTTACTTTTGATACCCCTTATTAATTAATTATCCTGTGTATAGATGTAAGTTTATTCTGAAAGTATGCAAAGACAATGAAGACGATTTGATTGAACAATGTCTGCTAGGTGTCAGACTTTTTAGATTTATAACATTGTGAATTTTTGCTAATTAACCCTGTAATATTATATGTAAAATATTACCTTTAAGTTGATCATTTTAACAATATCTAGGCAAATATCACAAAATAAGTATTACCTCCAAAACAAATTATTAATTAGGGTGTAGTAATACCAAATGCAAGTACAAATGTTAGGAAGGACTGTGTGACTTCATAAGGGTTAAGAAGAAAAAAAAAATCGTACTCTCCACATGGTGAACTTGACTCCAGAATAGGTGCAGCCTTAATTGTTGCTAAAGTGGGTTCCACAGAATACTGAAGACAAGATGTAATTTGAATTAAATGTAAAGATTTAATTTTAGACTGCTTACAATAGTAAAATAAAACTCTTTTTCATATTTTCAATCGCAACATTGTGGTTGAATTCTGGATTCTTAATTTCTCTTGTTTGTAATTCATTTATAAAAATGCTTTTTCCACATTCCTTGGTAATTTTTATATAGAGAAATCATTTTATAAATCTGTTTTAATAGTGGCTAAAATGTTAAAACATTTTTCATATTGTTAAAAACGAAACATTTTTATATAAATACAGAAGAAGTTCTGACACTGAAAGCTAATGATTTTTACAGTATTTTTACCTCGTTTTATTGGTTATAATAGTAATAAATCTCTTTTCGTGGTAGTATATAGTATAACTCCACTTAACCGAATTTCTATTAACAAAACCTGGCTTAACTGAAATGATAGGATAAAAATACAGAGCCTAGTTTTTTTTTTCTTAGAAAAAATACTATCTGAATTATAACTGCGTCTTATATATCAAAGGTCTGTCAGTGCATTCCAATGAGACAGCAAGACTACAAATAAGGGGAATGCCCTTTAAGTAATGCAATAGATATAGAAATCTGCTTTTCATACTCGCGGTTCAATTGTTTTGTGTTCAGTAGCATCCAGCATGTGTATGTTGGTCCTATTAAGCAAAAGCTATTCTTTGTTTACATATGATTTGTTCCACCTGTCCCTTACGCAAAAATTTTACTAGTTATGGCTGAATGAGAGGTGGCAACTAATTCCGCGTGTATTCACTTCTCTAATGCTGTAGATGTGAAGCAATTGTTAGTGCACCGTTGAAAATAGTACCTGTGTATTATCCGAAAAAAACATGTTATCCAAAATGGCTCTATCCCCTTCAGTTCAGATAAATGGAGTTCTACTGTAGCAATAAACCATTTTTTGTTGGTGACAGATTTAAGATACAGCAAAATTAAGAAGCTGTAAAAGAAAATACATGATTTTATGATAAATAGGCCTGTGGTTTTAGCCATCACTATATTTTTATATTTGGTTAGGAACTATATTTGATGTAAACTTGAATAAAAATGTAGTATTGGAAGTGATACACTGATAGATCTAACTTTGTACTCCAGGTGCAGGTGCCAGTGGTGTGTCGGTGAATGTGAATCCTATTGAAGCACTGTTGGGTGCACCTGGTGCATTCCCACCTCTTTTGGACATTCCACCTGATGCAGATGATGAGACAATGGTGGAACTTGCAATAGCCCTCAGTCTTCAGGTGAACAATCCAATACAAATTCTTAATTGCATACTTGAGAACAGAATTGTTTTTACTAATCAGATTTGAGTATGTAGGTTGGCTGGCACTTCCATGTATGAAGTCATTGAAAATTATGCTAATTGACAGTGTAAAGAATTTAATTTTTGAGGTGGGGATAACTATTACAAGCAAGAATTATGGCTTACAAATGGTTTTTAGAGACCATAAGCCCACCATTGATCCTTATCCTGAACAAGATTAATGCAGTCCCTAGCATCATATCCCACCTTTCTCATATCCATTTTAATATTATCCTCCCATCTACGTCTCGGCCTCCCCAAAGGTCTTCTTCCCTCAGTTCTTTCAACTAACACAATATATGCATTTCTGATTCACTCATGGATACTATATACTCATACCTAGCCCATCTCAAATGTCTGGATTTAATTTCCTAATTATGTTAGGTGAAGAATACAATGTGTGCAGTTCTGTGTTGTGTAATTCTCTCCATTCTCCTGTAACTTCATCCCTCTTAGTCTCAAATATTTTCCTAAGCACCTTATTCTTAAAGACCCTTAATATCTGTTCCTCTCTGTTATGGCTAGTGGAGTGAATTTAAAAATTTTTCCTGAAAACCTCTCATTCATATTTAAAATTTTTTATGTATTATAGATATACTTTATAACTTCGCTTATCTTTTAAAGAAAGCTTTAAAAATGTATCACATTTGGCTGTGTAAGCCACTTATCTAATGGCAGGCATGATTACTGCGAATTAACGAGAGCATTATTATTTTCTGTTAGGATCACGAAGGTGGAGCAGATTTGCAAGTATTACAGCAAGGTTTACAGCAAGGTCTACAAGGACTGGCCAATCTTCAAGGACTACAGAATCTCAGTGGTCAGGCATTACAGGTATTTGTTTTTCTGTAATTTATTTTTTCCCGTCTTCTGGTTGATGATTTAATTTTGGAAAGACTGTTAGATTTTAAAATCAGGGAAAGAATATTGCATTCTGTGGAATCTCAAATTGAAAGTTGAAGTTTCTTTAATAAGATCTGCAGTTAGAACCGTTACTGAATGTATATATTTTGTGAATTTCCTTTCTATAGATATATTTTGTATTTACTTTTACATATTACTATGTTTTTGTATGCTTGAAATTTATGTCCCATGAAACCGCAATTTCTATTTAATTTGCTTCAACCATAAATCTCTTGTTCCTTAGTTCAAAGGATAACAGCAATATCTTAGTGCTTGATGTGAAATATATTTTTCTAAAAAAAGGTATGCAATATTTTTATATTTACCTACGCATTTAATTTTTTTATTTATTTGGAAAACATCAGTCCAATAATGGTGTGTGGATAAGCTTCAGGGCTTCTACCACGTTGTCTTGGTGTTATTGGCTGACGTTTCGACTGCTGTGTTGTGGCCATCTTCAGAGCATTTGTTGGATAAGGAAATAGTCTGCCAGTACTCATATATATATAGTAGTCTCGATGGGGGGGAGTACTTGCTGTGATAGGCCGTAGGTTCTCCTTCTGGCATCTGATTGGTCCTACATGGTCCAATCCGGTTGAGGTCTGTATGAAGGATAAGCAAGTACTCCCCCCCATCGAGACTACTATATATATAAGTACTGGCAGACTATTTCCTTATCCAACAACTGCTCTGAAGATGGCCACAACACAGCGGTCGAAACGTCAGCCAATAACACCAAGACAACACGGTAGAAGCCCTGAAGCTTATCCACACACCATGTACACCAGCCGCAGAAGCCTACGCGAACATCGGTCCAATAACTTTGGCAGACTTCAAGGATCCTGAATTCTGAAAAACAGAAATTTCTGAGTGCTTGAAAAATAGTAAATTATATATAAATTTTATAGAACTATAGCAAACTTCTATTAAAACGGAATATATCTTTCATTATTTACTTTTACTTTCATTATTCACTTTTACGTTGTTTTACGGTCTTGTATTAATGTAATAAAAGTCAATTGTATTCAATTAGAAATAGAGTCTGGCTGGGCGGAAGAGAAGGCCTACTGGCCTTAGCTCTGCCAGATTAAATAAATAATAATAATATCATAATGCAAGGGACAGCCCTCTGAGGGCCAAGGTTTAATCATTGACGAGTATGGAGATATTGTGTGGTTAGTAGAATGTTCCCCCCAGTCATTCATCTGGCTTTCTGAACCAAATTTCGCTACCTATCATGACTCCCCAAATTCATCATGATGCTGGGTGGGCACTGGTCCCATATACTGGCCAAAATAATTTCATGAGAAAATGTCTTTCTCTGTGAGGGCTCCAACCAGAGTATATTCTAAAATGACAGTCCAGACATGTCGCTTTAAGCCCAGTATACACTTAGCATTTTACCTGATGAGGCAAGGTGTATCAGTCAAAACATTGTGTGTAGATGGTAAAACAGGCTTTGCCTGAATTAAATGAATATAGACTATTGCCCAGAACTGACAAACTGGAGCCTTGTTTTCAGGTAAAATGTCAGGCAAATCGTTAAATGTAGATGCATGTCCATCTTAACTGGAGTCTTGCATCATTCCTGGATTAGTGCAGACAGAAAACTACCATATAACTCCATTAATTTGTGGGGAGGGGAAGTATAAACCTCCTGCGACCATTGCTGCAAGTCTCCTAGGGTGCTATTCATAAACATTTCGCAGTCCGCGCTACGAGCGTACTAAGCTAGCCCCGGCTATCCACTGGTTATTAGTACAGAATTCAAATCATATCCTATCGCTAACACTGGTTTATGATTACGAAAAACGCTGATCATCCACCGGAAACCCGCGCTAAAAATGTCTGTGAATACGGCCCCTGTTCTCCTTTTCTCTGTTGCCACAATTCTTAGTAGCTGTCAGTTTTTCATACGGTGTGATTGTTCTTTTCAATCTATTGTAATATATTTATATTTCTGATTTACTAATGACAGTAATTTCAAGTAAGTGCTGCTGATCTCCAGATTCATGATGTAATTCCCTAAGCATATTCACATGGGTGAATCTGACCTCCTTCTGCAACACAGGAATGCTGAACGTTTTCTTTTCTTCTTTTTTATTTCGTGACACAATGAAAGACATTTAGTGTAGACTGGGCTTTTGGCCACGAGCTACAGTGCAGGACCATATTGACAATGATTGTTTATATTCTGAAGTGACTGTACTCTGCAATTCACTGGGGACGAAATTGTAAACAAACACCAGTTGCCGGCTGCTGCTCTGATAATCTAGTTGAAACTCACATCCAAGCTTTCCATTAAAAATTCCACACATTAAAATTGGTGATATAAGTGGTCTTCCTGTGGCTCTATTTTGTGGTGTATTTCTTTCCTGAAACAGTTTTACATTGATTAGAGAGTTGCTGTTTAAACAAGTTATAAATTATACATCGAAGATGAACAACTCTCAAGTCATTGAAAATGAAAATGGTTTATTGTGAAATTTTTACTTGCTCTGCAGAGTTTACAAGTTCTGGCATCCCAAGGTCTTGCTCAAGTACAAAATCAGGCTCAAGCACAAGAAGCTGGCCATTACTCTGATACAACTGCTTCAGCAGGTGGCTCTGATGATGAGGGCTCCACAGCTGCTACAGATGGCAGCACACTGCGTACTTCTCCAGCAGAACAGGTGACATATCATTTTATTAATAGTAATTAATGTACATTAAAAGCATGGTGTTTTGTCTCCTATTGTGGAAAAACTACCATGGTAGTTTAGAGTAAAATGTTGATGTTTTATTTTATTTTTTTATATATGTTCAATATGTATATGTATTTTCTTTATATAACATTATATAAAGATCCATTCTGATGATCCATTGTTGCCCTTACATCCTATATAATGGTTTTTTTTTGTTTATATATATATACATTCTCAAACATTAAACATAAATATAATTTTTAAAATTGACCTGTGAATATGAAAGCTTAGGTCTGCATTTTATGAAGCTCTAAAAGGGGAAAAATTGGGGCTGTTTATCAGTAGGAGATCTTTCCCATGGGATATTGCCGCAAATTAGCCAAAATATCGTTTTGTTTTCAGTATTCAATTATTAATCTCCATTATATAATCACTAGTTCTTTGGACACCATCCATTGTCTTATATTTTATAAAAAAAAATGTTGTTGAACCCCACATTTTTTTAAACGAAAAGCACTTCAGCTAACAACAAGTGAAAGATTAGTCAGTTATATGTAATTTCAGTAACAATTATGTGTGGTTCAGAGGCGTAGGGTGGAATGAAATAAATGCTGACTTCACGAAAGACTGAAGTGTTATGACCTCCATTAAGAACATGCATTGTTTCATTGTGTATGTTCTGCAGGGAGGCAGTGCAGGTTCAGAAAGTGGTGGTAGTGGTGTAGACAGCATTACAGGGGAACACAATGTGTCAGGCCGTAGTTCAGCATACGGAGATAACATGCAGGAACCCCTGGTTGGAGCAAGAAGTGAAACCAGCTCTCTGGGTGCACCTGCTGGATTCCAGGTGTGTATCTGTGTTGAAGGTGCTCGAGGGCTTCTCATTTACCTTCTGACTAGCCACTGGAACTCCAATAGTTTACATGTAAAGCATTCAAAAGTCTTCTAAGTGTTTCGAACAGTTCTGTATTCCTTCATGCAAGACTTTTGTAACAAAACTCATTTTTTATTACGAAACTTATTAGTCTTTCCTAAGTTTGAGATTCATACGTAGCATCTGTTCAGCTTCTTAAAGTCAACCTGAATAACTAATGGTGGTCTTCTCAGATCCCTTGAATATTTCGTATTGCGTCTCTAATTTTTTATTTGTTCTGCATTGTATGTCAGAAGCTTTTGCACCTTATAAGACATTCCGCAAAACCATGTGCAGTCTAAATAGTGAAATTATCATGCAGAGACATCTCTCCACAAAGCAGGAAATTGGTAGGACGGGGACCAGTTGACTAGTAGTTTTGCCTGGTTAGAATTCTTTTACATACTGTAAGTCTATGGCAAGGAATTCTTACCCTCACTTTCCTTCTAAAGGAAGCCATGCATAGGATTTGTATTGCTCTTTGCTCTTCAAAATCCTATTGCCGTTAGTGAGGTTTAAACCCACGAACTGCGGATCCAGTGAGAAAATTGGTAATGCCTAGATCACCAAAATAGCAAATTTGTAGAATTTATGGATCACTTAGATGTGCAAACACTTTTCATTTCATATGCGTGTTTTTAATTTAAAATTACGTGATATAAAAAGTAATTCTTCTATCATCGTGTTTCTATCTGCCATTAACTTCCAAATTATATGTACTATTATGTGATAAATGTATATTCATTTTATTTTCGTAAATATTTTGAGAAAAATTTTTCTAAATTTATCTTTTATATTGTGCAGTTGTGTGCTGTTGTAGTTTCACAACTTTTCTTTTGTTAATATACTTGAAAAAAGTGCGTATACATGGTCTTATTTTCAATTAAACACTGCTCTCGATGTTTTTTTTTTTCCGAGTCCCATCAGAAAATGCTGACTTGCATAATATCTTGAAGGTGTAACCACTACCTTCCACGTTCTTGTCATATTGCTGTTCATAACCATCCTGCCATTCCACACAGAGTGCCATGAAATCGGGACTTTGAACTAATATTTGCAGTAAGGATATAATGTGACTGCCTTCGAAATTATGTTTAGCAATGTATCTGTGACTTAGATGTCTTAATTTGTTAGTTGTTTTTAATATTTATGTGCTGCTATTAATGAGATTGAGAACAAATATTTTCAGTTTATATTTTAACATTGAAAAGTTTACAAAAGAGCAGAATGTAGACTTAATTCATAAAGTTAAAAAATAAATACGAAAAATGGAATAACATCAAATTACAAATGTTAGGAGATAAATTAATTTATAAGAATATCAAAGTAATCTATATTTACTGTATTTGACATAATTTATTCCATTTGAAATGAGTAATTTCTGTAGAATTTTGTGGTATTGTTACCCAAGTAACATTCTACCTTAACTAGAATTTTCAATTCCTATTACCATTTTCTCAGACAATACAATTTAATAATAATCAAGAACAAAATTACATATTCACATTTTTTATAATGTTCTGTTCATATTTATGAGCCAAATTTGTAGAACTTAATCATATTTTTATTTATTTCATTTTTATTTAATATATATTTAATACCTCTATTTGCTTGCTTGTTTATTAGTGTAGTTCTATTTATTTGTAAGTATTAACTGTTCCTGCGTCATGATATGGTTAGAATATCAATGTGAGATGTCATATTCTGTGAAGTAGCAGATTTCAAACTAATGATTTGTAAAAAAAAAAAAAAACATTCTCCCCTATCACATTACTAATATTACTACATTAATTCAAAATTATTTAATCTCTAAGCACTGAACTCCCACATTTCTGGCAGACTTATTCTGTTTGCCGAAATACTAAAATAGTGTTAAAAGACTGTATCAAACAATGAATAATACTAAAATAGCAGTTAATATTTCAGTTCAAATGATAAAAGGCATTTAATTGTACACTTTTTACATAAAATTATCAAATCTCGTAAAAACTAGCCTAATGTTGTCTAATAGGTACTACAAACACTAGAATACTTCGGTAAAAACGCGAATATAAGGATTGGCTTGAAACTTTTTAACTAAATCTAAATTAAAATCTGTTAAATTTCCTCCTCTTTCTCTACTCATGTTATCAGGTAAAAACTTAAGTTTCATCGTGGTTTAGATTAGTTTAGATTCGGGACTTAAAATTTAGTTTCATGTATTTACAAAAAATATGTATGGATTATATAGTGTTTCTTTCCTTTTTTGTTTATTTTTTAGCTCTACTAACTTTGGTGTATGTTAAGACCAACTTCTGAGCACCAGTTGGAGCTGATATTTCAATTTATATACTGACAGTTGTTTGTTGTTGGGGTACTGTGTACAGTGAGGAGAAATATATAGTTATTAGCTGTAGGTGGGAGTTCGGTTGTGCAGTAAATGGTGGGAGGGGGGGAGGAACAGACTGAAGTTCCTTCATTTGGTAAACAAGTCCTGGTTGCTCTGTAGGAACTTTCAGGAGGAAGGTCTAGTGTTCGGATATTTCAGTCATAATTGTTCTGTGTTATCAATTAAAGAGACATCTTGCAATTGTTAATTGGGTAAATATCTGTTGCTATTGTGTTCCTTTTACCTAATTAGTAGTCTGTGTTATTTTGTTTTCCAGTAGAAAGTGTTTTAGATCTACACATAATATTTTAACATTATTTTCTGCATATGTGAGTTAGTGTGTTGCATGAAGTCAAAAGACTAATTATTTTGTTTTTAGTGTGATGTTTATAATTTAACTGCTTGGTAGTTGAAATACCTGAGTAATTCTTAACAAAACTTTTATTAGTTGCATAATAGGTATCTAAGATTGTACGAGAACATTTCTAATTCCAGGAGGTGAGAAAAAAAAGTCGGATTTATTCAAAGGAGTATTTGTCAATATCCAGTATACATTTTATTTTATCATTAAAAAAATATAAAGAGAAAGTTTTGTGATTTTACTGACATTCGTTTTGAGACTTCCACAGAAATATATGTTTTCAGCATTAATGTAGAGCATGTTATCTATCAGTTTGTGTACAATAATTTCTTCTGACCAATTGGACAGATTTTGTTCATATTTCATATATGCAAGCCAATTAATTTGAGAATGATGCATATGAAATATAATAATTTTAATGAAAAATGAATCTCATATTATTTGAAATAATTAACACACAGTGGAAATTTAGTCTAAATTAGAATGGTTACGAAATAACCCACATGAAAAGGATTAGCTGTCACCATTTCTGAGCTATCCTTTGTTATGCTCAGTGTTCTGCAAGTTCTTCATAAACAGTCTGATTTAAAAATACTGCTGATTATTTTTGAAGAGAAACAAACTCTTATAAATCACTCATATGTTTTAATATTTATGCCACTTAAAAGCAAACAAATGTTATAAAAGTTATGATAATGCACGAATACCTACTATATTGAGTTGGTGCAGAATTAATTATAATATGCAGTTATGTGTAAATCATACAATTCGTAGAGCCAATGCTCTAGTATCATGGCAATGAAGCCATCAGCTGTCTTGCAGTCCACTATTTTTCTGTGATGTTGAGATTTTTTAAATTTTAGTTGGTTATTTAATGACGCTGTATCAACTACTAGGTTATTTAGCGTCGATGAGATTGGTGATAGCGAGATGGTATTTGGCGAGACGAGGCCGAGGATTTGCCATAGATTACCTTGCATTCACATTACGGTTGGGGAAAACCTCGGAAAAAACCCACGCCCGATCGCAACTTCAGACCGGCAGGCAAGCGCCTTAACCGACTGAGCCATGCCGGGGCGTGGCAAAGGCAAAGCTTCGTAATTTTCCATGATACCAGATATCTACTTGTTTGTGATTATGAAGAATTATTTTTTATATGCAATCCAGAAAACTAAGGTTTGTTTTCATTCAATTTTTTATAATTGAAAATTGTAGTGATGAATGGGAATTCTGGCACAACATTTCTATATAATTAAATTCACATTCTAAAATATTGCAAAATAAAATATCTGGTATCATCAGTTTAACTCTTTCTTTAATATGCTATGAAACTGAACATGCTTATGTGTTTTATTAAAGGTAGGTAGGTAGGTAGGTGTATGGCCATTTTTTCATTTACTTACGAAATAGTAAAATTAATGTAAACCAACAAAATTGAGTGCTATTTATATGGTTGATTTGCTCAGTCACCTGGAGTTTCTCTGTCCTCTATCTTGCATTCCACAAATGATGAACCACATCATTGCTCATAAAGGCATTACAGCAACGCTGAAAAAACCCCAGTAAATTATTTTTATTATTGATGTACACTTTTATTCATCTAGTATTCATTTATTATGCAGAGGATCAAATTTTACTAATTCAAAATGTTGGTTGGTCGAAATTTCATTAGAAGAACGTCTATTAATATATAAAAATTAGAAATGTAATATATTACAGATTTCTTTCTGAAATGTGAAGCTAGAAGAGTGATATTTGTATTGAATATTGTATATTTCACTCCTCTTGCTGATCTTGTAACACAGGTTAAGTTATCATCATGGAATAAGGCCTATTGGATTGTTTTGAACTCCAGAAACATTCATCCTCTCATCTTGTCAAAAACTTCTCACATCTCATTGTCCTGAGTTTGTAAGTTTGCATTTATTTTGGGGAATCTCCATTGCCATCCTTAAAACATGTGCGAACATTTTTCTGTTTATTAAGTTGAATACATCCATTTTTATTTATATGTCTGAATTTATTTTTTGTTTCGAATATATCTATCCTGAGACTGAGCACAATGTCTCATCTCTATTGAGTCAGTTTTATTCAACTAGTGTAATCAACTGCAGAAAAAATGGTCAGAGATGGAGGACGATGTGGCAGTATTTTGAGGATGGGAATAAGCCAGTTGTGGTGTGTGTATACTAAGATACTGCGACTATAAATGAATGGTCAAATCTCAGAGTTGCCTTTAGACATATCTTTCAGATATTTTCATAGGGAGAAGTCTAGTCTATTTAAGTTTGAGGATCTTGGCATCTCAGATACTGCTGCACCTATGTCAATCCATCTTTGGGGAATATTCTGTCGAGTTGCCACCTAGTTTGTACTTGCTTGTAGGCTGTATTGGGGAGGCATTTATTCATACTGATTCACTAGATTGCCCCCAAATAGTGAGAGGATCATTTTCAAGGAACTCGACAAGTACCTGCCAAAGAACCTTGTGTACACAGTACCTGTGAGGTTTCTCCAGAAACATGTAAGGTCCTACTAACCTGGTATCAAGGATACCAGATATCGGTACACTCATTGATGCTCAATCACACCAAGTGAGTTCTCTCACATGTAACATGTGATTTTCGTGGTGTCACCTGTATCTATATGGCAGCTGAAGAATTCATCACGAGTGAAGACAGCTTCATAGGTTTACAAAGCACAATTCTCTCTGCACTGTCGTCATTAACCATTGACAATAGCTCAAGCATCTAGGGCGATCTACAGGCAAGATGTGCATGATAAAGTGTACAAACTGTCCACGTGGAGAATGTCCAAGACCAGGCTGTGATATACCCCCAAGCACTGTGCAGTAACAGCGAACTTAGGGTCAGATCATCTTTGATATATAGAATCCTGTCCTTTGTCTGTTGTGTATGTCGAAAGAGTTTAACCATGGGGAAACAATTTATTGTTAGACCATGCAACAAAAGAGCTGAAATATTACTACATTGTAATAGATTTCAGCTGAGAGCAGTCACAGCTTTTCTCACGGGACATGCTCCTGTGAAAAAGCATCTTAATTTAATGGGCATACTTCAAGGTAACCTAGACTGTAGATTCTGCGGGAAGGAGACTGAAACAGTCCAGCACATCATTTTCTCCTGCAATGCATTGGCTCGCAGAAGATACCTTATCTTTGGGAAAGATTCTCTAGAACCAAAAGATTTTGAACCAAGTTCTATATCTGGACTGTATACCTTACTCAAGGTAACAGGACTGATGAATCGGTATTAAATTGTAAAACATAGGTAGCATAATAAGCCTAAGGCTGCGGTGCATCCGGAGCAATGACGGGCCTAATTGTTGGAGGGGGAGGGAATGTCGAAAGAGTGGTCGATCTTCATTGGCAGAATGGACTGGGAGCATGCTGCCTGTTTTTATATAGTTATTCAGCCTTCGAAATACATTGCAAGCAGAGTGCCTTCTTCTAGGGTATTGCTAAGTATACACCCAAAATGGCATGTTGATGTTATTGCATATCTCCAAAATGAAATAATATTCCTCTAAACTGTACATTTCCATCCTTGAGTAGAAGCAGTATCAACAGCAGTCTTTTTCACTGCAGTGAGGGAGTGAGGTGGTAGTCACTGCTTTTATTGGTCATAACCATTTTGCAAATTACCTTTATTAAACAGTTTTGGTTTGCAAAACATGGAGCTTCATACCGGGAGGCATGTTGTCAATCAGCAAAACTACGAGTGAAAACATGACGAATAGTTATGACTTAGGAAATTTAATCAAATTAAATTCCGAAATATTTAATTGCCCCCTTTGACCGAAGTGGCAAATGTATTAGTTGCTCTTACTTTTGCTTAGTTTGTTGCAAACTTTAATTCCCGGCCTTTTTTTTTTTTTTTTTTTTTGCAATCAGTCTGTATTTAATGGCCATTACTTAATTACTTACTGTAAAAGCTGATCACTTTCGAGAGGACTTTGAGTATATTCTCTATACAGTGTACTTACATTTGTGTTAATAATGTCCAAGTGGGATAAATTTGTATGTTGGTATATAATAAAATTGAAATACAAGATGCACCTTCAGTTGCAGTTCAAATTTGTGTTCATGTTTCTTAACTTGTAAACTTGTCAATATGATCATGAAAGAATCAGTTCTAGAAACATTACACTTATTGTTGTTCTTATTTTTAGTCACTATTACACTTGTTTATGAATTGATAAATACACGTGTTACTGAAGAAGGCACTTAGAAATAGTGTAATTATAGTTTAAAAGCTTCTATGTCAATCTTACTAAATGATTAATGTGATTGACGATTTCTTAATGTTTTATTGATTCCATGTTTAGACTCAAGATCCAGATGGCCTGGAACCAGAACCTGAGCAAGAACCTGACACAGAAAATAGCTCGAAACTGCATGCCCTGAGACTTGTAATGTTGGAACGACTGATGCAGTATGTACCACAGCTTAAAGAAGTTGGTGGTGTAAGAGCCATTCCCTTCATGCAGGTAATGTAGTGTGCACAATACAGTAAGGTAAAATATCAATGCTAGTAAAATTACACTGGGTTATTCTTTCTAAAAACAGATATTGTACATTCAGACATTAGATATTAAACCTAGAAGCAACATATAATGTATAATGCTAGTAGGCAATATATTAAATAAAAGTGGTAGCACGTCTGCCTCCAGATTAGCAGACCTGGGTTTGATTTCCGGCAGGGTCAGAGATTTTTGTGTAAAATTTCTACCTGGGAACTGGGGCTTTTCTTCCAGTGTTCCATGTCGTTATTTTCGTTTTGTTTGGGAAGAAAGTATAATTGCATAATTGCTGCTGTCTTTTTATCTTCTCATAATATTTTCATTTATAATCTGCAACTACTGGAATTTTCTCGTACACCCATTTCTGTCAGAGAAAATATCATTTGTGTGTCATTTAAGTTAGCAACTTGATTAACATAATTCATAGCACTAATTTGCACTGAATTAAGAAAAAGCATTCAGAGAGTTCATACTGCAATTTATTGATTTCGCTGCATATTTTGTTCTTAATTTATGGTAATTAGATGAAAGATGTTTGAAGGGAACTTATATTAATTCAATCTATGATTGGTTGCAGGTTGTTCTTATGCTGACCTCTGACTTAGATGGTGAGGAGGAGAAAGACAGAGCATGTCTTGAAAGCTTGCTAACTGCAATCATAAGTGAATTGCGCATGAAGCAGCCAGATACAAGCAATATATGTGAGCGCAACAAGGAACGTGAAGTGCATCTTGTCATTATGCGACTTCTGAGTGAGTACAGGTTTTAACAGTAAAAAAAAAAGAGAGAGAGAAGGGGGGGAGGGAAAGGAATAAAAGTTCCCAATTTGTGGAAAAAGTTATTGGTCCAAAATGCACAGTATGCTCCCACTGGAACATTTTAAATGTGTAATAGTAATATTGTATACTGCAATAGTAATACAGTGCGTAATAATAATAATAATAATAATAATAATAATAATAATAATAATAGTAGTAATAATAATAATAATAATAATAATAATAATAATAATAATAATAATAATAATGTAATAACACCAATTATTGGCTCAAACTGTACAATATGCTCCCACTGGAACATTTTAAATTTTTAAATATCCAGTGTAGTGAAATGTGCAATAGTAATATTGTATATTTAAGTGGTAATACAGAACATAATAATAATAATAATAATAATAATAATAATAATAATGTAATAACATGTATATCAGCTATTGTATATTAGCCAGTGTCGCCAAGCCTCACTCATAAACAAATAAGTAGTAATCTTATACAGTACTACATATTCTTAATAAAGTTTCTCAGAACTTGTGTAATTTTGCATAATGCTGAAACTTGTCCAATGGTGAAAATAAATTCGTTCCCTTGCAGTCCATTTTGAACAAATTTTACTGTATATATTTTTTCCATAATACCAACTTTAATTATTTATTTTAATTTCATGTTGTTTTATGGTCTAGATATTAATGCAATAACTATGTAACCAATTGTATTCAATTAGAATTAGAGTCTGGCTGGGCGGAAGAGAAGGCCTACTAGCCTTAGCTCTGCCAGATTAAATAAATAAATAATAATATTATTATTATTATTAATTATTATACTTTTTTATCGTTTATGCATATAGATTTAAAAGACTATTTTCACATCATTTTCGTAGTTTAACATGACATGTGCTTTCTGTTGTTATTGCCAGGTGTATTGATGTCCCGCTCTAAGTCTAATACTAAAACAACAGGTGACAATTCCAGCTTTGTATCTCAGACCACAGCTGCAATGTTACTGCAAGCTGGTGTTATAGATTATTGCCTCACACTCCTCAAAGCGCTGCTTCAATACTGGAAGAGGTAAGGAAATCATAAGAATGTTTGCTGTCTTCTAAATATTATTCTTTTTTATTCTTCGTAATATACATTTTCGGTATGATATACAATGGTGCAATGTTTTTGTGATTTTTTAATTAAATTGTATAGCAACAATCGGCTTTTCTGCATTGTCTCTTGATATTTGTGTCTTACTTCTAGAAAAAAAAAAAAATTCCATACCAGCATTTTTATTGTTTATTAATTATTATTTGTTTTTATATGTTGTCTGAATTCAAAGATTATTCACAGTTAGTAAAATAATAAATTTTGAATCTGTAAGTAGGAAGTAATTTGAAAGGAAAATGCCGTGGCTTATTTTAAGATTAGGGAACTAAGAAAAACTATAAACAATTGCGAGGAGGATAGGTAACTCTGTGAATTGAGTGTTAAACTTTCTGAAAACTTTCGTAGATACCTGACTTCAAAAGACAAATTCAGTTCTTGGAAATTTGTTACCTGCCTGATTAATTACATACTAATGCAGTTATTTGTTTGCTGAAAGTTCTCTTAAAGTTATGTCAGATATAAGGATTACATAATATTTCAATATGCTTATTATGACTTAATACAAAATAATTATTTGGAAATTTAAAAATAAAAATCATTTGTTTTGATCTAGATGTAATGTAGTAAAATATTGTTTTAACGTTTTTCTTTTAAAGAAATTCACTTTTTAAGGAATGATTTAAAAGTTCCCGACAGAACTACCAGTACCATGAAAACAGTGTAATTGATTTCCCTCTTTTAAAGAACATAACTCATTTTTACGAGATTCCAGACCTTTTCCAAACATTTGTGATCGATTTTTGTACAAGATATGGTCGCACTATGTGACACTAGCAACAGTACATTGTGATCTATAGTATGTATTGATACCTCAATTGAAAGTAAGCTTGTAGAAAATATAGTGTGTTTGCATATGAAAATTGTAAATTTTATTACAATATTTAAAGATACATTGTTGTGATTTTGTAAAAATATATTGTTTTTGCAAGAGTTGTGTTTGCTAGTAGTAAATTTAATGGGTATTAAAAATATGCAAAGGAGTTTTACTTATGTACCTGCAAACTTTTAACTGCTTTTTAATGTTGAGCAGGCATTATTTGAGAAACATAGTGCTGCTAATATATGTTATGAGTATAATATTGTACATTTTATTAATTTAAGAATTCTTCTCTTAGTTCCACGATGGAAGAGGCTGGTACTGTAATTGGTGGCGCACTGTTGAAGCCACATTTGACAACTGCACCCCCAGATATGTCTCCCTTTTTCTTGCGCCAGTATGTGAAGGGCCATGCCAGTGATGTTTTCGAAGCTTATCCTCAACTTCTAACTGAAATGGCACTCAGACTTCCATACCAAGTGCAGAAGCAAGCTGACAATGCTGCTGCAATTCCACTTACTTTCCAACAGGTAATATTAGTTTATATTCATTATTGTTTTGATAACATGACTAATGATTCAGTATTGAATTGTTTTTTAAATTCTATAGCACTTTTATTTCTTTCTCTACTTTCTTTTCCTCATTTTCATATCCATACTCTCCTAATGAATAAGGATTATTTTTAATGTTTTATGTATGCATTATAAAAACATAGAAGAACTTAATACTTACTCTTGAGTAACTCAGTTTGTATATACTGAAACTCAAATAAGCGTAAATAATAACAAGATACAATTTTATGTTAGAAATCACCTGAATTCATATATATTTTTTTTAATTAGAGTCTGCAAAATATTTGATTTGAGTTACAGTTTATATCAGAACGTTTCCACAAATCTTTATATTGGAACTTAATTATTTTAACTTTCATCTCAGAGTTTTTAATTTCAGTCATTATTATATTATGTTCAGTCCTCCTCTCCAAAGCTAGAAGAATGAAGTAATTGTTTCCTAATGTGATTGATTTATTAAATATTTTTATAAATACATTTAACTTTCAGACTCAGAAAAGATACCAAGTTATAGCTTAGTCAATTGATGCTTTTTGATCAAAGTAACTAGAATTTTATTGCTGTTATTGGTGGAAAGAATTAGTTTTGGTAGAAGTTTATTAGAATATTTTGTTCTCTTTTGCTTATTTTACGAATCCTTTTTTACATAAGTATAGTGAGAACTTTTCATGTGGTCTGCCTGGGTGGCGCAGTCGGTAGAGTGCTGACTTTCTGTGCCCGACTGTGCAGACTTTTTTTCGTATGTGAAACACAGCAATCCATGAAATATGGACACAGAGGTCTTATCTTTCTTTAATAATTATTAACTGTTCAACGACTTTACAAAAATGCCTTTTTTTTCATTGGATCAATAATTTTATTGGGATCATTTCAGATTGGAATTAAAATATTCAGAGTAATATCACAATCTAGTATATACAGTCACGAAACTCAATACGTAGAGAATATGCATTCATAGATAGATGCTAATCACTAGGATCGCTACTATTGCCTCATCACAGACAATGCGAAATAGTACCGGCACAGTCTATTGTTCCTAGTACCCTCACAAGCTTCGTGACTGCATATACTAGACTGTGGTAATACATAAAAAATGTAGAGGTCAATCTAAAAGACCTTTCATTATCAGAGGTCAGCAGATTAGTTATCATGACGACGAGAGTTGTGACATCATTGAATGCAACCCACTAAATGCACCGAACATCAGAGAAATAGAAGGGGTGTACAAAAATGTCGTATTCTTCAGGTTTTACTAAAATAATCGTATTTTAAATAATATGAGTATTTATGTTGAAAAAGAATATTCTTTCATTTTATCTGAATTTTTACTGTATCACAAATGTCTAATATCATATTCACAAATAGCTATGATTGCTCCGTTAGCAAGTAGTCTACATTAAGTTTTTATCTGTTTAAGCGAGATCTGTTTTTAGATTTTACAATTGAAGGGCTCAGAGCCAAAGGTGACTAACCCACAATTACAAAATGAGTAAATAAGAGTTGATATTAAGAGGATCCTGACAAAAATGATTGGTTTCACAATTTATTTTAATTGGTCTACATTGAATAAATACAAAAAAATATCATGAATCTATAACAATGTATAGTGTTGAAAAAAGGCTTAATAATGAACAATACAAAATTGTGGGTTGGTCGCCTTTGGCTCTGAGCCCTTCAATTGTAAGTTTTGAAAAAAATGTTCACAAATACAAACAGCTGCTATGTTGGCAGTAAGTAAGCAAATTGATGGACGTTTTGCTTTTGGAAGTACTATTTTAAATAAATCTAAATCTGATAAATGATTGCATTGTGTTTTCAAATGTGTCAGTCTGTAAATACGTTTCTTCCAGATAACAGACTCATTCATTGCTTAACAAGCTAACAGGGTTAACAGTTTAATAATATCCTGATAGAAGGTGGGAATAATCTTGTGATTATTGTCAATACCCTTTATTCAATGTTTCTCTTGGATTTAACTTGTAACATTAAAAATGATAAAAAAAAATTTCGAGTCTGGGAATATTCCCAAATAAATTTCTTCTCGTGGGAATATTCCCACTAATCAGCACTCTTCAAACTTGTCCAGTGTTACAGTACAATTTTTGTGAGGTGATCAGAACATTCAAACTAATGACTCTCATTTTGTTGTATTTCTGGAGTCTGCGCAAGAAGTTAATGTTTTTGATAAATATGCGAGAATTTTAATCTTCGTGCTTACTTCCTTTTACAAATAGAAAGAAAAATGGAAAATAAATAAAAATGATTAAAATCTAACTAATAAAAAACTGGTCCAGTAACTTTCAGTGCTCATCTTTACTCAGAGTGTCTGTTATAATATTCTTAAAATTGCGCTGTCTGCTAGAGTGCTATGTGATATTTTTTGCACATGCAGGAAACATGAAATTTTCGCTAAACTGGAGAATTAGCATGGTAACTGTGAACCATGCTGTTACGGTTACGACCAAATTTAACTAAATACACAATGTTGCCAACATAAGAACATGATTTTGGTCTGTGGTGTCGTTAGAAGGAAATTTGTTTCTTTTTCTATCTTCTTCGTTCTGAACATTACTCAGAGATAGCACCTCTGTTGCTCTCATCTATTTCAATGATTTTTCCCTGGACCACAATTTGTTTGGAACACCTCAAAATCTGTGCTTCAGTGGCTGACCATGACAATATCTTTGAAAAATATTGGAGTGCAAGAGGTCAAATGACTATTGTCAAACACCTGGCATTAGAAAACAACAACAACAATTTGTTTGGACAACATTTCTACATAGAAGATTAAGACAGATCTTACAGGCGATCTCCAATTACTAACAGTATGGTCATCAAAATTGTGTGTCCATTTTATCTCGAACTAAAATCTCCCTCGCATTTTCTTTTGTTTCATCACGGCCGAATGGGTTTATCTCTTCGGTATCGATGTTTTTAGTCAATCATGACCTTTATGACAGTTTTTGTTCCGTAATATTGATAAACAATAATATAATTAAAGAGGTGAATAATTTCATGGCCCCTAAAAGTTTTTTTCGTAAAAGGCTGGGTATTTTCTCTAGGCCACAAATAAAACTGCAACACAGTCATAATTACGTACTTAATGCTTTGGCGAACATTAACCGGAAATTTACTTTCCGTTATTTAAATGTTATTCCATGAAACACACCTTTTTTTCCCTTTATTTCGTTCTCATAACCTACTTTAACATCTTACTACATACGCATTTTCTTTTAGTGCATTCAAAACATCGTCGTTGTACTGCATAAACCTTGCACTTAACTAATGGAGTTATTTAATTAAGAATATAGTCGCGAAATTTACTACCACCATTTCGATTGTCTTTTGTTTGACACAATTCGGTACGGCCCGGTGACTAGTGGCCAGCAAGTAATGTCGACTATCGACTTGCTTTACCATGTGTATTATCCAGTTGTTCCGAAATTTTTAACAGTGTACATCTTCACATTTCCAGTACTCTTGCAGCCAGAAAAAACGTGATGCCTTACTTATTCGACAGCCCTTGTACCTTATTCATTCTACTTAACTGCCTACATAATCTTTATATATACTTACTTATGTATCTACATATAGTAGCCACATTTTCATACTATCTGCGCAGTATCCTTTTGTATAACCATCATTCTCACTTTTCATTATTGACTTAACAATAGCCCCCAGTATCGTTCTAGGTATTTGCACTGCATTGTCACATCTCGTTTTTCTCACTCTGCAATAAAGTGAAAGCTGCAAATGGTAATAAATAATAATAATAATAATAATAATAATAATAATAATAATTATTATTATTATTATTATTATTATTATTATTATTATTAATTATACTAACAAAAACTGGCAATACCAAATAATTCCACTTCCCTCATTGTAGAGTTGACAAATCAATATCTTTCATAATTATAATTACTGCATAACAAACCTCTGATTGATGGTTGAGATTGTTATTGTCTAAATAACAGCATGTTTGAAATATTAAGTGCAACAATCAGATCAGAAGGAAAATCACTGATCGTGAACTATGAAAATATGGCTATATACCTGTATGTCTGTCTGCCAACCTGTCTATTTATCTATCACCTTACTTCCTTACATACCTTTCAAATTGCCTGTCTATTATCTGACTTCCTTACTTGCCTTCCTGTCTACCTAGATCTCTTCCTACCTGCCTGTTCTACCCACGTACCTGCTTTTGTAGAGAATAATGCTTTTGAATTACTGCAAGCAATGTATTAGATTTCATCTCTGTCTTGTACATGTATATAACCAGAGTAAGAGAAATTTTACCTTTTTTAGATATGCATTTGTCATTAATAATTGTGTAAACATTTTATGATTTTAGGCTTGGTACTTTTATTTGTGTGAGTACATGATGACTCATCAGACTCCATTTGTCCGTCGACAAGTTCGTAAGCTGCTGCTTTTCATTTGCTGTAACAAAGACAAGTACAGACAGCTACGAGATTTGCACGCCCTGGAGTCTCACATGAAGGTAAGGGTACTGCGTGGATTAACTTTGGAAGAGGAAAGTGATTTTTCCTATCTACGTTAACATTTAAATTATTCCTAGAAGTAAGAGGAGTCGAAAAATTTGATCACTAAATTGTGCAAAATGTTTATTTCGTCACATTTTTTAAAATTTATATAATTTATAATTACAGGTAGCTAACGTCTGTTGACAAAATTCATTATCAAATCAATTGTGAAGGTTTTAAAAATTTTTTGCAGAGGGCACAATGTTGTTTTTCTCATTTTATTGGCACTTCAATGGTTAACTTATGTATAAAACATTTACTATTATTTTCAAAGAAAAATACGTTCTGGCACTGGAGATCGAACCCAAGACCTTTCAGCTTGGTGCACTGAGTGCTCTTACCAACTGAGCTATGCTGAGAATGATTCACAGCGCCAACTCGAACTCTTCTTCAGTTTCTTCTATGATCTACTTTTCGTTTTAGAGAGTATGTCGTTGTACAGGAGCACATATTTAAATTCCTTTGTGGTCATTTCAAGCACAGTTTGTTATACTGTTAATACATATATATTCTTATAATTGAATATTGTGTATTACATGATTGTTATAGCCATTCTAACAAGAGTTTTGTATTTGTTTAACTCGTTTATACTATTATTTTCGGAGAAAAATTCGTTCCTGGCACTGGAGATTAAATCCAGGGCCTCTCAGCTTAACACCTTGAGTGCTCTTACCAGCTGAGCTATGCTGGGACTGTTCCATAGCACCAAAATCTGTGCTTCAGTGGCTGGCCATGATAATATCTTTGAAAGTATTGGAGTGCAAGAGGTCAAATGACTTTATTGTCAAACGCCTGGCGTTAGAAAACAACAACAATAACAGCACCGGCTTGAACTCCTCTGCTTTTATGGCCTACTTCCTGTTTTAGACAGTATGTCTTTGTACAGGAGCACATATTTAAGTTTCTTTGTGGTCATTTTAACCACAGTTTGTTATACTGTTAATACACATACGAGTATATTATTCATATAATTGACTATTGTGTATTACATGACTTTTATAGCCATTCTATCAGGAGTTATGTACTTTTTTAATTCATACTTTCGGAGAAAATTCATTCCGGTATCAGAGATCAAAAACAGTTTGTTATATTGTTAATACATATATATTCTCATAATCGTCATTAATTAAGAAAATACACTCCTCTTCACATAACAACAAACTTACAGATCGGAATTCTTTCAGAAGTTGGATAGAAAATAAAATCACTCTTAACCTTACCCTCAAATCAGACACAGATATTGATACTACTACTGGATGTTTAACAGAATTAATTCAACAAGCTGCTTGGAGATCTACTCCAATTTTAAGACCCAAAGAAGAAACTTGCATTAATTATCCAAAAGAAATAAAGAAGAAAATTTCAGAAAAAAAAAAGAAAGAAAGAAAGCTGTGGGCAATTTGGCAAAAGCATAGACTATCTGAAGACAAAATCAAACTAAATAAAAACATCAAAGAATTAAAACAGTTTCTCTTTAAATTAAAGAATAAAACCTTTCACAATATCTTGTAAATCTTAGTGCCACAAATAGAGATTATTATTCCTTGTGGAAAATAACTAAGAAACTGAAACTTCCTCAGAGATCGATACCACCAATCAGAAAAGCCGGGTCCAAGTGGCTTAGAGAAAGCTGAACTTTTTGCAAGTCATCTAGCAAATGTTTTTTACCCCAAATCCAGCATTTACAGTAAATTGCAATAACGAAATTAACGAAATTCTCAGTGCCCCAATTCCAAGCTTTTCTCCAAATGATGTCAAGAAAGCAATAGAAATAGAACTACTTCCAAAGAAATGCCCTGGCTACGACTTGATAACTGCTAAAATTCTTTTGAAACTCTCCAGAAAAGCAGCAATGTTTATTACAACTTCTTTAATGGCATTCTTAGAACTTCTTATTATCCAGCACAGTGGAAAGTTTCTCAAATTTATCTTGATTCCAAAACCAGAGAAACCACCAAATGAAGTGACTTAATATCGTTCAATTAGTATGTTAACAATACTATCTAAATTACTGGAGAAACTCTTTTCAAAGAGATTTTCTTCAATTCTTACTGACAGCAACATTATACCTGACCATCAGTTCGGATTCCAGAGAGAACACTCTGCAATAGAACAAATTCATAGAGTCGTAAATAAAATTGAAAATGCCATAGAAACAAAAAAAATTATTACTCTACTGTATTTTTAGATATTCAATAAGACTTTGATAAAGTCTGGCATCTTGGACTAGGTACTTTACAAACTAAAAGTCATACTTCCTCAACCGTATTATTTATTACTTCGCTCATACTTAGCTTCGAGGATTTTTCAAATAAAAATTGGAGAACATTTCTCTTCATTCCATGATATAAATTCAGGTGTACCTCAAGGTTCAGTCGTAGGCCCTATATTATACACAATTTATACAGCTGATTTTCCAATTTCTAATAAAGTATTGGTGGCAGTTTCGCTGATGGCACTGCTATTTTTGTTTCACATGAAGACCCATCAACAGCATCTGAAATGCTGCAGAATGAATTGAAAGAAACAGAAGACTGGCTAACTAAATGGAGAATACAAGTGAATGAAAACAAATCAGTTCATGTTACTTGCATACTTGCAGAACTAGAACTGTAAACTGTCTTCCTGTAACATTTTCCAACAAAGAACTTCCTAAAGCAGAGATGTTAAATGTTAGATATACATTTAGATCACTGATTAACAAGGCATATAGTTCACCGATTAATACGGCGTAATCATATTGAAACTAAATGCAAAGAATTAAATTTGAAAACATGAAAAATCTATTGGTTATTGGGACCGAATTCAAAATTGTTATTAGAAAATAAACTTCTTGTTTATAAAATCATACTGAAACCAATCTGGACATAAGACATCCAACTATGGGGAACTGCTAGCAACTCAAACATTGAAATACTGCAGAGATATCAGCCTAAAACTTTTACTTTCAATTGTCACTGCACCATGGTATGTTTGTAATGATGTCATTCACCATGATCTCGACATTTCAATTGTGAATGAAGAAATTTCTTGGTTCAGTAAAAAATATCTGCACCAATTAAATCAACATCCCAATCATTATGCATCAAATTTGCTGGATATTAGTAAAAAAAATAAGAAGACCAATGCTACATCTATTCCAAACATTGTTATTTTTCTTATGAAGTGTTGTCATGGGATAACATCTACACTCATGTCATATTCTTTTTTAATACTTACTTATTGTCTAATATAGACTTGTAAATTTGATATAAGTGTTAAAAAGAAACTAAACATTATTTTGTATCTCAGGTATAGTTTAGAATTTATGAGAGTATTGTATTTTGGCACATATCACTAGGAATACATTGTCAATGGTAGAAAACTTCATTCATGTGTTCTCTTTCAGTGCGTCCAGACGTGTTGTCGAGCTGGTGGTTATGATCCAGAAGTACAGCAGCCTCACTGTATAACACTGCCATATGATTCGTTGGTGGAATTAATTGAACACCTCAAAGCATGTGTTGAGGTCGCCACAAGTAGAACTGGGAACTGGCAACGTTTCTGTGTGCGCGAAGATTCTGTACTGCCATTCTTACTACAAGTGTCATGTTTGTTGGATGAAGGTGTTTCTCCTACAATTTTGCAGTTGCTTCAGTGTGCAATATGTGGCAATAAAGCCAGCAGCAGTTCAAGTGGTTCACAGGTTTGTTTAGAAGATAAATTCAGAATATTTATATCCTTACGCATGCAAAAATTTTAACTACAGTCAGTACTTCAGAAACCCAGTAACTCTTCCTTGGTAGTCGATAACAAAAGCAAATGGCAAGGAAATAATCAGCCTAGCTCCTTTCCTATTACTGTGGTTTTCCCCTTATACTATATAGTTTTCATTCATCATCAATCTGAAAGTGATGAATTGAGGCACTGTATATTATGTGTTTGTGAAGTTAACACACATACGATATTTATGTAAATCAGACAATACAATGGATGGGTAAAATTTGAGTTTTATTGTCAGACTGCTGACTGTAATATTTGTTTTATACTTTGATTGGTTTGATTTGATAGATTGATTCTTTCGTTCCCATCCACAGCCATTAATTTGACAGTGAAACTATCTACCATCTTGGAATATAATGGTATTGTTCAGAGAATCCAATAGTAATCTTAACCTAAGTCTGAAACAACACTTACATATTAAAATTAGCAGCAAAAAGAGATATGTACAGTATACCTTCTATCTGAATCATTTATAAATCTGTATTGGTGGATCCAAGCTTCAATAGCGCATTTATTTTCCCAATACCTTTTTCTTCTTCTGTTATTTCTCTTTCTGACTACCAGTACATCTTGAGCTTTTTAAAATTTGATTTTGTCCTCTGAATTTTTTATGTTTAGCCATCTAAGGTCTCCATCTCATCTTATATATCTCTTAATATCGTCATCCCAGTAATATATTTTTACAGCCTCTTTGCTTTTTCTCCTAAAGTTTGTTAGCAGTCAAATATTATTTATAATATATTGGAAGGGTCAGGTTTTTTTGGTGAAAATGTTTCAAATTTTTCGTGAAAAATAAATAAAATATCGTATTTATGGTAAAAAATGTGACAATTTCGTGATTTTTTTTTTCACAATATAATATTATACACAGTCTGAATTAGTAATCTTATCACAGCATTGTATTTGCAACATTCATTGCGCAATGAAGCTGTTAATAATAATAATAATAATAATAATAATAATAATAATAATAATAATAATAAAAAATACAAAATTATACCCTTTGTAAATCTTCCTTATTATTATGTAACTCAGTTTTTTACAAAACCCCAGTGATGAGTGGTACTGTCTGGTCTGTAGGCCATTAAAGAGAGTAATAGAATTCCGAAATAATTTCTCTCCCTATATTTATGCAGCTAACATCTTTAAATTACTTTATTTTTTTTTTTTAACTAATACAAAATTTGCCCTTTTTCATTTTTACTACAGACATGAAAATTTTTCGCATATCCCAATCACATTTTGCGTTTATTGCTAATAACAAAAAAAAAAAAAAAAAACTGTCCAATGTATTGATATTTACAATTTTCTGTATTTTCAAACTCTGTTTCTAGTAGTTTTTGTTCTATGGGGTACAGAATCTGTCATCCTTCAATAAATTCAAATTATACTCTGGTTGATTTATTATTTCTGTTTTTTCTTCTTTTGCACGAAATATGTTATCATCATCATCATCATCCTTCCATGTATTAGTCCTTGAAAAACTATCACGGTCTGAACGAAACATTGGTGTTCTCGGACGACCAAAAGATCCTTTTCCACGTGGTTGATATTGCATGATGGCTTTGGGGATCCGTGTTCTAGGCATCCTATTAAGATGGTCTGCCAATTTTTCTGGTAATCTTGGATCTAGTTGAAGACTGGTGTCTAGAATTAGCCAGTTAATGGCCACTATTACAAGAAGGCTCTAACATCTTGAACCATAATCTTTGCATTTTGTTTTATAATAATAGTAATGGTGGTAGTCTGCTGCACCATTGTCATAAATTTCTTTTTCCATGGTACAACAACCCATAGTCTAGGCCTACCATCTGACTGCTGATCTCACACCCACATGCCTCAGCAGAGACGAACAATTATCCAACCATTAAGGCAATAACATACTAGTTATCACCTATATAAACTGCACTTTCGATGCCACAGTTTCACTTAGTCCAGATAACAGTTCAGACAGGCAAGCCTTTCATGCTTTGAGCAATGCAACCTTAGTGTTGCAATCTGTAAATGCCTACAAAACGAGAAAAAAAAAAATAAAGAGAGTGGGCGCAGGGAAAATCCTATCCCAACATGCTTGAAAACTCAAAATTTGTTTATGCCTTTGCCTGGTTTGAACCGTAGAATTTCGGATGCAGTGGTGGCCACTTATTGAGTATGTTTTCGTGTAGTAAAAAAATGTATGTAGTATTATTATTGGTTGTGCTTTTAACAATTGAAAACTTTCTGTTGGCATCTGGTGCATTGATATTTATTATATTCTTATTTCTTTCAGTCTGGAGCAGCACCAGGTCCATCGTCATCAACCACTACAGGAAACAACACTGGCACATCCACACCCACTCCCTCCGCAGCTCCTGCATCTACATCTGGGTCAGCTCAAACCCCAGCTCGCAAAGAGAGAGAGAAGTCTGATGACTCAGACACAGAGGCACGCTTCGAGGAAGCTCAGTGTATCACACTGGTGACACAGATAAACAAGCAGGTGTCAAGGGACCTGCTGGCCCGCTTTGTGAAAACCTTTCTTCTGGAGACCAATGCCACAACTGTGCGGTGGCAGGCACATGCTCTTGTACTGGCCATCTACAAGTAAGTGTTTCACTTTGTAGCTATGATTTAAATAATGAAGGATCAATATAGCTGGGATCAGTGATTTTCAGCCAGAGGGCTGCAGCTCCCTAGGGGTCCGAAGAATAGTTTGTTAATGGGGGATCACATACAAAATCATAATAATAATAATAATAGTACAGTCAACTCTGGATATATTGAAATTGGTTATAGTGAACATTCGGCTATAGTGAACCTAAATTGTTGGTCCCAACCCACATGCATTCGAAAGTACATTAATATTTCTGTTTATAGTGAACTTTCGCTTCGGTTATATGAACCTTAAAAATTGAAGTTACAAGAGTTGTATCTTGACAAACTCTTTATTTGAAGTCAGACCTTGTATAAAATTGAAAGAATGTGTTGAGAACAACATTGTAAGTTCCTTACTCCTTAATCATATTCAGGCAACGCTTGACGATCTTACCTCATTCCACTTCAAAGGGTTACCATTCTATTCTCAGGCACTCTTCTCTACTATTATTTCTAATTCTCCACCGTCAAAGGGTTGCATTTTGTTCTCAGAAACATTTCCATTATGACGGATAGCATTGAAACAACGGAAAATGAAATTACCTTCTTTTATTAAAAGGGATGGACATTATGTCCAGAGCATAAATGAAGGTAAGATTCCGGTGGTTTTCAAAATCCAACTCCTTCCCAATTTCCATTAAGTGACCCGAGAAATTCCAAGGCTGAGTACGCAGTCACACCATAACAGCGTTTGTCATTTCTACGTGATCATTCTGTTTCTAGTGTTCGAACAGTGAATGTACTAAATAAAAATGTCGAAGCTTAAAGTGTTTTCTTTGGAAGATAAGGCAAATATTATAAGTGACATTGAACGTGGTCTTTCGCAAGCGAACATGGGTCGACAGCATAGTTTAAGTAAATCAGCTGTGAGTAACACTATACAGAATACGATGTAATCCATTCCACAAAAATTAGATATTTTAATTATTGTATATTATTTTATTTTCTTGTTTGCACTTTCACTTATTCCTCTCATTTAAGGTTAGGGGAGAGACACTTTGGATTTAGTGAACTTCGGATATAGTGAACGAAATATGCTGGTCGGTAGAGGTTCACTATAACCAGAATTGACTGTAATAATAATAATAATAATAATAATAATAATTATAATAATAATAATAATAATAATAATGATAATAATAATTGTAAAATCCGATTATTTTACATTAAATAAAAGCATAATTAAATTTATTTTTAAATTAGCACTACGTTCCCCACTACTGTACACCTGAAGCCAGGGAGCCTTGCACTAAAGTGATGTGAAGAAAAAGGGTTGAGAAATACTGGTTTACATGATAGTATTTCTTAAAGTACATCAGTATTAAATTACAGAGGTCCCATAAGATTTATAATGAACAAAAGAAGTTGTAAGGAAAAGTTTTATTCAAATACTTCAGTTTTTTTGTTAGTCTCATGCTACTTTGTGTTACCACCATAACCATTGCTAGACCACTAATGAGGTAGACTGTTGTTGACTATTCTTATTTGAGGACAATTCATTTACCAGTTTTGCTGTTGGGGAGCTATATGTGACTTAGGAGAGATGCTGTTATTTCTTCGTACTTTTTGAAACTTGTTTCGTTTGTAGTTCTCTTTTTTATGTTAGAAATAATTAATTTCTAATGACAGCATGCTGTCATGATTCTGAAGAAAAATATACTGCTAAGGAATGTCAGAATGCTGAATTATTACCGGGTAGTTCAAAAGCATCATTGATCCATTAGGAAAGATTATAATTGTTTTGATTATTTATGTTAAAAGAATGGCAAAAGAAAGTGTTTCAAGTTAGCTTCAGAAATGAAAGGACAGCGAATTATTCTTTGGAGGCCAAGGATGTTAATGTAGCATATTTGAAGATGTCCAGCAACTGTGAAGTCATTTTGGGATAGTAATGATTGCTTCTTGATTATGACGGTTGTAATGGTGATGAAGAGAATTGTCGTCTTCTTTGTCATCATCATAATCAGCATAATGTGTTATGTATGTCGTATTTTATATCCTAGGAATTCGCCTACTTCTGATCAAGAAGCCCTCTTGGATCTGCTATGGAAACTCTGGCCTCAACTCCCAGCATATGGCCGTAAAGCTGCACAGTTTGTTGATCTGCTTGGATATTTCTCACTTAAAACCACTCAGACAGGAAGGAAGGTAGGCTAATAATTCAAAATGAGTACAGAATTTTTGTTTTTAAAGTTATGTAAGCAACATACCTAAGTTTCTTATACTTAATCGTCGTATGGAATACATTAATTTTGTAAACAACGACTTAAATAACTTAAATACTCGAAATTTGTTTCTGAAGTACTAATATTTTACTCATTTTTTCTTGCTTCATTTAATTTTGTTATGCTTTTATAGTAAATCTTGATTACATTATTAACATAAATTTCATTATAACTTGTATTGTTACATTAACTGTCTCGTATGGCAGTCCTTAGGAAGTATTTCTTATGTCCTTTCCATATTGTCAAATTCTTGTTCTGATTTCACTTTTATTATTACTGTTTATCATCATCATCATCATCATCATCATCATCACCATCACCACTACTACTTTCTTACAAATCAATTACGCATACATGGTTGCAGATGTGTGAGTACATGGAACAAGCTGTGTCAGTGTTGCACACACAGAACCAGCTTTTGGCCCATCACCCAAATGCCAATCTCTATACTCATCTGGCCCAGTTTGTTGAATTGGATGGTTATTACTTAGAGAGTGAACCATGTCTCGTGTGCAACAATCCAGAAGTAGCACTATCAAGCATTAAATTGTCTTCTATCAAGGTACTTGAGTAATATTTTGTGATGCATGTGCAGCTGTAATATTGATAAATTAATGTTTATAATGGCATTTAAATAAACTCACAAGAACTCATTCATATAGGCTAGATAGAATATTTGTTACTTGTTTGTAAGTAAATTAAAAATGAATGAAAAAGTAGGTTTCATATGTTTTGACACATTCTCTATTTCTGTTTAACATTGATACATTTTATATATTTTTAGCATCTCGGTAATTTCTATTGGTACTGGTTAATTTGTCTTGGTGTAATCTTCATTCTGGACAAAGACAGTACAGTAGAATCCTTCTTAACCAGCACCAAAGGGACCAGGCTAGTTCCAGATACGAGATTTTTCTGGATAACTGAATAAATACCGGTATATATATATATATATATATATATATATATATATATATATATATATATATATATATATATATATATATAAAAGTTCGTATTTCATTGTGTCAAATGTTGAAACTGCAGCCATATGAAGTTTATTTCTTTATCACATGCTCATAACTGAATAAACATAAAAACTGTGTGGAGTTTCCTTATTAAAACACATCATACAACACAAATAATACACATTTCTAGCGAATATTCACTGAAAATGAAAGTTCGTGCGAGATTCCTAATGTGGCAACACTGACGGCCCGAAGATAACTAACAAAACAAAAATCTGTGTGGGTTTTATTTATTAAAACACATTACACTAATTTTAGGTTAGAATATTCACTGAAAACAAAAGTTCTTGCGAACTTTATAATGTGGCAACACTGACGCCCCGAATATAACTAAATAAACATAAAGACTATGAATTTTCTGTATTAAAACAATTACACAACACGAATAATACACAATTTTTAGGTTCGAATATTCACTGAAAACGAAAGTTCGTGCGAACTTCTTAATATGGCAAAACTGATGGCCCAGACTGTGGCAATGTGGCAGATTTAAACTTTTTTTTTGCCCAGCCAAAAGTGCTGTTGTTTTGGTATTGCCAGTTATTTGGGTACGCAGTTACGAGGGATTTTACTGTATGTTCTTTCTCGAAGAAAATGTTATAAAAATGATTATGACAAGGTATAAAATCCCATGATTAATTACTTTCAGAAGCTTATTTTGCCATTTGCCACAAATTGTGTTTTATGGACATACAACCTTTGTATTCTTACATGTTGATTTATGTTAAAAGACCTATTTCTGATGATGTTATTAGGTATGTCTGGACCTGAAAAGGACAACTTAAGTATATGATAGGATTATTGACAGGACATTGTTCCTAAAAAGTATGCATGCACTCTTTAAGATGGACATCTCAGTTGTAGGGTACAGTATGAGAAGAGAATGTTACCATTTAGCCTCTTGTGACACTGTTCACATCTCAGCTCTGTCATAATTCTACAAGGAATGCAACCCATGTGATGTAGAATATAAAAAATTAAGTAAAATGTACTAATTACTATTCTGTATCAAAACATGTTCAAGCTAAGTAGTATAGGTGTTGGATGTAACGTGCTTATAAAGAAGTCTTTATGTAGGGTAAACTTAAGATCATTTATCATAAACTTTATATCTGCTCCCTTCCAGTGCAGTGTATTTCCTTTTGCTCCTCACTTTGTACCTCACAGGGTTTCAGAGCTGTGAAGTAGACTGTGTAATTTGTCTGGTATCATACATTTTGGATAGTGTGTACCAACAGAGGGAATTGTGAATTCCTGAAACTGGTCAAGGTTTCAGAATTATTTAATAAACTCTTTCCTTTTGATATTAAAGGAATAAGTACAATCATTCCATTTGGACTAAAGTACTGAGGGGTAATTAAATCAACCTCTAATTGTATACTTTTTCTATTTCTGATATGACTATATTGATGTTAACAGATTGACTCGAAATTCACAACTACTACGCAAATAGTGAAGCTTGTTGGCAGTCACACTATTAGCAAAATTACACTGCGTATTGGCGACCTCAAACGAACCAAAATGGTGCGAACTATTAACATCTACTACAATAATCGCAGTGTGCAAGCTGTGGTAGAATTAAAAAACAAACCTGGTAAGTTTTCATTTCATTGTTCATATTGCAATAAGTTTTGAGGGTGTTATGTTTGGTGGACATTATCATCTAGTAAAACGTTCAGATTTTATGATTTAAATTTATGTCATGGTGGAAGTAATGGCAGTATTTGTTCCAGTTATTCTTGGTGGCATGAATTTTTCAGTTCCTCCCCCCCCCCCCTCCCTTCCGCTCTATGTTGCATAAGAAAATGGGAATAACTTTTCTTTGAATATTTTCTGTAAAAAATATTCTATGAGTGGAAAGTGTTGCTGATACTGTCTTCACCATATTTCACAGTTTTGTAATTTTCAGGCCATGTGTTTGGATTTTAAAACTTCAAAAATCTGCCAGCAAATGATTATAAATTTGACGTTTTTCACCTTTCTCAATCCAGTTTTGGCGAGATGTAATAGTGTTGAAACAGTTGATAAGGTAGGTGTATCCAACAAGGCCCATCTAAAGTTTGGGAACATCTATGTTTTTAATAGTTAAATATGAAAAATCGTTATTTTAGGTATTAACAACTGAGTTAGTACACTAATCGAAAAGAAATATTCTAAATGTGTATTTTTTAAAGTTGGGCCGTGGTAATTATTTCAAAATTAGTTGTCATGTGAGTCATTAAAAGCATAGGTTCTGCGAGGCCTGGGAGTGGTACTTAATGAGCCCCATGTGTGAAATTTGGTATAAGAAGCTGAAAATAGAAACAAATGAAATTAATGGAATCAAATGAACTTAATACGGTGGGTCTACCCATCTTCTTCTCACCACTATCACTTTCAATGTGGTTACTTAATTTCTTCTTGGGATTCTGAATTGCTTAAGAGCGGATCTTACGTGCATATCATCGGTGACAACAGCCATTGAATTCCTTAAACTCTCTGATGACCATTGCTCCTGTTTGCTTTGTATATCCGCCATTTTATTTCCTGTAAAGAACCCCACCTAGGTGGTTAATTTACTTATTTTGTAACATCATAAGGACTCCCTTAGTTGATATGAACACTTTAACAACAGAAGGCCACTGGGAAGACCTCGAAGTAGATGGAAAGATAAAATTAAGAAGGAATGCATGGAAATGGGAAATACCAACTGGGAGGAACAAGCAAAAGACAGAACAGAGTGGAAGCATTTTGTGAAATTGACATGGAGTCGACATGCTCCCTAATGTCCTTTGATTGATTGATTGATTGATTGATTGATTGATAAAGACATTCCCTTAATCTCTTGTATTGTCTCATATGCCTAAATCAAACACTTCTGCCTTCTCATATCACAGGTTAATCCTATAATTTCTAATTAAAAAGCAGTTAATTCCGTAATCATTTTAAAATCAATATTTTAAATGTCAACTCCTCTCCATTTCTCACAAATAATTCCAAGCCAGAGAGACTCCTTTCCAAAAATCTAAATCATACTCTAGCACACCACACTGGATTATGATAGGGATCAAAGATTCATCATATTCTAAAATTTGATTGTGACAGTAAATCAACTAATGCATTATTAATAATTTTAAACAATGAATGTGTGATAAGTAATAAGAAGTCATTTTACGTCATTAAATATTATTACATTTCGGTTTTTTTGAACACTCTATATCATGCACCAAACAAGGCCCATCCAGGCCTTATTAAAGACCTGCAGTTTTTCTTCACTCTCTTATTCACTATTCTCTCGCCACTAATTGTATTGTGCATGTAATTATGTTATCTTTGCAGCTATGTGGCATAAGGCGAAAAAAGTAACTCTGGCAACTGGTCAAACAGAAGTGAAGATGGAATTCCCATTGCCCATAGTGGCATGCAACTTAATGATTGAATACGCTGATTTCTATGAGAACATACAGGCTTCATCAGAAACCCTGCAGTGCCCTCGCTGCTCAGCTTCTGTACCAGCTAATCCTGGAGTTTGTGCTAATTGTGGTGAAAATGTGTTTCAGTGCCACAAGTGTCGGTGAGTACATGTGTTTTACGATTTTATTAAAATACGAAGCTTCCTGTACATTATTGAGAGGATTATAATCCCATTTGTTATTGAAAAATTTGCCACATGTATAAATGTTATAAAATGCTACAGCTGACTTAAGGGGTTAGGTAATTTGTCCTTTCAAATACCTTTGACTTCAACATGTTTATGTGTTTCTAATTTTGCTTACAGCAGTAAAATGTTTGGAAATATTCAACAATTTTTTCCTCCATTTGTGTACCTTATACAATAATGAAAATTGGTCTGTGTAAAACACTGTCCTTCTCCTATATGAAAATATATTTTAACGATTTTAAAAAAGTATGTGTTTTTTTCAAAATTCAAAATGGTGGTAGTTTACTGTGCAGTGATGAAGCGTTTCCCTCATAACTCATAAAGCTTGGCGTTCCGCCATTGTAATCCCCGTCCAGAAACCAGGAAAGGATCCTTCTTTGTCTGGAAGCTACAGACCAATTTCTCTCACCAGCTGCGTATGCAAGGTTATGGAAAGAATGATAAGCAAACGCCTGATGTGGGTACTCGAATCGGAAAACCGATTATCTAACATCCAATGTGGTTTTCGTAAGCACAGATCCGCCGCAGACCATCTTGTTCGGCTAGAGACCGCCATTAGAGAGATGCTTTCCTCAAGAAGGAACATCTTGTCGCGGTCTTCTTTGATCTAGAAAAGGCTTACGATACCACATGGCGGTATGGCATTCTGCAAACTCTGCATGACTGGGGACTTCGTGGTAGTCTACCAACGTTTATTGCGAAGTTCATGGCAGAGCGGTATTTCCGAGTTCGAGTAGGCACCACACTTTCTAACGAACACCTCCAAGAAAACGGCGTTCCGCAGGGTTCTGTATTAAGCGTTCTTCTTTTCTGCATTGCGATCAATGGAATTGCCCACTGTGTGGGTAACCGAGTATCTTCTCTGTTGTACGTTGATGATTTCAGTTTATATTACAGCTCCCGATATCTTCCGTCCATCGGTCGACATTTGCAGCTGGTCATCAACGTACTATCAGAATGGGCTGTTCGCAATGGCTTTAAATTTTCCACTCAGAAGACGCAGTGTGTCCACTTTTACAACCAACATGGACTACATCCACATCCCGAACTGCGTCTTAATGGAGTGGAATTGCAATATACAGACACTGCGAGATTCTTGGGCCTTATCTTTGATTATAAGTTAACGTGGGAGGCGCATATACGTGATTTGAGAAGGCGTAGAAATCCTTAAACATTTTACGCCTTTTGTCAGGGGTCCGATGGGGTGCAGACCGTACAGTGCTTTTACGCCTTTACCGAGCTCTTATTCGATCTAAGCTGGATTATGGGTGTTTTATTTATGGCTCAGCAAATAACTCTAAATTACGTCTTTTAGATACTGTACATCACCATGGGATACGACTCGCTACAGGGGCCTTCCGAACCAGTCGGATAGCGAGCCTGTATTGTGAAGCAGGAGAACCATCACTGTATCGGCGACGTCATATTTTGTTGTGCTCATATGCTGTTAAGCTCCGCTCGCAGCCTGAGCACAACTCTTACGACTCTTTCCATCATTCGTCTCTTTACGGCCAATACAGTGAAAATCCACGGAGACCTCGTCCAGCAGGTGTGCGGTTTCGTGAACTGCTCTCTGAGCTGGATATACATCTACCATCAGTCCGCACACTGGAGTATACCACCACTCCACCGTGGATTATGCGACGTCCCATGTTTGATATAAGTCTGAGCCGCTGTTTTAAGAATTTTACACCAGCTTTTGTTTATAGACTTCGTTTTAGTGAACTTTTATCCCGATATCCAAATTATTCATTAGTTTTTACTGACGGATCCCGGATAAATGATTGTGTTGGTTGTTCCTTCGTTACAAATGGAGAGATATTTAAATACAGACTAAGCCAATATACTAGTGTTTTTACTGCTGAACTCTATGCTTTTTACAGAGTTTTATTGTTTTTAATTAGGCAACCTCGGGGCAGATTCCTTATCTGTTCCGACTCTTTAAGTGCCATCCAATCCTTGCAGTCTTTTAATTGTGATGATCCGCTTGTCTTAAGAACTCAGCAGCTGTTCCATACTCTCCTTTGCTCTGATTATGAGATTGGAGTAGTGTGGATTCCTGGCCATGTAGGGATTGCAGGAAATGAGGCCGCGGATGCTGCAGCCAGGGCTGGCGCACTGGATGGCTCTCTGGTATATTGGCGCGAGAGGTGGCAGGACATTCGAAACTACTTGAAATCTAAAATTTGGTGGCAATGGGAAGGAGAATGGTCTGCACAAGAGGGAAACAGATTACGAAATATAAAGAATACTGTTAGAGTTTGGGATTCGTCTACAAGAGCGTCGCGACACGAGGAGGTTTTACTCACCAGGTTGAGGATTGGCCATTGTCATCTGACACACGGCCATCTCCTACGTGGCGAACCTCAGCCGGAGTGCGATATGTGCCATATTCCACTTACGGTGGAACACTTTTTATTGCGTTGCAGGAAATATGACCATGCACGGAGGCAATATGGAATTCGGCCGACATTAAGTGACGCTCTTGGAAATGATTTTAATTGTGCAAATGCAGTTCTGAGATTTTTATCAAATACAGGTTTGGATAAGGTGATTTAGTTTTTTATTGATCCGTTTTACTCATCCTCCGGGCCCTTTACATCCGGAGGTTACATTTGTTGTTTTATATTTGATTTTACATTGTTGACATTTCGGACTTTATACATCCGAATATTTTATAAAATTTTATGGTTTTAAAATAAGATTGACAAGTTATCTCTGGTGGCCTTAGTTTTATTGTTTTATTTGTTCGTCTTGAATACCACCTAGTGTGGTAGAATTGCTCACTTTTATGATTCTGTAGAAATCACCTTATGTATACTGCATTTGTGTGCCTCGTTTTATCGTGACAACGCTTTTTAGTTCTTTTAGCACTCTGATTATTATATTATTTATGTATTTGTTACATTAAGAATTTTAGATAAGGGCGCAAATAGCCATAGTAGCTGACGCGCCCTTCTTAAACCCTACTACCTAACTCATAAATTTGTTAACTTTTTCATGTTCTCTCTCCTTTATTTTATTACTGAAACTCATGTCTATAATATCATGCTCTTTCAACTACATTCCTTAATAAATAATATTTATTTTTATTTTGTGTTGGAAGAGAATACTGATATCTGACCATTTTTTTAATGAATTTATTTTTTATCAATCTATCAAAGGTAGGAGAAATCATATTGCATCATATTGTAGATATGACATGCATAAATATACACAAACAATTTCATGACAGAATGTTCCATATTTTTTTAGTTATGTAGGAAATGCTTCATCACTGCACAGTGAACTGAATTTTGAAAAAAAAAAAAAATGCAAACAATTTTTTAAGTTGTTTGCTAGAGTAATATTACAGTAGCCGTTATGTTGCCAAATGCTTCTTAGAAACACAATGATTTCCTCTGAAACGAATGTTAGAAAAAGACATTTAGATTTTTTAGATCTCTCATGGTCTAGTGCCAGTTTCATTTTTGTGCAGAGATTATCATCCATTCTGTATATGACTGTTTATTGTACCTTTTTATTTGCATTGTGAGTAATGTTTTTTTTAATACCAATGCAAGGAATGCAGGCTTATCTCCTATTTCGGTACACTAGTAAGTGATTACATTTGTGTACTTCTTTTGGTAGTAGTTCAAAAAATAAATTGTAACTAGGAATGTCATATCCAACATAAAAAATAAAGAAATTCTCACGAAATTAAAAAAAAATGAATAAGAAAAAATATATGTTACGATTTTGATGTAAATATATTTTTATCATATTATTCACATAACGAAACTTAGCGAAATTTGTTTCCTTAGATAAATGCCGAAACAAATAATAAAACAGTTAAGGCAGAATGCTACTTAATACATTCTGCCTGCATTTTAAGCAGTACGGCTTAAAATGTAGGCAAAACCCTTGTAATGTGGGAGTGGTGATAGTATTAGCATTCATTTGTATATGTGTATCAGTTTTAACATAATAATGCAGCTCTTTGCTTGTTTCATTCATTCTCTATGAAGTGAAACAACCCAGAACTCACCACGAGGAGGTGGCTGCATGTCGAGTTCCGCCCTGCCCCTCCCAACCTCCCTTCCATGTGGACAGTGCATCTCATTATTCAGTTTTTTTTAATCACTAAACTTTCTGATTTTCTTTTCCTTTTTTTTCGACTTGTTTCATTTTACTTTTTCTTTTCTTTTCTTTCTTTTTTCCTTCCCTTTCTCATTCTTTTTTTCCTTCTTATCTCATTTTCTTTTTTCCTTTTACATTTTATGTCTTCTTGTGTTTCTTTTTTTATACTTTTTTCTTATTCCTTTTACATTTTACCTTCCTTTCCTTTTCTTTTTCTTTCTATTTTTTTTTTCATTTAGCCTGTTATCTTTTCTTTTTTTTCTTTTTCCTTTCCTTTCCTTCTTTATGCTTTTCTTTAGTTTCTTTTCCCTTTTCTTTTTTTCATTTTAGTTTTCTTTTTCTTTTCTCTCATTCTTTTCTTTTTCTTCCACTTTTTAAATAATGGATGTCTTATTGTCTTTTCTTTCCTTTCTTTTTTGTTTTATGCTTTTCTTTCCCTTTTTTTTCTTTTCTTTTTTTTCTTATTTTCTTTTTCCTTTTTCTTTCTTTCATTTTGCTTGCTCTTTTCTCTTTTCTTTCCTTTCATTTTTCTTATTTTGTTACTTTTATCTTTTGCGCTTTTCCTTTCTTTTTATCCTTTTCCATTTTACTTTTTCTTTTCTTTCTTTTTTCTTTCTTTTTTTTTTACTTTCCCTTTCTTTTATTTTTTTCATTTTTATTTTACTTCTCTCATTTTACTTTTTCTCTCTGGCCAACCTCATGGTCTAGTGGTCCCGGGTTCGATTCCCGGTTAGAGCACAGGAATTTTTCCTTAAAGGGGATTATTCCTGTGTTCGTCCATGGTCTGGAATTTAGGTTAAGTTTAGATTTAAGAACCTCTCCTGGCATTACATTATCATAATCATCCTATCACATCATCGGGGTAATGTAACTCCGCCTTCCAGGCGCCCCAACCTCAGAAGTGGGTTACAATTAAGCCACAGCCTGGAGAGAAGACCAGAAATGTCGAAAAGACAACCTGGTGGCATTGGATTTAAAAAAAAAAAACTTTTTCTCTCTTTTTTCTTTTATTTTATTTTTTATATTCTTGTTTTCTTTTCCTTTTTTTTCATTGTACTTTTTTCTGATTTTTTTAAATGCTTTTTTTCTCCTTTCTTTTCGCCTTTTACATTTTACTTATTCTTCTTTCTTTTCTACTTTCCTTTCCTTTCTTCTTACTCTTGTATTTTCCGTTTTTTATTTTGCTTTTCCTTTTTTATTTACTTATCTTCCTCTTTTCTTTTCTTTCCCTTTTTTCATTTTACTATTTCTTTTTTATTTCCTTTCCTTTCCTTTCCTTTCCTTTCCTTTCTTCTTCCTGTATGCTTTTCTTTTTCTTTTTTAATTTTACATTTTTCTTTTTATTTCTTTTTCTTTTATGCTTTTCTTTTTTTTCTGTTTTCTTTTACCTTTTTATTTCACTTTTTCTTTTTCCTTTTCTTTTTTTTCATTTCCTTTCTTCTTTCTTTTACCTTTTTCATTTCACGTTTTCTTTTTCCTTTTCTTTTGCTTCTTTATTTCTCCTTTTCCTTTCTTTCCTTGTCTTCTCTGCTTTTCTTTTCCTTTGTCTTTTTTCATTTCATTTTTTCTTTCCTTTTCTTTATGCTTCTCCTTTACTTTCTTTTTTGATTTCCTTTTTTATTTTATTTTACCATTTCTTTTCTTTTTTTTTCCTTTTTCTTTTCTGCTTTTCTCTATTCTTTTTTCCTTTTCTTTTTTCTTTGGTTTTATTTTTCTCGTGCTTGAAAGCTTGCTATTGTATTTAATATTTTAGGAGAAAAATTCGCTCTGGCTGCTTGGATCGAACCCAGGTCCTTGGTTGTACGTATCAAGCGCTCTGACCACTGAGCTACGCTGAATTCAATCCACAGCATCGGATCGAATTCTCCTTCGATATTTCCCTTTGTGGCCTGACTCCAAGTTACGCATATATGTGTTGATATGTATCCAATGTCAACTGCCATTATACTAGGAGCGCACTCAGCTGAGTGACTTGTTGGCCAGGAATCCGCAGTTATTATGCACTGCTAGCTAAGAGAATATTATAGATATATTAATTTATCCTACAGAATTTATCTGTAATATTGACACTTAATATTTTAAGAGAAAAATTCGCTCCGGTGCCGGGGAACGAACACGCGTCCTTGGTTCTATGTACCAAGCGCTCTGACCATTGAGCTACGCCGAATTCATTCCACAGCACCAGATCGAATTCTCCTCCTTCGATGTTTCCCTTTGTGGCTTGACTCCAAGTTAGGCATATATGTGTTGACGTGTTGACAAAGGGAAACATCGAAGGAGGAGAATTCGATCCGGTGCTGTGGATTGAATTCGGCGTAGCTCAGTGGTCAGAGCACTTGGTACGTAGAACCATGGACCCAGGTTCGATTCCCGGCGCCAGAGCGAATTTTTCTCCTAAAATATTAAGTGTCATTATTACAGATAAATTCTGTAGGACAAATTAATATATCTATAATATTCTCTTAGCTAGCAGTGTATTGTAACTGCGGATTCCCGGCCAACAAGTCACTCAGCTGAGTGCGCTCCTATTATAATGGCAGTTGACATTGGATACACGTCAACACATATATGCCTAACTTGGAGTCAGGCCACAAAGGGAAATATCGAAGAAGAATTCGACCCGATGCTGTGGATTGAATTCGGCATAGCTCAGTGGTCAGAGCGCTTGGTACGTAGAACCAAGGACGCGGGTTCATTCCCTAGCACCAGAGCGAATTTTTCTCCTAAAATATTAAGTGTCAATATTACAGATAAATTCTGTAGGACAAATTAAAGTATCTATAATATTGCTATTGTATGTTGAGACATGTTAAAATCGTAATGTAATTCGTGCAAGAAGGGCATATAGAGCCCAACAGGAGTTTTTTTTAATATTTAGCTGTGGCAAAGCTTAGGTGTAAATACTGAGTAGGCTGAAAAACTCTACTTACCTTATTTATATTTATACAACAGATGCTGACTACTCATTTTATTTTCCTTTCTTTTTTCTATTCTATTCTTTTCTTAGTGGGTTATTTTACGACGCTCTATCAACATCTTAGGTTATTTAGCGTCTGTATGAGATGAAGGTGACAATGCCGATGAAATGAGTCCGGGGTCCAGCACTGATAGTTACCCAGCATTTGCTCATATTGTGTTGAGGGAAAACCCTGGAAAAAACCTCAACCAGGTAACTTGCCCCGACCGGGATTCGAACCTCGCTACCTGGTTTCGCGGCCAGACACACTAACCATTACTCCACATGTGTGGACATTCTTTTCTTTTCTATCTTTTTTTTTTAATTTCACTTTTTCTTTTCTTTCTTTCTTCTGTTCTACTATTCTTTTCCTTTTTTTTTTGTTTGCTTTACTTTTCCTTTTTTATTTTTCTTCCTTTATTCTTGCGTCTTTTATTTCTCTTTTTTCTTTTGCTTCCTTTTTTCTTTTTATTTTCTTTTGAATATAGTGTTACGTGGATTTTTCAGAAAATAATCCGAAATTAATACTACAGTAATTAGTGAACACTATAAATAAAATTAAATTTAAACGTAAAATGCCAGAAAATGGCTCATGCAATACTTACAGATTGATTTCCCCTTACAGATGTATGTCATAGGCACCTTATAAACAAGGGATGAGATGGAGAAGACAGAATTTAATCTTCCTTCCAGTCCTTCCATGTTTTGTTTGCTCTTGTTCCTTTTTGAAATTTACACTCTGTGGTCATTAGTTACCATTTAACAAGAACATTAGTTGCAAAATCATTAATATTGTGAACAACTTCAGTTGTGTATATTCATGTTGAAAAGAGATATTCGTATATAAACATTAAACGAAATCAATTCTCTTTTTTTTTAAATCAAGCCTGTTGACAACCATGTTTCTTTATTGTAGCGAAACATGAACTTCTTTGGCAGTTTATCCAGCGTTTTATACAATTTCCAAAGTAATTTCACAAACGCATACTTACCCAATGAACAAATGTTGACGATTTGCCAGAGCAGACTTGTTACTAAGCAACAGAGGACAATATATTTAACAATAACAATTGTATTGCCATTGCCTACTATAGACTCCAGACTGCTGCATCATGGCTAGTTCAGTAGTAAGAAGATAAAATAGTTCACTCAGAAGCAGAAAATATTGCAGGTGTGAGGTTCACACATTTGACTGGTTCAAATGAGTGACATAACTAACATAATTGTGAACAATGTGATTTGATTATTACGCATCCATGAAGAACTGGTCAAATCATTCATATATCACTGAAAGATTTATTATGCTGTCAGCAATGTATTGTTTGACATGTACTAATTATAAATAATACAACTCTTTATTGCAAACTGAATAATATCGAAACTGTTGATTATATAATATCAGGGTTGTACATCATTATTATTATTATTATTATTATTATTATTATTATTATTACTATTATTACTTACAAATGGCTTTTACAGAACCCGTAGGTTCATTGCTGCCCTCACATAAGCCTGCCATCGGTCCCTGTCCTGTGCAAGATTAGTCCAATCTCTATCATCATATCCCACCTCCCTCAAATCCATTTTAATATTATCCTCCCAACTACGTCTCGGCCTCCCCGAAGGTCTTTTTCCCTCCGGTCTCCCAACTAACACTCTATATGCATTTCTGGATTCGCCCATACATGCTATATGCCCTGCTCATCTCAAACGTCTGGATTTAATGTTCCTAATTATGTCAGGTGAAGAATACAATGCGTGCAGTTCTGCATTGTGTAACATTCTCCTGTAACTTCATCCCTCTTAGCCCCAAATATTTTCCTAAAAATCTTATTCTCAAACACCCTTAATCTCTGTTCCTTTCTCAAAGTGAGAGTCCAAGTTTCATAACCATACAGAACAACCGTAATATAGCTGTTTTATAAATTCTAACTTTCAGATTTTTGAAAGCAGACTAGATGACATAAACTTCTCAGTTGAATAATAACAGGCATTTCCCATATTTATTCTGCGTTTAATTTCCTCCCCAGTGTCATTTATATTTGTTACTGTTGCTCCAATATATTAGAATTTTTCCACCTCTTCGAAAGATAAATCTCCAATTTTTATATTTCCATTTCGTACATTTCACGAGACATAATCATATACTTTGTCTTTTCGGGATTTACTTCCAAACCTATTGCTTTACTTGCTTCAAGTAAAATTTCCGTGTTTTCCATAATCATTTGTGGATTCTCTCTTAACATATTCACGTCATCGGCACCGACAAGAAGCTGATGTAACCCGTTCAGTTCCAAACCCTCTCTGTTATCCTGGACTTTCCTAATGGCATATTCTAGAGTGAATTAAAAAGTAAAGGTCATAGTACATCTCCTTGCTTTAGCCCGCAGTGAATTGGAAAAGCATCAGAAACTGGCCTATACAGACTATTATTATTATTATTATTATTATTATTATTATTATTATTATTATTATTATTATTGAAGCAATATTATGGCTTCAATTTCACCGTAATTTGGAATGAAAAAAAAAAATAGAAAAATGTTGATAAAGAAAACAATGAGGGTTAGATATGTTATTATGTCATATAGACTTACTACTTACTTACTGGCTTTTAAGGAACCTGGAGGTTCATTGCCGCCCGCCATTGGTCCCTATCCTGAGCAAGATTAATCCATTCTCTATCATCATAACCCACCTGCCTCAAATCCACGGCATGGTGCGTCCTCAGGTTGCAGATTGAGGAGACGGCCTCCAGATATGGAGGGTAGCTGTGAATATATTGAATAAGCAGTCGTGGACAGCCAATAGGGGTGGTCCTCCAGCTTGGGGGTTGGGTGAAGGGCTAACAACCCATCACCATAAAAAACAGCTTGTTACGAATTCTTCAAATAAGCCTCGGAATGGGACTGATTCTCTGTCATATAGACTACTGCAGTAAATTATTAGGTGATTTGAGCCATCATAGAATGTGTAAAATGTTTTGTAAGTGTGTTTTTCTGTCTGGTAAGCCTTTCACTTTACTTAAAGTATTTTTATATGCAACATTTTATTCCAATTCAGTCGTTATTTAGGTATCTCATAAGGAATTGTGCAGTCGAACAATAAAATTATATCTGATCAGTTTATAATGTGCAGAGATATCTAACAGTAATAATATTAGAAATGTGACAATAAGAAGACACAAATTAATTTTATTTGCAGTTACTTGTAGGCTATAATCACGTCCAGACAACCATTAGGCTCTATCATTTTTGTTTCCGGAAATGTATTTTCATTTTAATTGTTTCGAGTGTATGTCTGTCTACATATTGAAGTATCTGCTCTGGTTTCTGTTGTGCAAATTTATGACATATAATTAATTTGAATAATATTTACTTACAAATGGCTTTTAAGGAACCCGCAGGTTCATTGCTGCCCTCACATAAGCCCACCATCGGTCCCTATCCTGTGCAAGATTAATCGAGTCTCTATCATCATATCCCACCTCCCTCAAATCCATTTTAATATTATCCTCCCATTTACGTCTCAGCCTCCCCGAAGGTCGTTTTCCCTCCAGCCTCCCAACTAACACACTATATGCATTTCTGGATTCACCCATATGTGCTACATGCCCTGCCCATCTCAAACGTTTCGATTTAATGTTCCTAATTACGTCAGGTGAAGAATACAATATTTAAAATTAATCCATTAACATTCCATTGTGTATTATGATACATACATTTAAAGGTTGTAACATGTGTTCTGCTCAATTTTTACAAAGGGAAGTTGCAAATTAATAAGTAGAATCACTCTGATAACAATTATTACTGTATTCTTATGTTTGTGTTTTATAAGGTACTGATTTGGAATTTAAAGATAATATGTCCCAAATTGCCAAATTGTTCATTTCTGTGAAAGCTTGTTGGATGGCCTGTTGGATGCAGAGCTCTAGAGTTTGGGTGGTGCTGATGTGGTTCTCAACATTCTTCTTAAGAGTTGTTGAACTTTACTTCCCATTTTTGCCACTGTTTCTGCAGCTCTTACTCATACATTCCACAATGTGCTCATTCCTATTGCAGAAATACCGTAATTAGCCAAATATAAGACGGGATATTTCTTTCCAAATATTTGCAGTGAAAAATGGAGGGTGGATTCGTCTTAAATTCACGTATTAAAAAATACATAAATTGCGTCAACGTTTTCAATGGGCTTCCCACAATTTATAGTTTCAGATATATAATTGTGCATGCTCGTCTTCTCAAAGCCATAATTCACCGAATGATACATAATTAAACCTCTTAAATTTGCTATATTTTGTTTGAGAGTTTGAAATATGTTATAAAATCGAATAGAAGGTTGATTCTAGATACGTCAGGGCCTCTGAATAGTAAAATAATATAATTGATGAATAGAAGCCAATTGCAGGAAATAAATAAATTAAGGTTTATTTAATGACGCTCGCAACTGCAGAGATTATATCAGCGTCACCGGTGTGCCGGAATTTTGTCTCACAGGAGTTCTTTTACATGCCAGTAAATCTACTGATACGAGCCTGTCGCATTTAAGCACACTTAAACGCCATCAACCTGGGCCGGGATCGAACCCGCAACCTCGAGCACAGAAGGCCAGCACTATACTGACTACGCTACCCAAGCCAACTGTAGGATGTATGAACAGGAAAACCACGTACTATGCTGTTTTGGTACTCTCAGTTTTAGTAGCGTAGATTGTTATGCTTGAGTCTACAAAACGAGTGAATAGTACTAGTTCAAGTTTCGAGTCTCTGACAATCTTCATTTTATAATTTATAAATTTCCCATCATACCGGATGAATCATTTAAAACTTGAACCTCAAATATTTCTGAAATGGAAGGCGCTATTGACATGCTATTTTCACGGAATTGAAGTGTAACCAAGGACTCATAACTGTAGTCCATACAAAGATTTTAATAATATTATTAGAATGTGTATCTTTTTTTAGAAATTAACATTTTTTTCTTCAAATGGAACAATGCCTATTGACATGAACAAAATAAAACTAGAGTAAATTAGAATGTCAATGGTGTTTTTTTTTTAAGTGCAAGTAGTTTATGAGATATCATATTTTGAAAATTGTAAATACCAACAGTTGTCTGCTCCATTCAACTGTTTAGTTACTAGGCATGATGTTCTTATGTTTGGTTACATTTTGTTTCCTTTACATCAGAGGTGGCCAAACTGAGTATCATGATTACATCGTGTAATCAAAGATATTCATACTAGTAGGGGGAGTTTTCTGTACATTGCTGTACAGGTTTCATACAGAATGGGAAGAGGAATTTATTCGCTGTTCTGTCGGAGAAAATGTGATATGTTTCTTTGCTCAACAGTTCAATTAGTAGTAGTACATAGAAGCGTCATTACAGAGCATTATGCTGAATACACAGGCATAACAGGAATTATTATTATTATTATTATTATTATTATTATTATTATTATTATTATTATTATTATTATTATTTACTGTATCAGCAAGTGTTACCATAATTCGTATATACGTACCTCAATATATAGGCCTACATCTTTTCTTGAATGATAAAATAATTACTACGCTATATCTCCATTTTAATTTCTTTTTTTTAATCTTTTTATGACTGTTATCAGTTACTTATTTACTAGTTACTGATTTAATAATAATAATAATAATAATAATAATAATAATAATAATAATAAATAATAACAATACTGATAGCTTTATTAGTAGCAGCAGTAATAATAATAATAATAATAATAATAATAATAATAATAATAATAATATAAACTGATTAAATATTACGTGCTAGTGTAGTAATGAAGTGAGCTATTAAACTCCAAGAACTGAAATCAGCCTTCAATCATCACCATGAAGAGAAAGATGACATAAATAAATGTAAGGGAACCAGCTATCTAGTGGCGAACGAAATAGCTCATTCTCTTAAGTCTTCCAACGAAGGAGAGTTTTATAAAAGCGTAATGATCAAGGTGGCTGAAATAATTTGTCCAATGAAAGTTGGTAATTAATTTTGAAAAACTGCGCATTTTTCGACTAAATATCCAGAAGAGAATTCAGGAAATTTCTGATTGTGTTCATTAAGGAATATTAAAAGAAAAAAAAAAGCAAGAAAATTTGTATATAGTTTTATTGGTTCTTGATGACAGAAGTGACATTACTGATACAGCAAAGCTTATTATTTTTATTCGCGGGTTGATGAACTCAGTGTTAATGCATGAACCACCACTGGTTGTAGTTTTCATGCCATGTACCTCTCCCCCGTCTCCTTACTTCTTAGACTGTCTCTCGCGTGTAATCACTGCCATTCGAGTTTTTGTCACCGCTGCTTCACACTGATTGCATTGCGACTTCCTTGTCAGTTACTTTGTAATAGTTCAAGAAGTAGGACGTGCTGGAAGATGGTATTTACCAATGCTGAAAGAGCAGACGTCCTCATGGTGTATGGAAGATTGGTGTTCGTTCTTGTATTGTGTATGTGGAAAGATATCCCAATAGACATCAACCATCTCGACAATTATTTGTGAACCTCTTCAACCAATTACGTGAAAGTGGAAGTGTAACACATAGAAAACGTAACAGAAACAAACGAGTGACTGGAGATCCGCAAGTTAGTTTCCATGCAAACACACGAGGAAGTGGCGTGAGTCAGGCAAGTGCACTACAATTTCTCCACCATCATAAGTCCATCCATATCATGTCTCTCTCCATCAAGAGCTGCATGGAAACGATTTTAAGAATCGTGTTAACTTTTGTACATGGGCATTAAGACAAGATTCACCGTATTTATCATGTATCTTGTTTACTGATGAAGCAACATTTACAAATCATGGCCAAGTAAACCTCAGAAACATGCATTGTTGGTCTATAAACAATCCCCATTGGCTTCGTCAGGTGGAATGTCAGTGTCCATGGAGTTTAAATGTGTGATGTGGAATAGTCAACCATCAGCTCATGGGTCTTTTTCCATAGAAGGAATACTGGATTCTTAAAAATATCTGAACCTTCTAACAGACCAACTTCCACAGATGTTAGAAGACATTCCACTGCAGACTAGGAGGAACTTGTGGTATCAGCATGATGGCTGTCCAGTCCATAGTGCATGACATACTACAGCTTGTCTTCACCGATTGTTTCAAAATCGTTGGATTGGACGAAGGGAACCTGTAACTTGACCAGCCCGTTCACCAGATTTGATCCCTTTAGATTTTCTTCTGTGGGGAAAGCTAAAAGACACTGTCTATAAGGACATACAGACTATACTAGATAATGTGAAACAACATATTACTACTGCCTGCATTGAAATTTCTGCTGAAATGCTAGAACATGTGCAGCAATCTTTACATGACAGACTAGAAGCTTGTATTGAAACTGGCAGTCGTCTTTTTGAACACAACCTTTGAAAGCCAAGTTTCTCTTTCTTTGCCAGAATCCAAAGGATTGGTTTATTCACTATTGTTTTTCTTAAGTTAGTGCTAATACATGGAGTAGACAACTGTCGGTATTTACAATTTTCAAAGTACGATATATCATAAACTACTTGCACTAGAAACCTGCAAAAAAACACATTGACATTCTAATTTATTCTAGTTTTATTTTGTTAATGTTAATAGGTATTGTTCCATTTGAAAACATGTAACATTTCTAAAAAAAAATGTACACATTCTAATAATTATTAAATCTGTGTTTGGGCTACAATTATGAGTCCTTGGTTACACTTCAATTCTGTGAAAACAGCACATCAAGAGCACGTTGTGGTGCAAGTTTTAGGTGATTCACTCTGTATATCTTGCAAATTTAGTAGAAACAAAGAAACTTTTTAAAAGAAACAAATGTTTTATGGTGTCCTGATGAATACAGTAATTTGCCATAATTTACAATAAAATATACTTTATTTTTTATGTAATAAGTAGGTTCTGGCTATGTGTAACATAATTACCAATATGTTAAAAGAGTATTTAAATATTTTCACTCATACTAAAAATAAGTTACGTATTTCCAAAACAGAAGCCTATGCCATATTCATGTAATAAAATTGTTATACGACAAAGACAGTTCCTGTTTATATTTGTTCTCTTTTAATTAAATTAGCAGGTTGACCATAGTGAAATAAAGACTGCCTTTCTTTATATCTACTACTGCTCTTTCCAATAGAGTCTCCCTCTCCATCCACTTGCACAATTGTATTTGATTTCATTTTATTAATACGATTATTTCATTCTTTTTTGTACTATCAACCAGTAGTTTATCAAAGAATACATATTACTTTGCTTTCTGATGTGATGTATACAGAGTGGAAATGGACTGATGCTTCATAATTTAAGAGGTAATTCCACATGTTGAATATATCAAAACTTTTATTATACATTTCCTTTGACCAAGCACCGTTAAGCAGGAAAAATATAAGAATCTTTGCCCAATGTGTGCAGTGCTCTATTGTGGTAACGGCTCAGGAGAAATGGCTCATTGCTATACAAGCAGATAGGTAAAAGTAATCTGAACAGTTGATGTCTTCCATATTTTTTTCCAAATTAAAGCGTTTAGCCATGAATTTAAATTGAATAATTGCGAAAATCGTTAAAATAAATCTTGCAATGCAGCACACATTCTCATGTCAACGACTGAGTATGAAGAGGGAGAGGGGAAGGTAAGGAGTGCAGGCCGCGCTTACTAGAGTAATACTGCAGTGGCCATGATGTTGCCATAAGCTTCATAGAAAAATAACGATTTACTCTATACTTAGAGAAAAAGCTAATTTCGATTTTTAAACTCTCTCCTCATGATCTATTACCAGTTTCATTTTGTTGCAGAGGTTACCATCCATTCTATATATGATTGTGTTTATTGTACCCTTTTCTTTGCATTGCAAGTAATATCTTTTTTATACATCTATACATCTTGATTACACAATTTTTAACACTATATCACTTCGGAATATGTATTATATGTCTTTCTCGTGTTAAATTCTTTCGTGCCTGGTTAACATGTTTTTTTTTTTAATACCAATGCAAGGAATGCAGGCTTATCTCCTATTTCGATACACAAATAGTTAAAAAAATAAATTGTAACTAGCAATATCATTTCCAACATAAAAAAATAAATAGGCAAAATTCTCACGAAAAAAAAAAGAATAAGAAAAAAATGTGTTACGATTCTGAGTAAATATATTTTTATCCTATTATTCACATAATGAAGCTTAGCGAAATTTGTTTCCTTAGATAAATGCCGATTATATTTTATGTGAATTAATAAAACAGTTCAGGCAGAACGCTACTTAATACTAAAGAGCAAGGACTGCTTAAAATGTAGGCAAAACCCTTGTAATGCGGGAGTGGTGATAGTATTAGCATTAATTTGTATATGTGTATCAGTTTTAACAATGCAGCTCTTTGCTTGTTTCGTTCATTCTTTGTGAAGTGAAACAACCCAGAACTCACCACGAGGAGGTGGCTGCATGTCGAGTTCCGCCCTGCCCATCCCAACCTCCCTCCATTTGGACAGTGCATCTCATTATTCAGTTTATTTTTTAAGTATTATCAGTAAGCTTTCTCATTTCTTTCCCTTTTTTCTTTGCCTTTTTGCGTTTTACTTTTTCTTTTCTTTTCTTTCTTTCTTCTGTCCCCTTTTTCATTTAACTTTTTCTTTTCTGCTTTTTCTTTCCTTTTATTTCGTCCTTTTTTCTTTTTTTTCGTTTACTTTTTCTTTTCTTACCTTTCTTTATCTTATACTTGTCTTTTTTCTATTCCCTTTTTCATTCTACCTTCTTTCCTTTTCTTTTCCATCTTTTTTCATTTTGCCTGGTTCCTTTTCTTTATTTTTTCTTTTCCGATTTTTATTTATTTAGCTTTCTCTTGTCTTTCTCTTTTATGCTTTTCTTTTCCTGTTTTCATTTTTGTTCCTTTTTCTTCTCTTTGTCTTTTATGCTCTCCTTTTTCTTTCCATTTTATTTTACTTTTTATATTTTCTTTCTTTTCTTTCCTTTTTTTTTTCTTTTATGCTTTTTTTCCTTTCTCTATTCTTTTCCGATTTTTATTTATTTAGCTTTCTCTTTTATGCTTTTCTTTTCCTGTTTTCATTTTTGTTCCTTTTTCTTTTCTTTGTCTTTTATGCTTTCCTTTTTCTTTCCATTTTATTTTACTTTTTATATTTTCTTTCCTTTTTGTCTTTTATGCTTTTTTGCTCTCTCTATTCTTTTCTGTTTTTCATTTTATTCTACTTTTTATATTCTTTTTTTTTATTTTTTCATTTTATTTGATCTTTTCTTTTCTCTTCCTTTTTGTCTTTTTCTTTTGTGCTTTTCCCTTCCTTTCTTCTTTCTTTTCCTATTTTCATTGCTTTTTTATTTTGACGTTTCTTTTCTTTCCTTTTTCTTTTCCTTTCTTTTATCCTTTGTCATTTATATTTTACTTTTCTCATTTTACTTTTTGTCTTTTTCTCTTCTTTATTATATTTATTTTTTGTTTTCTTTTCATTTTCTCTTTTTTCATTTCGCTTTTTCTTTTTCCTTTAATGCTTTTCCTTTCCTTTTTGTTTTTTTACTTTAGTTATTCCTTTATCTTTTCTAATTTCCTTTCCCTTTCTTTTTCTCTTGTCTTTTCCTTTTTTATTCTGCTTTCTTTTTTCTTTTCGTTTCTTTCTTTTTTCTTTTCCTCTTTTCATTTTATTTTTCCTTTTCTATTTCCTTTGCTTTCTTTTTCTCTTTATGCTTTTCTTTTACTTTCTTTTTTTATTTGCATTTTATCATTTACTTCTTTTTTTTTTCTTTTTTTCTTTTTCTATTTCTTTTACGCTTTTTTACTTTTCCTTTTACCATCTTTTCTTTTTTCTTTTCTTTTCCTTTCTTCTTTATTTTCTCTTTTCTTCTCTTTTCTTTCCTTTCCTTGTCTTTTATGCTTTTCCTTCGTCTTTTTTTCATTTTGTTTTATTCATTTCACATTTTACTTTTCTTTCTTTTTTCTTTTATGTTTCTCTTTTCCTTTTTTTCTTTTCCTTTTTTTGTTTTACTTTTTCTTTTCTGATTTCCTTTTCTTTTTTTCTTTAATGTTACTTTTTCTGGTGCGTGAAAGCCTGCTACTGCATGCTGAGACATGTTAAAATCGCAGTCTAATGCGTGCAAGAAGGGCAGTTTTTTTAATTCAGCAATGGCAAAGCTAAGGTGTAAATACTGGGTAGATTGAAAAAATCTGCTTACCTTTTTATTTTTATATAACAGAAATGTTTCTCGGTTTTTCTATAAAAAAAATTTTGTGACAGACTCTACAAGCAGATGGTGACCACTCATTTTATTTTCCTTTCTTTTTTCTTTTCCTTTTATTTTCTATTTTTTTATTTTACTTTTTCTTTTCTACCTTTTTTCTTTTCTGCTTTAATTTCCTTTTCTTTTATTTTGCTTTTTCTTTTTTTTCCTTTGCTTTTCTTTTATATTATTTTTTCTTATTCTTGTCTTTTCTCTTTTACTTTTCCATCTTTTTTCTTTTTAATTTTCATTTACGTAGATTTTTCAGAAAATAAACCTAATATTAATACTAATTTGTAAAGACAATAAATAAAATTAAATTTAAACACAAAACTGTCAAAAAAATGGCGCATGCAATACTTACAGATTCATTTCGCCTTGCAGATGTATGTTGTAGCATCTTTTAATCAAAGGATATGGAGAAGGCAGAATTTAATCTTCCTTCCAGTCCTTCTATGTTTTGTTTGCTATTGTTTCTTTTTTAAATTTACACCCTGTGATGATCAGTTGCCATTTAACAAGAACGTAGTTGCAAAATTATTAATTGTGGACAACTTCAGTTGTGTGTATCAATGCTAACAAATATATTCATATAAAGATATAAACATTAAACGAAATCAATTGTCTTTCTAAAATTAAGCCTGATCACATACTTACCTTATGAACGAATGTTGACGATATGCGAGAGCAGACTATGTTACTAAGCAACAGAAGACAATATACATTATTTAACAATAATAATATTGCAATGCCATTGTCTCCCATGTATTGCAGACTGCTGCATCTTGTATAGTTTAGTAGTAAGATAAAATGATTCACTCAGAAGCAGAAAAGATTGCAGGCGTGAGGATCACAACCATGACTGATTCAGGTGAAGCACAAAACTAACATCATTGTGAATGTGATTATTATTCATTCATGAAGAGACTCGTCAAATCATTCGTATATGACTTAAATATTTATTATACCTTCAGAAACTATTATTTGACATTACTAATTATAAACAACACATCTGTTTAAACAAACTGAAAAATATCGAAACTGTTGATTGAGAATGTCGTGGTTGTACAGTCTTAGAAAAACGTTTTGTTGCACAGATACTTTACAAGTCCCAGAAAGGAGGCAGTGCACATAACGAAATAAAGCTAATTTTATTACCTTAGGTCGCACGTAGTCTGATCATGCAAACTGTCTCGTTTCCGGGACTTAGAAAGTATCTGTGTGGTAAAACATTTTTCTAAGGTTGTACATCTTCATCAACATCATCATCATCATTATTATTATTATTATTATTATTATTATTATTATTATTATTATTAGTATAACTCTACGATTGCTTGTGATCTGTGCTGAAAATAGTCCTTTTGAGCAAATTCACTCACACAAAATCCTGCACTTCGCATAACAGACTGTACTGCTGCACTATAAAGCTGTAAGAACTGACTTTCGAAGGATCAAGGGAGTGAATATTGAGTTTTAAATTTGAAATTGTTTCATTGTTACGCATTCAGGTTTCGTTAAAATACTGCTACAAAACTTTATTAATGACAAAAGTTAATTGAAAATGATCGATTGAAGTCATATTTCTGAAATTTATTATCATCATATCAAAATTATCTGTTTTAATTATATATTTACGTCATCTTTCATTATTGGTGATTGTTGGCGTAGTGTGAGAGACTAGTGTCTGATTGGCGGAAAGAGAATCACACTGAAACTTCAACACTTTTGGCATTTCAAAGAAGTTTCGTTTTGCTTTCACCTGAATGTCATAAATAGCTTGCTGAATCCCTTTCCTAGTAGTCGCACGATATGCTATCATTTTCGATAAAAGGAAAGCACAAAATGATTTAACTTCACATTGTTCAATAGTGATCTTTAACCTCCCAGAAGCCATTGGCTTGGTTTAGGTGGTAGTGCGTTTGCCTGCTGATCTGGAATTGCACTCAAGCATGGGTTCGATTCCCGCTTGGGCTGATTACCTGATTGTGTTTTTCCGAGGTTTTCCTCAACCGTAAGACGAATGTCAGTTAATCTATGGCGAATCCTCCCCCTCATCTAGTCCATTGCCAACTAGCTATCACAAATTCTATCGATACTAAATAACCTAGTAGTTGATAGAGCGTCGTAAAAATAACCAATTAGAAAGATTAACGTCACAGCAGTGGCTTGCATAATTCCAACGGCGTTTGCCAGTAATTCTGTACTATCATCCTGCTTTTTCGCTCGTTTTGGAGCCCTGTCTCATCTTGCGTGTTCACTGGCAGGTTCCGTTGTTTTTATTATAATAGTCAATATTACCAGGATTCCACAAGACTGGACATAATTTATGAGATTCAGTCTACTTCAGACCACTCCATGCTTGAGGTGTGCGCACTTCACGAGATAAACGGCAACGAACCTGTCCACACTGCGGCAACGAATCCCTTTCTGTTCGCGAGAAAAACCGACAGGGAACGGATCGCTGCGCGGCATTTGAGTTGTGCGCATGCTTGAAATCGCGTACAAACAAACGAATTAAGCCTCGAATTCTGTTCAACCCTTGTTGCATTACTGCCGCGGCGCGCCTGTGTATTCCCGGTCTAAGCCTGACACAGATGCTCAATCTTAAAGTTATTTGTTAGACAGTGAATTTTTACTACAATATTGCTAATTATTAACATTTCAAACGCAATTTCCCCAAGCAAAGGTTTCTTGTGAGCTGGAGATGGATTCATAAAACCGGGCACTCCGGACGGCGCCCAGAGGTCTGGCAACCCTACTTTGTATTGGTGTGTTACAGCCACCCTGTCATTTTGTAACATTTTATCCAATACATCCTGTACAATTGCAATAAATTCTTTTGATTTTGTTTCATCACTTATGCAAATATTTCTTGTCCTCAGGGCTATCAACTACGATGAAAAGGATCCTTTCCTATGTCATGCTTGTGGTTTTTGTAAATATGCAAAATTTGATTACACACTGACTGGGAGGGCCTGCTGTGCTGTTGATCCGATAGAAAGTGATGATGACCGTAAGAAAACTGTGGCTACCATCAATTCTCTGCTGGAAAAAGCAGATAGAGTTTATAAGCAACTCATTGCAAACAAGCCCACTCTTGAGGTCAGTGATAAGTTATCCTTATTTAGAAAATAGTTAGCAGTAAATACTTGTTGAATGTTTTACTATTAATAATTTGTCTCTTGCAGTTGTTGCTATTGAAGATCAGTGAACATAGGTTGGATCGAGCATTGGAAGAAGGTGTACAATCAGGTAATGCAGCAGGAAGTACACAGGTTAATCGAGCCATCCAGCTGCTTGCACAGCGTTACTGTGGTGAATGTAAGAGCTCATTTGAAGAACTTAGCAAGATTATTCAGGTATGTTCAATGTATATTAAATGTATGTGTGACACTAGTAAAGCATGTTAGTTACAAGTGTAGGACAGGGAAAGAGAAAGAAAAAACATTTACTAATTAATAACCAAGCTTTTGTTTTCTCAGTAAATATTTTAGTAGTATGCATGGAGTCTTTAAATAACAATGATGTAATATATTATAAATATGCCCCTGTAACGTCATATGACATAGAAAGAACATTCTCTCAGTTTAAACAAATTTTATATGATGTTCGTAAAAGATTTGGATTTCATAACCTCAGAATATATGTTTTCGTTCACTGCAACAGGATACGTTCTTATAAATGAAATATTTGTATATATTGTGTAAAATGTAAATATTTATACTTTGTATATTGATTTTTGTTACTACTATTTTGTCCCCATAACGTCATGTGACGTAGGAAGAACATTTTCTTAGTTTAAACAAACTTTTACTGGCAGTTATAGTAAAAGATATGAATTTCATAATCTCAGAATATATATTTTTGTTTACTGTAACGGAGTTGATTTGGTTAAATGAATTAATTGTATATATTGTATTTATAGAGTATATACAATTAATGTGTATCATGTTTACTATTATGTTCTATAATATACATTGTACATACTAGTTCAGTATTGTTATCGATGTATTAATATTTTCTGTCCTATGTAACACTAATATTTTGTACAGAGCTAGTTTCGCAATGATGGTGGGTTTATATGGTTAAAAAGTAGCTGAACAGACCATTTCAATTTAGTAGCAATCCTACATAAAGTTGTCATGCTCCATTATTATTATGTACTGAACTATACCTTTCATAGCGTCTTGACGTAAGCATTTAGGGTCAGAGTTTTAACTCTAAAACTCCAGGATATACTACTGATAACTTCCCTAACTTGTTTGGAAACGAAAATGTGCTGCCTGTTTATGACACAGGATTTCCAGCTGTGCTCTTCTTTTGAAGTAAACTATGCGAAGGATATACAATATATTTTAAATATTGATGATCCTGGACTTACAGTGAACTTGTGAACACCATCATTACTGTCTTCACTAAGAGTTTCTTCATTTGAGATGTACAAGTTAGGAAAATTTACTGTCTTTCATCTCGGTAAGTGATGACCAGATATAAAGGCACTAATTTGTTGACAACAGTTCACTATTTTATGTTGTTGCTCATCTGTCTCTTGGTTTGTGCGTAGTGTCAGTGTTAAATGAAACTGTGTTACAGCGTGTTCTTGCCTGTCGACGTGAACTGGTGGCATATGATCGAAATCAGCGAGATCAGAGTATTGGTGGATCTTCGAGTTCATTCAGCATGGCTTCTCTGTCAGAGCCACCACCAATAGGACGCTGTTATGGTTGTGCATCAGCTGCTACTGAGCATTGTCTTACCCTTCTACGAGCTCTGGCTGCTAGTGCAGCTTCTAGGCAAACCTTGTGTGCACAAGGTCTGATTGCGGAGCTTCTAGACAACAATCTACGACGAGGCACTGTGCAGGTATGTTATTACATGAGAAATGCATTCTAGTACCTTTTCAGCTCAATATTGAGAATTGTTTGTCACTATTCTGTTATCCAGACATGTAGATCATCAATTTTTCGTGGTGAATATGAGGGTTAAGATCTTGTCGAGTCCAAGAATTTGTAGTGAGCAAAAATAATATTAGGAAAAGTTTTTAGGGATATTTCAGGTTTCCATACATTCATTACAACATTACATAATCATCTTCGTCCTTCTAGTGATGACAAAATGAACTGCATTTTGAGTGTATGATTCCTTATCATAGAATATTTCATTATGATGATTGTTATCTAGTATATAATATTAGCCACCAGCATAGCTCAGTTGGCCAAGGCACTTGCTTGTCAATCTGGAGTTGCTCTCGGGCACAGGTTCGATTCCTGCTTGGGCTGATTACCAGGTTGGATTTTCCCCAAGGTTTTCCTCAACCATAAGGCAAATGTCAGGTAATCTATGGCGAATCCTCGGCCTCATCTCGTTGTCACTAATCTCATCGATGCTAAATAACCTCGTAGTTAATGGCGTAGTTAAATAACCAAGTAAAAAAGAGAAACGCATCTAATGTTGAGCATTTGATGATGGTGTTATTCACTCTCTCGCACTAGTGAAGAAGATAATCTTGATCCATACTTCATTGAGATTACAGAAAGGAATGAAGGAGATCCTACAATACCAATTCTGTGTAAATGTTTATTGAGGCAGTCATGGCTTATAAGTAATCTGAATGCTACTACAGCAAATTTTCGTAGAAGTTCGGTAATTAAATTAGATGTACTGCATGATATCTCCTATTACCTCTCCCCCCCCTCCCCATTTGCTTTAGAAACATTGTTATTTTTTATTAAATTGTAATATTCTGGTCTCATTATTCTTTCAACAGAGTGATAAGACGCAAATGTATTGTTAACTTTGGAGTAATTTTTCTATCTTTCTTGGCCAAGAAATCAGCTTTCTCATTATCTCCCATTCCACAATGTGCAGAGATCCTCTTAAGTACCAATTTCTTATTTAATTTGACCGGTTGTTAAAATTTTATGACACTCTAGAATATTGAGGATTTTGCTGTTACTTCCAATGTTATATTTTATCATATCATCGTACCTGCCATTGAAAAAGGGAAGACATGCATACATGTTCAAATGACTTAGTTCTTTAAACATAATTAGGTTATAGTATTTCGCCAAAAGAGGCAAAGTTTTTTTTCCTTGATTTACCATGTGAGATTTATGGTGGGCAACATAGTATTCTCTAAATATTTACTCTATCAATTCATTCCACCATTGACTCATTATTTCTGTATCATAAAATATCTGAATAACCTCTAAAAGAGACGTTAAATAAACAATTTTCATTATTTTAAATTTACTCTTCAGACTTGAATAAAACTATAGCTAGAAATTTTAAATATGCTAACTAAAAAAATACATTAAAGCAATTAGTTGCTATTTTGGAACTAATTGTCTTGAGAAATTTTAAGTTAAAAATAAGTATTCCTTGAATCTTAAATCTGGAAAGTTATTCGCCAGGTATTCTATTTTCCGAACTTCTGAATGGTCTTTGACTTCAAATTCATTGGAAGCTCGTTTGAATGTATGTAGTAGATGTGTTATTCTAACTTCTTTAACTGTCTTTGAAAAGTATATTTTAATATGGTATTATATATCATTTTCAAATTATATTTGTTTTATAGGTTCAAGAAGAAGTGAGACAGTTACTTTGTTTGTTAACCCGTGATAATCCAAAAGCAACAGAAGATCTTCGTTCATTGCTAATGGATCGCATTGCGTTAACATTACGTGGTCATGTTGCAAGCTCTGACCTGGCTTTTGCTGTACGTCATGAAATGGCACTATTGGCTGCACTTGTACAAAAGGAAGATTCATGTTGGGAGCAAAAACTGAGGTAAACAGAAAATGACCATGTAGTAACTTCTTTTCTTTTCACATAAATCTGGTCTTGTAGGTCTACTAATGAATGCCTGCTGTCATAAAACTTGACACTTTGCAAAATGTATTAATTTTCTTTCAGAGCTGTCTACTTACTTCGTTACCACTTGTATTTTCCATTTGCATCAATATCTGCAGAATGATACCCTATTGACTCTTCATTGGCAGTGGATATTATGTAAAACATTCAGACAATTTTCTGTTAATGAAATTTTCTATTTATTTATACAACACCATTAATCTCTATGTAACCACATAGTTCAGAAAATTAAATTAAGCTTCATTGATAAACATCTGTTCGATATTTATATTTAACATCATTGCATTTACATTTATAATTTAATATAGTAACAGTGTATCATTATTTGTAAATTTCCAAGCACGGTAATGTAAACTCTTGGAGGTCTTCTGTACGATTTTATCTTGAACCAGGAACATGATCTCATTCGGTAGGGGGTGTTGTGTAATCCATTTTTTGTTGATAGATTTGTTATAATTGTATCAATATTTATAAAACACTAAAATAATTACTTGGATCCTACAAAACTGGGAAATAGAATATTAATAATATAAACATAAGTCCTGATTTTGTTAGAGAATCTTCCTATTTTTGATTTTGATTAGAAATATAATTTACGCAAATGAAAATGGTTTGGTGTTGAGGTAATACACTTCTGAATTGGATTAAAAGGTAAATTCATGTATACAAATAATATCAGATATATTCGATTTAATAAATAAAGAGGATAGAAAAACAAAAGGAAGATTGGTATGCACACATTTTTAAGAATGCAAGCAGAGAGAGGGATAATCTATAACAATTTTGAATTATAAACTCAGAGGACACCAAGGTATTAGACATCATTTAGATAAGTGAAAAGATGAATTCCCCTGAAGTTAGGCCAAAAAGCTAAATCCATGAAGAAAATGATAATATTATAATAATTGTCTTTTTTACTTTTGTAGATGTGTTATGCAGTTGTTTCTTATGGCGTGTAAAGATTCAAAATCCCCTGTAGTGATGCAGTCCATCATCCTGCCTTGCCTAAAGATTCTGCAAAGCCTTATTAAGCCAGATCAACCTGTGTCTAAAAAGAACAAGGTAATAATGACTTGTAAGATAAATATTTGCTGAAATTTGTGAACATAGTTACATTGTGTCATATCAGTAAGAGATGTATTAAGTGTAATATAATGTCAACACAAATTTTTATGTGAACTTGCAGGACAAGACTGTGGATGCATTGGCTACTATTAAGCCAACAGAAGGAGTGAGGGTGGAGGTAGCCAAGTGGTTGCAAGGTGATCCTAAACATTCTTACAAAGTGTGGCGACAACATATGCCAGCTAGGGGACCTGACACACCTGCATCCAAACCACTCAAAAAGGTGATGAAGAACCAACAGTTTTATCTGTTGTTCTCAAAACGTAATAAGTTTATTTAATGTGGTGTCCAGGATCATACAACATGCAGCCACCTTACTTCAACGTGAGGCTCTTGTCCTCCACGGTATTTCATGAACTAATTGTATTTAATTGTGACGTGAATATGTTAGGAGAAAATCCACAAATGATTAGGGAAAACACGAGGATTTTACTGGAAGCAAGTAAAGAAATAGGTTTGGAAGTAAATCCTGAAAAGAAACAGTATATGATTATGTCTCGTGACGGAAATATTGTGCGAAATGGCAATATAAAAATTGGAAATTTATCTTTCGAAGAGGTGGAGACGTTCAAATATCTTGGAGCAACAGTAACAAATATAAATGATACTCGGGAGGAAATTAAACACAGAATTAAATATGGGAAATGCCTGTTATTATTCGGTTGAGAAGCTTTTATCATCCAGTCTGCTGTCAAAAAATCTGAAAGTTAGAATTTATAAAACAATTATATTACCGGTTGTTCTTTATGGTTGTGAAACTTGGACTCTCACGTTGAGAGAGGAACATAGGTTAAGGATGTTTGAGAATAAGGTTCTCAGGAAAAAATTTGGGGCTAAGAGAGATGACGTTACAGGAGAATGGAGAAAGTTACACAACACAGAACTGCATGCATTGTATTCTTCACCTGACATAATTAGGAACCTTAAATCCAGATGTTTGAGATGTGCAGGGCATGTAGCACATATGGGCGAATCCAGAAATGCATATAGAGTGTTAGTTGGGAAGCCGGAGGGAAAAAGACCTCTAGGGAGGCCGAGACGTAGATGGGAAGATAATATAAAAATGGATTTGAGAGAGGTGGGATATGATGATAGAGAATGGATTAATCTTGCTCAGGCTAGGGACCAATGGCGGGCTTATGTGAGGGCAGCAATGAACCTCTGGGTTCCTTAAAAGCCAGTTAGTAGTAGTAGTAGTAGTAGTAGTAGTAGTAGTAGTAGTAGTAGTAGTAGTAGTAGTAGTAGTAGTAGTAGTAGTAGTAGTCGTGGTGGTGGTGGTGGTGGTGGTGGTAGTGGTAGTGGTAGTGGTAGTAGTGGTGGTAGTAGTGGTGGTAGTAGTAGTGGTGGTGGTGGTGGTGGTGGTGGTGGTGTTGGTGGTGGTGGTCGTGGTCGTGGTGGTGGTGGTGGTGGTGGTGGTGGTGGTGGTGGTGGTGGTGGTGGTGGTGGTGGTGGTGGTGGTGGTGGTAGTAGTGGTGGTGGTGGTGGTAGTAGTAGTAGTAGTGGTAGTGGCAGTGGCAGTGGCAGTGGCAGTGGCAGCGGCAGCAGCAGCAGCAGCAGCATAATTTTTTCTTTTGATGGGGGAAGAATTACTCCCATTTCCTCACCAACACTCCCATCTTTCTCTCATTTCATCTATCATTTGCAATAGTTAACAATAATCTTGGGGATAGTGCAGGTTTCTGATGCCAATATTGGAAAGACTTAATTGTATTCTTCACCTGACATTAAATCCAGACGTTTGAGATGGGCAGGGCATGTAGCACGTATGGGCGAATCTAGAAATGCATGTAGAGTATTAGTTAGGAGGCTGGAGGGAAAAAGTCCTTTGGGGAGGCTGAGACGATGGGATCAAAATGGATTTGAGGGAGGTGGGATATGATGATAGAGACTGGATTAATCTTGCACAGGATAGGGACCAATGGTGGGTTTATGTGAGGCGGCAATGAGCCTGCGGGTTCCTTAAAAGCCATTTGTAATTAAGTAAGTAATATTGGAAGAACTTAGGGCTCTAGGTCCTGGGGCTTGTTAGTTACTCACCTGAGGATGGAACCTGACTCTGTCACAGCTCAGATTTTAGGCATGCTTATCAGCAGGGAACGGATTTATATGGACTAAAAATATATGAAATATGTAAATATATATGTAGTTATTTTTACCAAAATATGGAATTAAATATGGATTTTTACCAAAATATGGAATTAAATATGGACTTAAAATTATAAAAAAATGACTATGTACGTTAAATATTGGTACATTTTAATCAAACTAAACAAAAAATATAATGGACGTACCTTATCTTCCAATGTAGTTTCAACAAAACACAATTTTTATTGTCTGTTACCATAACAATAGGTTACAAACATTTCTTTCAAGTGCTGAAAAGTGAATCTTCTTCTATTGTCTCTGAGGATAGATTTATACTGACTAAAAGAGCGTTCGACGTCACAAGAAGTAACTGGTACATAATTCAATTTCACAATGTCTGCTGGGGATAAGTCCAAGTTAATCTTCACTGTTGATTCACCACTCATCACAGCAACAACCTTTTGTAGTTCTTCATATCCAGGGTTTTTTGAAAGTACAGTGTCCACCTTAGCTCTTACTGCATCTGCAACTTTACCTCTACCACGATTCAGTTGTTCCACAGTACTATTTATAATTTCAAAACTTTCAGATAGTGAAAGGTGCCTATTTTGGAGACTTTTGAGCGTTTTTATGATGCATGAAAATGTATGCTGAATGTGAGCTAAGTCATTCTTCACACTTATGTCACAGGTAACTGTTTTCGCAGTATCAATTGAGACTGCATCTTCAGAGTCCAATGCAAGGAGAACATTGTTAATAGAGTCTATATGTTCGGCATAATATTCAACTGCTTCTAGCCATGTACCCCATCTAGTTAAAATTGGCTTTGGTGGCAATGGAATTTCAGGGTACATTTCTTTCAACACGTTAACTCTACTGGGAGCTTTGAGAAATACTTTTTTCACTGATGAAATCAACAAATCTACTTTAGGGAAATTGTCTCTGACCACTTCTGCCACACGATGAAATGCATGCGCCACACAAGTAAAATGAGTCAATTTAGGATATACAACAGATAATGCTTGTCCAGCTTTGACCATATAAGGGGCAGCATCGCTAATAAAGAATAACACATTATCGTACATAATACCCTTTGGCCACAGGATACCCATAGCTTCGTTGAACAGTTTAACTATAGTTTTGTTATTGCACTTTTCTAGAACATCACAATGTAAAAGAATTCGTTCAGAATATTGTTCACTTAACAAACCGATAACTACATTACCAACAAGTCTACCTTCTTTGTCGGGAGTCTCATCAATGGAAACCCAAATTGAACTATCTTTAATTTCATCTCTTATCTTCTGTATTGTCTCATCGTAGATGGATGGAGCATACGTCTTCCTAAGTGTTGACTCATCCGGGATTGTATGTTGAGTATATTTTTCAAGGAATTCCCTGAAGACCTTATTCTTTAGTTTGTAGAGAGGAATATCAGCAGAGATGAGAGAACGGCACAGGTCGATGTTAAACTCAGATCTTACATTCGATGTTGTTGGTTGTGTTAAAAACAATTGTCTCTGCTTGGAATTTAGTTGTTTGTTGGCCTGATGTTTACTAGTTGTAATGTGTTGTTGCACCAGGAACTTTTGTGTAGATGATACTGCACACTGACACAAATTACAAAATAATATTTTATTGTCAGTTGATAAACCATCTTCTTTAAATTCTGAAATGTAACTTGTTAGTTTTGATTTTAAATTGACTGAATGACGTACTTTTGGCATATTTACCGTCTTTATAGTATGATTTACAAAACTGAACCTATGTGTACTCTGACTGGCATTTAACTGTTGAGCTGCACAACTGAAGTCTGTTAAAAATTTTAAATTAAATTAATACAGTTTTGTAACTTACTTTCCCATTGTTGATAGGACTGCTAATTTTCAAATAACTCTGATGTTAAAGGGATTACTGAACATGTGTTTAAATCTCTATTGTTGAAATGTATTTTTAAAAGTTAATGGAATTTTGTTTTGTTTTATTGTTAAACCTAATATAATATGGACTGTTTTATATGAAATATGGAAAATATATGGAAATTAACGAAAATATGTACTAAACTCTAAAATATGGAAAAATATGGAAAATAAAAGTAGGATTTTTCAACCCTACACATTGTGAAACATAAAGATAATGCAAAATATAAATTATATTAGCTTTATAAGTAAATATGTATTTACATATAAATCCTTTCCCTGCTTATCAGTATCGGATTCACAAAATTATGCCACGCAGGCCACCTATCAGACTTGGACAGTCATCGCATATACAGTGTGAAATGATATAACCCTGCACATTGAAAGGAGAGTTAGATTACATGAAAATAAGCAAAAAAAATCTATTATACGTTTTGGGATTAAGTGTATGATTAATTTTTAAACTCGCTGACAATGTTGCAATGCTCAAGATTCCACATGGAGGCATTGAACTCATCCGACGTGAGATCTTAAAAAAACGTTATGTATTGCAAAATCAGGCACCTGCCTATATAAGCATTTTTCAGATTTGGCAATCAGAACTTTGCTATCTTGCTGCTTTATGTTTATTTTTTTAATACAGAAACATTTTATAAGAAAACATAGTTACACAGGAATGTATATTTGTAATAAAACCAGAAATCTGGTTCTTGATTAACATGTTATTACTTGTTATATTAGGAAGAAGCACGAGCTATGTATCTCATGGAAAAGTATGGACACCGCTGGCGGCAGAAGAGTTTAAGAGGCATTATGCCCCTGAGACTGACAGACGCAGCCTGGTTGAAGCAGGTGTTATTCAATCCTAGTTCCCGACTTGCCCGACAAGTAGCTTGCAACATGCTGGAAAGTCTGTGTCAAGTTCCTGTTCGAAAAAGAGAGGTAAAACTTAGTATTATTCATTCATTAGTTCGAATGCAGTGGTAATTACAAAATTCTAGTTGTAGATTTAAGCTCTTCAATTTGTTTTCGCATGTTGAGTCCCTCCTCCTAGTTCTTGTTATTGTATGGTCTGATTTTCTTTGGCCCATACTTCTTTTAACAGTGTAGTATACAGTATATGTAGCTCAGTTGTGCTTGTGTATATACTATACTAACAGGGAGTGTGATGAAAGATCTTAAATTTGTTGAAAACATAATTACTATTTTAATAATATGTGTTTTAAGAGATATTCTTTCCTGTACAAAAATGTTTTGTGAATATTTTGTGTCTTTCTCTCCCTAAAACATATTTATCTAAAGACCGGCCTGAATCCCCTCTGGTGGTCAGGTCCCCCCATTTGAGTGGTGTCCATCATTTCCTGTTTCACTGCAAACCGACCATTCTTCAATTTATTGCCCCTCTTTTTCGCCTTCCTCTTCATCTCTGCATAATATGATCCTTATAATATCTTACTGTTGCCTATCACCTGATAACTACTTCTGCCCTAAACTTTCTTCCCATCCACCATTCCTTCCAGTGCATCCTTCTGTATACATTTGTTTAGCCAGTGATCTAGCCAATTTCTTTTTCTCTTCCTGATCAATTTTTTTTTTTCTATTAAAAGCTTACTTTGCAATGCTATCCTTCTTGCTTGAAAAAGTTGAATTCTAGATTTTCGTGTAAATACACGTTCTCTACATTCCTGATTCCAATACTGATTTTGGGTATACCATTTTGTCAGTAATAATTAATGGATCTCTTTTTGAAATAAAAAGTTGTAATGATTTATTTAAAGTCTGTTTGAATGATGCTTTATTTTATTTTGCTTACATAAGACGAAGTGATCAGTTAAATTATGTAGTTGGTATGTCCTAAGATTTTCTCGTGAGAAAAATTAATTATATACATAATTATATCTCCCGTCAGTTCTTCAGACAAAAATTTTGAGCTTAAAAATATCTATCCAAATTGCTTTACAAAATTAACATACCCATAACTGTTGTGAACATAGAGCAAGAACATACTTTAGGTTCCTCAAAGAAGTTAAGATCTATACAATTAACGTCCAAGTTTATTCAGACAAGTGTTTTAAGATATCTACATGAATTAATTTTCAAAACAACACCTAGCCATGAACAACGATTAGATTCTAAAATTACGAGAAGTTTGGGATCTAAGAGATTGGAAAGACACATTTCAGTGTCAGAATGTACAATCAGAATTCGTTCCTCACCACAACCGCCAGGTAAACAAAGTTTAGGATTGTATAGCTGCTTTTCAGTCAGTAGCTTTGTATTTGAGAAGGAATCTTCATATTATATTATTTTCACTTTAGTGGTTTCATCACAAGTAACATAATCAGAATCTCAATATAAAGGACTAATTCTGTTACATATATTGCGATGTTAAGCTGAAAGACAGTAATCTAACAAAAGTCAAAAAGTGTACTATTAGGGATCTGAAATTGATTACAGTGAAAATGAAATTAATAGAAGAATCCAGAAATTAATTGATATAGGTACAATAAAGATGTACTTGTAAAGTCTAAGATGGATGTATAAAATAAATTTTTAACTAATCCTAACATATGCCTCGAAAGCATGGAGATACAGAAAAAATATTTAAGCAGAATTCAGGCTACAGAGATGAAATTTCTACATGGCGTATTAAAAAAAAACACAACTGTCTGAAATGATAACAGAATCATTCTAAATACAGAGAAGTTAAAAATAAGTTGAAAAACTAACAGATTAAAACGGTTTGGTTATGTTCAAAGGATTGATGATGAAAAATCCCAAAAAGATACTAAAGCTAAATATGAAAGTGGAAGGAAAGTGTCCAATTGGAAGACCATGCACAAGACGTATGGACCAAATAAAGGAAAGCATACAAAAACGAGGATAAAATTGGGAGGATATGTTAAAAGAAAAACTTTGTGATACAGAAATATTACATAGAGGCATATTTGCTATTGACTTTTCAAAAGGAGGACATGCTGGGAGGAGGAGGAGGAGGAGGAGGAGGAGGAGGAGGAGGAGGAGGAGGAGGAGGAGGAGGAGGAAGAGGATAATTGAGGCATTGACATGGGAAAGGTCGTAACTGCCAAAAATTCGAATTTTTAGGTTTTTCATTGAGAAGATAGTAAATGGCCATGCCAATGGCACAGAGGAGGTAGTATGTCCGTATGTAATGAAACAAAGTTGGAAACGTAGTCACTAGATGTTGTAAGTTGTATGTGCACAGCTGTTGGCGCGGAGAAGGTAGTAACTCCTTTTACAACATCAGAGTGTGTCTAGACAAATATGGGCTGATAACTGTGCAGGGCAGAATAAGAATCGGATGATTCTAATGGTCCTGATTTACATTATTGCCAAGAAACATTTTGATTCAGTGGACTTGAAATTCCTGGTTTCAGAACATTCCTACATGCCATGTGATAGGGATTTTGGCATCATAGAGAAAAGAAAAAAAAAGATGCAAGACCATGGTTCCAGAAGAGATAAGGCCTAATAATGTAATAATGATGAAGGATGAGGATTTCTTCGACTTTTCTGCAGAATGTGACATGTTTTTGAATACAACTCCTATCAAAATCAGCACCCTCAACTGGATTAGACTCTCAAAAGCTGATTTTCCTCTAAAAAAAACAAGACAGTCATTTAATGACCTTGAAATGTGGACAGAGCACAGAATTTTTAAGAAAGGACAGTCATTAACGTCAATCACTAACTTGCATTGCTTGCAACGCCTTGAAAGAAGACCAGTCGTCCGTGGTGCCAAAAAGAGAGACTTGTTATCTATGTTAGACTTCCTCGATGAAAAGTATCATGCATTTTAAAGAAAAATTTGTGCATAATGTATAAATAACGTTAATTCTCAGTTTGGCTAAGGAGTGTGTTTTCATAAAATAGGATTTCACAGATCTGTGCCAGACTTTTCAAATTTCATATGTAACACAAACGTGAATGTATGCCTTTCATTTAAAGCAGTTTCTGTAATAATGTAAGTGAGAAAGTGTTCATAAATTTGTTTTTTGCTTCCCCTGAAAAATTTTTTTTTTGGCAGTTACTACCTTTCCCATGTCAGCGCCTCAATTGTTGTTGTTGCTGTTGTTGTTTCTATCAACTTCAAGGATTGTTTCCGTAAAAGCATAGTAATTGTAGAAGTAAATGCAACATACAAAGAGATGTATGATGAGAATTGTGCAAAATGTACATAAACTCACGCTACACTTTATTAATTAAATTAAATACCTTACCTTACTTTTCCTTCTTTAGATTTGAATATGCTTGTGATTGTTTCACACACCCCCCCGACATGCTATTTTATTGTGCAGTGTTAATCATCGTAGTCAAACGAGATCACCTTCCAAGCATTTAAAATGCCTGACTTCTTCTATTGTTTTGTTTCCTCTAGCTAATCTTTCTGATTATAATGTGATATTTTTTTAGAATTTAAGAAATAATGCCAATGTGATAGCTCACTTATAAATAATTATTTTAGCAGTAGCATCAGATTTTAATCCAGTGAAATTTGAATTATGTCGGAAGTGTCTCTGAGGACATTGTTCTCTCTACAGTTGTTATTGCACGTTGTCACTTTATCACCTTTGATTTTGAATAGCCTCTGTAGTTCAAAGAAATCCTTAAAAATAACTAACAGTTGTCAATAAATGATATTTAGTTCTGTTTTTCACACATTTTATTTTGTTATTCTAGATTCTGGATCTACTGACTGGTTTTCTTGGAGAACTGGGTAGTGCAGGAGAGAGTGCAGCTGAGTTCCTATCCTTATACCAAAGTCTGGTGCAGCCACCGCCATGGAAGCAGTATCTGGCAGTAAGAGGAGTGCTCTTGCACTTAGCTGAATTGTTAACTCGAGAGATACAGGAACTTCATCGACTAGAAGACACTACTCTTACCTCAGATCTAGCACAAGGTACATTTTTATTCTTAATCCAATTGCTGTGCTCTAATTCAGTAGTAAATACACGTGTTTAACCAATTTACCAACAGAGTCATTGCCCTTGTTGTGCATGAGAGTTGTCTTCCCTATCTTCAAGTTTACATTTCACAACCTATTTTGAAATCCTTCCATTCTACAATTCTGATCAGCCTCATGGGCTAATTGTCAGAGCTTCTGACTACAGTTCATGAGGTCCCGGGTTCGATTCCCGGTTAGAACCCAGAAACTTTTCCTTAAAGGGGGATGTTCCTGTGTTCGTCCATGGTCTGGAAATTAGATTAGATTTAGGTTTAAGACATCTCCTGGCACTTCATAATCATCCTATCATAATATAATCAGGGCAGCGTAACTCCGCTTTCCAGACACCCCAACCTCAGAAGTGGGTTACAAATAAGCCATTGCCAGGAGAGACCAGAAATGTCAAATGACAACCTGGTGGCATTGGATAAAAAGAAACAATTCTACTAGGATCTCCTATCCAGTCAGTTTTTTAGAGCTATAATGTCTTTAGTAATATAATTAAACCCTTATGTCAGATCGATGCAATAAGCACATGTTCAACCTTGCAGCATTTTTTAGCAATATAGCTTATTTTTGCACTATATATGAGTAAAATTTAGTCAAAGTACTGTTTTGGTCCGAATATAATGACCTCCAATACGATACGACACCAAGTTTTCACATGAAAAAATAAAAATACCTCTCAATATAATACGACCTACACTTTGGAAATTTTATACAATGAAAAAACCTTGCACCTTTAAAGCTATTTTCAAATTATCAGCTCCAGTCTTTACCAAAACCTTTTTGTTATTACTCCCAGTCTTTATCATTGTCATCTTCTCCTCTCCTCCTCCAAACACCTCATCTTCTGAACTGGATTTCTTTTCAGACCAAGCAGACAAAACCTGCTCAAGGCTGAGATCAATATTCGGCATTAGTTCAGTTTGTGCTGGGCTTACAGTGAGTTAACATATTAACTGCTGATGTGCAAGTGTCTTTCATGGTATTGCGTGTGTTAGTAACAACTGACAGCATGTGAATTAAAATTAGTTTATTACAGTTATGAGTTTATTGAAATATCACCCCAACACTTCACACTACAATATCAGTATCAAGTTGTACGAGCATTTAATATATGGGGACATAACATATTGACAAAGCCTGGTTTCATGTGAATGGCCAGGGACACATCCACACGGCTAGGACAAAGCTCTCTGGGACGTACTGTACTTACTAAGCACTGTATATCATGAAAAAACTTGTTAATTCTGTGGACTTCGTTTCAATAGAGGACCTAAATTTAAGGGATGTTCCTGAAACATAACAGCACATAGCACAATTTACTTCTAATTAGGAATTTTTGTTATAGTTGTTTGGTTAACAGTGAGTCCAAACAGGTAGGTTAATCTCTCAGCTGAGGTTCTGTAAACATTAGTTTATCATTAGTAGTTGGAATTAAATTGATGGAATTTTATTATAGTCTTTATCTTGGTTCTATTTCAACAGGTTATGCGTTGAAGATGCTGACTGAACTTCTAGCTTCTTTCTTGGAACAAGACAGCATCAAACAACAGTATAAAGGTCGCCTTGTTGGTGCTGTTCTGAATGGTTATCTTTCCTTACGACGACTAGTAGTCCAGAGAACACGACTTATTGATGACACCCAAGAAAAACTACTAGAGTTGCTGGAAGAGATGACAACAGGTACCAGTAATACAATTGTTTTAATATTTCATTGTATAAAATATCGTTCATTTAAACAGTAGAACCTCTGTTATCCGTTGTAATGAAGGAATGATCTAAATGGTTAATCGAAAAAATCGGATAATCAATATCATAAAATATTTTCGTAATTTAAGTGAATATTACTTGTACTTTCGTAATTTCCTCCGTGATCTTGTGTTTAACTTGCAAGATAGTGGATCAGAAGTTCACTCATTCAAGTTTGGTTGTCAACGACTGGTTTTTAAGAGGCAATGAAACTCATTGTAATGGCTGTCAGCGGAAAGATAGGAATAGTAAAGGTCTCATGTTATAGATTTACATACTTTATACTCTTCAGCCTTGTTTTTTTTTTTTTTATTAAATCGCGCATAGTTGTAACACCAATCTTGTATTCTGATGCGAGATGAGTCACAGTTTCTCTTTCCCCAAACTATTCAATTATTTGCACTTTTTTCGATACTTAGCACAACAAGTTTTCTTTTGACATTTTGGAGTACATTTTATACAGAAGTTGTTATTGTTGTTGTTTTCTAATGCCAGGTGTTTGACACTAAAGTCATTTGACCTCTTGCACTCCAATATTTTTCAAAGATATTATCATGGTCAGCCACTGAAGCACAGATTTTGAGGTGTTCCAATCCATTTTTTGGTTTGAGTTGCACAATGGGCAGTTAGGGGACTGATATATAATACAGAAGTTGAGTAGACCATACTATGTAAGTGGAAAGGCATGTAATAACACTCTCTAGAAAAAATACGTACTAATATAACGTAAAGTACTACTTTATATGTTTCTGTAGCAAAAAAAAAAAGAGAGAGACACACACACAGTCGTGTAATCTGTCGATTAGTTAATAGAGTGACAAATAATCGGGGTTCTACTGTATTTATAAGTTCTGGCTTCTTAGTAAAGTATCTATCTTAAATATGAAGTATGCAACTGAATTTCTGACATATTGAATGTAATTTCAGTCTTCTCCTCTCTTTTCCATACCGTATGTCTTTCTTGATTTTAGACATTGGTGACAGTTTCAGGAATTTCTGTCGGCTATCAATATTGGTGTATACAATATTTATCTCTCTTAATTCCATGACGTCAAATCCTTGGAATACCCGTGATATGGGTATAATTAATTGTGGTAAATGGTAGAATTATAGTACCCCAATATCTTTCCGAACATCATTTAAGTCCATAATTTGTTGTTTCTCAGTTGGCTATTTTGTGTCCTGTAGCATAAAACATCTTCTGCAAGATTTACAGGAGTCCTTTATAGTTCAAGAAATTGTTATTATTTAATATAATATTTTCTTGCTGATATTGCACTAGTCGTCCATGCACCATCTTCTTGGTCGAGTTAAAGCCATGTCTGGGATTTTTTAGTGAATTGTTTCTACTTCATTTGTTTTATGGTGTGGCCTCTTCTCAATTTGTACTGATAGACTAATAGATCTATACATTTTTTATAGGAACTGAGCAAGAGACTAAGGCATTTATGGCCATCTGTATTGAGACTGTTCAAAAGTATAGTCCCCAAGATGTACGTACTCCTGTGTTCATATTTGAAAGACTGTGTTCCATAATTTACCCAGAAGAAAATGATGTGGGTGAATTCTTCCTTACTCTCGAAAAGGATCCGCAGCAAGAGGACTTTCTGCAGGTTCGTAATAATAATTTCTGTTTCTAGTAAAACTTACTGTTACTAGAGTCTGAGCATAAGATTAGTTAGAAATACAAAGATGATATCAGGGTTCTTTTTCCATGTTGCAAATGTGTATGGGTAAGCATGCTAAAATCTTAGCTATACTATTTTTTGGTACTTACTATAAACAGCATTTAATCATTTATAGAAATGAAACAATGGAATTACAGTTAAATTTCCTCCTTTCATGTAGGGTGACCACATCTCCCGTATTTTCTGGTAACTCTTGTATTTGAGCTAATATTTTTGGATCCTCCCTGCTCCCATATTGGTCTCCTGATCCTTCCATATTTTTCTTTATCAATCATGATCGTCAATTCTTTAATGCAGTATAATAACACGTTAAAACTGGAAAACAATGTATTTTTAAACTTTATTGTACTCAAAATTGTGAACTAAATAATATGAATAATTTTATCTTGACAAGATAATGTTAGTATTTAAATAATTTTTCTCACCAGAAGTAATTGCTAAATTACTATACATTGGTTTAAGAGGCCATTACTTGCTTTCAGTCATCTGATCATTAATTTATTTTCAAAATTCAATTAATAAAGCAATTTGTTGAAATTCTGTTAAACTGATAGTTTTATATGGAAAATATAAACTATTCCTTCACACCCCCAAAAAATTGCATTAAAATTTGTCGTGACCAAGTCTCCCGTATTTTTGTGATCAGAAATTGGTCATCCTACTTTCATGTGTCACTATCATTTCATTATTCGCGCATTTATCCCCAACACTTCAAACATTTCTGCTAAGGTTGTACTACACGGTGAATCAGCCAGGACTAGACTCCTAACTGCACTCACGGCAGCTGATTCATACTTAAGGACACTACCATATGCGGAGGATTCATTCCACGCTTTTGCTGTTAGTATTGTGTAATGATATACTTACCGAATTCACAATTTGTGTTCGAAATGACGTCCTTGTGATATCTGGCAGGCTGTACTTCTCCTGAAGACATGTTCAACAACTCACCACAGTTTTTCTCCGAAATGGCTCGAATTTAGTGCCAGATATTTTGTTTGAGTTCAAGCGAATGTGGGTTATTCGTGTAAACTTTACTTTTCAGTGTGCCCCTTAAATAAAAATCGCAGGGATTTAAATCTGGCGATTGAGTTGGCCATAATCCAGGACTTACCACCATGTCATCAAACACTTCCTGAATTGCGGTCATTGACATGAGCAGTATGAGCTGTGGCATTATCCTGGATGAAATAACTGTACAATTTTTCGTCCTCACTCAGCTCATTAAAAAATGGACGGAGTATGAACTGTGTGTATCTTTGTGTGAGACTGTTTCCTCAAAGAAAATGGGGCCAATCAGTTTTCGTCTGCTCATTGCACACCATACTCCTATTTTTATGTCATGTAGTGGTTGTTCATGAAAATGATATGGAACCAAATGCAAAACCTAAGTCTGCTTTGAAAATCGGGTTCTGTTAACCTCTGAACTACACGAATTTTGTAAGGTTTTAATTTTAATTGTTTCGTACTTCTTATCACTGAAGACTATGACACCCCTACCTGCTGAGCTACACAGCAGGATGATGTCGTAGGACTTTTCTCTAGTAGTCAATTTCATCTAACATCTCCTCAGAGAAAACACACTTCACACATGTTCATTTCTTATCCAATACTGATCCAGTTGTTCGAAATTTCTTCTCTAAACTGTAAATCATTGCTTTAGAAGGCTCTGGCAAATCAGGGAATGACTGACAGAAGTTTGTTACAACTGTTCTCCAATATTCGTATTTCACAAAGTTGTCGTAAATAAACACTCGTTGTTCAAGGCTATATTTCATAATGGACACACTACTGTAGCCTACTCTAAATGTACGGTATATAGCTGCACCCCTCTGTGTGAACGTGTTTAAATAACTAAACACGAAACATATGCGAGCAAGAGGTCTGATCACTGCCATGACACAGTGTTAGTATGCGTACAACTTTTCGCTGACACTGGTCTAGCCCTGGCTGACTCACTCTGTATTATTGTTTCACTTTTATGTGGTTCCTGGATTATTGAGATTCTAATTTACCCCATACTGGGAATACAAATTCTTTTTGAGCATATTTTGTATGTGTTTTATTTTATTTACAAAAGTACTTATTTCTTTTGTTCTTGTAAAAATATTAGCACGCCACAGACAAATCTGATTTTCTGTCTCAGGTAATGCAATAGGCATACTTAGAATAATTACTTATCCAGAAACTAAAGAATAACTACTCAATAAATTACTCTCTCTCTATCTTTCTCTCTCTCCCCCTCTATTTTTCTCTCCCCTCTCGTTTTCTCTCTTTCTCCCCTTCCTCTCTTCTATCTCTCCCTCCCCCCTCTTTTTTCCTTTTGCAAACGCTCTTTAACTGCTACTCGAACATAGGCATACATAAAATAATAGAAACTTAAAGAGATTCTGTAACAATTTCAAACTTGAAAGAGTTATTTGTATTTCTATAGTAAAGTTTCTTTTTGGGCAATTAATTCAGAGTAGACTTGTGTATTTTATACATTAGAGATAAATCATTAGTAGTTAAAGATATTGCATAGATTAATTTATAATGTCTCTTGTTAATTACTGGGTAATATTGTTCTATGGATTTTGTTAGTTTTTAAGTTATGAATGTGTGATTTGGTTCGGGATAAATATTCAAATATAACATTTGTATATGAAACTTCCATTTCAGGGTCGTATGTTAGGTAATCCTTACAGTAGCACAGAACCAGGCCTAGGCCCACTCATGCGTGATGTGAAGAATAAGATCTGCCAAGACTGTGAGCTAGTTGCCCTTCTGGAAGACGACAATGGCATGGAGTTGCTTGTAAATAACAAAATTATTAGTCTTGACCTGCCAGTGCGAGAAGTAAGTAAAAGTATTATATTCCAGAGGTTCATGCCTCACTTCATTGTAATAGGAAGGGGATAAATTTCCACTTTCCTATCAAGAATTGAACTCGGATCTGCCAGATTCTAAGCTGGAAACACTATTGTTTATGCCATGGTGGAAGTTGTATTTTTTCTTTTTCAATTAAATTTAAATTCTCATAAATACTTCGATGGTTAAACAATCTTCTCTTAAAATTAATGCTCAACATTAATTATATAGAAGAAAAAATATTTTAAATTTTATTTTAAGGTCTTCAAGAAAGTATGGGTAGCAGAAGGAGGTGAAGGAGATGCAATGCGAGTGGTTTACCGTATGAGAGGCCTTTTGGGAGATGCTACTGAAGAATTCGTAGAGACATTAGATGCAAAGAGTGAACAAGAGGTGAACAATGAGGAAGTATACAAAATGGCAAATGTGATGGCGGACTGTGGTGGTTTGCAGGTATGTAACAATTTTTAAACCTCGTAGAGAGAATGTATGATAGCATAATACTGTAGGACAGACATTCATTTTATTTGAGAATATCAAACATGCCCACCAGTAAAACTTGTTACCACATCACACCCGCAAAACCAGTCTAAAATTTCGTAGAGATTTTGCAAAACAATCTCTCAAAAATCTCTCCCTACATCACTTTTTCCTTTTACATATATGTTGATATTTTGATATTGGAACGTCACTGCCAGTTGTTAATCATTTGTTTCTTCTTCCTATATGAGCATGACAAAAATCACTGTTTTAATATTATTTTTTGTACTGCACTTTCACTAGCCATCTTAAAACAGGCAAAATCCAGGTGTAAATGTACAAGTAATAATACAGTCATGAACAACATGGAACATGGAGAGAGTAAAGTCAACCCAAGTCATTGAAAATGAATACATTGCTACGACCAGCTTACACATGAAAGAAGACATGATCACCTATGCTGCCAGTCTCTGTTATAATGCAAGAAAGGCATTGCTTGTCTGTTTCATTCAGATTATGCTTGTTGGTCGAAACAGTGAGGATTTAAGAAAAATATTGTATTTTATTTAAATAAAATATATTTATTTATATTTATTCATTAATTCATCCATCCTTTTTATGTTTATTTGTTTAATATTTCATTGTTTATTTATTAATTTGTTTATTTTTGCATGAAATGCTTATATTCGACCTACAAGGAGAGGAAAGTTGTAATGTTTTGACATGGAAGGTTTTTCTGAAACTCTGATGTCACTCATGGTAGCACAGAAACAGAAGTGTAATATGAACTTAGTACCTTGTGGTTTTCCACATGGTCCATCACACTCCATTCTCGCTTTAATGCATCTTGAGTTTTTTCACGCAATCTTTAATCAAATATGTACCAAACCTATACGCACATAGAATTATTCCAATTCAGAAACAACTAAGTAAATTAAAAAAACTCCAAAAGAAAATAACATTTCAATGGATACCTATTGTGGCATACCTGGAAACGAAAAAGTCGATAATATTGCAAAACAGGCAACATATTTGCAACCAAGACCTCTTCAAGTGATATCTCTATCCAGTGCCTTTGCTTCAGTAAGGTCTCATTTTGTAAATCTATGGATCAACAATTGGCTCTCTTCTGACAAAGGAAAAATTTTGCAGTCCATTCAAAAAAAAACCAAATGACCTGGAAATGTACAAAAACTTGCCCAGACATGTTCAAACATTTTTAACAAGAGCCAGAACAGGTCACATTGTCACACAATTGTACCTACACCGATTTCACCTTTCTGATACTCCTACTTGTCTGTGGTGTAATAATCATAATGAAGATCTGGAACACATTCTTCTATACTGTCCGTCCATAAACCACAAAAGAAGTAAGTTAAAATCATCAGTACCAGTTGCAGAAGACACAGCTCTGCAGGATATTTTGACTACACCCCAACTCTGGCTACTAGCAACAGGCATCTATAATGAACACCAATCAAAATACCCCTCATTTCTCATGAAAAACAAAAACTGAGTAGACTACAGTGGACTATAGTGGACTTTATGGATACATTAAGAAGATTGATTGATTGACTCATCCTTACCTAACCTAAACATTACAAGCACTCCAAGTGATCTCATAAATCCCCTGTCCCTTTTTTAATATTTTTTTCGACATAATACACCTCTTGCATACTCGGAGAAAACGTCGCAGATAGTGACTCATGGATGGATATACTGTCTCTCTACTTTAGTTTAAATATGACCCCCATTTAATCTGAAATTACATATCTTTGTCATGTTTCTTATTGATTACCATGATATTTTGAAAGCTCCAGAAATTGGCTTTGTGTGATGCTTCTCATCTAAAAATGCTTGTTTTATCAAGCTTACTGACTTTTATGTTTGAGTAGATTCTTTATGAGAATGAAGTACCAGCCAATAAAAAAAAATCATACCAGAATGATCTTGATGCAGGTGATGTGTCAAGTTTTTTCTAATAATGACCACTTTTTTTTTTGTATGAGGCACTACTCTAATGCTCGTTAGTTGTTGCCAAATTCAGACATTTTCGTGGTTCCATGGACTATTTATCTTCGTCTTGCAGGGTAAACGGGAGTATCTTGAGGAAGTATGTCCCAGTACCATCTTTGTTCACCACAAATTCCACTTGGACTTGCTTGTTCCTTTATTTTTTATAATTTCTCCATAACACTGGCCATTTGACTGATGATTCATCTTTACAAGAGCGAACGCAAAAGCGTGATGAACATAAGGTTTGAGCTGAACAGGATGAAGAAAAATTAGGGTATTTTACAAAAAGAAAAGAACAAATTCCTCATCCATTTCTTTTGGGAAAGTTTACTTTAGTTTGCAGCAAATTACATTTGCGAAGAGAAGGTTAAATTTGGTTTGTGTTTATGTAAGTACATTTTTCTTGTCTTAAATTCAGTACTGGCTTCTTATAATATGTGCATTTTGATGCTATATTTGGATCGTTGTTGTTGTTGTTGTTGTTGTTGTTGTTGTTGAATTTGGAAGCATTTAACTCATTATTCTTTTTTCCTCCCAGTAGAGAACACTTAAGTTCTTTGATTTTTTAAACTCCTTGTTTACAGAGGGTACACTTATCTGTTTCGTGCACTCTACTTTTGTGGTGGTGAACAGCTGTATTCATATCCTGAGTTTAAATAAAATATAGGTCTATGACAGTTGTTCCAGATTTTATTGATGTTTGCCTAAGTCTTCCCTTGTGCTTGTTGGCTAATTTGATTTCTTTTTTAGTTTGCTTCCACTTCAGCTTTTATTGTGCGAGGGAGGGTATGGTGATTTAGTTTTTTGTTTTACTATATTATTATATATCTTAATTTTCTTGTGTGTGATTCACTTTGGGTTCAATATTAAGATATGATAAAGCTGATGTAGTGTAAGATTTCACAATTCAGAAACTTTTTCTATTGTTTATAATAGTTCTATTAAAATTAAGTTTCGTACATAAATATTTTTAATATTAATAACATTTTGCAGAGCTCTATTTTTTAATTCTTCACTCATTCTGAAGTGTTTGTTCATTGCCTTCGAAACTATGGTACATTTCTTTCAATATTTTTTTTACTCCTGAACTCCATTCTACCAAGAACTAATATATTTATCTTATTTTCAGATTATGTTGGATCGGTTATCTGCCATTAAAGATATTACGAGAGCTCGGCCACTACTTCAAGTTCTTCTGAAACTATTTAGGTTATGTGTAAAAGTTCAGCGTAATCAGCAAGTTCTTACACAACCTGAACTGGGGGCCATAGGAATATTCTTGGGTATTTTACAGTTGTGCCTTGCTGGAGAAAGTGATGCCTCACAGGCAGCCATAACAGAGCAACTATTAGATGTAAGTTTGTATATGATGGTAAATGCGGAGTATAATTATTTATGTGGAAGTGTAATATTAAAATATTGATCTAGTAAGCTATAAAATAATAAAGAATAACCTAAAATCTGTACAGAAGAGAGACTAAATATAAACATTTGTTGGCGATTTGTATGTATGTATGTATGATGATGATGATGATGATGATGCACATAATTAAAATATACATATTTAATTTAAGGAAAGGTAAAATGCCTTTCCCCCGATTTTCTTAGTTGTGAAGTTGTTTATTGTTATTATGTCCACCGTTGTAGAGTAACGATTAGCATGTTTGACCGTGAAATGAGCGGACCCGGGTTCAAATCCTGATTGGGATAAGTTACCTGGTTGAGGTTTTTTCCAGGGGTTGCCCTCAACCAGCAAATGCTGGATAACTTTCAGTGCTGGACCCTGGACTCATTTTGCTGAATCACTTTCATCTCATTCAGACGCTAGATAACCATAGCAGTTGATAAAGCGTCGTAAAATAACCAATTAAAAATATATATATTATCATCATCATCATCATCATGCATATGCAGGAGGTTTGCAGTATCTAGAAGACTAATGTTGGCTGGCAAAGCCGAGAATTTTCTGGTGGAATGGTGGTAGTAGTAGATGATAAGCCACTGACAGTTGATATGAGTTGTATAACTTAAGAAAAGCTTCAATATCTTTTCACGCTATAAATTTCACCTGGAGCTTTCTGTAAGCAGTATTCATTTTTATTTTTGTTTTTATTTTTATCAATATAAGTGTTGTTGTTGTTTTCTAATGGCAGGCGTTTGACAATAAAGTCATTTGACCTCTTGCACTCCAATATTTTTCAAAGATATTATCATGGCCAGCCACTGAAGCACAGATTTTGAGGTGTTCCGAATCCATTTCTTGGTTTGATTATCAATATAAGTAGAATCCCTCTTAATGGCACCAAAGGGGCCAGGCTAGTTCCAGATACGAGATTTTGCCGGATAATTGAATAAATATAAAAAAAAAAATACTTGTTCATATTGTATGATACCAGCTGTTGAAACTGCAACCATGCAAAGCTTATTTCTCAATCACTTGATCATAACTAAATAAACATAGAAACTGTGTGGATTTTATTTATTAAAACACATCACACAACACAAATAATACACTAATTTTATGTTCGGATACTCACTGAACATGAAAGTTCGTGCGAACTTTCTAATGTGGCAAAACTGACGACCATGCTGTGGCAACACAACAGATTTAAACATAATTTTTTTGCCCAACCAAAAGTGCTGTTAATTGGGTGTCGGTTACGAGGGATTTTACTATACTGTGTAAAATGCTAGGGTTTTGTGAAAGTTCGGGTGAATAGACTAGCTGCACTGTTTTTATTGTAGAAATCTCGCATTATATAAACAAAATCAATGATCAGTGTTTTTGGGTCTTTCCAAGTGTGTATAAATAACAAAATGGTTGAAAAATAAAAGTTTTGGTTTGTAGAGCATTAACAGTTTTATCACTTGATGTGTAGGTTTGATTATAAAGAATGTAAAATATTTTCAAATTTTTTTAGAAAACCTGGATGTTAAATAAAATCGTATTAGTTTTAATTTGCGCCTTACTAAAGTAAAGAACTAATTACACATATACACCAATCTTGCCTTGTATTCAGTTTTCTACCTTATCTGTATACTTAAGAACATATTACGATTTAAACAGTTTTATTAACTTTATTAATTTAACTTTCAGATCATGGAAACAATTCTGTCAAAGGCTGCATCACAGCCACTTGAATCTTTCTTACATTTCTCACAAACATTTGGAGGCAGTGAGCATATCAGGGCTCTCCTGACATGCACCACAGCTCAGGGAGTGCGTAGCAACTCAGCTGTTCTTCTCCATCTGTCACGTGTGTTGGCAGCATTGACATATGGCAATGCCACAAAGATGGCACTCCTCTGTGATCACTTTTCCTCTGTTACCGACTTCAACAGATTTGATTTTGAGCATACACCAGAAGATGAGCACAAGGTATGTTCATACACATTTTACTATCATATTCTGTATTGAACATAAGTAGGACATTGTGTATCTTATAAATATTATTTACTGGTGTTGAAAATAACAGTCTTATTAGATTTTTTTCCTCCCAAGTATTCACATCAATTGCCTATTTATTATTTTAAAAACTTGTTAAAATCAGACTTCTTTAACATAAACCTTTTTCTTTTTCAGCTGGAGCTTCTGTGTATCTTGACTGCTGGAATTGAACGTAATGCAATAGGAAATACACTGAAAGATCATATCGTATCATTAGGCATTGTGAGACAAGCTTTGGAATATATTACAGTAAGTAATAAATTAAATTTTTATGAGTGTCTGAAGTACAGGACATTCTGCTGCATAGAGTCTGGTCATCCTTATACTTCAAATTCTACTGAAAAGCTATAGGTGTGAAAATTTGTCTTATTATGTAGCTTCCAGTGTTTATTTATTTATTTGTTTGTTTAAATATGTGTGTGGTAAAATAGCTGTCGAACACTTCATGGCCTGCTTTGTGATATGGTATACAGCAGTGGTATTCAATCTATGGTACATGTACCCCCAATGGTATGCGGAGTTTGTACGCATGCCACTGACTATGTATGTAAAAATGCTGACGTATTTATTTTATTATACTTGTTGAAAATTATTGCAGTTTACATATTATTTTCTTTTACAGTATCAACACATGTTTTTCCTTGCTTCAGTAACATTTTACATAATTCATTACTATTACTATAATAATAATAATAATAATAATTATTATTATTATTATTATTATTATTATTATTATTATTATTATTATTATTATTATTATTGCATCAGTAACTACTGTCTGCATAATAATAATCGTTTATTTTGCATACATCATCAGTAGTCTTTTGTTATTTCTTATATAGTTCCAATGCAGTGTGGGGGCACGAAGGTAAAAAATGTATTTTGGGATTATACTAGCAAAAGAGATTGAATACCTCTAGTATACAGTATACTTGTCACATTGGAAACAAAGTTGTTATTGTTGTTGTTATTATTATTATTATTATTATTATTATTATTATTATTATTATTATTATTATTATTATTGTTAATGTTAATGTTAAAAATCTGTCCATAACCTACTGTACCTACTAGAGTTTTTGTTCTGTTTGAATCAGATAAGTTTTTATTATGATAGTAGAATAATTTTTTTGTAGAAAATGTGTCTTTTTTTATGGTAACAAATAAAATAATGTAGGCTATGCAATTTGTGTGCAGCTTGGACTTCTTTGCAGTCATGTAATTTCAATATAAGCCATAGACGAGTGCTGAGTTTCTTTCCACTAATACAGAAGGGTTTCATTTTACATACAAGTTACATAATATATAACTACAATATTTTATACTTTTTGTCCTTGTTCATACACTTCTATCATTGTTTTGTGGTTGACACAGACTTATGTGGCAGATTATCCTAAATTTATGTAAGAATATCTTTAATAGATATACAGGGATTTCATTTCAAAACTTCCCAGTCTAAATAACAAATTATTTAAATTAAATTCAATTTAAACAGAAAACACGTCAATTTAAATATTGAGGGGAAGTCTGAAATCAGACTTAATTGCATTTTAGATTTCACCCCCAACCCCCGGCCACCCTCACTTTGAAATTTCAAATGGCACTCCTATATTTTTATATTTAAATATGAAAGAGTATTCAATTGTTTATACGCCTCATTCATTTGTTTTCGCATCTTTTGTTTTCTGTCGTCGCCTGGCAACCTGGATTGTTGTTATTGTTGATTAAATTTAGTAAATTACACAAAATAAGCTGTGTTTTCATTCTACAGTGAACTGATAATAACAAAAATACAGGTTGCCAGGTGACGATAGAAAACAAAAAATGCAAAACAAATTAATGAAGTATATAAACAATTGAATACTCTTTCATATTGAAGTATAAAAATATAGGGGTGTCATTTGAAATTTCAAAGTGGGGATGGCTGAGGATGGGGAGTGAAATCTAAAATTCAATTAAGCCTGGTTTTAGACTTCCCCCTCAATATCTAAATTGACGTGTTTTTTTTTTTTTTTTTTTTTTTTTTTTTCTAAATTGAAGTTTTGAAATGAAAGCCCTGTATATAGCTCGTGTATTATGTCTCACGTTTTTACATCAATTCTCTTTGCTTCCCAACTTCTTTACACTATTAGGCCCTTCAACTGTTCCTGCATTATTTTTGCGTTAACTTGCATATAGTGGAAATACTGGAATATTCTCAGTAATAAACTTTTTGTTCATCTGATGTACATTCTTACCATGAAATTGTTGTAAAAATCAATGGGAAATTTTTTAAAGGTAGCATTCAGAATACTCCAAATCTGTGATCATAATACTCGTTTGTTGCTATACATAGTAATTTTGGGTCAATGTGGCGCTATAAACCAATTTTCAATACTTTTATTACAACCACAACACATTTAAAATCTTACTGTACCATATATAGAGAATTATTACTACATTAACACATTTAGTATATCACAGAACATGTAAAATGTAATTATTATGAAAGTCACCATTGCTTCCTCTTCAAATTAGTAGTACTAGTACAGTCCACTTCCACTAGATGGAAACCGACATGATTGGCAGATTGAAAACAAAATGATACTAAGTGTGAGGAATGTTGCTACAGGTGTGTAGTATTATGTGACAGGTTAGGTTAGGTTTGATTAGGTGTATATTATGTGACAGGCTAGGTTTGATTGCGTGTGTAGTATTATGAGAAAGGTTAGGTAAGGTTTGATTGGGTGTGTATATTATTACTATGTTGGCAACACTGAAACCCACTGTTACATTAAAGAAATATGGTGGTATTCTTCGTTCACGCACGACGATTTTCGTATATAAGTAAGGTACGTATTTAGGGTGGGTTGGGTGGGCCCACAGCTCTCCCAGTGATCACATCAATGATCTACTACTCAATACTTTAAATCCAAGGCATTTTCAAGGTATTTTATCAAGTTCCTGTAGTAGTCGGGACATAAGTAACACTTACCTAATTTTGTTCTTAAATGTGACTTATTTTGAATAATCTTGCAGATGCATGCACCATGTGTGAAGCCCACATTAATGCGGACTGATAGTGATGACTGGAAGGAGTTCATTTCAAAACCAGCACTCAAGTACATCCTGCGCTTCCTTACAGGTCTTGCCACTGAGCATGAGCCCACACAGGTAATCATCACTCAACGCAAGGTAACACTGATTTAGCTTATACACAGATAAAAATACTGAATTTTGTTATTATACTCCTTGCTAATAGTAATATGAAAGGCCCTTAAATGTGTGGATGCATTCAGTCTCCTATGAAATTGAGTACAAAGTTTTTCATGGGGGTGAAAGGCAGCCAGAGTATGTGAGCATCATCAGTTTGCAATATCGAAGTTATTACATTTGTTAAATTTTTAAGTGTTTGAACTCATATTTTTAAAATAATGAAATATAGACTTGTATTCTGGTAACACCACAAATTTTCAGTATTTATATGTGTAAAGAAATATTTCATATTGTTCATTACTTCTTACAGTTGGCAGTATCAACAGATTGTATACCTATCATCCATCGCTTAGAGCAAGTGTCTTCAGATGAACATGTAGGCTCACTTGCTGAGAACTTGCTTGAGGCCCTACGAGCACATCCCACCGTTGCTACTCTTATCGAGGAAGTTCGTGAACAAACTCGTGCTGAAAAGAAGCGTCTGGCTATGGCTATGCGTGAGAAGCAGCTTGGAGCACTTGGAATGCGTACTAATGAAAAGGGACAGGTATTGATTCAACACTTCTAAGTAAATGAATTATATAATTATCAGCTTAATTCCACATGAATAACAGCATGTTTATTTTCAGAGAACTAATAAAAAAACAGAACATTACATATGGAAAAATACCTCTAAAATCTCTGGAACAGAGCCTAGAAATTGATTTTCTGAATTATTTAACCTAGACATTTCATTTATATTATAGTTCAGAAGTAATTTTGTTAGAAATCATTTTAATTCTGTGAAATATTAATTTTCTTACTCTCACTTCCACAAAAAATATATGATCTTAGGCAGTGCTGTCATGGAAGCCATACTGGGCCAACATCGTATGGGAACTACAATTTTTTTAATTAATCGTATGGGGAAAAGAAAATTTTGTCTATATGGAGCCACACGACATATGGGTGCCTAAGTTTTGTATGCAAAGATCTGTACAGATCTTAGATCATTTCTTGCTGCTCCTAATGTATTTTGTTTGATGTTCATAAACAAAAATTGTCCATCTCTGCAGCATTGGAATCCAGAATTATATAAAATAATGGTTGAAAAACGAAAAGTGCTGCAAATACACACTCCAAGATTCGAGACAAGTGTGCATCTACAGTGGGGCTACGTGGTATATTCTTTAAATCAAGCTTGTTATACAAATAAAATGTAAAGCAAAACAATTTCTTTACTTCTTCTTTAATATTAACAAAATCATTAAATGATAGTCGGAGAGATAGAGAGAAGAGAATAAAATATATTTCATGGGAGAAAACAAGAGGTGGGACGTATGGCCAAAAGAAACATTACCATGACAGCACTGATCTTAGGCCAATTTTTACGTGAGATTGCTTTATTTAAAGTTTGGAATGCTTCAAAAGTGGTGAGAACATAGTTTTTCCAGTCATCCTACGAACTGTACGTTTTGTGAACTGCAAAATTACACAAAACAAAATTAAAAATAATATTCTTAAACCAACATGAAAATCGACTATTTTTCACCTCTGTTCTTCATACTGTACGTATTGTGTCAAATTACTCACTTATTGGTACTTAATAATCGTAGATTAGTGAACAATACAGTTTCTGAAATGCTGTAAAATTTGTACTTTGCATCAAATCATATGCAGTGATACATATTATAATGTTTCAGGTGACTGCCAAGAGCACGCTATTGATGGAGGACCTAGGAGAAGAAACAGGCCTTGTCTGTGTGATATGTCGAGAAGGGTACAAGTTCCAACCAAGTAAAGTGCTAGGAGTATACACCTTTACGAAGAGATGCAATGTTGAAGAGTTCGAAGCAAAACCAAGAAAGACTGTTGGCTATAGTACCGTCACGCATTTCAATGTGGTACATGTAGACTGTCACATGGCTGCTGTTAGGTATGTTAATTTGCAGCATTTTGTTGCGTAGTTGTAATCTACCTGTGAAACAAGGTAGCAAAAACTTGCTTCAAAATTATAATCACTTTCAGAATTAATGTTTGTAGTCATGGAGAAAGTTACACATCGCAGAACTGCATGCATTGTATTCTTCACCTGACATAATTAGGAACATCAAATCCAGATGTTTGAGTTGGGCAGGGCATGTAGCACGTATGGGCGAATCCAGAAATGCATATAGAGTGTTAGTTGGGAGGTCGGAGGGAAAAATACCTTTGGGGAGGCCAAGACGTAGATGGGACGATAATGTTAAAATGGATTTGAGGGAGGTAGGATACAGTGATGGAGATTGGATTAATCTTGCACAGGATAGGGACCAATGGCAGGCTTATGTGAGGGTGACAATGAACCTGCGGGTTCCTTAAAAGCCGTTTGTAAGTAAGTAAATAATATTTGTAGTCTGTAATGAACTTAAAATTGGCAAACTACTGACAAAAGATACACTTCAATCGTTTAAAGAAACCAATAACATTTCAGTTTTCATAACTTTTGCCAGATGACTAGAGCATTGGCATCTCGTATCAGAGATGAACAAAGACATGCAGAAGCAGATTTTCTCATGGTACTTCGTTTCTCTATCGTGATACCCTACAAAAATACAGTATTGGTCCGAATATAGTACAACCTCGAATATAGTATGACCTACACTTTGAAAATGTTATAGAATGAAGAAATTTACAAATTTAAAGCTATTTACAATTTACAATCTTAAGCAATATTTTCTTGGGGTTTATGACTCTGTCATATCTTTTTGTAGACTTGCAAACATATTAGGAATTTCCCTCCAACTAGTTGCTAGCAAGGAGGAGGTAACTCCAGTGGTGGGGTTGCCACCTCATAGCTTCTGGACAAGCTAGTGTATACTGCACTTCCTCAGTATAAGGTGGAATGGTTATACCAGCATGACTTGGTCCCCAGAGCCTCATTCATTAAAACAGGTTGCACCACGGGAAGGTGAGGTTGGGATTTGAGTAGGAGAGATTATGGAATGAACTTCACTACCCCTTACAACCTAACTGAAAATACCAAACAGAATATTGGAAGGCTTAGCATATAAAATGAACTCTCACTCAAAAAAGATAAGAGATATTTTGTATGAAGTTATTGTCACTTAGCAAAACATCTCCTGCTGTAAAATGCCGTGTGTGTATTGGATTGTTACAATATTTTATCAGCATAGATCTTTATAATTTGTTCCATTTACATTGAAATTAAAATGCAAAATTTATATCTTTGCTGGAGGCAGTCCATAACTCTCAGTCCTTTGAGTTTATAAATCATAGCTTGTTTGGTAATTCTATCTTCAATTCTGTTAAAATGGTTTTGTGATTGTGTTTTCTTTTCCTGCACTTCGTCTTGTCATGTTACGTGCATTAAGGAACTTCATAAAAACTTAGTCTTTTCATTTCTTGCTATATGGAGAGATTTATTTTTCTGTATTATCAGTTAAGTTGGACATTTTAAATTATAATTTGTGAAGTAACTGATTTATTGATGTTGTGTATATCCAGTAACTTCTTTTAGAAACTTCACTTTCTGCCATAGGATTTTCTGTAGTTGTTTCATTTATTTATTTAACTTGGTAGAGATAAGGCCATCAGGCCTTCTCTTCCCCTCTGTCATTTAGGTTGTAAATTGTGAACACTGATTTGTAAAGTTTGTATTTTTCGTATTCTTTTCTATTTCTTTATAAGCCTTTCACTACTTTACAGAAGCATTTAAGTTGCCAAACTTACCTGAATTACAGTTAAATTTTGTGTTTTATTCTAAAATAACCCATTTCATTGCTAGCTATAAAAACAACTGATTACAACAAAGTAAAACGCAGATTTTATTACAGCATTATACAGTATTAATATACATACAATGTGGTGGAGGTAATCAGTGTATTTACATTCATATGGTAATTGTATGCTAATTCTGTGAAGTTCTACCTGATGGATCCACCACAGAGAAATATTGGAGAGCAAGAACGCTAATGGCTTCATTGCCAAAGCCCGAAATTAGATAACAACAACATTCATATTTTTCCATTAGTGTTTTCTTTTTGTTTACATTGTTCTTTACATTCAGGCTTGCACGTGCTCGAGATGAATGGGAGTCAGCTGCATTGCAGAATGCCAACACCAAATGCAATGGCTTGCTGCCATTGTGGGGACCACAGGTGCCTGAGTCAGCTTTCGCAAGTTGCCTGGCTCGTCACAATACCTATCTGCAAGAATGCACTGGCCACAGGTATGTAAATAATGCAAGTTAACTGATTCTCAGTCAGAACCTTTCTCCTGCTTCACAATAGTAAGTCATCATCTTTATGGAGAAGAAAGTTAGTTTCTTATTGGGTGAAGAATGATACAATAATGTTTACATTATACAATGAAATCTTACCTCTTGCATGACCTCATGCATCTGTGACTTTGAAGATGGATCATTTGCAAAATATAACAAATGGACGATTGAGAACGTCAAAATTAAAGTACTATTTAGTGCATATTCTGCATGTATTAATATGGTGCAATGTCTCTGCCATAGTAATCAGCCACTGTACACTCACCTTGCTTTACAGCATTCTCTACAAGTATCAATGAATCTTTGATGGTATGGCTAAATGTCAGATGTGTTACAGGACAAGACAATGGATCTTTTATAGAAATAGAATTCCTTTATTTTTTATATCAGATATTCTTTAAACAGTGCATAGGTCTTAGAATAGTAACAGAACTAACTTCAGATCAAAAAGGAACAAATATTTGAAATATCTTATTATCAGATCTGTTACCTAATATAAAGATAATAACTTCTTCAGTAACTAACAGAAAACCATTCTTTCAGTAACAATTATCTTAGTAGATTGCTCTTAAGGCGAAGATATTTGAGCCTTAGTTTCTTTAATGATAGATAATTAGAAAAAATTAAGGCACTGTTTTGAATGATGTAACAGACATGACATGGAATAACAGATCTGACAGGTAACAGACATAACAAAGCGAACATAAGCATGTGCTAACTTTTTTTGCTTAAAAATCTTCAAAATAGCAACTTAACTACTGCATAAGTGTACTATTATGTCCTCTTGATCTTGACTTTATATGTTGTTATTTGTGGAAAACACAACACAAACAGATCTGACAGAGTAAAAGTGCATGCTTAGACTAAAACACAAAGCAAAAGTATGACACATAAACTTGCCAAATCAAAATGGGTGAACATAGGAGTACAATCAAGATGGCTTTTTGTGCATCATTCTGGCTTATTCTGATATCTGTGGGATTTCTTTTTCAACTGTGCATCCATAGGAACAGAATGGTGTAACAGACCTGACTGATTTACTGGACTAGAGTAATTATAATAATAAAGGAGAAATGCGCACAAGTGTGCATAGGATGTTTGTTCGTTAGTCTTCTGTGCTAAGTTTGGTCACTGTTTTTGGGCACTCGGTACACTGCAGGACGTGGTACTTGGCACACCTTGCACCACAGAATTTGCAAACACACTTCTCGGACACTGTATGGAATTGTGTTGTGCTGCACACTTTGAAGTGAAATCCATTCACTGCTAGCCTTGTGACTACATTCCTCGTGTGTTGATTAGTCCCAGTCCAGCTTCGGTCGACCATGGCGCTAGTGGCGTAGAACTCGTCATCTATGTTGTTCCTTTTCTGTGTATTCTCTTCTGGAAGTTGTTTGTACTAGAGTAATTATGCAATCATATTTAAGTAGATATGAATTCAGACATGAATGAAGAAGTTTTGATAATATCAGATGTTCCTTTAATTTTTTTTCTCAATTGCATTATTAAACAAACCTTTTTTTGGACATAATCATACTCGATTTTAAATACTTAACTAGTATGGACACTGCGTTTTAGTTGTTACTATGAGAATTTTATTCTCGTGAAATATTTCACATGAGGGAAATAATTCTTGTGGCGTTTACTACATCAGTATTGAAACTACTCACTGTTAAGAATTTATAATTCTATCGTTATAAATGCAATAACGGGAAGCGTATGAATTGATGGACGTCATTTGTTATACAAATTCTGCAAATGACCCAGATACATAGTCCTTAATCCTATTGGTGTTACGTGAATAAAATACAGAGAGTTCCTATGCGGACAGGTCTCACTTCAACCTCTGCTTAATGCAATCTGTTGGCAGGCTGTGAGTTGTTATTTGCCAGCATACAGGACAAATCCATACTCACTGTCCTCTATCCTAAGCATACCGGTCCCACTAGATCATTTACACTTACCTTCCTTGGGATATGTGCTTTTCACACCATCATTAAGCCGATAGAACATTATTACCTGGGACTAGTCTGCATGGGAACTTCCTGTATATCTTAGTTTCCATTGATCACATTTGCTGTCATTTAACCATTTTGTTGATTTGTTGAAATACATGTTGTGAGATAAAATTTCTTTTACATATTCGTGGGCAGAGGTTTCTGAAAATAAGCATGTTTGGTATGGATTACAAGTGGAAGGTAGAACAAACCTACTCGCAATTGAGTCACTCATATTGTCCCATTGCGTTACTTCCCAGTCATATCTTAATTCGTTTTAGGTCAAATGGATATGACACCTGAACTGTGTGCTGAGAACATTGGTAATTAAGTTTATACAGGGTCCAGCAGAATAATCTCCCCGATTAGAAACATAAATAACAAGAGCAACATAGATCCTATTCAAAATTTTATTTTACTATCTTACAGAAGAATGTGTGCCATTTTGACATCACTTTGTTTTAAAGATAATATCGTCTAAATGCTTGCTTTCACGAGCTATACACTCCTCAAACAGTCACTGTGCGTCCTTCTTCCTCAAAAAAGTATGACTCTATTATTCCAGATTGTGCAACAGAACACCAAACAGTAACATACTCGCTGTGGAGAGGTCACTGATGCATTTCTCGAGGGTTTTATGGGGACCAATATGGAATATTTTGTGTATTGACGTAGCCCAACAAATGAAAATGCTCTTAGTTATTGCTGAGCACAACAGCATTGCCTGGAACATTTTCCAATATGGTCTGCAAGCAACTTGGCAGTTGAGCCAGTCACGTTGCCGAAGTTTCTGAACCACCAGAACTTAGTAGGGATGGAACTTGACGTCTAGATGTAAGATCATCTCAGACTCCAATCAGATAGTCCCAATACCAGAGCATGTTTAATGGCTGAACATCGTGGAGATGTAAAGGTACGGTCACACATCGCTACTTTTGCAGTGCAACTTTTTTGTACTGAAGCTGCAAAAGTTGCATGTCATGTTCACACGTAAGCCAAAAATAGCGTGCTGCATGCTACTTTTCGTGCTGCGCATCCCGAGTGCTGCGAGTTTGTTCACACACAAGGCGCTACTTTTGCAGCCGCAGTCATGGTGCAGGTTTCCATCTCTGTGTTGACATTTTGTGGTTATGGTCGCATTAGTAAGAAACTCATGCGAAAGCTTCCTTATCTATTATTTGCTTTTCTGTCGTATCTAGTATTCAGAAGTTGACATTATTTTTACTATAAAACTTTTAAAAACGCCTATATTCTTAAATGATAACCAACAATATATTCACGTAATCAATGTTGGCAACCCTCCTGTTTGGAACTACACTACGGAAAATTTAAAAAATGAATTATATCGTCAGCAATTATGCTCAGACTGTGTTGTGTATTTAATAACTGTTACAAATAATTTATTTTCATCACATTTAACATTAAAATATATCCAAACAATAAAAGTTCCATTGGCAGATTTGGGTGGTAACACTAGTTGCAACTGCAGCAAAAGTTTCAACAAAACCGATATCAAAAATGTTGCGACTGCAACCCTGAGAACCCTGTTCACATGTCGCTACTTTTAAGCTGCATGCAGCATGGAAAAGTAGCGGGCAGCAGGTTCGGCAGCCGCTACTTTTCGAATTGCACCGTTGTTCACACGTCGCAGTACAAGAGTTGCGCAGTTTTTTGTACTGCATCGCTGCAAAAGTAGCGACGTGTGACCGTACCTTAACAGCATGTCTCACTGCTGCGATATTCTCAGAAGCCCAAACATTGCAACATCTATCGGACGGCTTCTGTTTGAAAGCTGAACCTTTTGTTTGACATTTCTCAGCCATATCAGTAGGATTTTCTTATCAGGAATTCTTTCGTGTCGACCTACTCTAAAATGTGTACGAAATTGCCACAACTTTACAATCACGGTTACCATTTTTTACAATGCTCAACAACAAAATGCACTATTTTCACCTGTCCACGTCATGATGGTAACTGAAATGGTATGACTTGTTGCTGCTCAAAGATACATGCCACTCAAGCACAACTATCAAGAACCTGCTGGACTCTGTATAATTCTGATGTATTCATTTCCTTTTTCATTGTGTTTTGTTACTTAGGGATATCAGCTATGCCTCGACAGTGCATGATTTGAAGTTGCTGCTTCTGAGGTTTGCACAGGAGAAGAGTTTCCATGACGACACTGGTGGAGGTGGTCCACAATCTAATATGCATATCATACCGTACCTTATTCACATGGCACTCTACGTTATAAACACGTAAGTGTATTTAGTATAGATTTTACTTAATACATAAATTATAATTGGGAGATAGAAAATGTATATCTGGTTTTATAAGAGGGTAGTCCAATAATTAAGATACAGGTCTGACTTACAGTATATCCACATTTATTTCATAAAACTTAAAAAAATAAATAAATAAAATAATAATAATAATAATACAATAAACACTACATACAGTGTGTCCCGAAATAATGTTTACACTCTTCACAGGCAGTTACAGTCGCATCTCCCATGTCATCCAGTAGACCTACTGATGTTTTATGGTGTACATACTGTTCTGCAGAGTTCTCCAAAGGTAGAAATCTGAGTGGTTAATCGACATTTCCTCGTCAGCCCATCCATCTCCCAACAAATGTTAGTAGGTATCTCACCTGTCACTGTTCCTTCAAGAGGAATGATCCCACAAGTTTCCTGGCATACATACCATACCACACTGTTAACCCAGGAAGATTAACTGCTCGTTCTTCCACAATGTGCCGATTTACATCGACCCAGTCAGTGCACACAGTTGTGGCAGTTGACAGTTCCATTCAGTTTGAAATTTGCATCTTCAGACCAAAAAATCAAATCATTAAAATGTTCATTGTTGCTCATATTCACAAACCATTCACAAAATTCGAGATGCATATCTGGGTCATCTTCAATTGTAGCGTGAAGCAACCAGGGAATATAGGGTCTCCACTTTGATTGCATTAAAATGTGAAGGACACTTGATTCTTACATCAGACTCACGTGAAGCCTGCCATACAAACTTCCTTGGGTGAAAGTCAGCAACTGTACTTCATTCGTCCATTTTCATTCTCTTCCTGCCATACTGCCCCTTCTTCACATCGCATACAGTTCCTTCTCTCTTAAACTTGTCGCGTAATCTCGCAATTTTTACACGTTATGATGGCGCAGTAACACTTCAAAATCCTCTTATGTTGCTCGAAAGAAAGCTTGTTCATCTCAGCCATTTTGCCTGCAATCCAGTGGGCTGCAACTGAACTAAAACAAGCAGAATGGCTACATGCGCTCATACATTATTTTGAGACACACTATACTATTGTTTACTTTTAAACATAGTCACTGTTAACATTCAACCATATATCGCAGTGTTTTGCACATGTTTAAATATCCTCCACAGTGCGGTTTTCAGTGCATTTTGGTCTTCGAATCTTTCTTTCCAGATAAGAATTTGAAAGGACTGAAGAGGTGTAAATCTGATAGGGCCAATATAAGCATTAGATTTTCTTTCAAATTGAAGGGTAAACAAATTATTAACTTTCCAGCACTCGTTCTGGACCACGTGAAGATAAGAATCTGACATCCTACTTGGATAATGCTGCATCAGACAAATGGTTGGAATCATGCTATGAGGCCGAAGGTCCATTGTACTGGGCAGTTTTGTCACTCTTACTTCACCCACCGTCTCGCTGGAACCGTACGCGGCTGGCTCATTTGAAACGACTGTTGGTGCTCGCTCAGACTCGTCACACACAGCCTGCTGGTCCTGCTGGTCCCCGGCTTAGTGATGTCGCAGTGAAAGAATACAACGTGTATAAGAGCTATATGGTGTTCTTCGGGCTTGTAGATGGCATTTATGCTAACTATTTTAAGGTGAGTGTATAATGGTGCATTTTCTGGCAGTGGAATATTAAACGATTTTATTTTTCTCTTGACAAAATTAGTCATTCAGAAACTCTCTAAAGATATCACTTGATTGCTTTGCTTTGAAGAGGGCCAATTTGAGAATTGTATTACTAGTAGTGCAATAAAATCCCTCGTATCTGGCAATACCAAAACAACGGCACTTTTGGCTAGGCAAAAATAAAAAAGTCATTCATGCGAAAGGAAGAATCGGACGAAGATGTGAATGGTTTTCGTGGATAGCACATGCCGCATATTGTGTTTACTCACATTGTTCACGCATGAAAACATGACAGAAAACCCCGTTATGTCCCTGAAGTAGATCGGGTATCATTGGTAAGCTGTTACTTGGATCTTGCAAACAATGCACAGAGACGATATCTTTAAATTTACCACTTGAAGTCGCCTGTTTCAAAGGGGTGTTGGATGAGTATGAAAATCTCTATTCCTACAGCATGTAAAAGTTTCATTCGAGTGATAGATAGTATCATGGCTATTACCGCTTAGCGCTGCTGTTGCACAATGGATTCCACGAAATCCAAGCGAAATGTTCTCATGCTCAAATTATCCAGCGCTACTTCGTCTTCATAGTTGCGATGTTGGCTACACTGCTCATCACATCACATGACTGCCATTTAAAATTATCATAAGGTTACGAAAACGTTTAGTATTTTTTACTCTATTGTGTATTAATGTATTGCAATAATTATGAACCGATGAATATGCATTACCGTATTCAATACTAAAAATATACATTGTATGTATTTCAGAACTTTAATATATGAAAATTACTGAATTTCAACATGGAAAAAATGTTTGTGCATTACAGTGTGTCTTTGCATTACCTATAAATGTATTTTCCAATTATCCAGCACTGGCTTTGTTGCCAGATACGAGAAATTCTACTGTATAATTATTAATAACAGAGTATTTATTGATAAATAAAATATTTCAATTCGTGCATGTAGGCTAGATAAATAGAATTAATATTCTATAGGTCGTAGCATCTTTAGAAAATGAATGCACAATATGCGACTCTGTTGTGGTAACTCTTAATGTAGGATTTGTGAGCTAGAATGATCACATAGCATATGATCAGTGAATGTGATATATTAAAGCTCAAAAGATATCGTTGTTTTTATAGTAAATTCAGGGCAGAAGGGTGGAAAATACTTCCAAAAGTGATTATGAGGAAACTTATGAAATTAAGGTTTCAGACTGTTCTTTTAACTCTGCCCAGTTGATGTGACTAGCCAGTAGTGGTAATTGGGTAGAGAGATATTTCCATTACTTTTTTTTTTTTTTTCCGCCATGTAACTTCTGTCACTATCTCCACTCCAAACAAAAAGTGACTTGTCTTCACTTGTTTGAGATGATGGGGTAGGTTGGCCAATTAGTGAGAGTTATGGGTTTATATTTCATGAGTTGGTGTTGGTGTGGACTACAGCACATACTTCTTACTTTTTTTTTATACTGTTATGTACGAAATAACATTGTCACAAAAGCCCTTAGGGGAAAATTATTCTCCTCCATCCAGCTGCCACTTTCGTGTAACTGCAGTATAACTCCACCTGTTGATGTAAAGTAGTAGTCTCAAATGAGCCCATTAAGATTGAACTATCTCAGACTCATTACTGGTGGAATCAAAACAACTCCAATAGATTCTATGAGATTCCTCACTAATATTAACAATATCAAAATGACAATAGAACAAAGAGCACTGATTCAATATGAAAAACTTATCAGATTACCAGGAAACAATTGGCATTCATACAGTCCTCTCTGTAGATTGAAAACTCAAAAAAATTTCATATCCATTGTTCAAGAATTAAAACAGAAAATCAATATCCCGAATTTAAAAGAAAACTTACAAATTAAACCAAACCTTTTGACTCTATTAAATATAGAATATAATCTAAATTTAACAGAAGAAATACTGAAATCAGAAGTAACCACTGAAATACTGAAACAATTGTCTTTAGAGACAATTAATATTAGGTACCCTCCACAAAACTGGCTTCATTTATACACCGACGGATCTTTGATCTCCAGAGAACAAGGTGCCGGTGCAGGTGTTACGTGCTGTCTCTTCTCACTTTGTAGATCACTTGGATATGGAACAACAAGTTTTGATGGTGAAATCATTGCAATAAGTGAAAGTCTCAGGAATCTTCTATGCCACATCAGTAAACTTAAAAATGCAGTTATATTGTCAGACTCCAAAGCAGCTATTCTATCAATCGTCTCTAAACACACACCTTCATCTCAAACAGCAGAAATAACTAAAATGCTCTCTCAATTAATATCACTCAATAAAAGAATTGTATTCCAATGGATACCATCCCATTGTGGAATCCTGGGAAACGAGAATGCGGATGCTTTAGCAAAGAAGGGCAGCAGTGCTACTTACAGACCTGTTACTAAATCTACGTATTACTCTGTGAAGAGATTTATTAAATCTACATACTTAGACTTCAACAAACAAAATTTGATAACACAATCCCAAGAGAAAAAATGGAACTAACTCTCTGCATCAAAATCCACCGTTAATTCCCGATTTACCACGAAAATCGTCTGTAGCTGCATTTAGATTGGCAACAGGCCATGATTGTTTGGCTAAACACCTGCATAGAATTGGAATATATCAGTCCCCTAACTGCCCATTGTGCAACTCAAACCAAGAAATGGATTCGGAACACCTCAAAATCTGTGCTTCATTGGCTGGTCATGATAATATCTTTGAAAAATATTGGAGTGCAAGAGGTCAAATGACTTTATTGTCAAACACCTGGCATTAGAAAACAACAACAACAGATTGAATTACAGGGTTCGCCAGGGAAACGGGCAATTTTAAAGTACATGCTACAGAAATTTTGTAGGTGGTAGAAGGTGCAGCCATCTGTTGTTATATTGCCGAAACTATGTCATTTATGCAGCGTTACATGATCAGTCACCATGGAACAATGGAATGGTGCACAGTATGCATATGAAATCAAAACGTTAAAAACAATGACAGTTATGAGGCTGCTAGACGAGATTTTCGTACACATTTCAATATCAGACATCATGATCCTGTGCCTAGCGCTTATGTGATCAACTTCAAGGCCACAGGATCTGCTATGAAGAGAAAGCCACTGAGTAGAAGAAGACTGACAACAGCCTTGTAACTGTCATTGTTTTTTAAAACACTTTGATTGCATATGCACGCTGTGCACCGTTCCATTGTTTCATGGCGACTGATCATGTAATGCTGCGTAAATGGCATAATTTCGGCAATATAACAACAGATAACAGCACCTTCTATCATCTACAGTATTTCTGTAGCGCGTACTTTAAAATCGCCCATTTCCCTGGCGAACCCTGTGCTAAAGATTAACAAAATTTGCCTTTCATTCTTTTCTTTTCCATCTTTTTCATTTAGGTTTTTATAAAGAAATTGCACAAAATATATACAATTGTATTATTGTATATTGTTAACAACATTAGCATTTTGCTTAATTTTGTATAGACTATATCCATCCACAAACTGTGTGCTGCCCTAATTTCTTAGTCTAAATCATGCAAATATCGATATTTCTACATTGTCTTTTGTTTTGTTTGAATTGTAAAATTAATGGAATTTATTGTTGCAGAAAGTAAATGTCAGTAGTGATGACCAATGGCCATCAACATTGGCAGATTATATTCGTCATAATGATGAAGCTTTGTTGAAAGCATCTGAAAGACTGTTGGCAACATACCGGGAAGAATTGTTGCCATGTGCATCCTTTGAGGAGTTCTGTGATGTTACTGGTATGTATAAGTGTTAAACGCTTTGCTTGAATTGATTGGAATATAATGAATCTTATATGCAGAGTTTAGGTTTACATAAAAATGCCTGTTGCATATAACATTTATGAACATTTTTACTGGTCATATTCTTTTCAAGTTATGTCGTGAACGATTTTAGTGTATGTTCATATTCTTAATTATTTTAAGAGTTCATGCTTAAATTTAATCAGCTTGTCAACTACTTACTAACATTGTCTATATTTTGGTACATGTAGTTATTGGAAACTTTTACGACTTTTTTTAAGCATTTCATTTTTACACTGCAACAACAAGGGATAAGATAAATTCATCAGCATGTTATTGTCGTGTTACTATATAAATTGTAATTAAATTGTATATATTTTGGTAATTTTTTTTGCATGTTTTGTATTAGTTCTTACTATGCTTACATGTGTGTCTAGAGCAGTTTTGCTATTTCATTGTAAATTTTCTTTTGCAGGTCTGCTGGGAGATATTACCAATCCTGGCTCTTATATCTCTGATGTTCTGAAAGGTCTGACTTAGTTCTCTTACCAGTGCAATGTAGAAGCAAATATTAAATACTTTCATTGGATTATGTTTGTTGTCTGTATATCATCACTGATAACTTGCCTTTTTGTTTATTGCATTATGTATAAATACTCTTAAAATATTGAGCATACATTATAAGTTCACCTACTAAACAATGTGGTTATAGTTCAAAAGGTATTAGTATGTTACTTGCTTTTGCTGTCAGATTAGAATAATTAAGTTTGTATAATATTAATTTCAAACTGCTGTCAGTGTTTAAAAATGAACTCACTATTTAAATTTATTTAAAGTCTGTGTGTTAGACAAATGTTCTGAATTTGGACCACATTTTTCACAAAATAATAAATGTAAATCAGTCGAGAAAATACAAAACTTATCTTTTTTAACGGACAGATATTCATACTTAATGCTTGACCCTAATGATAACTGACATAATTTGCTATATTCATATCTGATTGACAACTTACACAATTTCTATAAATTAAATGAAAATTATATTACAGGCATCGAATTAATTCAATCTGTTGGACCATACTTCCTTTCAGAAATCCAGTATTAGATTATTACAGAAACATATTTAATTTAAATTCTTTTATTCTTTATTTACAGGTTGAATGTTAAGTTTATTTAAATGTGATTTTTTTTGCGTGTATGAAGTTTTATGCAATAAATGTGAGAAATATGAATTTACATTTTTTTTTTTGTGTGTCGTGAAACTTACTTCTACCTTCATAGACATGTCTATAGTTGTTAAAAGAGTATATACAGAGTGATTTAAAAGTCTGAAACCATCCTAATATATATCTGATACTTCAAGTTAGGTTGGTATAAGTTTTACCATTATTATGAGAGAATGATTTAACAGTTACACACATAATCTCAACCCTCAACTGTCTTGGATTCAACTTCGAAATTTTAAGTGGATTAAGGATCATGTGATCACTCTGAATTGTGTGAAAAAATTAGTGACAAATCAGCCTGTGTGACAAACTACTGAGTTCAATTCCCATGAATGAACAGGTTCAGTTGGAACATACAGTAAATCCCTTGTATCTGGCACCCAAATAATCGGCAATACCAAAACAATGGCACTTTTGGCTAGGCCAAAAAAAGTCATTCATGTGAAAGGGAAGAGTTGCACGAAGATTTAAATGATTTTCGTGGATCGCACATGCTGCATTTGTGTTTACTCTTTATATTGTTCACACGTGAAAGCATAGACAGAAAACCTGTTATGTCTCTGGAGTAGATCAGGTAGTGTTGGTAAGTTGCCGCTTGGGCCTTGCAAACAATACACAGAGATAGGGTTGCCAACCCTCCTGTATTACCTGGGATCTCCCGTATTTGCCCCTAATTTTTAACAATCTCCCAGCTCCTGTATTTTTCTTCTCTATGAGCATTTGTCTCCCTTATTTTTGTATAATGTAAATATTGTAATTGTAAAAATTTTATTTTGCCGTGAATGATGATTGTTTGTATGACGAGTTTTGTTGCTCAAGAGAAGCATTAAATTATGCAGTCTTTTTAGAACATAATGCCGGCCAAGATTGGGTTTTAGTGTTCAAAACAGCAACACAACACATTTAATCAAGTCAGTACTGAAAACTGCAGTCGACTTCAACTATTACATGAGACAAACTCTGTCTCAAAATACTCTTAATTTAAGCCTAGCTGTCGAAGTGTAGAATGAAGCTGTTTTTTTAGTAACTAAACCGAATAATTTGTCTATTTTATATGTGAAATTTTGTCGAGTCCTTAATCTTCTGTATTTTCTTCAAAAAAAGTTGGCAACCCTATGCAGAGATGATATCTTTAAATTTACCACTTGAACTCGCCTATTTTGAGGGGATGTTGGATGAGTCTAAATATGAAAGTGTGAAATTCTCTTTTCCTACAGTGCGTAAAAACTTCATTTGTATGATAAATAGCTTCATGGCTACTACTGCTAAGTGCAAGAGGAACATCTTCACACTGAAGCAAAACCTTGAATTACTCGAGAAAATGGAGAGAGGAGTTAGTAGACCCAAATTAATGACGAATATAAAGTTGAAACTTCAACTTTATAAGATATAAAGAAAGAAGGCAGTCAACTCCAGTGATTCATAAGTAACACTGAATCTACGAAAGTTGCGAAAAATCAGAAAACTGTACATTAGTCCCACTGTGAAGAATTAGATTGTAAAATTTACACTGTCACACGTTAAAAGTGTTAAAATTGTTTAAAAAGGTATTTACCTTCGACAGACGGCTCGTTTCGACGCTATTTGTCGTCGTCTTCAGTGTCTCTTGAACCATTCAAGTGGACAAATAGCGTCGAAACGGGCCGTCTGTCGAAGGTAAATACCTTTTTAAACAATTTTAACACTTTTAACGTGTGACAGTGTAAATTTTATGTTTTTAACAAAGTGTTAACGAGAACTTTAATCAATGAATTAGATTGTGTTCTATATGACTGGTTCACAGTTAAAATATCTAAGGGAATGTGCATTTCTGGGCTGATACTACAAGAAAACGCCAAGGAATTGCACCAGAAAATGAAACTGCAAGGTGAGTGTGGATTTTCCGTTGGGTGACTTAACATTTTCAAAGAGACATATGGAATCCGAAAACTAGACATGTCCGGTGAATAAAGGAGTGCCAATGAAGTGCGGATCAGTTTATTAATCAGTTCCAGAAAATTGTGTCTGAGAGTAATGTTAGTGCAAAACAAATATATAACGCAAACGAGACTGATTTATTATGGAAGTGTCTTCCTACAAAAACACTGGTGTGTGTGTCAGAGACCTCGCCTAAGGGCTTCAAACAAAACAAAGATTGTTCAGTGAATATTCAAGCCGAAAATTAGTGTATTTTTGTTTTAAGTGATGTGTTTTCATAAGGAAAATCCACAGTTTTATGTTATTTAGTTATAATCAAGTGACTGAGAAATAAGCTTCATATGGCTGCAGTTTCAACAGGTTGGCATCATAAAATAGGAACAGGTAATTTGTTAAAATACTTACTCAATTATCGGGCAAAATCTCGTATACAATAGCATACTACAGAATCTTCCTTTGAGTGTTGGTCTTGGGCTATTTCTATTGACAATGTTATATGTAAATGCTCAGCTGCCACGAAGTTCTTCCGATAACTGTTGACTCTGTTCTAGGTAATGTGTGTTTTGTCTACACACATCACCATCTCTCCATAACAAACCCAGCATAGCACATCCATCAGCAAAAGAAGTTCCTGTACTTGGCTATTATAGTCTTGGGCAAAATATAAAATGCTTAAATTCATTATACAAAGTGAATCAAAAGTCTGGAACCATATAAATATGTTCCATATACTTGATTTTCGATTAATATAGGTGTTACCAGTTTTTGTAAGACCAAATGCTCTACCAGTGACACATTCGATTCTAGCCCACAACTATCTCAAAAACCGCCATTTTGGATGCAACTTCGAAAGAGGCAAGAGGGTCATGTAGGTACTCAAAATCATGTGAGATTTTCTAAAAAAATCAATGGTACAATCATTTTGAAACACAGTAGAACCTCGATTATCCGTGGTAATGAAGGGGGTGGACTGAACAGTTAATCGAAAAAATCGGATAATCCATACTATAAAAATGTTCATAAATCAAGTGCAAAGTACTTACAGTTTCGTAATTTGAAGCTTCTGCCGTACTGCAACCACTGGCATCTTCGTACAACACACTACACCATACAACATTATGCTGTTTATAACTAATAAACACACAGAAGTACAGTAATATGCAACTAAAAACGCAAGAAAATTGGTTTTATTTACACAATCTACAGATTCTCATAACCTCTGTGCTGAGAAGAAGTCGGTTACTTTTCTTTGGACTTTAGATTTATTTAACTTTGTTCTTATGTCCATTCTTAATCTTCTGATGGCAAGAATATCAGGAAATTGAATTGAGTATTAGATCACGCACAGTTGTTACACAAATCTCGTATTCTGATGCGAGACAAGTCACAGTTTCTCCATTCCCGAACTGCTAGATTATTTGCACTTTTTTTTTCGATACTTAACACACTACGTTTTCTTTTGACGCCTGTAGAAGACATTTTGCATAGTAATTTATACAGTTCGGCCACACGACAGTAGAACAATGACTAAATGGAACATTGGCTGTAATTGTGTGGAAGTTCTCCGGCTCATTCCTCTGAAAACAGGTAATGGTTATTGTACAAGCTGGGAAAAACACCCCCTTCCACAAGTAACTGTGTCTGTTGCGGATAGTGGCAGGATTCCTACTACATACTGTGTAACAGTAAAGCTGGAAATAACCCTTTCTAGTAAAAGTAAGTACTAATGTAATGTACAGTACTTCACATATTTTTCTGCCTACAATAAAAAAAAAAAAACTCAGGACAGTCTGATAATCCGACGATCAGTTAATAGGGTGACGGTTAATCAGGGTTCTACTGTATATCTAATTGTTTTCAAGTTATTTAAAGATAACTCTCTTAATGACACAAATATTAGTTAATGCATCTACAGATTTTGAGAACCTACATAAATTAAGTGCATACTACAATTTCGTAATTTCCTCCATGGTCCTATGTTTAACAGGCTAGATAGAGGAACAGAAGTTTACTAATTTAAGTCTGGTTGTCAACAATGGATTTTTTATAAGGGCCAAAGAAACTCCTTGTGATGTTTATTTGCAGAAAGATAGGAATAGTAGAGTTCTCTTGTAGATTTACATACTTTATACACTTTATCCTTGTTTTTTGTTAAATCACGCACAGTTTTAATGCTAATCTCGTAAGGTGCTTAGGAAAATGTTTGGGGCTAAGAGGAATGAAGTTACAGGAGAATGGAGAAAGTTACACAACACAGAACTGCACGCATTGTATTCTTCACCTGACATAATTAGGAACATTAAATCCAGACGTTTGAGATGGGCAGGGCATGTAGCACGTATGGGCGAATCCAGAAATGCATATAGACAGGGAGGCCGGAAGGAAGAAGACCTTAGGGGAGGCCGAGACGTAAATGGGAAGATATTAAAATGGATTTGAGGGAGGTGGGATATGATGGTAGAGAATGGATTAATCTTGCTCAGGAGAGGGACCAATGGCAGGCTTATGTGAGAGTGGCAATGAACCTCCGGGTTCCTTAAAAGCCAGTAAGTAAGTACGTATGTAAACTCATTGGGAAAGCAAAGAAATGAGTTTTTCTTAACTTCTAAGCACCATCCCTTCTATTGTTACTCCTCGTGGCTTCATTTGCTGCATCCACGCATGTGCAGTTTATAAAATATCGGTACCTTGGAAGTTTGAAAACAGCTACAGCATCATAAATGATTTCTTCTCCATTTCCTTCCATCTTGGTCTGAAATACAGAAGAGTTAAACATGTTAAGTTATATCAGATTCAAAGACAGAAACACCATTCTTTGACCAGTGACAGTGTGCTGAAGAAGTTGCTGCAGTGTATCGAGGTGATTTGGAACACCAACATTGTCACAACTAATGAGCATTGGGTTACTATCTTCACAAAAATTAACAATAAAAATATTCCTTTTTATACCTTACCAAGTTGTGCTGCTGGTGAAAGACAAATTTCCATTATGAACAATGTATGGACCTCTGAAAAGTTCAGTTAAATGTTTCTACTCTCAGGTCCATCTTGAATTAGAACAAAATTTAATAATAAATGTTACGAATCTTAAGAGTTTATACTAAAAAAATAAACAAGCCCTTAAAAAGATTGGCAGTTCTGAGAAATACTTCTGGAGCAAAACTAAAAATGAGTAGAGACTTATGTGCATAATTGTATGAAAGTTCAGTGAAATAGTTAAATGAAAAATTTCGTGTAGACTGCAGAAAAGTGTCTTAAATGTTTAAATATGTCGTAATTCATACCTAATTAACTTTTAATTTTTAGTAGTATGTATTTGAACTTTCAATATTAGAAAATAATAAAATCAATGCCTTAGCTTAAGGTGTTTTTATTTTATTGCGTCAATAAATCTTTGAGAACAAATTACTCGTTTAGGCTCCTCAGAAATATGGTCACCCAGCATAAAGATTGCTAATCAGAAATACAGTACAAAATTTTGTCCCATTTGACCTTCGAATCCCCTAGATTTAGTAATTTCTCCCCAAATTGGCAACACTAGGTTATTCCCCCCCTCCCCACATTCAGCAATTTATTGACGAAGTATCAAAACAAATATGTTTTCTGCCTTTTTATATTTAGTTCAGTTTCAAAGAAAAATTCACAAATATTGTTTGTGTCCAGCTGTCAATACAATTGGACAGGAAAATATTAGTTTAGATGTTAGGAAATTGGAGGTTGTTGAATATTGCATATTATTCACTTAAAAAAGATTTTGGAGTTCTATTCTTGTGAAAATTTGCATTGTATTGGCCTAGATGCATGATGAATGGATTTTCACTTGAATTTTCATTGTTATAAAACTTTTTCTTTCACTTGTTCACGTAATAAGTCTTTCAGAAATTTCATGTCCAGATCAAAGTGCATTTGTAAATTAGTTGTGTACCGGTCTGAATTATCCTATTATTCAGAGCACTTTGTTTTGAACAATTTGAAGAGGTTGAAACACTGGTTTTGGGATATAACCACAGTCTACTATATACAGTCGCGAAGCTTGAGGTTTGTTTTGCAAATCTCGTGATAAAGCGCTCCAAGCGGTTAGCAACTAGAAACAATAGACTGTCCATGGTCGACTTTGGACTGTGTCGTATTTCTATCGAGTGCTGCTAGCTCGTTGCGTATTTCACATTGATGCTTGTGAAATGTTCGTTATTGGTTATAATGAAAATGTTAATGGCTAAAATATAATAATTGGAATAATAATATGGGACAAGGAGGAGACGTTTGTAGTGCTATAAACTGTAGCAACAGTAAGAGAAAGAGGCCAGAGTTATCCTTTTTCCGATTTCCGAAAGATTCAGAAAGGTTCCTGGGTTTCCACAAGAATGCTGTGCAGAAACAAAACTGTTAATTTGAAGTTCTTTGTGACTGTTAGAATACATTATATCCTTAAATTTCACAATGAAATGTTTCAGTCTAACCGAAAGGACATTAGATACCGGTTAAAGTTCTGTCACTTAGGCTGCTAAATTTTCAGAGAAATAAAGTTTAGGTCTAATTTTTTTTTCAGAGGATATACTTTTAATTGTAGCTATTAATTTTGTTATTATTTTTATGTGTTATTTTACTAAAGACGTTGAAAAATTAAGTTTGCTTTAATGAAATTTATTGATCACGTTTTATTTTCAATTCTGGTGGGATTATTATTGCTTAGGCCTACTTTTTTCTTCAAATGATATGTTTTCAATTATAGCTGTTAATTTTGTTGTTATTTTTATTTGTTACTTTACTAGAGACGTAGAAAAAGTCTGTTACAATAAAATTTATTGATCACGTTTTATTTCCAATTCTGGTGTGATTATTATTGCGTAACCTCATCCCACTTTGTTAACTACGTAAGCCTACACTACAAGTACCGGTACACGTAAGTTACTCCATTAATTCATATTTCCATTATTATTGTTGTAAAGAGAAATGCAAATTAATATTTATTGGTTTCATAGTTAATTATCACTATAATCTTGAATGATTGAAGCTATTATAGTAAATTTCAGTTCGTTTTGCACAAACAAAAATTATATTAACTTATTTCTTGCAGGTATCTTCGAGTTTATGGTGGAATTTAATATACTTCATTAAAATAATAAATTAACTTTATGCATTTAATATTTCAATAATGGAAGGAAGGTGTTAATTTTTCCAAAAAAAAAAAAAAAAAAAAGACGACAACGAAAGTGTAACATATTTTGTCGGCTGCTAGGAGAGAGATCTTCGATGATGAGGCGATAGTAGCGATCCTAGTGGTGGGCAACTACCCATGTTTGCATTTTTACTACATATTGAGCTTCGCGACTGTATATAGTAGACTGTGATATAACACCAAGCTGGGGCAACTTAAGTTAGGATTGGTAAAATCAGCATTTGTGGAGAATAACTTTTCTTCTTAAACTGAGAAGAGGAAATTTGAGAGAGGAAAAGAGGTGAGATGTTCTAAGAGAGCTCTTAGTTACAGATTTTATGTGCTTGTGCCATAACAATTTATCAAGAGTAATACCAAGATATTTCACAATGATCACTGTATTGAATTTCTTGATTACATATTTTTATTTTATCACGAGGTATTTTTAAACACTTTGAGAAAATTATTGATTGAGATTTTTCTGGATTTAAAGAGATACGCCATTCTTTTATCTATTTCTCTAATAGTAGTACGTGGTTTTGAACTGCAGAGATAGCCTATTGAGGACTGAATTGAACACTATATATAACTGTGCCATCAGCATACAGAAGTGTTTTTGTTTTGAGAGTAGTTGGAATGTCTGCAGTATATATAGAGACAGTATAATATAGGGCTAAGGCGGCTAAGCCTTGTGGCACAGTCTACTATATACAGTCACGAAGCTTGAGTTTTGAGGGTGCTAGAAACAATAGACTGTGACGGTTCTATTTTGCATTGCCTGTAATGAGGCGATTTTAGCGATCCTAGTGGTGAGCAACTATCTAATGTTTGCATATTTACTACGTATTGAGCTTCGCGACTGTATATACTAGACTGTGCCTTGTGGAACACCAGCCTCTGCTATATGAGTGGAAGATAGCTGGCCATCTATGAGAACTTAAAAGGATCTCTTTTCTAAGTACCGTAGCTAGCTAGAAGGAGAGTTAATGAGCGAGGCAGAAATTTACTCGTATTAAGTTTAAACAGCAGTCCTAAATTCCAAACTTTATCAAATGCCTTTGAAACGTCCGAAAAGATGGCTGCCCTCTAGAATTTGTTGTTGAAGCCTGTGGTTATATCTTCTACGAGAAAGACTACGCCATGAGTTACTGATCTTCCTATTTGAAAAGCCGTTTGCCAAGGAAGAATAATGGTGTCTATATAACGAGGGTTCAGAATGATAAAGTTCTATCTAGTGTTTAGTAAATTTTATAGGAGAGCATTTTAAAAGTTTGATTGTTAATAAAATCAATGCAGATAAGAATCTTTTCAAACTAATTTTATCACGAACAATAATTGAGATATTAACATAATTTATATAGTAGATAGCTGTGAAGTAGCAGAATTCAATGCAACAAAAATCTCAATTTTGCTAAAAATGTCAGATAGAACCTTGTCATTCTGAGCCCGCGATAAGGTAACATTCGTTTGAGGATGATCCTTTCTAATAATTTACCATGTGTATTCAAAAGACACATCTGTCTTCTATTTGACAATATATAGAATTCTTGTTCGGTTTAGGAATTGTGATGATTTATGAATGTTTCCGAGATGAGGGAAAATATTTAATTTTCAATTCTGTGTTGAACAACTTAAGTAATATGGCCTATTACCACAGTCCAATATATACAGTCACGAAACTCGAGTTGTTGAGGGTACTAAGAACAATAGACTGTACCGGTACTATTTCGCATTGTCTGTGATGAGGCGATAGTAGCGATCCTAGTGGTTAGCAACTATCTATGGATGCATATTCCCTACGTATTGACCTTCGTGACTGCATACACTAGCCTGTGATATTACTTTCTTTGGTAGACATTTTAGAGTTAAGTTAGGGTACTAATTTTGTCTGGTTCAGGAGATTTTGAAGATTTTAAAGTCTTAATAATTTGTCTTAATTTCTGAAGGGGTTGTATGATGAAAAGTACTTGTATCATGGACTTTTAAATCTCTTTGAATATTATCAATCATTTCTTGATTTGAGGTCATGTAGTTCGGGTCAGCAGAAGGCTTGCTAAAATGATCCTTTGCAGAGTCCTTTGATATTCAGCAATTAATTGCTTCAAGTATATTTCCTGGATATCCTTCATGCAACAACTCATAAGATGCGATCCAGCAGGCAGTGCGCGCGACACTGGTGGCTTCAGTATAAAAATACATACAGCGACTCTAATTTTATTCTGTGCTCTTTGGTATAAACCATAGATGTGAAAACCATGGAAGATTAAATTTATGTGACTTTTTATCACAGTCTACGAAGCTTGAGTATTGAGGGTGCTAGAAACAATAGACTGTGACGGTACTATTTTGCATTGCCTGTAATGAGGCGATATTAGCGATCCTAGTGGTGAGCAACTACCTAATGTTTGCATATTTTCTACGTATTGAGCTTCGCGACTGTGTATACTAGACTGTGTTTTTATCTTCCCAGATTGATGTAGATAAGAGGTTTCGTGTTTGGCTGCCATGTGTTATATCAAGACGTATGTAATCGTTTTCACACGATGCGTAACTATTGATATTAAACTCAATTGGAAATCAGATGAAGATATATTTTTATTTCATTTATCAATAAAAATAAAAAAAGTGAATGGAAATTGTATCACTATGTTATAAACTATATCAATAATAATAATAATAATAATAATAATAATAATAATAATAATAATAATAATAATAATAATAATAAGCCACCGTCGTGGCCCAGTCGGTTAAGGCGCTTGCCTGCGCTCGGGCACGGGTTCGATCCCCGCTTGGGCTGATTACCTGGTTGGGTTTTCCCGAGGTTTTCCCAACCGTAAGGTGAATGTCAGGTAATCTATGGCGATTCCTCAGCACCATCTCGCCAAATACCATTTCGCTATCACCAGTCTCATCGACGCTAAATAACCTAGTAGTTGATACAGCGTCATTAAATAACCAACTAAAATAATAATAATAATAATAATAATAATAATAATAATAATAATAATAATAATGATAATAATAACTCGCGATATGACCAGAGATATTAAAGTGAGCATAAATAACAGCGAGAAAAAAATAATAATGAAATTTAAGTTTTGAATGATCTTGGTGTAATTAATAGATTAATCATATTAAATGTTTACTATCAAGAACTGGATTAAATTTATTTCATTAATTTGGATAACTCAGGTTGCGTTGTTCAAATTCGTAAAGCAGCATCCATTTTCTTCTGTTTTATTTAAATTTCAACATTTAATTTGTTGAATGATTCCATTGAAATGCAGTACAAACTTCCGTGTATCCAAAATATTTTAATGAACAGACGGACCCAGTAACTGCTCAGTACGATTGAGTGACTAACGTAATACAATATTATCATATGCTAATGTTCAAACAAATCTCCCGCTCATTTCCACCAAGTTTTTACTGCAACTCCTGAAACTCAACAGATATCATTAACTCATGGGAACAATCTGTGACGTCACGAGCATTCATCGATGAAAAAGTCAGATGAATTTAGTGATTAAGTAAAAAAGGATTCTTATTATTCAGCAGGATAACTGGAGTCTGGACTATACGCAATTGTTTTGCAAGACGAAATAATTTTTTTGTGAAATTACTCGTGATCGAGACTATGTTGGCTATGTTGGTTTTTGGTTATGTTGGCTATGTTGGCTATGTTTAATGGTATGTGTAGGTGTAGAACAGATTATTGCAAATGATCACATAAAAGTACTTATTTTTCCGGTGTTTTCTTTTCCGAATGTGGAAGGAGGTTGACACGACAGCGGAAAAGAAAATGAGTACCTCTTCACATAGTTCTGACACATTTAACTTGACGGGTAAGTTATTATACTTGACATTTAACAGCTTGCAGCAGTATGTTTATCACCCACTTTAATTCACATATTCTGCAATCGATTGCCCTCATTACTTCATAATGACATAAATCGCGTGATTTTATTTTAAAAAGTAAGTAAAATAGTTTACAGATTATTAATTTGCTAGCCATGGGTTTATGTACGTAAACAGCTGATATCAAGTCGTTATTTGTATGCATCTTTAGTGTGAATGGTCAGTGACTTTGGCTCTGAGTCACACTAATTAAAATTGTAGGAAGACAATTTCGTAGTGTTCAACCCAGAATAATGTCCTCGAACCCTTTGTTAAATTTGTTTATAATAGAAGTCTTGGTATTTGTAGCACTTGAGACAGTAATAAAATTGTAGTTTGACATCTCATACTATGTCATTGTAGACCTAAATTATATTTACATAAAATGATGTTCCATTCAGTATGTTGAAGTCTTCTTTGAATTATTGTTAAACCACTTGTGGAATATATTGTATTGAGAAATGACTTATAGAGGTCAGTGATCACTATCATTTAAGTCTAAATGTACAATTGGTTTTACTTTTTACAGAACTAACACCAGAGCAACAAAAGATGTTGATAGACATAAGAAGACGGAAAACGGAACTTCTGCTAGAGATTCAGGTAGGATGAAAATATGTATTAAAATAATCTCTTGGCATCGAAATTTTATATGGCCATCTACATTTTACTATGCTCTAGGAATACTTTGAACACTACATACAAAATGTTTATACAGCCAGTGCTGACATACTGCGGAGAAATTTTAATTACTTCACCTTTCATAAACGACATAGAATATGTTCAAAACCAAGCTCTCAGACTCATTACAACTCCAATAGATTCTATGAGATTCCTCACTAATATTAACAGTATCAAAATGACAATAGAAGAAAAAGCACTGATTCAATATGAAAAACTTATCAGATTACCAGGAAACAATTGGCATTCATACAGTCCTCTCTGTAGATTGAAAACTCAAAAAAGTTTCATATCCATTGTTCAAGAATTAAAACAGAAAATCAATATCCCGAATTTAAAAGAAAACTTACAAATTAAACCAAACCCTTTAACTCTATTAAATATAGAATATAATCTAAATTTAACAGAAGAAATACTGAAATCAGGAGTAAACACTGAAATATTGAAACAATTATCTTTAGAGACAATTAATATTAGGTACCCTCCACAAAACTGGCTTCATTTATACACCGACGGATCCTTGATCTCCAGAGAACAAGGTGCCGGTGCAGGTGTTACGTGCTGTCTCTTCTCACTTTATAGATCACTTGGATATGGAACAACAAGTTTTGATGGTGAAATCATTGCAATAAGTGAATGTCTCAGGAATCTTCTATACCTTACTTACTTACTCAGGGTGTTTGAGAATAAGGTGCTTAGGAAAATATTTGGGGCTAAGCGGGATGAAGTTACAGGAGAATGGAGAAAGTTACACAACACAGAACTGCACGCATTGTATTCTTCACCTGTCATAATTAGGAACATTAAATCCAGACGTTTGCGATGGGCAGGGCATGTAGCACGTATGGGCGAATCTTCTATGCCACATCAATAAATTTAGGAATGCAGTTATATTGTCAGACTCCAAAGCAGCTATTCTATCAATCGTCTCTAAACACACACCTTCATCTCAAACAGCAGAAATAACTAAAATGCTCTCTCAATTAATATCACTTAATAAAAGAATTGTATTCCAATGGATACCATCCCATTGTGGAATCCTGGGAAACGAGAATGCGGATGCTTTAGCAAAGAAGGGCAGCAGTGCTACTTACAGACCTGTTACTAAATCTACGTATTACTCTGTGAAGAGATTTATTAAATCTACATACTTAGACTTCAACAAACAAAATTTGATAACACAATCCAAAGGGAAAGAATGGAACTAACTCTCTGCATCAAAATCCACAGTTAATTCCCGATTTACCACGAAAATCGTCTGTAGTTGCATTTAGATTGGCAACAGGCCATGATTGTTTGGCTAAACACCTGCATAGAATTGGAATATATCAGTCCCCTAACTGCCCATTGTGCAACTCAAACCAAGAAATGGATTCGGAACACCTCAAAATCTGTGCTTCATTGGCTGGTCATGATAATATCTTTGAAAAATATTGGAGTGCAAGAGGTCAAATGACTTTATTGTCAAACACCTGGCATTGGAAAACAACAACACATTTTACTATTAATTAGGCCTACTGGGTAATTTGCTAGGAGACGTCGTTGCACATAGGCCAGTTTTGCACTAATACTAAACATTTTATTAAATATTGAATAAGTTCTGAATTATAACCTAAAATAAGACACTTTCTCCGGCACTTATTCATAATAAGGTGAAACGAGCAACGCATCTTGTATTTTTGGTCCAGGGAAAATACTTCGTTTAACCATGATCTATATGCAACGACGTCTCCTAGCAAATTACCGGCCTACTATTAAGTATACTATGTTCATTATCGACCATATATGCACTTTCTTGACTGCATCTTTTACGTTGTGTTGTATATAGAACTTGATTTTGGGGATGAAAATTGGGAGAGTAATTTTATTATTGTAGTTAGATCATTGAGTTAACTTTTATTGTCAAAACATTAGAAAAAACATTTTCTTAAGAATTTTGTGATTCTCTTTTATGAAACGGGAACTTCGTCTATTCGGCAGCGTTGCTACTTTTGTGTTATAACTTACCGGTACCTGTTATTTTAAAGTTACTTGAAAATAATGAACAGGAGTCTTAATGAATTCTTTTAGGCCTAACTGTGTTAGGTGTGATTACTCTACTCAAAGTATTTCAATTCATTTTAAATATATTAAAACTTATAAGTGCCAGAAATGTAGTAAAGATAACCATAATTTAGTTATCATCATCATCATCATCATCATCATCATCATCGTCGTCGTCTTCGTCGTCGTCTTCTTCTTCTTCTTCTTCTTCTTCTTCTTCTTCTTCTTCTTCTTCTTCTTCTTGTCCTTCACGTGCTAAACCTTATTGGATCCGTTACGGTCTGATGCCAGTGTTTGTGGTCTTCCCAAATTTCTCCTTCCTCTTGGTACATAGACACGAATTTGTTTAGGTCATCTAGTGCGATACATCATTTCGACTTGTTTCTTCCACTGAAGTCTATATTATTGAACAAAATGAACTATATAAGATCTTTTTTTAGTTCTTTCAGTATGTCTTTATTTTTACGGTGTTTGAGCAATGAGCATCCTGCTGTCCGTCTCATAAACCTCATTTCAGCTGCTGTTAGCCTTTTCTCATCAGTTTTCTGATTGTCCATGTCTCACTGTCGTAAGTCAGAACTGGTCGAGCTAGTGTTTTATACTGTATACTTTTAGCATCGTATGTTTTTGAATTTGGGAGGGTCTGAAGACGGTGTTGATTACTTCATGTGATTTTTATAAATTTATATAGTTTGCTTGCCTATCTTCATCAGTAATGACTTGACACATTCAATTAGTTTATTATTTATCATGATTTTACTTGGAATTGGATCTTATCCTAAAAATACCATGATTTTTGTTTTCTCTGTTGAGATTTCCATATTGAAATCTGATTGTAATTTAATGTGCTATCGATATAGGCCTACCAAATAGTAATTGAGTACTTTACATCTCGTCATCATTATCGACAATCGTATTGTTTTATGTATAGTAGTTAGTCCTAGTGTATATTTACTGTTTTAGTTTGTTTTTTTAGGCTAGTTTTAGTTTACGAAATGAGAGTAATACCAGGATATAGTCACTTGGACCACAAAAGAAATGAGGATATCATGCTAGAACTTCAATTACAACCAGTCGCACAGTTTATAAACAAGTACCAGCTGTAGTGGAAAAACCATGTCTAACGAATGAATCGTAATAGACTTTCAAAAGCCATGCTTCAGTACCATCTCTTGGGCAGTGCTGGATTTAGGCCTAGGCAACTGCCGCAACCTAGGCAGTTGCCTAGGATAATTTCCAGGGGGTGGGTGCATTTTCTCTCTCTTTTTCCTTTTTTTCCCCCATTTTCATTTTACAGTGAAATTTGTTTTTAAACACTTGTTGCTAAATCTTTTCTGAAGTTCGTTCTTGAACATCTTGTGGAAGTCAGATATTGTTTCGTTATCGCATTGTCGCGGTTACGGCGAGAGTAAAAGGAAAGTATGCAGCTGCATAATTATATTGTAATACCGGTATGGTATCACGTTATTATATTAAGAAACTGCTTAAATTTAACTGCTTGTATAAACAAGAATGCATTGTTGAAAATGAAATTGGATATGCGTTTATTATTTATCGCTATGAATAATAATAGCCTTAGTCTGTAAAGTTCGTGATGATGATGATGATGATGATGATGATGATGATGATGATGATGATGATGATGATAATGATGAATAATAACTACAACTCTCAGTTCCAATATATATCGTCAACATTACTATTTAATCACTTTCCAATATATTATATCGTCAGCAATACTATTTAATCACTTTCCAGCATGTACACTATATAATTTGATATGAAAGGTTTATGCCACAAAGAGATGAAGTTTATTTTTCAATTTACTTTATAGCTATTTGCTATCGAAGTAAGAAATACTCGTAATAATTATACCATCAACAAAACCAGTGCTTAAAAATAAACCACAGCCTGCCTTTCACAAATCTATATTGTTTCAACAATGAATAAATTTGAATATGTTTCTTTGCATCGAGTCTGATGTGCTTCGTCAGATTGACTTTGATGACATCATCAGTGCATTCTCTGTGAAGAAAGTGCGAAGAAAATCTTTATAATTCACAAGTACAGACGGATTATTTAGTTCTGACAGCTCAGCGACGCGAAAGAGGGGAAGTAATAGGAGTAGTGGGGAGAGCTCCAGAGTAGAGATAAGGGCGAGCGGTCAGTAAAGGAATGCAGTATAGCTTAATTGTACTAGAAACATACCACTCTATAATACTGCAAGCATAACATCCGTTCGCTCCGAAGGCAAGCGAATGACTAACCCCAAAACCCCTTGGTGTAACTAAATGGACTTGCCTGACCCAGACGCACATCTCCGGCGACTGTCAGGACTAAATAATCGTACTGTAAGATGTACGTACAGTATTTTGATTCCAGTAATTTATTGTTTTCTTAATTGTAACATTTCATTTAATAGTTTTTCATGCATCTTGATGATTATGGCATTAGTGAATGTTTGTCGCACTCACTATCGTTCGTGCTACAGTTTTCACAAATGTCATAATAAGATTATCCACGAGTTGGATACAACTCTTTATGGTATCTTAGCATTATAAATTGTAGGAAGAGATTATAAAAGAAATTTAATTCGGGATCCATAGCTGACAAATTGTCTTCATATGTTTGTATTGATTAGTTCCACCTGGCCTTGGCATTGAGTAAAGAGTAATGGATGACCTTGCAGGTTATGTTACAAATGTTCCTTAATTTTGTTAATATAGTTTCTCTGAACCACAGAACTGTTTTATGTGATATTACAAAAGTGATACAAAATTGTTAAAGATTGGAAATAAATGATAATTACCTTCTGTCCATCCTCTGAAAGAGGTTCTGGCTGATATATACATCTATATCAGGCAATACATCTCACTTGACGATATGTGTCAGAGGAAGAACAATTGTTTATATGCATCTGAAGTCTGACTAGTGTAATGTGTAGCTAGTCGGCGATGTATGCAATGGAGGGGGAAAGGAACTGGCCACCCTAGCTCATTATCTCCTGGCCTAATTGTCTCATAAGTGGTGCCTTTTTGGTATCAGTTGTGAGGTTCAGACCTGTCTTTGGACAGTTGACTAAACAACAACAACAACAACCTTCCGTCTTGCATTTCATTTCGTGTTATGTTGCGCATAGAAGCAATAACCAAGATAGCAAGCGTTCCGGTATTATGTCATAGCAAATACATCATTGGTTTTATCAGCACAAATGCTATAAGAAGTCAATTATGCACGATTTTTGATGTAATAACAACTAGTTTATAATGATAGGATGGCATAAAACTAATTGAAACTAAACATGATCTGTATAATAACTGCTTATAAATTGTTTGTGGGAGTGAGGGGCAGCAAATTTTAGCACTGCCTAGGGGCGACACTCCGTAACAAGCCTTGGGCCTTATACTTGTTTGGATGATGATGATGATGATGATGTTTTAGTTTACATTGAATAAGCAGTCGTGGACAGCCGATAAGGGGTGGTCCTCCAGCTTGGGAGTTGGGCGAAGGGCTAACAACCCATCACCGTAAAAAACAGCTTGTTACGAATCCCTACAATAAAAATTGGAGATTTATCCTTCGAAGGGGTGGAAAAATTCAAATATCTTGGAGCAACAGTAACAAATATAAATGACACTCGGGAGGAAATTAAACTCAGAATAAATATGGGAAATGCGTGTTATTATTCGGTTGAGAAGCTCTTATCATCCAGTCTACTGTCCAAAAATCTGAAAGTTAGAATTTATAAAACAGTTATATTACCGGTTCTTCTGTATGGTTGTGAAACTGGACTCTCACTCTGAGAGAGGAACATAGGTTAAGGGTGTTTGAGAATAAGGTGCTTAGGAAAATATTTGGGGCTAAAAGGGATGAAGTTACAGGAGAATGGAGAAAGTTACACAACTCAGAACTGCATGCATTGTATTCTTCACCTGACATAATTAGGAACATTAAATCCAGACGTTTGAGATGGGCAGGGCATGTAGCACGTATGGGCGAATCCAGAAATGCATATAGACCGGAGGGAAAAAGACCTTTGGGGAGGCCGAGACGTAGATGGGAGGATAATATTAAAATGGATTTGAGGGAGGTGGGATATGATGATAGAGACTGGATTAATCTTGCACAGGATAGGGACCGATGGCGGGCTTATGTGAGGGCGGCACTGAACCTTCGGATTCCTTAAAAGCCATTTGTAAGTAAGTAAGTAAGAGTATTGATTTAGGTTAACTTGATTTCATAAGGCTAGTTTTAGTTTAATTGCCTACTGTATGTAAGTTTTTATGTAATTTGATTTTCTCAGTATAATTTTAGCTTTTTCAAGAGATTTTTGGTTTAGGTTAGGTTTGGTTTTGTCAGGCTGGTTTTAATTTCTTTAAGTTAGGTCTAGTTTTGGTTAGGAATTAAAAGGAAGTAATAAAACATAAACGTTTACTATGTTTCCTATTAAGGAGCATTTATCGTGGTCTGGCAACAGGCGGTGCCAGTCCCCGCTGAGCTATGGTTTGGTTACCATGAGGCATGCACCCATATGCCTGGCACTGATACAATACTTACAATAAGAGTTGTAGAATTTGTACTTAGCTCACATTCGTTTTACTCAAAATGGACCCTATTCACTGCAATACACCCATTTTGTTATGAAATTGTTATTCACTTTCACAGATCCTTACTTTTTTATCCATAACTTGGTTCAAACTTCCCAGAACTGAAAACCCTATTTTCTTCAGCACACAAGCTCACTGTAAGTCGTGTAATAGACATAAGTGACAATCAGCCACCATGGTGTTCTAGTGGCTAGAGCACTGGACTTATAATCCTGTGGACTCAGGTTCGATCCCCGGTGTACCCCTGATTTATAACTTGTGTTGGGCAAGCCCGTGGTCAGATAACACAGGGTTTTCTCTGGGAGCTTCGAATATCCTGTGGCATCCCATACCAACAAATCTCCATCATCTCATTGTGAGTGTAGTGTAGACCAGCCTTCTATGGTGCACCCTGGGTAATGATTCTGTCAGTAAATTGATCCGCACAACTGGCTTCATATGCGTAAAAGACGAAAGTCAAGTACCCCCCATTACCTACAAAAAATTCAATAAATAAATAAAAACATAACTGACAGTTACAATTTAAGAAGTTGTTGTGAAACAGCTGTTTATAATAATTGATAATACTGATTATTGGTAACAATAGATACATACGAGTATATAGCAAAGATTATGATGTAGTGTGCACATGCACACATCTTACACTAGTGCATAGCTTCTCCTGAGCCAGAAAACAGCCTGCTACCTCATGCTCTTCTTTGTATAGTCCCTTTTGTCCACGTTGCCGTACCAGTAAGAAACTTGAGCAAATGGAAAGGTGGTATATCTAAAAGGCAGGCATTTCCTACATAATATTTACCCCTTAACAAATGTAGGAGTCCAGTTGTCTGCATATCATTTTAACCTTTTATTCATATTAACACAATGTAGGCCTAATGTTTGTTTTAAAAACACATAATGATATATTTATATGAGAAATGCATATAGAGTGTTAGGGTACGTACACGTTGGAGCGACGATAAAGGTTAAAGGAAGCAGCGATGCTATATCAGGGAGAATTGAAGCTTGCATTGTCATTGAGGTGTGCATATTAGAGTAACGATAAACGCGAAGATACACGATAAAAGCGACGAAAAAGAAAAGTACCATTTTCTTCGCTCTTGTCGTTTATATGATCTCTGATTAAGGTAATATTAATCTGTATAATTACCGGTGGTTGTCAATATATCCGAATATTAATCGATGTATTATTATTTCGGCATATTAAATTAATTATTGTAGATATTGGCAAATTGATCAGTTGTGTATTTATTGGTCATATGTTATGTGATCACAAGAACCAATCACAACACAACGAATTTATACTATCTTTGGGATGAGAAACTGGTTTAATTTTGTACGTATTTAATTTATATTAACCTTGAACTTAGCAGCTGATATTTCCTATAGGCCTATATCTTCTTTCATTAAGTGAATGCATAGAATATCTTCTACTGATAAATCAAAATGTTCGCTTCCCGCGTCCTCGTTGCTCCGATATGAACACTTGATTCTTTGATAATACCAAAGCGTCGCTAGATTGGTTCTTTTATCGTTTATCGTTGCTCCAACGTGTATGTACCCTTAGTTGGGAGACCAGAGGGAAAAAGACCTTTGGGGAGACCGAGACGTAGATGGGAGGATACTATTAAAATGGATTTGAGGGAGGTGGGATATGATTGTAGAGACTGGATTAATCTTGCACAGGATAGGGACTGATGGCGAGCTTATGTGAGAGTGGCAATGAACTTACGGGTTCCTTAAAAGCCATTTGTAAGTAAGTATGAAATATTAAGTATTTTTCAGTTTACAGAAATTATAATTCAGAGTGTGCATTATTTGTATTTTTTCTTTTTGTGCTATCTTGTCTTTTTTTTTTTTTGTATTTGTATTATCAACAAATGGTTTAGCAAACTCTAACCACGTAACTGAAATTCAATATTATTTAGGGTAGTAAAATGGGCAATTTTGTCAACTTGTAGAGTCTGGTTTGATGTTTCAAAATTAACGTAAACCTTCAGAGAGGTAATCATGAATAGGCTTAAAGTATAGTGCCAGGATTGTGTACAGAAGAGAAATGTATATAAAATTGTCCTATATGGTCACAATTAATGTTTATTTTTTCTTTATATTCGATCATTGGAAATTAACTATTCTTAATATAGTATTGAAAATCCATGTATTGTGGGTCCCTATCACCACGGCATGGCGCGTCCTCAGGTTGCGGATAGAGGAGACGGCCTCCAGATATGGAGGGTAGCTGCGAATATATTGAATAAGCAGTCGTGGACAGCCGATAAGGGGTGGTCCTCCAGCTTGGGGGTTGGGCGAAGGGCTAACAACCCATCTCTGTAAAAAAACAGCTTGTGACGAAACCTTACAATAAGCCTCGGAATGGGACTGAATCTCTGACGCGACCACAGTAAAGGAATAAGGGATTTGAGGGAGTTGGGATATGATGATAGAGACTGGATTAATCTTGCACAGGATAGGGACCGAAGGCGGGCTTATGTGAGAGTGGCAATGAACCTCCGGGTTCCTTAAAAGCCATTTGTAAGCATTGAAAAAACAACAATTCTCACACGCCTTTTGTCTAGTTGCTATTGAAATATTCTACCCGTAACAGTGTTGTGGAAAGTATTTTCATAATATGTTGCTCTTGGTCTATTGACAATGAAGTTATTTGCAGTCTTGCACTGCTGTATTTTTGTATGTCATCTTCTTGTAGCAATGCAGTTTTGTAAAGAGAGACTAATGTAATTTCTAAAACTGTATTAATTTCTGGTTTATTAATGAGATAAATTTCGTTTTTAAACTATTACCATTTTCACTTTGCTAATAAGCCCCAAAAACATTGATCTTCAAATTTGATGCATACAAGAGGTATTAATGGTTAATTAATTTTTTGTTATGAGTAAAAGTTTATTACAACTGAGTTTCTATGTGCTCGTTAAAAATTAAATTAACAGAATGGATTATTTCTTTAAAAACATTATTCCAGAAATTCTTTTTTTTTTTTAATTCATAACATAAAGTTTACTGACTTTTGGTTTCCAAAATTTAACCCTATTGTAAAATACCTTCAATTCTGTAATCCTAAATTTTTTTCCACAGAAGTAATAGAAGAGTACAGGAGAAAAAGCTGAGCATCTGCAGACATGGTTCTGAGGAAAGTAATTTTCGTTTTTCTAACACTATTAACTAAAATTTTTATAGCTACATATCTATATACATATGGAAAATGAGAGAGACAACTTATTTATAAATAAGATATTATCATTTATTAATAATTAATAACGATCTAAAAGCAATTAATGTCCAGAAGTGGCATAGTAAATGTTGCAGAGAGGATGAAAGTTAAAAAGAAATTACAAAATAGGGATGTGTTCTGAGACTACTGAAAAATTACAGTAACTGTTTTGTCGAATCAGATAGTCAACAATTTGATAAGTCAGCCATACTTACAGAATAATGTATCAGATGCTCATCTATTTTTCCTGGTTTCATTGGAACTTACATGTCCCTTTCCCTGTACAGCTCTTTCTTGCTTGAATACATTTTACGTAAATCATTACTGTTGTTATTGCATGAATAACTACTGTATAATAATAATAATAATAATAATAATAATAATAATAATAATAATAATAATAATAATAATAATAATAATTTATTTTTAGTACACCATCAAGCATAGTCTTTTGTTAATTCTTATATAATTACAATGCAGTTTTGGGGATACACTAGCAAAAAAGATTGAACAGTGGTTTTAGGTGATAATTGAATGTACTGACAAATTTCCTCGTGAAGGCTTACGAAATCTTTGCTGAGTCTCCAGTGGTAAGGATGCTATCTTAAGGGGTTAGGTACATGCTTACAGCAGTAAAATTTTAGAAATGTTCAACATTTTTTTCCTCCATTACTGTATCTTGTACAATAAAGAAAATTAGTACTGTATGTGTAAAACACCGTCCTTATGCTATATGAAAAAAATACTTTTACGATTAAAAAAAATTATTTACATTTTATTTTTCAAAATTCAGTTTACTATGCAGTGATGAAAAAAACTATTCAATATTATGTGATGAAATTTTTTGTGTGTATTCATGCATGTCATATCTACAATATGTTTCAAGATCACTTCTCTGCCTTTGAAAGATTGTCTGATAAAAAATAAATTCATTTAAAAAATGGTCAATAATCAGTATTTTCTTCTAACACAAAATAAAAAAAATATTGTTTGTTAGGGAATATAGTTGAAAGAGCATGATATTGCAAACATGAGTTTCAGCAATAAAATAAAAGAGAGAGAACATGAAAAAGTTAACAAGTTTATGAGTCATGAGGGAAACGCTTCATCACTGCACAGTAAACTGCCACCATTTTGAATTTTGAAAAAAATAATTTTAAATCGTAAAAATATTTTTTTCATATATCAGAAGAACAGTGTTTTACACATACCAATTTTATTTATTGTACAAGATACAGTAATGGAGAAAAAAAATGTTGAATATTTCCAAAAATTTTACTGCTGTAAGCTGTACCTAACCCCATAAGGTGTGTGCTAACATTTCCTTTAGCATGTTAGAACATCTATATCACTGTTACGCGGTCATGACTGCCTCGTTAGTGAAAACACTATACCTTGGAAAGATGAGGATGACTGTTGAATAGAAAAGTAGGAACCTAAAATGTAATAATGTTGACTCAAATAATGACATGTGAGTATTTAAAGACCTTATTGCATGAATCTACTATATTATTGAGTGTGTATGTCTATATATATATATATGTGTATGTATGTATGTATGTATGTATGTATGTATGTATGTATGTATGTATGTATGTATGTATGTATCCAATTGCCTATCCACTTCACTTGCGTCATTCGGGTATGTATATATGTATGTATGCTTCATGAAAGATCAAGGCTGATCAGCCGACTGCTGGCCAAGGGAGCTTTATCTATTTAGCCCTCTTGGCGCTGGCCTTACGTTCGTTCACACGCCTCAGCAGAGGTGAACGATCACCCAAAATTAAAAGGCCAAATTCGATATGATGGTATATTTTAAAAGAAAATAGTCATTTACATTACTAGCTTGTATTCTTAAATGTAAAAAAAAAAAAAAGATTGAAATAAAATGTACACATACTGAAAATTTGCATGTTGCGTTTCACTCTACAATATAATTAATTTCTCCTTATAGTCGCGACGTTCCAGACAAAGACCGGCGGTGCACTCAGTCGTTGCGACGCGCAGTTTGAGAACCTCTGCCTTAGATCACGACGCTACATAGCGGAACAAACAGTTTGGAATATCTATACATTTTTTTTTTTGGAAAACATAATGGAACTATGAGCAACACGCTGTTTATTTCCTCTTTGTAATTTGTACACAACTTAATTGACATACTCTCTTACATCCGGTACTAACAAATGAAAATATAAATTGAAAAAAGTTTGTCGTGGTTTGGGAATTAAAAACAACAGTGAAAAGACGTCACATTAGAATTCCTTAGATATACTACTGGAATTATTACTAAAACTACTATATACGGAAATTATCAATACGTCATAAAGGTGTGGTGAGAAGCTTCAACAACGCGTTTCCTGCGTGCATAGATCTAATCTTGTACATATGTACGTGACTCTTAAACACCACGGTGTTGTACACAGAGATAAACACGCATATTGTAAGCAATTATGGAAGATTACTGTTTCCAGAACTATTTTGTCATTTTCATTTTACCTGTGGAGTAACGGTTAGCGCGTCTAGCCACGAAACCAGATGGCCCGGATTCGGTTCCCGGTCGGGGCAAGTTACCTGGTTGAGGTTTTTTTTCCGGGGTTTTCCTTCAACCCAATATGAGCAAATGCTGGGTAACTTTCGGTGCTGGACCCCGGAATCATTTCACCGGCATTATCAGCTTCATCTCATTCAGACGCTAAATAACCAAAGATGTTGTTAAAGCGTCGTAAAATAACCTACTAAAATAATAAAAAAAATTTTCATTTTAACTGCATCATATTTCTCCCGCGTCATTTAATATCTGTGTTCACAACTTAGGGAGAAAACGGAAATCAACAAATAATAAATGTTAAGTTATCTTTATAATGTTTGCAGAGAAATTTAAATTATGGTTTATTTAACGACGCTCGCAACTGCAGAGGTTATATCAGCGTCGCCGGTGTGCCGGGTTCCTTTACATTCCAGTAAATCTACTGACATGAGCCTGTCACATTTAAGCATAATGCCATCGACCTGGGCCGGGATCGAACCCGCAACCTCGAGCACAGAAGGCCAGCGCTATACCGACTACGCTACTGAGGCCGACCGTTTGCAGAGAACCTCGTTATTAAAAACGTATTTACAATTTCAGTGTATTTAGAGTCATATGAGCAAGAACTACAACTTGAATATATTCTCGTACATTAAAATAATGGCTTAAGAAAATATTCTGTAAGAACGAAGTTTGTTATGGAGTAGAACAAATGTCTTAAACAAGTGTGTCATTTATTTATTGTCAGTGTGTCCATTATAGCGGGAAAGAGATGATAATGTCTAGAGACTGTATTTTTTTTTTGTGAAATATAATGGGTTATTTTGATGTTAAACCTGATACTATTTCGGTGGGTATTTCATGAAATAAGTTGTCAATTCAGCAGATATTTCGTGAAATAAGTTGTTAGTTAAACGTAGACGTATTACGTGTATGTCAAGTTTGATATAAAACTTTTTTTTTTACTTTTTTCTTTTTTTCTTACACATACCAAATATCAGCATCGCCACAATATGAACTAAGCATAGTTTCTACATTGTCCGCACGAAGATTTGTGCGACAGTCAGTGAGCATTTTCGTATTTTCTCAACCACACTTCCTGCAAACAATTCACACCAAATTCTTTGTATGGTCCTCTGCTAATCCCGCCAAAACCTCTTCGCATAAAAATACAGTATAGCCTCTGGTGCATAACATACTGCAGCAAAGATTAAAAAATGTTTTATACAGGGCTTTCATTTCAAAACTTCCCAAACAATAATTGAAAGCTCTTTCATATTTAAGTATAAAAATGTAGGGGTGTCATTTGAAATTTCAAAGTGGGGGTAGCTGGGGTGGGGGTGAAATCTAAAATGCAATTAAGCCTGGTTTCAGATTTCCCCCCTCAATATCTAAATTGACGTGTTTTTTGTTTAAATTGAATTCAATTAAAATAATTAGTTATTTAGGCTGGAAAGTTTTGAAATGAATGCCCTGTATAGTGTAACATACAACATTTTTCAATCTTTGCTGCAGTCTTTTTTCAATAGTCATAAAGATAGTAAATTCAGTGTGCACAATATCAATGAGAAAATACAGAAATATTGGCGTTACCAAGCGATTAACAAATTGACTGAAACGATAGTAGCAAACGTGTTTTTAACAACACCGTATAAAATTTTGGTGCATATTTCGTAGTTTTTACGATAGATGGGGTATATTTCGTGGTTATTGACTTATTTCGCACAGTGATGCGAGTTTTGCGAGGTTTTTTTTCTTTCTTAAATTTTTTATCTAGAAGGGTATGCCTAAATGTAACCAAGAAAGTAACTATGGAAAATTTCGCGCTTATCGCAGTTACAACCAAATATGGCCCCTAATAATGCCTTTCAGAATTTATGAAGTATCAAAACTGCGAGAAACACCTTAAATTGAAAATAAATAAATTAAAGCAATTTTATAGTCGTAGCAGAAGTATGGACTGCAGCAAGAAAGCGCGCTGAAGAGAAATCGTGGAACAGAAATAGATTCTTGAAAAAAATAGGTGTTATAGATTTTAGACATGATTTAAGATAAAAAAAAATAGGTCATGAAGAGATTATAACTTTCACATATTTCGTATTTACATATTTCGCAGCAATTCATTTCCTTATGTCACCAATGATATCTCCGCTTGTAGTTTATTTCTTTGGCTGTCATTTATTTTATAAGACATACGGAAACGAAATATTGCACTGTGTATCCAAATAAGAAAATAAACTTCCATTTTCTGCATTCCACACAAGAGGCATCTTCATTAATTCCAAAAAAGTAATATCTGACTAAAGTGATATTGTATGACACCGATATATAATATAATTAATTTTATACACCTTTTCATGATGCAGCTCTTCCTATATTGCAGTCACTTCTAGTATAAAAATGTACACTTACAATTTATATAAATATATACTATATAAAAACATTTCAATTGTTGATAATGACATTTATAACTGTACTATGAAAGCAGATTGTTCAAGAGAAGTAAAGTGTATTATGGACATTCGTCCGTAAATACGGACTGTAAAAACGAAGCGCATGGGCATGAGATTTTTGTGGACTTTGTAGTTATTTGGTGGTAGGGAAGGAAATATGACTTCATTTTGATGTGTGCAGATTCTTTTCCTTTTATTTTCTTCTTTTCTTTTTCCTCAATGAAGGCGATAGCTGAACCTCTTCTTGAAGGAAAGTTAATTGCGCGAGTTTAATGATATATGCCCTGTAGTTCAAAAGAAGAGGAAGAACAAATAAAATCATACTGCCTTAATGTGATTCCTTTCCGAGACAATACAATTGATAACAGGTGTCAACGTTCGGTCTTATTGACATTTCCGTATATAACTTAATGACTTCTCAGATCAAAAGAAAGAGCAAATAAATTATATCATAGCCGTACATCAATAGGATCTCGTGACTGCCCACGTCTGTATATAGGTAGTAAAACATGTCAGTGCCCTTTCAGCCTTTTAAATACACCTGCCGTCTTGAAATTCGGGAAAGGGCAATAACCGTCTAAAATACTGTTAGCCTACCACAAGAATCTACTAGTTCGATAGACAAAGAATACAACTGTTCAATTTATTTTATCTCATATCGACACCTAAGAATGAAAACCTCGTATGTCTGATTTTCTAAATTTTACAGGAGAGCAAAAAATCGATATACAAGGTTTTCACATTTAAATAGATGGCTCGTAAGTCGGAAATTCTATATGATTTCGACATACAAGGTTTTCACATTCAAATAGATGGCTCGTAAGTCGGATTTTCTGTAATGACTAGAGATAAGCGCTTTTCATTTTAAAATTAAAGCATAAAGAGATACGTGGTTTTCAATTTTTCTCTTTTTTCATGAAAAAAAAATTAAAAATGAAAATTTTGCAATTGTAGACCATAAGAACACGGGCTTTCCTATAAATTTGAGTGAAAATCGCATTTTCGAAAAAAAGTCGACTTACGAGGTTTTCATTCTTAGGTGTCGATATCTAACATACATACATACATACATACATACATACATACATACATACATACATACATACATAAATGTATAGCCTATACATCACAGCTTGAAACGATTAGTTAACCGCTCATTTAAGAATGAGTTTCTCTCAGACCTTCAAATAAAGAGTGGTGGCAAGAAATGGGCTGGTCTTGTTTACAAGTCAGAGATACTTTCTGATTACAACTCATGCATTTTGTCAAGACACTCGAGATGTGCAGTACGGGATCAACGTTTCTGTAGAGGGGATAGAAATAGAAGGGAAGGTCGGGCGTGTGTCTACTGAGTTCAAGGCAAAGGCAAAGACAAAGACAAAGACAATAATTCGTAAGAGACTCATCCGATCTCGTGTGCAGCTCTGTAGGAAGAGTGGGGGAGTGTCTGGACATAATGCATGCGCTGTACCCCCGTAAAGAGATTGCAGCTGCCATAAGGATTGCCACAGGACACGACTGCCTGGCGGAATATTTATATAAACTGGATATTTTACCATCACCTCAGTGGGTCGTTTGTAATGAGGAAAATTCTATTATGAATTGGGAAAATTTAAATTTTTGTAAAAAAATTGTACATTTTAAATACTCTATGGGGACTTTGTACTGGTCTGCCAGAAACCAAATGATGTTGAATCAATCTGGTTGAGCATTAAATACATATACATATATGTTGGTAGAGCAGCTGGCTAAGGACTGGAAGGTCCGGGGTTCGATCCCAGGTGGTGACAGGATTTTTTCTCGTTGCCAAACTTTCAGAACGGCCCCGAGGTTCACTCAGCCTCCTATAAAATTGAGTACCGGGTCTTTCCCGGGGGTAAAAGGCGGTCAGAGCGTGGTGCCGACCACACCACCTCATTCTAGTGCCGAGGTCATGGAAAGCATGGGGCTCTACCTCCATGCCCCCCAAATGCCTTCATGGCATGTTACGGGGATACCTTTACCTCTACCTTTATGTATGTATGTATGTATGTATGTATGTATGTATGTATGTATGTATGTATGTATGTATATACATACACACACACACGCACACACACACACACACTATTGTGTCGTCCTCTGTGAAAGGGCGATGAAATACTTCAGATGACTTCTTCTGAGGCAAGTAAAGTTGGGAGGCCCGTGTCATAGATTTAAGCCACGTTAAAGAACTTTGTGCCTGTTAAAGGGTTCCAAGCAAAAGTGCTTGGAATTTCTCGCCTTCGTTGAATAACTTTGTAGCTGGAAACGCCGTTAAAGAACATGCTATTATGACCGCTACCACACAGTTTTACATAAAATAAAATATTCTTTAATCAGAGAAACAATACACTTACAGAAAAGGTAATAAATAGGGCTCGGAAGTTGAAGACCTAGGCTATAAATTTCATAAAAAAAACCTAAAGATATCCTAAAAAGGACTTGAAGACTGAAAAAAGGGTCGCAAAAAGGTGATTCAAATTAATTAATAATTTCAGTTTCAATTACATAATTAATATAATGTTTAAAAAATACAAAATTCTTGTGGTATGCAACGTACAGTGCGAAAAAACTATATGAATAAAATGTTGCTTCTTTCAGACATTATATATTTTTTAGATTAACATAATTTGAAAAAGGAATTCCGTGTTTGTTAAAAAAGTACTTGGAGAATTTAGACAACGATTTTAGACCTAAAATGAATTCAGCGAACTCGCAATGGACATCCTGGAGAAAGAAATCGAAATTAGTATAACTAGAATATCTGGCTTAACCACACTAGGGTTACAGAAATGAGACTTCGGAAAATTTACCTCAGCATTGCAGTATATCACAATAGTCATATCCAGGTTCTTAGGTGTAAAGGATAGTCGGTTTTCTGACAACACGTTGCGAAACATCGAGAAACTTCTCTCTACATTTGATGTCATCGGTGCATACTTGAAGCAAGTGAGATCTCGTAGTGAATTGTAAAAATGTATTCGAAAGAAGCTGAGGTTGCAAAAAAAGAGCCATTAAGATCTAAAAGAGAGGCTAAAAAGGACCAATAAGCTGAAAAACGCCGAAAAATGCAAAAAAAAAAAAAAGGACAAATAAAACCCACCATTTTTGACCTACAATGACCCAAAATGAACATATATTATGTTGGGCCTCGTCTTCGGACACTCGAAAAAAAAAGTATTTTGTGCGAGATCGTGCGTATTTGCTTGGTTTCCGTACAAAACCAATCCGCGGAAAGTCTAGAATTCCACATTCAGTATTCTCAACCTAACACACATAACAATTTCCCTCTTCTTACCGCTTAAGTGACATATTGATTTTACTGCTTTAGGCTTTTAACATATTGTTTTTAGAGACGTTCAGTATAGTAATAATTATAAATTGGAAATTTACCACTGCAATTTCACCTAAATTGCACTGTTAATTATTGTTTTTAAATATTTGCAACAATTAAGTAAACTCTACAACTCCACTAAAGTTACTGCATTCGTGATGCAAGTAACATTAAGGAAGCCGTGAAAAAATCAACAAGATTCCAGACTCATCATAGTCGGGGGGGGGGGGAAAGACACATATCACGGCCTGCTGGAGTATAGTAAACACAGAAAACATTTTAAAGCAACAATGTTGAAGATAGATATTTTTGTTTTGCAAATTTGCCGTCATTGAACAGAAACCAAGATGGAGATTTCATTGCAACTAATTAGAAATTCCTCTTTCAGGTATGTAATAAACGACCTTCGCACAAAATAATGTACGATACACGAGCGGTATGTTTTCTTTCAATTCTCGGAAATTAAAAAAGCTCAACTACGTTTCGCTTTTTCAAACTTTTCCTCGAACATAAAAACTTCAACATATCGCTCTTGTAACGCATATTACTATTTCATCAACTTCCGAGCCTTAGTAATAAAATTGTGATATAAAAATGCAATAAGTTTATAGTTTTAGTTCTTTGTATTATTTGACACACGAAGATTAACGATGTTCACAATGCAGTAAATAAATAAAGATAATTCGAACAATTGAACAAACACTTCAATAAAGTACGAGGATATTTAGTATATTCAAATTTCACAAAGTTGCGACTTTTCCGGTTCTGGCATGTGCTTTGGAAGCTTGGAATGAAAAGACTAGCCTACCTGTTGTGTTATTAAGGATTATTCTCCCTAACGGTAACGAATCCTTTTCAAATGATTGATCCAGTGTGCAGCTCCGGAACGTTGGATGTTTCTACACGCATTACACGATGGTAAAATATAGAGATGAACAACGATCGAGAAAACGAGACTAACAGCGCCCGTAAAGCCGAAAACCTGCACGACAGTTGTATTACGTCTCGTCCTTGACGTAAAGACTGGTTGTGAGTCTTCCGAGACTCGATATTGATCATCTCCCGAAGTCCCGAAGTCAGCAGTTGTTAATGCCTGACTGAACTTTTATCTACTTTGGAAACTGTTATATATGTATAAACAATCAAGTAGCCTATTTGAAACATCTGTACCTTTCAGTGTATAATAATCCATTCCCCAGTCTTTATTTAATTACTAGACCCTTATTAAAAGGCTAGGAATATTCTTTTCATGTGTTTAAGATCAAGTGTGCAATCTCAAGTAAAAATATATTAATATCATGTTTAATGTTTCTTAGAAATGCAAATTTATTTGAGAACTTTTTTTTTATTTATATAATCATAGGTAATATCATATAATAGAACCAGAACATTTTGATATCTCAGATACTGTTCTGTTTTGTCTTTTCGTCTCATTTAAGCATTTATGTTATTTATTTCAATGATGTATGTTATTCAAAGTTACGAAATCTTTCCACGCCGACCAAATGCTATTTCGAGAATGATGAGCGACACTCGAAGCGCAGCTTGAATGACGAACCGAGACTCGAAATACAAATGCAGCGAACACAGCGAGCGAGAGCGGCAGTTAGTTTTGTTCATCTCTGGTAAAACAAATCTGTCGCACTGTGAATACTGCAGACCCGTGAAGGAATAGTCAAGGAAGAAGAAGACGCACATTGATAATATAAATGTTAAATATTTCAAAGAAGGAAATTGAAAAGATACTATACGAAGCAGAAGGCCTCAAACCCTGTGAAAAGCAGTAGCAGTAGTAGATGGCCGTTAAATGAACATCCATCTTTTGCCAGTGGTGAACACAAGAGCTCGATCTCGCTATATCCCACATGTTTTCGTGTACCGTCCACTCCACTTGATGTTGCAGTTCGTCAACCACAGTTTGGGAACTAATGTAGAACAAGTCCCCATATTAAGCAGTAAGGTCGGATGTTGGAGCACCTGCTAGCTATGTGAGTAACCTTCCATATAACAAGCACCTGCCACAGTACAAGTTTTTAGTTTACTTCAGACATTGTCGTGCGTATGTTTTTTTTTTGTCTTGAATTCCTCGGCAGAATAAACATCTTGTAATACAGGGGTGAATGGATCACGAGTAATTCTTAGTAGACTCTTGGTTATTGATGCAAAATTATTTACGACTGTTTTGCAGCGAGCAGACTTGGTTTCTATTCTTTCGACATTCCGTTCAATTGAATAGACGATTTTGATAAAAAGTCGCAACGGGTCTGTAGGTCCTAATATCATTAGTGACGATTGATCACTTTCTTGTAGAGTTTCATTTTCTTATTACTAGACAGCGGATTTTGGGTCCCGATACTCAATGTTAGGTGTACGTCAGTTGTAGGGGAGGTCATAGGCCGACAGATATAACAATAACACTTACTTACTTACATATGGATTTCTTCATATCCCACCTCCCTCAAATCCATTTTAATATTATCCTCCCATCTACATCTCGGCCTCCCCAAACGTCTTTTTCCCTCCGGTCTCCCAACTAACACTCTATATGCATTTCTGGATTCGCCCATAAGTGTTACATGCCCTGCCCATCTCAAACGTCTGGTTTTAATATTCCTAATTATGTCAGGTGAAGAATACAATGCGTGCAGTTCTGCGTTGTGTAACTTTCTCCTTTCTCCTGTAACTTCATCCCGCTTTGCCCCAGATATTTTCCTAAGAACCCTATTCTCAAACACTCTTAATCTCTGTTCCTCTCTCAAAGTGAGAGTCCAAGTTTCACAACCGTACAGAACAACCGGTAATATAACTATTTTATAAATTCTAACTTTCAGATTTTTTGACAGCAGACTAGATGACAAAAGCTTCTCAACCGAATAATAACAGGCATTTCCCATATTTATTATGCATTTAATTTCCTCCCGAGTGTCATATTTGTTACTGTTGCTCAAAGATAATTCTATTTTTCCACCTCTTCGAAGGGTAAATGTCCAATTTTTATATTTCCATTTCGTACAATATTCTTATCACGAGGCATAATCATATACTGTACTTTGTCTTTTCGGGATTTACTTCCAAACCTATCGCTTTACTTGCTTCAAGTAAAATTTCCGTGTTTTCCTTAATCGTTTGTGGATTCTCTCCTAACACATTCACGTCATCCGCATAGACAAGAAGCAGATGTAACCCGTTCAATTCCAAACCCTCTCTGTTATCCTGAATTTTCCTAATCGCATATTCTAGAGCAAAGTTAAAATGTAAAGGTGACAGTGCATCTCCTTGCTTTAGCCGCAGTAAATTGGAAAAGCATCAGATAGAAACTGGCCTATACGGACTCTGCTGTAAGTTTCACTGAGACACATTTTAATTAATCGAACTAGTTTCTTGGGAATACCAAATTCAATAAGAATATTATATAAAACTTCTTTCTTAACCGAGTCATATGCCTTTTTGAAATCTATGAATAACTGATGTACTGTACCCTTATACTCCCATTTTTTTCTCCAATATCTGTCGAATACAAAAAGTATGATCAATAGTCGATCTGTTACGCCTAAAACCGCACTGATGATCCCCAATAATTTCATCTGCGTACGGAGTTAATCTTCTCAAAAGAATATTGGACAAAATTTTGTACGACGTCAACAAAAATGATATTCCTCGGAAGTTACCACAGTTTAGTCTTGTCCATCTTAAAAATAGGTACAATTATGGATTCCTTGGTTAAAACGCTACCGACGTTGAATGTACTAGTTAACACCTGTGGAGTAACGGTTAGCGCGTCTGGCCGCGAAACCAGGTGGCCCGGGTTCGGTTTCCGATCGGATCAAATTACCTGGTTGAGGTTTTTTTCCGGGGTTTTTCCTCAACCCAATATGAGCAAATGCTGGGTAACTATCGGTGCTGGACCCCGGACTCATTTCACCGATATTATCACCATCTCATTCAGACGTGAAATAACCTACTAAAAATAAATGTACCGTACTATGTTGGCATTAGATTCCTTGTAATGCGCAACCAAAAAGAATTGAGGGAAGGTTGAAATGTAAACGATATTGTCAGGGACGATTATATTCTTGTCTGCGGCACGTCGAGATTTCAAGTGGGGATCGATTGGCTGAATGCGGAGACAGCAACCCCCGAAGCAGAAATAATCTTGTATGTATAGACATCGAAGCCCGAGACAAGCTAGTCATTGTGTTTCACTTTTGGAATGCAGATTGCTTCGATGTGAAGTTTGTTCACAGTCGAATGAGCCAGTCAGACATTTGGGGATGATGTGGAGAGAGTCGGTGCACCGCATGTCTGGAGGTGGGGTGAGGAAACTGGGGTAGTTTAAGTAAATTTAATACAGTTCTTTGTTTTTAAGTTATAGTTGTGACAAAAGGGAAGGGACAGAAATGATAATCAGGGTAAATTATGGGTCTCATTGCTATTCAGAAGGAAAGAGGGAAAGCTATATTGCAGCGCTTTTACTTTCTCATTGTATAAAGTGTACAGAGTAAATGTTAAGCTACTGCAAACAATCGTATCTTGATTTTCACAGAAGTATATTTTTTTACACTCGTAAAACAATTTTGACATGGCTCCATAGGATGTATTTTGTTCACATTGAGATCTATGAATGGTTTCATCCGGGAATGGTGTACATGAAATATAATAATTTTTATACACACAGAAATGTCATGAAGATAACGCAAACTTTATACATATACAGTATGAACCGTAAGTAATGTTATAAATTTTAGGGTGTTATTCTCTGAGATAGTTCAAAGAAAAAGAGTGTAGTACAGTTTTGCTCGTTTTTATTTCCTTTTCGAGATAAAAATTGTTTTAGCCTATATGTGAAACATTTCATAGCATGTTTTTTAAAATTATTGATTCAATTCCCAATGTGTTCAGTCAATTTAAAATAACAGTGTATTATGACATTATATGATTGAAAGGATTTTTTTCCCTTTAAATGTGCAGAAATTTGGTTCGAGCAAATGTAACATTTTAAAACTCCTTTTCAGAATGAAAACTTACCCCGAAAAACCCCTCAGCACCCGTTTTGTCCACAAATTTCACCCCGAGTCAGACGGATGTCGAATCCGGATTGACATTTTGAAAAATATTCGGTGAAAGTTTGGTACATTCTTCACTCTTGTTTTGTAGACTTCTGGAGTAGAGGTTATAAGTAGTAAAGAACTAGCAGTGAAACTTCAGTGACGAATAAGGGGAAGATTGCAATCGTGAATATTTTGACTTACCTTTGTAATGGTTATTTTAATTCTTGCCTAATACTTAGGCTATAAAGAGAAAGTATGTAGAATCAATTTTCTTGCGATTCTGAAAAAGATTTTCTGGAACTTATATATGGTCACATCTTTAAGACCGAAGCATGAACTTTAATTTGGTCTTGAACCACTCCTATTAATCTGAAAAGCGTTTTTATTTCTGAAACCTTGTCAAAATCCAATTCCAGCGACAGAAATAATCGAGTCTTTGAGCATAAATTGGAATAAGATTAAATTTGTATGTACAGACGTGGACAAATTATTAGCAAAATTTAAGATTTTTATTATATATTTTTACAAAATATGATTCTTCAATTTAGACTACAGTTGACATTTTTGTGTATTTCCAAATTATTAGCAAAATTGAAGATTTGTATTGTATATTTTTCAAAATTTAACTCCTCAATTTGGACTACAGTTGATATTTTTGCATATTTACAAATTATTAGCAAAACTGAAGGTTTTTGTAGTATATTTTTACAAAATTCGATTCTTCAATTTGTACTACAGTTGACATTACGGATATTTCGAAATTATTAGCAAAACTGAAGATTTTTGTTTTATATTTTTACAAAATTTGACTCTTCAATGCAGTTGACAATTTTGCTAATTTACAAATTATTAGCAAAATTGAAGACTTTTATTATATATTTTTACAAAACTTGACTCTTCAATTTAAACTACAGTTGACATTTTTGCATATTCCTGTCTACTGTAATGATGGAAATATCCAAAATTGTCAAATGTAGTCTAAATTGAAAAGTCAAATTTTGTAAACAGAATTATCATAAAAATCGTCAATTTTGTTAATAATTTGTCCACGTCTGTATCTACTACGCATTTCTGTAGACGAGTACAATATTTACAAGAGATTAGAGTTTTTATCCCCAGATAGTTTATTAAATTCGCGTTTCTCCCTTAATGAAGGTGACCGGCATTTTTGTTGCAAGGTTTGTGCTGTTTCTTTCTTAATTAGTTTGTTTTTGTCATAGATATTTCCAGCTGACATGAATTCCTTAAAAAAAAAGCGATTGAAAACATCTACGGACTTTAGAAAAAGGCTACCTTTGGCGGAACGCCAGATATTTTAGAATCGGTAGTGGGGAACAGTTGTGTATCTGAAACAACACCAGCCTTGACGTAAACAAATGCATGACTTAAAGTTAATCGTGATTGATTGCCTGCCGGAGCTACCCTGTTGCCGCTAGTCAAGTGTCTGCATATAAATAATTGCACTAAGAGTGAATTCAACTCTTATCATTTTCACGAAAAGAAAAAAAAAATCAATAATATTCTATACCATATCCCGATTGACAGCAGGGCGTCAATGTCCAGTGAACGAACCAACACCCTTCCATTATTGTATATGTGAGAGAATTAAAGATGGATATACATCCATCGCCAATTAGGGAATTAACAGACTGTGCATGATAATGTCACGCAAAATAGAGCTGCCAAACGTATTAATCTGATTCATATACACATTAATCACTTTTTAAAAATTGCAGCAGAAAAGAAACTCCAAGTCCAGATTTCAAGAAAAGTTACTTTAAACAATATAAGTGATATACGCGACTTTTAGCACAAATACAGGATGATTCAGAACTTAACTTACAAAAGAATATGGAAGATAGAGGATACTAAAACAAAAATTAAATTGGTAGGCAATCATACATGAAAGGCCAGTGACTTGACGCTCTGATGACTAAGCTTTCAATGAAAAACAACAGACTGACGCTTGACAGCTTGTGCATTACAGAGAAGTTTCGAACTGACGTCCCTTTTCTTGTAAACAATACTGCCATCGTCGAAGCATTAACTTCTGCATCCGTTTAAATATGTCGGATGTAGCTAATACGTATGGTATTACAGGCGTCGACAATCCGTGGAAGATAATCGACATTGTCTACCGGTGTGGCATACACTAGGATCTTCAAGTGTCCCCACAAGAAGAAGCGGATTAAGATCTGGCGATCTTGCTGGCCATGGGACGGGGCCTTGGTAATCAATCCGTCACCAAATATTGCCGTCAGCTGTTGCCTTGCCGCAAGACTGAAGTGCGCAGGTGTTCCTTCATGCTGGAACCATGTCCTGATGCATACTGCAAGCGAGTATTCAATAAAGCAGGCTGGGTGTTTTCCAAAAAGTCCCTGCAATTTTCTCCTCTTAAGGCCGGGTTTACGATCAACGTTAGTTTGCGTTACGTTTCGTTACTGTAAAGTTATTTGAAGTTTGACAAATACAAGCTCCATATATTTGATTATGGTCAATGTTAGAATGAAAGAATGCAAGACGGCGCTGATTAAACATTGTCAGGCTGGGATTACGACTAACGTTTGTTTGCTTTACGTTTCGTTAGGCGAAGTTTTGAAGTTGACAAATACAAGCTCCATGTATCTGATTACGAAACAGTATATCCATAATTCGCACTAGTCCGGCTATTTAGTAGTCTATGGACACTAAAACAAGTGTAGTGCCGCACCGGTGCGAGGTAGGATATATGTTTGTTTTGGTACCCTCTATCTACCATATTCTTCTGTAACAAATTCTTAATCACCCTGTATATTACGTTTGTGCGACTAGTACGCAGAATTAATTGTCATTTGTTGACAGTCCTGTATGAAACCCTCACATGAAGTGGTTGAAAGGAGAGCGGGTATCTTGGCTCGTGTTGATGGTTTCACGAGATTTTCAGAGTATAGCTGGTTACTTTATTGTGGTAGTTATTTAAGGTAAGAAGTATAGCTATGTTTCGTAAGTGTGTAGCGAATTTATTAGAATAATTTATTGATCGCATCGTCTGAAATCTGAAACATTTTGCTTTGAGGGAACTAAGTAAGTAATATGTCGTGTCGGATCTACATAGCCTATTCATAGAAAATTTCAGAAATCTTTTAAAGAAAATTTTATATGAACTTACCTATATATGGGTATAAAAGTATGGTTTTAATGTGAAATTATGGTTGTCTGTACTTATTGCAAAATGCCCTGTTATTACCTATACTGTACTTGGAAATAACCCGTCTCGTGTCTGCACGGTAGGCAACCGATACTACTGCGTAGTTGGTTTCATTACTCCTGATGATGGCGCTACCCGCTCGAATTCGTGTCGATACGCTATTGACTCTAGTTTCTTGCAGAAAAAGAAAGTTGTCCGTGTTGCTCAGCTCGTCTAAGTATAGCTTGACCCAAATATTTGGTTTTTCGCTCAGAAAGAAAACGGCAATTGTACGAAACTCTTGATGTCGGCATGCCAGATAGTTCCACCACGATGAGAAAGTTAGTGATGTAATTGTGTTGACGAGACAGCTCTCTTATCTCATAAAATGTCGCTTAGACCAAATTCTGTAAAATTCCTTCTTTTGTTCTCATTGGTTACTGACTTAATGTTATAAATAAGCATTAAATAGAACTGGAACACATCTAATCCGCCATGACGTGAACAAATATTGATGAAATAAATAAAAAAACATTAAAAAGAAAAGTAGAAATAATAATAATAATAATAATAATAATAATAATAATAATAATAAAAATAGTAGTAGTAGTAGTAGTTGTAATTATGTAAGGTTAAAGCGCTCTCCTCTAGACCCAAAGGTTGCGGGTTCGAACCCGGCTGGATTCAATGGATTTTTCAGGACACATAAGTCCTCCGGAAAGGACTTTAAGTCGTGTGTCCCGTATCGGAGTTTTCAGCACGTTAAAGTTCTCCAAGCCTAAATTAGAATCTATGGATCAAATTTCTCTTCTCTCGCGGCTCAGTAATACTTTAGTTGCGTACTAGATGGCGTTTGAGGCGATGAGCTCTGCCCTCTGCATATAAGTGTAGCTAAATTACCTTTAGGTATTGAAACCTCCGTTATTAGGGTACCTATGTTCCGACTCCGGAATTATAGGTTAAATTAATAATAATAATAATAATAATAATAATAATAATAATAATAATAATAAAGTGATTATCAACTCAGCAATTTGACCGCTGCATTTTATAACACTTAATTTCGAAATTCACCTTTGAGAGGAAGCAGTTCCACAATTTATAGAATATTGAGACTGCGCCATTTTCATTTTACTCCTGATATCTCTTATGTACTCTGCGAATTACCATAGTGACATAGCTTATACTGCTACTAGATCGATTTTTCAGTTTTCGTGAACACATCGACAGAAATTATGTAGAATAATAGTTAGCCACAGACTTGCGTCAGCTGTTCTTGGAGGATCATATGAGCCGTTCAGAGCAGAAGTGGTGTAAGTCAAAATTGACTTAAACCACTTTTGCTCTGAACGGCTCAAATAAATAATATACAAAATACAATTCCTACTCTCTCTATCTCTTTGTTTTTTTTTCTCTCTCTAAATCTCTCTGTTCTTCGTATATACATTTACAGGCAAAATATATATTCATGTCATTTAAATGTGTATAATAACGACCGAATCATTAGCCTAGTTTATATGATCCGTTCAGAGCAAAAGTGGTGTAAGTCAAAATTGACTTACACCACTTCTGTTCTGAACTGCTCATATATGTTTTCACAAGCACATCATAAACACTTTTAATTTTGCTTCAAATGTGATTAAAATGAATTTAAATTATTAGTATTTTGTAACTTAATGTGGTTCACCTGTATATACTGTACAGGCTACATTATTTTAAATAATATGTCAAGACACACTCATACACACACGCACACACACACATACACGCACACACACAATGCTTATCTTTCTAGTGAACGGGATATTCTAACGGTGACGCTGTTCAACAATCATGGTATAATACAAATCTGGCTTTCAGGTAGTAGCTCCCTGTAAAGCAGGTTTGAATAATTTCAAGGAAACATTTTTCCGGGGCCGGGTATCGATCCGGAGTAGCTCAGTCGGAAGAGCGTTCGCGCGCTAAGCGAAGGGTCCCGGGATCGATACCCGGCCCCGGAACAATTTTTCCTTGAAATTATTCAATCATGGTATAAGTTTTTCTGAAGTTAAAGTACTATTTCAAGATCACATGCAATATTACTACAAAAATTTTGACCTGTGTCAGTAATAATTTTATACCAAAAGTAAGGAAATGTTAGGTTGGTGCATAATTTCGTAGCAGAGAGAAGTTAATCATCAACAATATATTTTCCTTCATTATTTACAACAGTCTGCCAACGCTGGAGTAGTTTTTCGATTCGATGCCTGTAGAAATCACGTGGTTTTCAGTAAAAGAAGTCAAGCCATGTTCGGAGCGCATTAAATTTTCCTTGAAGTTTGTTCGATACTGAGCGGAAAAGATGAAAATCTGAGGGCGCAAGATCAGGTGAATAAGGTGGGTGCGGAATGACTTCACAACCAAACTCCTGGATAGTGTTTTGTGTCAGGTATGCTGAGTGCGGACGGGCGTTATCGTCGAGTAGCATCACTTCGCGCAGTCTTGTTGTTTTTTTTTTTTTTTTTGGATTGCGTGTGCAAGACGTTTCAGTTGGTGGCAATAAATGTCGGTAGTGGCGGTTACACTTCGGGGAAACAATTAGTAATACAGCACACCCTCGCAGTTCCACCAGAAGGATAACATTATCTTTCTGTGGATGCGCGCTGGCCTTTGAACGGGGAGTTGCTTTTTTGTTCGGGCTCAACCATTCCTTTCTTTTCATTATGTTAGTATAAAGACACCATTTCTCGTCACCAGTAACGATATTGGATAGGAATGTTCGTTGTTGTTCACGAACCAATCAATGACGAGCAAGCAAAGATGCACATTATGGCTATCCGCTGATTTTTGTGGTTTTGGCTTAGAGCATCGGTAACTACACACCTAATTTTTGAACCTTGCCCATTGAATGCAAATGTTGCGCGATGGTGGAATGGTCACAGTTCATCACTTTTTCCAGTTCTCGGATACACTGACGTGGAACATTGTGGATTAATGTGTTCAAACGGTCTTCATCAAATCCCGAAGGCCTTCCTGAAAATGGAGTGTCACTAATGTCAAAACGACCCTCCTTAAAACGAGAAAACCATTTTCTTGTCGTGCTCTCTCCGATAGCATTGTCCCCATACACGGTGCAAATGTTTCTGGCCGCCTCCGCTGCTTTCGTCCCTCTGTTGAGCCCAAAAAGAAAAATATGTCGGAAATGTTCCACTTTCTCCACTTGACACTCCATTTTCTAGCGTCCACGGCTCCACTCACTATCTGAAAAAATGTAAACTCAAGCACAACAATTGAACTTCAAATAAAAAATGACAATCGATAAATAAATCCATAGCAACCGGAGTACCAACACGCGAAACAAAAACGCCACGACCTTCTGCACCAACCCAATATATATTAAATAGTGATGAATTTACATTTTTTTGTGTTTATCACTCAGTTTGCATTAGGCTTAGATGAAAATAATTGTTTATGCTGTTTATAGTAGAAATAATAATTTATCACACAACTTTAGAAATATAGGCCTATATTTTTTTATTCTAATTTCTTCTTAAAATGACATCCTTTCTCATTCAGTGGAGGATCCTTCAATTGTTTGTACTTTCAGTGATGGTAGTAATATTTAGTTCTCGCTTCAAATCTTCACTGCGATGTCGATCGAACTAAATACATCTTGAATAATTTCGAGGGAAAAATTGTTCCGGGGCCGGGCATCGAACCCGGGATCTTTGGTTTAACGTACCAACGCTCTACCAACTGAGCTACCCGGGAACTCTACCCCGACACCGATCTTTTTACTAATGTAAGATATTTTCTGCTGCTTTTTCAGAGCTATGTTAAAGATACAATGATTTAATATTTTGCAATTTAATTACAGTGTCTGCACTTACACAACATTACTAAAACAACTACATAAATCTGCATTGCATGCTTTCAAATTCCCAAAAGCTATGTATCTTCATCGTCCAAAGGGGAAGCGATATCTGGGGCAATGAAGCGTTGGGTTGAATACCCAGCAGTGAGATCATAACAAGGCATAAGGCGTAAGAGAAGGCGATAAACATTTCTGATAACCACATTATACATAATTTACAGGTCGAAAGAAAAAGGAAAGCTGTTCTGTTGTATTACAAGGAACTAATGGTATTTGTTTCAAAACAAAACATAGAACCGCAAGAACTAATTAACAATTCACTAGTCGACAAAAATGAACTTTTTTTCTTTCACAAGAAGTAAAATAACATTTTCTAGAAGAATATTTCGTGCTGAATTCAAATATAATTTCAGTTTTTCCCCATCAGGCAGGAGTTTTTTTGTGATATTCATTTGAATTTTTATAATATTCTAAAAAAAACTGTAACTAGCTATCTAATTCAACATTATAACTACTCATTCTGACTTACCTGGCAAGTGGTAGATAGTGATTTTCGGGCATATTTTGCATCTGGAACGTCTCTCTTCTTGGTCCAACAGTAGTCAGCCAGCATATTGGAACTCCACTTGCCTTGGTACCTCTTTTCCATAGTAAAAATTTGCTGATGAAAACGCTCACCGTGCTCATCGCTGACAGCTCCAAGATTTTCGGGAAGAAGTCCAAGTGAGAGTCCAAGAAGTGAATTTTTAAAGACATGTTGCGTCCCATAGCTTTATAAGAATGCAGAAGATCAGTCACTATGTCACGATAGTTTTCTGCTTTATGGTTTCCAAGAAAATTGAAACATAAACTTTTGAAAGACTGCTAGGCTGCTTTCTCCAGTGGATTTAACAGTCCTTCGAAATGATCATCACCCATTAATGACCGGATTTGTGGTCCTATAAAAATTCCTTCTTTCAGTTTAGCATCACTGACTTTGGGGAATTTCGATTTCAAGTACAAGAATCCATCAGACTGTTTATCCGTAGCTTTGACAAAATTTTTCATTACTCCTAACGTAATATGCAATGGAGGTAACAATATTTTTTCAGGATTCACTAAAGGGACATATGACACATTTTTCTGGCCAGGGATATGAGATTCACGTTTAGGCCATGATTTTGTAACATAGTGAGACTTCCTATCTCTGCTGTCCCAGAGGCACAAAAAACAGCAAAATTTGGTGAACCTAAGTTGCAAACCAAGCTATAAAACAATGACCTTTAAATCACCACAGATATACCATTCATATTTTCCCTATTGTATTTTCTCTAGAATTACTTTAATATTTTGATATGTATCTTTCATATCAGCGGCATGCGCTACAGGTATTGATGGAAGTTCATTGCCAATATGTAGCAGCACAGCCTTCAAACTAACTTTAGACGAATCTATGAATAGTCGCCACTCATCTGGCCGGTGTTGAAGCCCAAGAGTTTCCATAACTGAACAAGTATCATTACAGAACACAATACCATTTTCTTCAGAGAAGCAGTCCTTGAAATCACTATGGCGGCCGCGATAACTACATATTCTTACGTCTTTTTGGAGTAGATTCCACCCTTTGAGTCTGGAAGCTAAACCTTCAGCTTGCTGTTTAGACAGATTTAAATCCCGAATCAGGTCATTAAGGTCTTTCTGATTGGGAAAGTATGGTTCTGATGAACAGGTATTGGCTTCAAATGTAGGATCATTTTTATTTTCATCTGAAGCATTTTCAGTTTCAGTTAGGTCAGAATCAGAGTTATTACCTAAGGTCGTATCGGCATATACTGGTACAGGGAACTGTTTATTGTGTAAGACTGGTCTTATTGCAGATTTCAAATTAGGATACTTAACTGTATGTTTTGTTTTAGATGTGATTCCTGTAATATTTGTCAAACAGAAATAACAATCACTTAAATGATCCTTCGGTTTCCTCCAAATCATAGGAATTGCAAATGGCATACGATGTGTACCCTTTTTCCATCCAGTCAGCAATCTAACACACGAAACACAGCATGTATTTGGGGCCCAGATCTTATCAAAATCACCAGCCTGACAGCCAAAGTAAAGTTGATAACACTTCTTTACAAGTGGGGTCAAATGTCGCCTCTGAGACTTGAAGGTCAACTCACCGCAAATATAGCAGAAACTGTCTACATGATTTACACACTTTTTTGGCATGATGAACAACACTAAACACTAAAACACTACATACACAATACACTTCCGAAAAGAAAGGAAGGAACTATTTCACTACTGAACAAACTCACGGCCAGCTCGATACTGACACATCACAATGCCAGATGAACAGGTCTGAGCATGTCCAAACATTAATGAACCTGCACAGGATTGTTTTATGGTGCTTCAGCATAATATTACAAATCATTTCCTTAAATACAGCTTGGATAAAATCGCTACATATGAGGTAACGGTTCCTATGACAGGTCAAAGAAAACGCTAAAATCCGATTTTAAAAAGTAGCTGTCACAAAAAAAACTGTGCCTGATGGAAAAATTCTGACTACATATCTGAATTCAGTATGAAAAACTGCACTAGAATCACTAATCAGATTTCTTGTGAAGAAAACCTTGTCGACCAGTATATTATTGTGAAAAACTTCATTTAATGTAGTGGTTTATTTTTTACTTTTTTTAGGTTACTCCATCGGTCATTTACTCCATTCTACAGAATTTGTTTTTTTTTATTTACCTTCAAAGAACATGCAGTTATAATACTGTGAGCTATAAAAATAAACGAAAGAATTAATGATTTATATAAAAATAATTGCCATATTTTACGAATGATTCGCGACTGATTCAGATACTGCCAGAGAGGTAACGTGATATCAGAATTTTACGAGAACGTTGTGGGATTCATTCTGAGCCAGATGAATCAAAGCAGCCAACTTCAAGCTTGTCATGCCTCACCATTCCAGTTCACTCATTCTGTTATGTTTTGGCACTACTCGTGTTATATCTCAGTTTATTATTTTCGTTATGGAATTGAATTACGAAGGCAGGTTCCTCTTGGGCAGGCTTTCTCCCTCTCTGATCCTGCAAGTGGGGTAAGTCTCAGTGGAGCATTGTTGCGAAATAAATAACGAAAGCTGCAGACGCACTGCGCTGTGTCTCCTTCAGGAAATTAGATTTCTTTCCTCTCAGCTTTGCAGATTACCCTCACGATCGAAGTAGGGACATGTTTCTCGAGTTCGAATCCCTACGTATTGGCAACAGAGATATTGCTCATCTGTCATAAAGGAGGGGATTCTTCCAGCAAGGTCCTAATGCCGGATTTATTTCCGTTACACTGATTTTGTTTATTTATGTATTTATTTGAAGGGTTCAGAACCATAGTGGGCCAAGCGCCATTTACTAAAACCGTAGAAAACAAGGGTTAAAAATGAAGTAATTACCACAATTCAATGGAAAAATATGGCAGGTAATGTAAAGTATACACATTAAAACTAAATTATATGTCATTAAACTATGGTATTCACTTGAATTTAGCCCTTGCTTTATCCGTTTTTAATAAATGGCGCTTGGCCCACTATGGCTCTGAACTCTTCAATTGAGGGCTGAGTAGCCTCAGTCGGTAGACAAAGTACAGACTGGCAGAGACCAGTTTAAATCTGAGTGAAGACGGGATTTTTCATTTCGCTGTAATTTCCAGAACGGATTCAGATTCACTCAAACACCCATAAATTAGAGTACTGCATCTTTGCCGGATGTAAAAGACGCTGGATCTTGGTGCCGAAATCTTTTTCTAGTACTGCGAATAAGAGAAGATGGGAAAACTACGTTCCTGTGTCCTGTGGGTCTCTAGTTTTATTTTTTTCTGAAATAACTAATTTTTTTCCCTTGTTTTAGTCCTACAATTTACTATCGATTTATTAAATTTCCGACATTTTTTGTCAATATTTATTCATTATAAGCTACATTTCTCTTTCATATTTTCATTTTCTTTTATTTTCCATTGTTAATGAGTTGCATATTCTTACTTTATAACTGCCGCTCATGTAAATCATTATCAGTAATTGAGTTTAATTATTGCTGTTCATTTATATTTATGTGAAGAAGGTGCTTTGATGGACTACTAGCATGTGTACTTTTTATATCATAAATACACCGTGTCCCGCTTAGAGGAATCGAGAAATAAGTGATAATTTCAAGTGTAAATAATGGTTTATTAACATAACTTTTTACATAACTTCATGTAAGAACTCTCCACGTTTCGTAGAATGCTGAATGCAACTCGATGTGTACGCCTGGAGTTGCCTTGCAGACATCTTAACGACGGTATTCAACCTCCCGCCAATTGTTCTGTGGCATTTGTGGAGTAACTAGCGCAGCTAGTTTCAGTTCCTCCAAAGTGTTACCTCTGCTTCTTGGTACATAGCATCCTTCACAAATCCTCAGGAAAAAAGTCCAAGGGGGTCAGATCGGCTGACATGATTGGCCAGGCAATGGGTCCTCGTCTTCCGATCACCTATCCAGGCCAGGCAATGGGTCCTCGTCTTCCGATCCACCTATCCATGTACGACGAACACGGCGTTGTACTCGCGTAACAGATTATTCTTCTACTAGCCATAGCGCACACTGAACTTTCTGTTGTGGTGTCCACATGTTGACCATGGCGTGTTCTCCTACAAAATGGCGCCAGGCTTGTTTAGCAACAAACAACGAAAGTTACGCATGCAGCTGTTTTCAGACTTTGTTGCGTAAACTTGGACAGTTTCTCTATCTTGTCAGATGTAAATCACAACACTATCTTTATCTGATTTTAAGTGGTGACATTTATTTCTCGATCCCTCTAAGCGGAATACGGTGTATATAAATAATGGTGCTAAATTAAGTGTTTACTTATTTGTCTACATATATATATATATATATATATATATATATATATATATATATAAGTTTTGTATAAACGTTTTGAGGTGCTGGGTGGGATAATAATAATAATAATAATAATAATAATAATAATAATAATAATAATAATAATATTTTGCGTGGAAAGCCTAAGTCTCACGAGATTTTTACCAGAGTCCATACAGTAGAATGCAGTGTAATTGCAACTAATGAGATAATTTGATGTTTTATGATATATAGAGTGTTAATACATTTATTATTTTTAGATGTAGCCCTGTTAATCAAAACAAGAAAACAAGTCTAATAAAGTTATAAATATGGGTCATAAAATTAATATTTTCCGACATATGAATACTACTTCATCACCATCATAGGACATGCTGTATGTGATTTTCATTATAACATTAGATATTTTGAGAGGTAATATTTATAAAAAAAAAGTGTAATAAATATTGGTTCTAAAATGAATGTTCTCTGATATGAGAACTTGTTCAACATAGTAGGAGGTGCTCCATATAATTTCCATGAAAACATTCAACATTCTGAGAAGTGGTAGTATTCATCAAAACAAGAAATACATCTAGTACACATGGGTTCTAAAATTAAATTTTGTACGAAACAAGAGCTTTGAAACTGATATTGTAAGAACAGCATATCTTCTAATGTAAGCTCTTTGCTTGTTTCTTATTGGGTGTACAGTAACATATCGGGAATGCAGTAAACAAAAGGGTAACAAGGTGTGAGTCCCAAAGACGTAGGGCAGAAAGATGCATTGCAATGAATGGAATTTACATAGAGCATGTCCTGTGATGTTGATGGACAAGTATTCACATGTCGGAAGATAATAATTTTAGGACTCATGTTTAACTAGATTTTGTTTTGATGAATACTACCACCTCTCAAAATATTGAATGTTTTTTGAACACACACTATACTAGAGATGTTCAGAATACAATCACCAGCTCCGGTAGTAGGCTGTAAACTACGCGGCAGGAATTACCTTTTGCACTCGAAAATGCATTTATTCTACTATGACCGTTGCTCCAATAAGAGCAACAAAATCCATTCTGCCTTCCACTAGCGTATGCCTATCGTATATTATGTTATTCACGTGTCACCATACACAGAAATCCAACGGTATCAGACCAGGGACCTCGGAGGCTTGGACAGAAGCCCGCTTGACGGGATGTGTAACTGAGTAAGGAAGCACTTCCGATTCATTGTTACTTAAATAATTCTTGTTTTACGTACTGCTTAAAGTTTGTCCATTAGGTTTCTTAATTTTGTTTATCCTAAGCCCATTGATAAACGTCCACACCTGTGGAGTAACGGTTAGCGCCTCTGCCCGCGAAACCAGGTGCCCCGAGTTCAATTCCCGGTCGAGGCAAGTCACTTGGTTGAGGTTTTTTCCTGGGTTTTCCCTCAACCCAATATGAGCAAATGCTGGGTAACTTCGGTGCTGCACCTCGGACTCATTTCACCGGCATTATCATCATCTTATTCAGACGCTAAATAACCTAAGATGTTGATAAAGCGTCGTAAAATAACCTACTAAAATAAAATAAAATCAGACCTTATCTAAGACAACATAGGTCTTCACATTAACACGAACAAACATCCATGCCGTAGGCTGGATTCGAAGTCCACGAGTCACCTCGACGAAGTATCTAGCCTAAGTTGCGTCTTAAGCAAAGTGGATAATTGTTTAATTTAAACTAACTATTTTAACATTTAGAAATTAAGCTGTTAAAAGTAGTAAATCAGTCTTCAAGTTTTGTGTAGAATTATAATTTTCTCCTGCGGTGTACCACATACTGGATTATAAGAGAAAACGAATAATAATTGAGCGGTTAAAGAATGAGTGACGTTTAATCTCAGTTTTATATTGCACTGATTTCTTGTAACCGCAACCAGGTCACCGTAGTGAATTTGTTCTATATTTCAAGGAACTTCATATGTCCATTGACGTAAGTTTCTAGTAAAGTAAGGCGAAGTGTTTCCTTAGATAAGCATATTTATCTGTTACGGTAAACGAGGAAATGGTGCCCGCAAAACGTGTAGCCAGAGCGCTTATGAATAAAGGTTTTTTCTCTGAATCGTGCTGCTATCTGGTAGCACGTTGCAGAACTACTTTCGCGGTGTACAGTTGTGTGATAATTTAATTTGTTCTTTTCTTTTTATTCCTTGCGCTGTATTACATGCTAACGTTTAAAAAATAGTGTCATAAAGATGACATAATACTTTCTCCTCGTGCGTTTTGTGCGTTTCGTAACAATTCAGTTCTTCATCGTTTACATGTGAAATTCCCGTTTGTAATATTCTTGAATTATCATTTACAAGACATACAGGAATGAAATAATGTACTGTGCACCTAAATAAAATAACACTTAATTTCTACATTGCATACAAGAAATTGTTTTTGCACGTACAGAAATTACATATAACTTATCTGATTAATTATGGGTTTTACGAGTATGTAAGTATATAATTAATTCTGTAGAAATTGACATGTACACAGTATTCACATTGCTGTAGTACAGTCGATCTTGTTACCAATTTGATATTTAAGAATGCTGTATCGATTTTTAAAATTCATAAATTCCATGTTATTTGTTGAGCAACTTCGGAATTATGACATAAAATTGTCAGAGTTAATATAATTTAGGGATAGTTTCTCTGAATACAAGTGACCTTAACAGCTGACTGTGAAAAGCAGGCAATCTTGAATGGTCGTCCTGCTTTGCCTTCTTTTGAATTGTTTCGGGCGACGAACGAAATTTGTCTGTGTAGTTATGACTTAAAGAGTATAGATTCTATGCTAAACCATGTAAATACTGCTCCCCAATCTCTTAAATTCTGGATTTCTTTTGTATGTTTCCGGGTCACGATTAGACATTGGTTTTGGAAAGAGATTAAACCCAAAACTTTTTGGGTGCTATTCATAGACATTTCGCAGCACGCGCTACGAGCGTATTAAGCTAGCCCCGGCTATCGACTGGTTACTTGTACAGAATTCAAATCATATCCTATCGCTAACACTGGTTTATGAATACGAAAAACGCTGATCATCCACCGAAACCCGCGCTAAAAATGTCTATGAATACGGCCCTTTGTTTCAAGTTCACTTTTTTACTTTTGTCTAGATGTTTAAAGGCTTTCTGTGTATCATGATCAGACAGAGTATTTTCGTTCCCAAATAAGTTAGAAAAGTTATCGGTTGGTATATCCTGGAGTTTCAGGTTTCAAACTCTAATCCTAAATGCTTACGTCAGGACGCTATGAAAGGTAAAACCTAGTTCGATACATAATACTAATGGAGCATGACAACTGTAAGTGGGATTACTACTAAATTGAAATGGTCTGTCCAACTACTTTTTAACCACATAAACGCACTAATACTGCGAAACTAGCGCGCTACAAAATATTAATGCTACATACGTATGACAGCAAATATAATTAGATCGATGATAATACTGAAGTAGTATATAATATATATTATAGAACATAATAGTAAACATGATAGACATTAACTGTATATACTCTTTAAACACAATATATACAATTAATTCATTAAAAAAATCAGCTCCGTTACGGTAAATAAAAATATAGTCTATGTTCTGAGATTATAAAATTCGATATTTCATGTGTTAATACGTATTATTTAAATTGTTGTAATATGATGCTCTGATGATATTATAGGCGAAACTATTGGGAAGGGACAGGGAGAGTATGGGTTTCCTTAAAACGCAGATACTTCACCCAAATTAATTTTCCGACGACCACTTCTTTCTGTCTGCACCCAATATTAAATTTATTTTTATACATTGTAATCAGTGCACTCACCATGACAAGTGAGACATCTGTAGAGGCGTAATATGAGCTTCTGAATGCTTTCATCATAGAAACTTGCTAACAATAAAGTTGCCCAATTCTTTGTCGCTTTCAGATCAGGATTTACAATTACGTGTAAAAAATTATTTTCTACGTGACGCGTAAATTACGCGTTAAACGTTAAGTACGGTACGTAATAAAAACGAATTACATTAAAAGAAACGATTTTTGCGGTGATTATTATTATTATCATTATTATTATTATTATTATTATTATTATTATTATTCGCGAATCCAGAAATGCACATTATAGAGTGTTAGTTGGGAGGCCGGAGTGATCTGGTGGCCGGTCCACTGTTGAGCGAAGAATCTACGTAAAGATTAATTTTTTGGTCCTACAGAATTCATCACTCAATTGAGTGAGCTCTTTGTGTCATGGCAGTTGACTTAATATATGTCAACATATATGTCGAACATGGAGTAAGGCCACAAAGGGAAAAACACTAGAGGACAGGGATTCGATCCGGTGCTGTGGATTGAACTTCGGAATAGCTCAGTGGTTAGAGCGCTTGGTACGTAGAACCAAGGACCCGGCACTGGGGCGAATTTTTCTCCTCTAATAACTATTTTAGTCGGTTATTTAACGACTCTCTATCAACTACGAACGTATTTAGTATTGAAAGTATTGGTAATAGCGGGGTACGGTATTTGGTAAAATGTGGCCGAGGATTTTTCTTGGATTACTTGACATTTGTCTTACAGTTTGGGAAAACCTTGAAAATAAACCCAACCAAGTAATAAGTTCAAGCGATATTCAAACCCACGACCGAGCGCAGCTCCAGATCAGCAGACAAAATGCGCCTTCCGCCTGAGCTTCGGACGTATATCGGTGGCATGTGACTTAAATATGATAGATGCCATTGCATGAAGATATAAAGAACACGATTCCCAAATATTGAAATAACTGCCTGAGGCGTTTGATAAAAATAGAGATAATTATTATTACAGTGATGACGACGCGACAGTGGAAGTAGGTATCAATTATTGTATGATTTATTGTTAAATATCTATGGCAAAATATTCCCATTGATTGACGTTGAACGTGATGTTACAAGCGTTACGGTAAACAAAATATTGTTACATAATTAATGCCTATATAAGTAAAGAATAACGTTGTCGTGTCTAAGGTACTTAATATTATGATCTCGCCATAATTTTATTATCTCTCGTCGATAATAACACAGCATTAATTATTATAGCTGCTTTCGGACTGTCGAAGTATTACTACATATGCGAAGTATTTACGTCATACTCTTCATATCACTGACTTGTGTCTTCTGTTTGCTAATATACAACACCAAGGCCTTTCAAGGCCATCTTAAACCAGTTTTTGGTAGTGCTTTGCAGAATTTGATTTTCTTTCTACAAGGCCGTTTGGTTAATGCGGAGACAGTACTGTCTTGATATTGAACTTTGAGTTTTCAGTACTTCGACGGTTGAATGATATACGGACATTCATAACTTCTGCCCGTTACGGAGTGGAAGATTTACGACTCGCTCTGTTTCTAGAACAAGTACTTGAATCTCCAATTAAGGAGAGAGGATGGCTATAGTTTTTATTCTTTTACCGGAACAAAAAAAGGAATTAAGGAGATCGTATCTCTTCTTGTGATATTTATTCTGTGTGCCAGCATCACCAAATTTAGAAATCTTTGTGTAGTTTGAACTTTTAGTGAAGCGTACAATTAATTCAACTGCCAGTCTTTTCAAACGTCCATGCCGACTACGGTCTAGTTTTCGTTTCTTTTTCTTACTGACGTTCCTACATAGATTGTCTTTTTTTTTATAGATTGTCTTTTTTTTTTGCGCGCGCCTATGATCGTGAATAGGCCTATAGTTTTCTAAACGTTGCTAAATCTCTGTATGCATGGCTTAAATGCGAAGTTGACACGTATATCGTACTGTTTGTGTTCTGTAATTTAGTTAATGTACGAGTAATAATACTACTATTTTCTTTCCTTTTACATTGTCTTCTTTTAGAATTCGGTAGACGTGCAGTCTACTATTGTGTTAAAATATTTTTTTCCCTGAAGTAAACAAATAGCCACCGGCGTAGTTCAGGCGATAGCGCGTTTTCGTGCTGATCCGGAGTTGCGCTCGGGCGTACGCTCGATTTCCCTTGTGCTGATTACCTGTTTGGGATTTTTCCGAGGTTTTCCCCAACCGTAAGGCGAATATCGCAATTAATCTATGACGAATCCTCGGGTTCATCTCACCAAATACCATCTCGCTGTCACCAATTCCATCAACGCTAAATAACCTAGTCATTGATATAGCGTCGTTAAATAACCAAGTGAAAAAACAGGCACATGCTGTTGTGTTGTACAATATGATTTAGGTAATATAGTTCAGTGGTTTTCAGCATCAAGACTATACCGAAAAATGGCTTCGGTAATTCGTCTGAGTATGGGACAGTTTTATTAATATTTTAATATCTGTGAGTGATACTACTGACCTGGTACAAACCTAATGGGCGTCCGAGTGGCTTCGCGGTAAGATACGCTTTCCTTAAGCGGTCCGAAGGTCCACAATGTATCAGTATCTAGTGTGTCCATCCATAGAATCATCCCCTCCCCTTCAGGAATCAATATTTAAGATATGTATGTATGTATGTATGTATGTATGTATGTATTAACACTACAATTGGGTATACACCCGGTGGCAGTGGTATATAATATACAATAATACCATTACAGTTATACAATTATTACAGCAATAAAATAAAATAAAATGAAATAAAATAAAATAAAACGAAATAAAAAATATAACAGGGGAGGTTAAAATTAATGGGTCTTTATTTGAAATATTCAATCTGCTATAACGATTTTTTTCCCCTGATTTTATTTCTTACGTAATGGGATGTAATATATTATACTTCTGAGGAATTAATTATTATTTACATGAATTTTACTCCAATCTAAAACTTATTCATGTACATAGGCTATTTTAGGATTCAAATTATCTACACGAATTACTATTTAACTTCATTATAATTATAACTTCATTCAAATGACAGTAGAGAAAAATAATAAGAATTTGTTTTCTTATAAAAACTTTAATTTTCTCTAGACATACTGGCAGCTGTACTCTTAACTCGTCACTTTGCCCAAATTTTTCAAAAGTCAGGGAGAATTATTCAGGATCTAAAAACAATTAGTTTTTTTACAAGTATACGTAGTTTTAAAACTTACTCTTTAGCGGTCAGTTTTAATGACCCCGCTGGTTATTTAACAATTAATACACTTATAATATACGAGTAATGTGACCTCTGATTGAGGTTCTGGCTCATATGTAGGGCCTATATCCATTATTAAACATTACGTCTCAATTGACATACATGTCGGAGGAAGAACAATTGTTTGTATGCATTTGAAGTCTGATTAGTGGAATATATAGTTAATCCACGATGTATGCATTGGAGGGGGAAAGGAACTGGCCACCATACCCCATTACCTCCTGGCCTAGTTGCGTCATGAGTGATGCCTTATTGGTGTTACTTATGAGGTTCAAACTTTTCTTCGGACAGTTGACTAAACAAACAAACAAAAATAAAATAATGTCGAAAAGGAAATTTCTTATGAATCGGTCAGTGTATGGGACCTAGCATCGTGATGAATTTGGGGAGCTATGATAGTAGCGAAATCATGTTTCGGAAACTGCTAGGGGGATCATTGTGTTGAACATACGTTATTCCCGTACTGGTTGGATGATAGTTCTCCTGTGCTGAAGCATGTGGACGTGAGACCAGCAGGTGGTCGGCCTGGCTATTAATGGGTTGTCGTTTCATAGATTACTTTACCTATATTGCTTTTAAATACAGATTCCCGTAAATATTAAAATAATATTAGAAGTATTTACAGCAGCGATGACCAAAGCGGGTGTCGTGATTACATCGTGTAACCACAGACATTCAAACGGGTACGAGGAGTTTCCTGTACATTGCTGTGTGTTTCATTCACGTACTGAAGGCAAGCAGTGGCGGTATTATGTCGCTCTACAAACTCTGTCGCTACAAGCAGTAAGAGGTGGTTTCGTAAAGAATGAGAACTTTTTTGTTCTGTCGGACAAAGTGTAATACGTTTACTTTGCTCAACGGTTCAATTAGAAGTATATAGAAACATTAGTTGCCACGTTGAACAATGTATTATTATTATTATTACTGACCACAAAGTATGTGTTTCTATAATTCTTCTGTGCGTGCATGAATATTGATATTTTTAGATATCCCTAAAAGGATAAAATTATTAGGTTTTATCTCAATTTTAATCTTCTTAATCTTTAGAAGAGGGTAACTATTTATTAGTCATTCATTTAATAATAATAATAATATTGTAGAAAGACTGATTCAGTATTATGTGCCACGAACTCTTAAACGCCAGGAGTTGACATGTCTTAAATCATAGCCAGGAAGAGAAAAATGACAAATAAATGTAAGGAAGTCAGCAACCTAATGGGGTTTGAAATATCTCGTGCTCTAAAGCCTTTTAATAGAACAGAATTTCTCAAAAGCGTAATGATTAAAATAGCTTAGCCTAAATAACTTGTCCATAAGAAGTTTTTAATTTTGAAAAACTACGAATTTCTTGACCACGTATCGAGAGAATGATTTAAAAAATTTCTGATTAATTCAAGAGGAAGGTTAAAAAAAGAAGCAAGAAAAATCTTATATTATTCACTGGCTCTTGATGACAGCAGTGACATTACTGATACAGCAAAGCTTGAGATTTTTATCCGCGGATTGATCAAGATGTTAGTACAGGAACCACCCCTGGTTGTAGTTTTCATGCCAAGTACCTTTCCTCAGTCTCCTTACTTCATAGGCTGTCTGTCGCATGTAATCAGTGCAGTTCGAGTTTTGGTCACCGATGTTTTACCTATACGAATAGGTGTTTTATATGAATTTGTGAAACATTAATTATACTTAGGTTAGAGTATAGATCCTACACCACAAAATTGCCTGTTGTATGCTCAATAAATTATTTAATTTAACTTCTTTGTCTTTTGAATTGTGGTTCAAGAAAGTGAAGTATAAGCTGAAGCCTGTGTTTTCTTAGGATGTAATATTGTGATTCATATGAGTATATTATCGACATTGGTATCAGCATCACATTGTGAAATATTCCAACATTTTCCTGCTATTTCCCCAATCACTGTCGTTCTAATCGTACAGCGCATTGTTTGGAAGTTGTTTTTAATTGGTTATGTCGCAGTCTTCTTAAGTTAGGTTGCAGTGAATAATACTGGAAAAGTGTAACATATTCGGACACTAGAAGAAGTAACACAGAATCGTTTTCCGCAGTACGTCTGTGATCAGAAAGTCGTGTTAAGGGTCTCCGCGTGTGTATTAATTCATAATGTGGTTTTCTGCATTGCGGACGCTGTGCTGTGGCCGACACACCCTCTCCCGGGATTTTCTCTCCCTCGGGTGTGGTTATCGTTATTTAAATGATAGGGCGACAGGTACTGCGAACAGAGTTGTGCAAGTCAGTTTTTAAAACATTTCAATTTCATACGTCGAATTCATTCTTGTTCATTGCATTTCAGCAGCTCTAACATCAGACTCGAAATAATTCTATGTATTTTGTTGCTAACGATACCACTCCAGATAAATTGAGAATTTCTATAATTTTGTTTTATTCTATTTATACTACTGTTGTTGCTACTACTACTTGTTTATTATTATTATTATTATTATTATTATTATTATTATTATTATTATTATTATTATTATTATTATTATTATTATTATGTACAGAATGCAAAAGTATGTAATACTACTCCAAACTTTATATATATATATATATATATTTTTTTTATCTGTGAAATATATAGGCTATACAAAAGTTGTTGGCAATAAAGTACAGTAAAACCTGTTTAAGTTGGACACTTACTGTTCCGCCAAAATATGTCCAACTTACTTACAGAGTTGTCCAAGATATACAGGGTGATTCAAAACTTCTGCGACAAACTCTGAGGGGTGATAGACCTAACAATAAGGAACCCTTTTTGTTAAAAACCTATGTCTTTTGACGCGTCGTTTCGAAGGTATCGTTGAAAATGTTTTTGCGCGGGCGTATGTCAATGTATGCGAATGTGTGCACCCCTGTTTGTTTCTTGAAATGTTTGCAAGAGACGAGAAGGGTTGTTGTTTACGTTTAATGTTCAATACCTTTTCCTTTCAGTTCAGTCTAATCATCAATTGAGAATGGATGTCTACACTTTTCCCGAGTTAGCCGACATTGTAATGTGTTATAGGGAGGCTCGCGGAAACGGAAGAAGAGCTCTCCACATGTACCAACAACAGTTTCAAAACAGAACTTACCCTCACCACACAATGTTTCCTCGACTTTACCAGCTCCTTCGACACGATGGATCTCTTCGTCCCCGGCGCATTGGTGGAAAACCTCTTAGACATCCATTCTCAATTGATGATTACACTGAACTGAAAGGAAAAGGTATTGAACATTAAACGTAAATAAACAACAAAAACCCTTCTCGTCTCTTACAAACATATCAACAAACAAACAAACAAACAAGGTTCACACATTCGCATACATCAGCGGTCATCAGCACAGAGCACTCTGGGGCTAGCGTCTCTTACCTGCGGAGAACACACTGCACTATGATGCATTCGTAGCTGCTAGCGGGTATGCGCTCTACTTCTTCCTGCTGCACAACGGGGCACAACATGTTGCTCCGCATATCCTTTAGCCATTTAAGCGAGTGCTGACGACCCCTAGCATACATTGACGTACGCCCGCAGGTTCCTTTTTAACAATAACAGTGTATATGTTACAGAAGTGTGTGAAAAACCGGTCTATATAACATATTTGTACTGTTAAGTGGCTCTTTGTTCCGATTACTTCATTTCGAATCTCAGTATCATATTTAATAATAATAATAATGGCTTTATTTAACCTGGCAGAGTTAAGGCCGTAAGGCCTTCTCTTACACTCAACCAGGTTAGTCACAAAGTTAATATACATACCTATTTTAAATTCAAATTGAATTTGTATTTCAGCAGGAATACCATATTAATGTGAGTTAAAAGAAATAGAAAATAGACTAGAGTGTTATTGCGAAAGTTGTGTTACGGTGTCGCGGAACTATGAGGATACAAGTGCGCGCAAGAAGCGGCATAAGTAGCATCGATTTTTAAGTTAGTATATTTCTTAAACGAGGAAAAAGCGAAATGAACGACTATCACCACTTTTCTTAACGAACGAAAATTAGCTTAAATGAACACGTTATTTGAGAAACCCCTCATATCCAAAATCTTAAAATTTTCAGGAGAGATAAAAAACTAAATATTTCCCATATGAAAATAACTTTATGGAAATATATATTTTTCCCTTGGATTTATGGTGTAACTATATGTTTCAAGTTCATAATTGAGGTTTTAACACAAGTCAGTTCCTCAGAAAAATTATTTAAATATTTGGGACATGAGGGCTTTTTCAAATAAAAGATTAAATGTGGGAAGTTATTTCATTATTATTGACGTAGAATGCGATTGAAGGTATTGTATTGTTATAAAATATCAATACAACTATTATATAGGGTGCAGCAATGGGATATGACTGTTTTATAGCCCTGTTGTGGGACACTCAGGACGAATTAAAAGAAAACACAGATACTGGAAGTAATCTAGTACAATGAAATTTATTAATGTCTGATTACTTTTTAAAAATTACATTTGGTAAGCAGCCTCCATGGCAACGAATACATTCTTGCAATCTGCTATGAAAGTTCTGCATAACTCGCTCCAACAAAATAGGTTCGATGGCACTAATTTTGTTCCTTATGTTTTGTTCCAGCTGGATAATGAAGCGAGGCTTGTTGCGATACATTCTACTTTTGAGATAATCCCATACGAAGTAGTCAGCTGCAGTCAGGTCAGGAGATCTTGGCGGCCAGGCAATGTCTCCAAATCGTGAAATTATTCGTCCTGGAAACTTGTTTCGCAGTCAGTTCATTGAACCATGAGCATTGTGCGCTGATTACTTCCTATGGAGTTCTCTCAAAAGGAGGGTGTATCGCAACAAGCCTCGCACCATCATCCAGCTAAAACGAAACATAAGGAACGAAATTAGTGTCATCGAACCTGTTTTGTTGAGGCGACTTATGCAAAACTTCCATAGCAGATTGTAGGAATGAATTCGTTGCCGTGGAGGCTACTTACGAAATGTAGTTTTTTTTTAAGTACTGTACTCAAACATTAATAAATTGCATTGCACTAGATTACATCCAGTATGTTTTTCCTTTCAATTCGTCCCGAGTTCCCCACAACAGGGCTGTAAAAACCGTCATATCCCACTACATCCTATATTTTGATGTCTACAAAAATTATTGGTATCAGTCAATAATACTGTAAAAAAAAAAGTTGGTTGATAAGAATTTTCTATTAATCATCCTTAGGTAATGTCTTACTACAGCACTGTCCAGTTATATCAAATCATACAAATTCTACCAACATATAAATATGTAACTTTTAACATTACTTATGGCTTTTAAGGAACCCGGAGTTTCATTGCCGCCTTTACATAAGCCCGCCATCGGTCCCTATCCTAAGCAAGATTATTGCAGTGTCTACAATCATATCCCACCTCCCTCAAATCCATTTACGTCTCGACCTCCCTAGAGGTCTTTTTCGCTCCGGCATCCCAACTAACACTCTTTATGCAATAAATTCTAGAATCGCGCATACTGTTTCATGCCCTGCCCATCTCAAACGTCTGAATTTAATGTTTCTAATTATGTGAAATGAAGAATACTACAACTTCATCCCTCTTAGCCCCAAATATTTTCCTAAGCACCTCATTCTCAAACATTCTTAACCTCTGTTCCTCTCTCAAAGTGAGAGTCCAAGTTTCACAATCATAAAGAACAACCGGTAATATATCTGTTTTATAACTTCTAACCTTCAGGTTTTTTAAAGCATACTGGATGATAAAAGCTTCTCAACCGAATAATAAGAGACATTTTCCATATTTATTCTGTGTTTAATTTCCTCCCGAGACATTACCAACATATAAATATTAAATGTTGTAACATTTTGAATGCTATTCCAAAATCACGGAAAGTGATGTCCTGTACTTGAGGGGTTTCTCAAATATATGTATTTTTCAACAGGCCCTATATGCTACAAGAATGGCTAAACTTGAGGAGTTTCTCCATAAAACGATGTATCGACCCCTAAAGATATTATATGATCCTTATCTCAATTTTGAAAAAAAAAATGGACATGAGGGGTTTCTCAAATAACCTGTTCAATTATGCATTTTCATTAGATTCAAGCTACACTATCTGGAACGGTTTCCTTGTAAGAATTACTGGATGATTGTCTAGTCCTCTGGTCTAGTCGATCATTGAGGGTTAAAATCGCCGAATTCGTCGTTAAATTTTTAGTCATATGGTGCAGTGTTGGTGTTTTTTTATGTCTCGTCTCTGCTCTCAACAAACTACAAACTTTCCATTATATTAATTCCTTTTCGAAATGTATCTGTTAACTGAAGACCTGTGTTTAAAGTATGTAAGATTCTTTCCTACGTGATATTTATAGTGAAAGTGTTCTCTTGTAGTTTGAATTATTTTAGTAGGTTATTTTACGACGCTTTATCAACATCTTAGGTTATTTAGCGACTGAATGAGATGAACGTGATAATGCCGGTGAAATGAGTCCGGGGTCCAGCACCAAAAGTTACCCAGCATTTGCTCATATTGGGTTGAGGGAAAACCGCAGAAAAAACCTCATCCAGGTAACTTGCCCCGACTGGTAATCTCTTGTAGTAATTCGATCTGAATCTCCATTCTTGTTCTAGCATCCCTCTATCATTAATAGCTCTCAAACTTCCATACTGTGAAAAAGCTTAGTAGTTTGAATCGTAGTTACACTAACCTTCCACGAGAAAGTGTCCAGCTTTAATAACCAGCGCATTGTCCTCTATCAAGTTGTAACTTCATATTGTATCTGATCAGCCACTTCGCTGAATACGGCTTACAGGGAAAAAGGCCTGACTTGGATTGACTAGAATAGATCATTTTCGAGTGATGGGAATATAACATGTGTAAGGTAGTATCCGCAACCACCGACATGACACATACAGGCGTTATCTGAGGATATCCGCTCCATGCATTCTCTGTGACTCACCCAGGCAAACAGTTTATGTAACAATGGGTGGTACTATGATTTCGTTACGTAACTTCAATCAACTATCAGTTTGTCTTCAGCGGAACCTATTCTGAATTCGGAAAAGGATTTGAGTCCAGGCCCTCTAAAAGTTTTCTTTCTAATGTATTGTTTACTTCACATAAAAATAAATACAAAAACAACCAACAGAAGGTTTCGTTCTGCAAAATGTAGTCCATTAGTTTTAATTATTTCACATCTTTACCAGCATCCTAATTTGTCCTAGATGCTGATCTTTCGATTTGGAGTTTACGATTTTTTCGTATTTATTAACCAATCATCCTTTTAAAATATTGTCATAGAAATAAATGTATAATTTTGGTTAATTTCTCTTGTTCATGGTTGCTTTCGGGACGCTGTACAATTTCTAGATAAGATCAGTTCTGCATATAGATCTGAAACAAGAACAGGTGGAAAAAATATTATTCTGTTTGAAAGAAAATTATTGAGAATTATAATTGGATCGGTTAATGCAAGTAGAAAACTACGAATTAATTACAAAATAGAGCTCTGGGAGCGTGTAAAGAGGAGAATTTTGTAACTTACATTAATTACAATGTTTAAAATGTGCCTGCCTTGTACTTAAACATCCTCGCATAGCACAACAACCCTCTGTAGGACTTTATTAAGGACCTTAGATTTACCCGGGACTTCCGCATCTTTCAGTTATTGCATCTTTTCATCTAAGCTTAGGTATGTCTTTCTCTACCTCTTGTGCTCTCAACTGTTTCAGTTCAAAACTATATTTTGATGCTTATTTTTTTTCTCGTGTGAATCGCGCGTTAACTCGAACAGACAAATTCACACTGCAGGAGAGCGACCATTTTCCGTGTCAAAGGGTGTACATAGAAGAAACTATCAAATGAGACTATGGATTTAGTATAAAACAGCAAAATATTTACGGAAAGAGATAAATTATATATAGAATTATTTATACTTTTCGTTGCGAATTTTGTTGATATTCTTCCTCTTCCGGCCGCAAGCAGGTAAGAGAGAGTCCCTTATTGTTACAGGATTTCCACTGGATTATAAAAGCATTCGCTACTCGTGAGACAAGAATTTTAAGGGTTTAAAATGGAAAGAGAATAATTTGTCCAGTCTTATTAATAAGTTATTAATTATAAAGCACATTTCACTTATAGATCAGTTTTAAAAACAAGTTTTCTTGAATATAAAAATATTCTTAGAAATCATTATAATATAGGCCTACGTAATGCTATTTTATGTGAATTTGTACAGAATTAAATTCTATAACATGTTCACTTAAACCATACAAAATATTCCGAAAAGTACCTTTTAATGAAACTGAGACAACGAGGGTTCATCTTATTTGGTTATAGCCTATATTATGTATGTGACGTATGTCTTGAGTAACAATACAAGAAAATAAACTGCAAATAATAATGTAATTCAGAGAATTGTTACGAAGATTTAAATGGAAAAGTGTCGTATATATGTGGCATTCCGTTTTAACGTTGAGTAACGTTTCTAAGAGTGCTGCGCTAAGACACAAAATGTCACACTAGCGTGTAAAATGCCTAACTCAGTAAGTACCGATAAACGATAGGCAACACAAAGCTGTATGTAAATTAAAGAGTGAGAAAAAAGAGCATTTCTACTTATAAAATGTATTTTATTCTATAATGAATATTTTACACACTGTTTCATAAGTAGGCCTACTGATAATATGCAACAATTTTCGATCACTTCCTTTTTCAATCGCTTGCCACGTCTGGAGTACAAGGGTTGGAGCTGTACACATTACAAATGAAATACGCAAGTAAAAAGAGCTTTTTAAATCTGTATTCAGATTTTAGCTGCCTTCTTAAGAGTTTTTATGCCATCCTAGCATTATAAACAGGTTGTTACTACATCCAATATCGTACTTAATCGGCTTATTATAGCACGCGTGCCAATAAAAGCAATGACGTATTCACTATGACGTAATACCGGAACGCTTGCTATCTTGCTTACCGCTTTTACGCGCGACGTAACAAGAAATGAAATGCAGGACAGAAGGTAACGTATCATTTATTTTCAATCTTTAGAAATTTTGTGACACTTTTGTAACATCACATAAAACAGTTCTGTGGTTCAGAGAAACTATATTAACAAAATAAAGGAACATTTGTAACATAACATACAAGGTCATCCATTTCTCTTTATTCAGTGTCAGTGTCAGGCACAAATAATCGATACGTCTTTGTCAGCTATGGATCCCGAATTTCTTTAATAATTTCTTTCTTAGAATTTATAATGTTAAGATGTCATAAAGTGTTACATCCAACTCGTGGATAATCTTATTATGACACTAATGAAAATTGCCGCACGAACGGTATTCACTCATGCCGTAATCATCAAGATTATCCATTTGTTCCATAAATAACTATTATACAAAAAGCTTTGTTGTATCTGTGGCATCATCTAGAATATGTTGACGTGAAGCAAACGTATCAGGTACATGCACGAATATACTGTAACATTGAATAAAATCCAGAATATAGGTACGTAATAGACTACATATTATATAATATGTAATATAACATATAACGGCAACGCCGATGTTCCCATGTGAATTGTTTTTTTTTTTTTAATTTTCTTTCCCTTCTCTTATCCTTATCAGGAGTCGGGCGAATGCTGTTACGAAGTTCCTCCCTGATTTGAATAAATTATCTCGAAATATTCTGTAGCGTGACGTGTTTCTTAAACAGTATTAATTACATCGATTTTGTTTGAGAAATGAAAACCCATTATCACTACTGACGCTCTTTTCTACGGAGCTTTCTACATATCGTGTTACCTTCGTTTTTGTTTCCATGATATAAAGTGCTTTTAACTCGGAACCAACATGCAAACGCTCAGTTTGTACTGAATATAGTGAGAATCATGTAAGAGTAGTTCCTAAAAGGCTAATTTGCCGTCTCTTCAGTGTTGCCTACTAATACCAGATATCACCAAAGAGGGTAAAATCACAATGCTGTATACTGTAATAATAATAATAATAATAATAATAATACTAATAATACTCTAGTATTAACAACAACAATTCCTTGCTTATTTACTTATTTACCACATCTAATCTTTATGTTGGGAGGTGTTTTCGAAATAGTTCAATAATTTGTGAAATAGTATTTTCCTCTTGTACCTCTCGCATAATATGTTGGTAATTACTAGGTTAGTGTGATGTAATATCAAAATGTATTTCGTCTGACAACATGAAATTCATTGCTTTGACTAAACGGTTTACGATTCATGAGATCTAACGTAAAAATGTATTTGTGACCCGTTGCGCGAACAGGGACCTAAAGTCGTGAAAGGAAATTTTACAGGAGAACAAAATAACTAATTTGTGGTGTAAAAACTGCATTTCTATGTTTTGACATCTTGCGCTATCTGTAGGTTTTTTTTTACATACTAAACTAGGACGTAGTTTTACACAGTGCTTCTTAAATACCTAAATCTTTCTTTTAGTTGCTAAGAAAACAAATGAAAACTTTAATTTGCATTTTTCTCGAAAAATACATAATGTAATATCAACATTCAATAAGTAATATATTAAAAACTATAGCAACTAGAACCATGAATTATTTTTAAAATGCTCAATATTTCATCCTCTTTTTGAAACCACAAAAAACAAAAAAATGAAAAATCCGATTTTAGGTCCCATTTCCTGCAACTAGTCACATTTTGTTTGTTCACCTGCAATGGGTAGTACGAATTCCGAAAACAGAATACTTCGAAATGTATTATCCTACTTAAGTGCCTACTGATGACACGATCGCCAAACATCGGCGTAATTAATTGTTTTGCAGGGATAAAGATGTGGGGTGAAGCGCCATCTTGCATGAAGATTATGTTTTCCATATCGTGATTCTTCAGTCTAGGGTTGACGAAGTTCTGTAACATGCTGTAGTAGCGCTTCCCGTTTACTGTAACAGTCTGTCTTATTCCATTATTGTCCACATCTGTGGAGTAACGGTTAGCGCGTCTGGTCCGGGTTCGATTCCCGGTCGATGCAAGTTACTTGATTGAAGTTTTTTCCCGGGTTTTTCCTCAGCCCAATATGAGCAAATGCTTGGTAACTTTCGGTGCTGGACCCCGAACCCATTTCACCGGTATTATCACCTTCATCTTATTCAGACGCCAAATAACTTAAGCTGTTGATAAAGCGTCGTAAAATAACATACTAAGAACATTAATGGTGGAGTTAACACGCGTAATTGAGGTTCGTTTTCCGACCAAAGTCATCAGTAGGCACTTTCCAACAATGTGGCCTCCGCGATCTCCAGATTTTAATCCGGCCGACTTTTGGTTGTGGGGTTACCTTAAAGAACGAGTTTTTCTGACACATCCAACAACCCTATTGCAACTGAAAGGTGCCATCTCGCAAGAAATTGCCAATATTCCAAGACATTATCTGCAAAATGCTGTGCATGGTGTCGCAGACAGAATGCTGTACGTTGAACAAGAGAACGGCGGACATCTTCCCAATGTTTTGTAAACCCCGTTGTTTACCCAACACTGTGATGTTTTTGTTTTTTCCCTATCTCAAATGTTATAATATTTATAGCTGTTTAATGTTTGAACCGATTTTGAAATAGCCTATATTTTGTTTGATCACGTACAATGATTAGTACGAATTCCAAAAACAGAATACCACTTTGAAATGTATAGCATACTTAAAATATTTACTTCTAATAATTTCATTATAATATCGCTATAATTACCGTCTCTGTGCGCATAATTTATTTTTTAACGTCTTCTTTTTTAGTACATTATAGACCTTAACTACCTCAGGGCTGGGCAAAATACTGACATCCAAGTATTTCAAATACAAATACAAAATACTTCAAAGAATAGTATTTGAAATACAAATACAAAATACTTTTAAAAATCAACCAAAATACATTTGTATTTCAAATACTCAAAATACATTTGTATTTCAAATACTCAAAATACATTTGTATTTCAAATACTCGACACAATATATAAAGAAATAAGAATATTACTGAAAATCTAAAATATTAGGCCTATATTAACGTTAAAAGTATTTTTATCTCGAAGTTTTATATAAACTCTGTAACTGAACATTCTTCCTTTTCCTAGTCAGCAATGAAATTATGCTACATATGAATAATTACTGCTCCCTTTCAAAACAACAGTTTCTCAAAAAGTTCATCAGATGAGGATCCCTTTGCTGGTGCATGAATAAATCCTGAAAAACAAAACGTCTTTCTACAGGCGCAGAGGAACACAAACTTGTATTATACTTTATAAACGTTTGTTTCACTGTTAGGTAATTCTCTAGAGTGCACAGGGTTGTCCCTTTGGCGTTGAAGAATTTTATGAGCTCATACTCCGGAGTAGACAAGTTCTTTTCTTTTTGCCTTTCAAAGTCTGGTGTACTTGAGTTGAAAACATAAAAATTGTTTTTATCTTCTTCATCGTCTGAACTGACCAAAAGTGTAGCAGAGAACTGCTCAGCTGATTTCACACACATATTTTGTATCCTTTTCTCATCATTTGGTGAGGCATTGTCAGGTAGCCATCCATCTTAAATGATGGGTGGAAGCAAGCTGCCAAAATAGCTCAATTTGCTTCCTTACAAATTACAAAATACAAAATACAAATGTATTTCAAATACTGCCCAGCCCTGAACTACCTCGCATAACCTCGCGAAATGAATGGCAAACGCTTTCTTTCTTGGAGAAGTCGCTACCGTGCTATTTCCTCTCTTTGACATTTTAATAAAAATGTAAACACCAAAGAAATTCATTAAAATGTGAAATATATTTCTGTGCAAGCCACGTGTTTATTTCATACCAAGTAAGTCTATAAGTTATATCTCATTTAATTACATTTACTTGAACGTAGTGTTGAATTGGAATCACAACGCAACACAACACCGGTAATATTATTACCGGTGTCATTAATTAATTATTAATTACGTTCATATTTCACTAGCTTAGTTATTCTCATTTCATCAGTTTCCTTCTACTGCAAACCGAAATTATTGCTGCCTCATAACAGAAAATAACTGCCAGTTATAATATTTTTCGGTGCCCAAAATTCGAAACAAAGTTGGTAAAAGAAAATTCAACCTGACATCTAGGAAATCACTATAATCCAGTAGGATATGTAGTAACGGGGAAATATGGTTAGGTTTCACCCTTAGGATGTCAAGTAAGCTGATTCGGACTATACTTAATGCAAAGTAATTGCTGTTTACTAATTTCAGAGAAGTATCTTGCATAAACATGGATTGAATGAAGACTATCGACTGTGTTATACTCCTGGGAAGACAAGACTGAGGATCATAAAAAGATTAGAATATTATGTAATCCTCATAAGATAATACTTCATTTGGGAATGTTTGTATGGTGCTCTCATTCTGATGCAACATCGTATCGATTGGAGTAATCTTCGAATCGTAACATTTCAGGGTTTAACCATGACTCATCAGGAAATAGAGAATTTCCTTAAACGTCTGTACAATATAATCATGCGCACTGTCTGTCATGTTGGTAGTATCAAATCAAATATTAGAATACAACTCTTCCTTTGTGGGGTTTTTCGTATTATTTATAATATTTCAATTTTATACACAACAGACATTTTATATAATACAATTCTGAGGAGTATATTAGTAATATTCTTCATATAGTTACGCTTCGAATCTAAGTTAATTTTGATGATGATGATGATGATGATGATGATTATTATTATTATTATTATTATTGTTATTATTATATAAAACATAATTTCAATCAGATTAGATGGGAAATTATCGGAATGGAAAAGAATCAATACTGTACAGAGTTTTTTCCGATCTATGATAACGAATTTGAATGACATCATGTGCGTCAGGAATCACACCGACAGCTGAATTGCGGCGAGAGGTGACAGACCAGTAGTGAGTGATTTCTTAGAGTGCACGGTGTATCACAGTAGCAATGCCCAGGAAAATGGAACATTTTTGGGAGGGGTACATAACAGCTCTTTGCGATGCCAAGTACAGTTACGTGAAAATCATAGGAGCCTGAAAAAAACGTGGTTTCGTTATTTCCAAGAAAGACATCTTGTGTGTACCTAATAAGACTGGCAAAGCTGGGATGGAAATAATTCCAGAGTGGAAAAAGTAAGCAAATACATCCCCCGTCACAAGTCGCCGCACTCCACGAGATGATACAAATTAATTCCATTCGAGCTTTATAAATCTTATTAAGTACACAGAAGATGACTTCCTTGGAAATAACGAAACCTCGTTTATTGCAGGCTTCTTTTATTTTCACTTAACTGTACTTGGCATCGGAAAGGGTAGTACTGTACCCCTCCCAAAAAAGGTTCGATTTTCTTGGGAATTTCTGCTGTGAGTCGCCGTGCACTCTGACTATATCACTCACTACTGGTCTTGTCACCTCGCGCCACAGTTCAGCTGTCGTGTGACTCCTGACGCACATGATGTCATTCAAATTCGTTATCAGAGATCGGAAACAGCCCTGTATTAGACAAGGGTGGTTCACCGCTTTGGAGTAACGGTTGACATGCCTGACCGTAAAACGAGATGGCCCGGGTTAAAATCGTGGTTGGGACAAGTTAGCTGGTTGAGTTTTTTTAATTTTCTTTTTCTCCTCGACTAAGAGCAAATGCTGGGTAACTTTCGGCGTTGAACTCTGGACTCATTTCACTTGCATTTTCGCCTTCATCTCATTCAGACGCTAAATAATAATAATAATAATAATAATAATAATAATAATAATAATAATAATGATAATAATAATAATGGTTTATTTAATCTGGCAGAGTTAAGACCATACGGCCTTCTCTAATCTTTTACCATTACCATAGCAGTTGGAAAGCGTCGTAAAATAACCAATTGAAAAGACAAAGACAAGGGTGTGGATTGTCACCAGTTCTTTTAGGACAATAAAAGAATGAAGGAAAAAACAGCATGGATATACTAAGTTAAACAAAATTCCGGAATTGGTTTATTACGTAGAAATCGGCAATCTTACAACCATTTACACAACATATTCTTCGAAGTAGTTCACTTCTACAATGACACACTTTTGCCAACGATTCAGAAGTGTTCTGAAACATTCCTGGTAACCATTTTTCGGTATCTTTCAATGCCCTCATAGTTGCAATGACTTCGTCGGTGCTTGCAAATCGTTTAATTTTCTATTAAAATGTTGAAATTTGATATTATCTGTCTGTGAGCCGAACATTTCGCACTACAAAAATGCCTTCCATCTTAGCGATATAAAAGTTATTGGTCTGTTTATTGGTGCAAGAGGAACCATCACCACTCATCTCCTTTCTTTCTGCAAACGCGCCCATGTACAAACTTCCATAATTAAAGATGTAGCTATTGAGTCATTGAAGCTGTCAATTTACCTCCTGCGACATCATCTTTATTCCATATCTTGAGCCATCTTTCTATAAGAGCATTCCACGTTAAGAAAAAAGCATTGCTTTTTTGGGCCTTGCCTAGTACATTATTAAAGCTGTGTGGTAGGTAGGCGTTTCCATGGCAACTGCTCATTTGATGGAATAGCTCCATACGCTCAATGCTTTTTTCTTAACGTGGAATTCTCTTTATAGTACCACTTTTTTCATCCTTATACCACATTAAATTTGATATTGATCAAATAATCAGTATACAGCTTGATTACAAAGGAATACTCCAACTTTGAAAGGCTATATTTCGACAACATAACAACTTAGAGCGCCAGATAACCTATATATACAGAGTGGAAGGTAATCTTTTACAATATTTCACACACATAACAGCTCATGTCATTTGGGAACGTTTTGTCAAATAATATATTTTCATACGACCAATAGTTTTTGTAATATTTCGAGAAAACGAATGTTGCAGTGTTGCAACGTTGTAGACAGTAGCAGTGTTTACTTCGCGAGATCATTGCGTCCCAGCAAACTGAATGCCGCTCCAGTCGCCTATTTGGCAGACGTTTTGAGAGGATGTACACATGTTAATTACATGAACTATGTTATTCCTTGTCTATGATGAAACGTTCGTTATTGCATCGTTTCAGCACTAAATTTAGTACGAACAAACACGTAGTTTCCGTTACATTTTAAGGCAATTTCATCAATAATAGAGTAGAATGAAAAATTATGCATAAAACAAAATTAATCTTTTAAATACAGTATTATTTTACATTGAGGATCACACAGTTGATGTCACTCCAAATCAATTACAATACAATGTTTGGAAGAAATAAACAACTTTGAAACTAAATGAAAATTATACATATTAATGTGAGGTACACTGTTAAATTTTGTACACCATTCTCTACAGTGTCTTTTAAAGGTATTGTTCAAAGTGTCCACCAGTTGCGTGTCTACAAATTCACACTTCTGATCCAGTTATCTGTCACGGTATACCCATAAGCGAGCAGCTGCAGCGGCATTGTGACCAGTTTCGCCATAAATTAATAACATATCCAGATACTCACGATTAGAAAACTGTGGCATCTCGTTGTGTTTAAACTGCTTCGAACTGCACGTAACCTGGAACTAATGACGGAGTGAATGTAAACGTATCGTCCGCTCCGTACACCTAGCTCGGCCACATGGATTTCGTATGTAAGAAACAGTGTTGCCAGCGTGTGACAGCCCTGTTCCCATGCAATGTGTACACGACTATTAACGCGATTTATTCGAAATTTGTGTTATTTTCCATGCAAATACTACTGTAACATGGCCATACATAGCTTACTCTATCATCCGACATGAGATAAAAATCCAATTTTGAGCAGTTTCATGAAAAACGTAATCGTAATTTCAAGTTACAAAATACCATTTTTTCGAAAACCGTCCTTCTGGGAACAAAATATTATTAGACTTTCTTGTTTGTCGTAATTCGAGACATCATATGCCAGAAGGATTGTAAAAGGTTACCTTCCACCCTGTATATATATATATATATATATATATATATATATATATACAGGGTGGAAGGATATATATATATATATATATATATATATATATATATATATAGGGGAAAGAAACTCGACATCCTACCTTATCTCCTGGCCTAATTGCCTCATAAGTGGTGTCTTCTTGGTGTCACTTGTGAGGTTCAGACATGTCTTTGGACAGTTGACTAAACAACAAACATATAGCTATATAGGACGTTGAAATTAAGTTACACAAGTAGGCTACCTACAACTAGAGGTGTGCTGACAATAATTTAACAAATGGCTCGCAAAAAAAGTGAGCTATTATTATGACAACTTTTTACCTTTAAATAGGTTCCAGATTGTCATTTCGTTCACCGAAGAGTTCAACTCTGCTGTGGGACGCACTGGAATGTCACTAGTGAGGCAATGATTTCTCAACCAGGACAGCACAAACGGGATCGCGCTCAATTCTTTCACAGGTTTTCTGATAATTTTAATAGTCATTAGAGAGACTATAAGTTCACTTCTTTGACAAGTGGCAATGTCATGCATTCCGCCTAACCTAAAGTCTCTTTCAGCTTCCGCTCTGCTAATGAAGACAAAATTCGATTTTTTTTTTTGCTTTAACTATAGTTAATGTCAGAAGGGCATTGTTCTTTCCTATTAAGTTAACCTCCGCGAAAACTCGGAAATCGTAGTTATAGAAAGTCTCCATCCTCTGATTGAGGTTCTAGCTGAAATGTACCTCTGTTATCAGGCAGTACATCTCATTTGATTATATGTGTCAGAAGAAGAACAATTGTTTGTATGCATCTGAAGTCTGATTAGTGTAACATGTAGCTAATCGACGATGTATGCAATGGAGGGGAAAAGGAACTGGCCACCCTACCCCATTATCTCCTGGCCTAGTTTCCTCATAAGTGGTGCTTTTTGGTATCACTTATGAGGTTCAGACCTGTCTTTTGAGTAATTTGTAACGAGTTTCACAGAAACTGCAAGTGACAAACTTGATTATAGTCAGATGTATGAACTAAGGTTGCGTCTACATCGCGGCATTCAAGAGAACGCCATTAAAATGTGGTAATTGAATCTGAAATCGTCCATCCATTACAACGATAACTGACGTCATTTCATTAAAGCTGTCAAGGGTATATGCTTTCCTAAATATGTCGTAATTCTTGTTATTCCGTATAGAATAAGATAGATGAATTAAAATTCCAAACGCTTGATAAGGTCTTGGTTGTATAGAAAGTGCTGCTCTGCGATTAATGAATAACGTATTGAATCAATGCTCTATCTGCCTTTACTAAATCCAAAGTCCGCGGATACCACTCCGTGATACTTCATGCGCATTTTGCAACTCGACAAGGCTGTGCTTGGACGACACGTGGCAGTTTATAAACAGTGATGTTGAGAATAAACAGTTGTCTTTATGAAGAAGAATTTCGTTTTTCCAACCGTATGTTCAAACTTAATATTTTCAAAGTTTTGAAATTACTTACGGGTGCCATCATTAGGATTACAGGCCTATGACTTAAAATCCGGTAAAGGGATCCTGTCTGACTGCACTTTAACATCGACGTTTTTAAATTACAGGATCCGTCATCGGAATAAAATCATTGAGTACGATACTTGAAGGGATTATCTATTTTGTTAGGTATGTTATGCGTGGTTATTCTGAGCAAATGAATAAGAACCGACGCGACGGTTAGGAGCTACAATAGTTACGTCATCAGAATTTCACCACTCAAAACCTTTCAGTCTGTTATCCTACTTTATTAAGCAAACAGCTGACAATATTAAATCCAAACACACGGCTGAAATGCAGATTCATTACAACATATCGATGGCCCAGAACCAGACTGTTCTAAGTCAATTTTACTATTTTTTTTTCCAGGAAAGCTATTTTAAGCTCCTGTTATTCAAAGCTTCATGAAGCAATTTAGAATAGCTTCATAGCAACCTTATGGAGAGGAATATTTATAATTTTATACGATTCATATATGTAGACAAGACCTGGAACACAATTAAGCAGAGATTTCTTTCTTATAAAAAGTTAGGCTTAGAACAGTCTGATTCTCAACCATCGATATCTCAATTACTAAAAGTGTTATCTTTATACAGGGTCCGGCATTTGGTTCTGGCGAGTTTCAACATGTTGTTGTAAAGGGGCTATAAGGTTTAAAAATTAAAATTAACACAGTAAATAGCGTGAATAATGCAATTTATTGGAATGTCTTCATCCTTTGAAAATTACACATTTCAAGTGATCCCCTTGGTATCTTATGACCTGTTGTAATCTTACACGAAAATTGTTCATGACACTTTGCAATAAACCTGGAGTTTCGTTGATTTCTTGCACTTCAGCCTGTATGCTGTTCTTCAGATCCTGGATAGAGTGTGTCCCCACGAAAAGAAGTCAAGAGTTGTTAGATCTGGGGATCGAGTTGGCCAATTGATTTCTCCAAACCGAGAAATTATGCGTCCTGGGAAGAAATTTCTCAACAATCGCAGTGTGTCTCTTACTGTATGGGCCGTAGCCCCATCTTGTTGAAACCATGTCATCCCTGTTTAGTGCACCTCTAAATGTGTGTAATATCTGTCGATACCGTTCACAATTCACCGTAAAAGCTCTCTCATTTCCATTTTCGAAAAAATAGGGACCAATTATGACTGCATCAGAAACAGCAAACCATATGGCCATCCTCTAAACAAGAGTGTTTCAAACCAGACCACACTCTACCAGTAGAACTTTGACGAAAATCATAACCCAGAGTAGAAATGTTTCTCTAAAGAAATTGTTTACTTTTAATACGATGTATTTAATTTATAAATTTATTCTATGTAATGCAAGAAATCACGATAAAAAATTGTCTGTTTGATTTGGATTACATTGCGATTGAGTGTTTTTCATTTCCAATAAAGATCTTTGGTTGTTTCTACTAAAATTTGTGTTTCATGTGCGTCATTCACGGGTAAATTCTCTCATGGATACAGAATATGAACAAACTCCACCCAGTAACATAGGAGAAATCAACACTTCGTTCCATAATGCTGTCACAGGAGATACCTGGAATCGATTCCCAGTACTTTGAGTAAAGTCATGGCGCAAATCAGAAGGTATCTTTAAGTGAAGAATTATTGACAAAAAAACTGTTCATTGCTTGGTTTAAATTAAAACAAGGAGGTTCGCATTGCATATTGTGATCTCTGATCTATAAACTGGAGTACTCCTAAGTCTTGGCTCAGAAAGTCATAAAAACCCGTGTTCCGAACATAGTCATCTGATTCTGTAGTTGCTATATTAGGGAACATTAATTGCGCATTGAAGACACCAGCCGTGTTATTTAGTGGGACGTAATTCCAGCCTTATCTGTTATGATGTTCTTTGGATGCAGTTAGTAATTCCTCATAGCGATATTTTAATGCCACGCTATATTCACTGTTCTACCATTTCTGTAATCTGTTTTCTGATGAATTCTGCATTGACAGCTGAAATATTTCTTCTTTTTATTTACATGGCCTAAGATCTTAATGAATTGCACTTTACTTAGGAAACAAATACGTCTCGTGTTCTTATTCGCTCTTATTTTATCCATAGTGATCTTGTTTCATCATACGAAATGTAAATAGAAAGTATTGTAATGCTTTGAAAACTATGTTTTGAGATTTTCGTGGAATGACACATTTAGGGCCTACAGTAAATTGAAGATTTGGTTTTGACATGGCATCTGTCTCTGTGTAGAGTCATTTTTCTACGGATTTAGTCCCTGTACAGAAACTGCAGTCAGTTCATTCGGGATTAAATAAAGAGAAAATATTATGATGCTTTGAAAAATTAAACGGAAAGATAACAATATGAAGAACAGGTTTTTGGCATGTCATCTGTGTGTAGATCTATTTTTGTATGCATTTAGTTCATGTTCGGAATCTGCTAGTCAGTTCATTCGAGAATAAATAAATGGAAAGTACTGTGACACTTAGAACAATCTATTTTAAATTTTCACCGAAATATGTTATGCACAACAATCTGAAGTGTTTTATTTAACCCAGATCATATATATATATAACAAATTGCTCATCCCTATGTTAAAATCGGTAGCACTTTGAAGAGAACAACCGCCAGGATCGCCACCCTTTCGACGTAAACGAACACGAGATGGCAATACAGTCGCTGATACAATTCAAATGTGATTTATGACGTGACTCCTTATATAACTAGATGGCAGCATAGTAAAGCTGACAAAAGTTGTTAACGTCAAAGCCTATAAGGCCGAGCAATCTGGGTATATATGATCTAGGGTTTTAGGTATGTCATCTGTGTCTAGGGTTGCCAACTGTTTTTGAAGAAAATACGAGAGATTAAGGAATAGACAAAATTTCACATATAAAATTGACAAACATTCCGTTTAGTTAGCCACTAAAAAACAACTTTATTCTACACTTCACCAGCTAGGCTTAAATTAAGAGTATTTTGAGACAGATTTTGTCTCGCGTAATAGTTGAAGTCGACTGCAGTTTTCAGCTCTGATTTGATTAGATGTGTCCTGCTCCTGTTTCGAACGTCTGTCCAATTGTTCATGAGGTGAAACACCCTCTTTGTATAAGAATTACTATACCTGGTATGCATAGAACAAAACTAGCCAGTTTTTCCAAATTTATAACAATTAACATGGTTTGATTTTAAACGGGTGAACACTAAAACCCATTCTTGGCAAGCATTACTTTCTATAAAAACTACAAATTTTAATGCATCTCTTGAACAACAAAATTCGTCATAACCAGTAGAAACAATCATCATTCACGGCAAAATCAAATGTTTAGAATAATGGTTTTTATATTATGCAAAAATAAGGAAGAAAAGTGCTCGAAGAGAAGGAAAATACGAGAGCCGGGAGACTGATGAAAATTAGGGGCAAATACGGGAGATCCCGGGAAATATGGGAAAGTTGGCAACCCTACCTTTGTCTGTTTAGAGCCATTTTTCGACGGATTTAAATCATGTTGGGAATTTGCTAGTCATTTCATTTGGAAATGGATCAAGAGAAAGTATTGTGATGTTTTGAAATAACTATTAATGAGAAATGTTCTTTATAAAATAATTGAAGAGGTGAGAATGATATAGTCCTAAACCACACAAGCAAAATTTTACAGGAGAGCGTATTAAAGGTTTAGAGTGCAATGCTATTAGGTGCAATGCCATCATTCCTTCGGTACATACTTACGTCATTTCTTGAGTAATTTTGATAATATTTTACTAGTAGCTTCCCCTTATATGTAAGAAATCAACTCGCACAAAAGGAAAATATTTTTGTTAAAAGCGTGTCTTTGGACTGTCTCATTCTCATCCTTCGAAGAGTGTCTAGGTTACTTCGTGTGCTAGTCTGTTGTTGAAGTGTGATAGAATTAATACACACGTGTTCTTGCATTTAGTCACGTTCAATCACTGTTGACGAAGGTAGACAACCTTGTACAGGTAGTTTCCTCTTTGCCGCAAAGTAATTACAATGGAAAATGTATAAAAATGCAATCAGTGTTGACAATTATTTAGATTTGGATTACTATTTATCTATGAGATTCTTCTTGACTTTCTCGACTTCACAGCCCGGGATGGTTTGATACTGTATACAGAATTGATCTCCAACTATAATAATACTGTGTTAGATACACTTTGGGATTCCGTGATGTGAATTCAGCACGTTGTCTGATCTGTTAAGATAATGGATGATTGTCACATTGACAATATAGTGTACTTATATCCATACCTGCAGTAGAATTCCGACCTACGAGTGCAACCGTGCCTTTTCCGCATTCCACATGTCTCGGCATATGATCCATATAATCTTAATGTTGTCTATCATCTGATATTTCCTTTTTCCCTGAACTTTTTTTCCCGTTCACCATTCCCTCCACTGTTCTTCCTTCCATTATTCTTTCTTCGTCCACTCTTTGTAGCACAGCTTCATTTCTTACTTTGTCCATTTCACCCCCCCCCCATTCTTCTCCATATTCACATTTAAAATGCTTCCAGTCGTTTCTCTTTATTTCGTCGCAATGTCGGAAAAGCGGAAATAGTACTGGAAAATGCTGGATTTGCAGTGAATGACCTGCCCTTGGCAGAAAATTATGTATGAATGAACCTTGCCTTATAGTATAAGGCTTATTATATAAATCTTCTAGTACTTCTGAGTACTATTGTTAATTCATATTGTATGCAATAAATGCATTGAATAATTCAGCAGTTCTGAAGCGTCATGGTAAATAACTTCTCACAGTCAGTAACGTACTGTAATTCTATATTTGATCCCTTGAGTCGACTATATCATGGTGTTTTCTGTTAGCCTAAAAAAATCTGATGTTCTTTTACGAATTGGAAAATTTATTCCAGGCACATATTTTTAATATAAGGAACTTGGTTTAATTATTTAAAACCGCTGAGGTCTTCATGAATACATTAGGCTACTTGTAAGGTTTGGCTTAAGTTGGTGTAAGAATAATGATATAACTTCGTTAATAGTAAGAAATTATATTTGCATGCATACAATACAATAAAATATATTGTAGCCGTAGTCTACATTCGAGAACCTACTGCAGATTGCGTCTTGCAGGAATTTTTTTATGGTTGCATCAGCCTTCACTCCTGATCACGTGCGTTACGTGCTTTCCCCCATTCAATGCAACAGAACAAATACTGCAGCCGCAGTGCCCGCAGTCAACATACTGTATCTCACAAGTGAAGACATAAAAATGTCGAAAGTAAAACAAAGAAGGCGAAGTTTATTTTTTTGCAACATTTAGTAACCGAGTTTGGTGACAATGTATTTTCCATAAATGGTAGACTGTAGTATATTTTGTTTTTATTTTACTATTAAAATAATGGTGGTGTTTTTTAATTTTAATGTCATATTTTCGGAAATTTAAGGTCATTTTATAGGTAAATATTTTATAAGTTTTAGGTCATCAACTTCCGAGCCCTTACTTACTTACAAATGGTTTTTAAGGAACCCGAAGGCTCATTGCCGCCCTCACACAAGCCCGCCATCGGTCCTTTCCGAGCCCTAGTAATAATAATAAAGTTAAATTGTTCCGTCCTTTCCTACGTGAACATCATCGATCTATTCTACCCTTGGGTCTCGAAAGCCGAAAATATGTGCATCCCTGGTTGTCGACGACCCTTGCTCATTAATATGAGTCATTACACTTTAGTTACCTGAGTGAATGAGACGTGTGGACATGTCGCGTCTCTGTTCCGGTCTTGCAATCTTCGCGACAACCATGACGACCGAGGCAATGGCTTCCATGTCGTTGTTGAACCAGTGATCGCAAACCGCTATCCGAAATCAATTATTACTATTGGCCTTATTTTTTTTTGCGAAATAGAAGTCCTGATTTTGGTGCTATACATACTTGTATTTCGGTGGGTGTTTCATGAAAGAAATAGCCATTTTTAACTCACATTCCTCCTTATAAAATGTTATTTATGATATGTGGATATGGAGAAGAATGGAGCGTATGAAATGGACAGACAGAATAAGAAATGAAGCTTTGTTGGAAAGAGTGGATGAAGAAAGAATGATGCTGGAACTGATCACAAGGAGAAAAAGGAATTGGTTGGATCACTGGCTGAGAAGAAACTGCCTACTGAAGGATGCACTGATAGTAATGGTGAAGGGGAGAAGAGTTCGTGTCAGAAGAAAATATCAGATAGTGACAACATTAAGATGCGAGGGTGGATCGTAAAGTAACGCACAATAATAAAATGAAATTAATAGGTATTCAAAAATTAAAAATACACAAATGAACTCTCATTTTTTTAGCTACTATTCTACATAGGCGCCAAGTTTCTCAACACATTTCTCCTATCTTGGTACCAGTTTCAGTATACCCTGTTCATGGAAGTCCATTCGATTGGAGTATAGCCATCTGCGGACAGTTGATTGCACTTCTGCATCGGTCGCAAAGCGATGGCCGGCCAGGAATTTCTTCATGGGACCAAACAGATGAAACTCCGACGGTGCAAGGTCTGGACTGTATGTTGGATGCTGGAGGACCTCCACCCAAATGTGTTGGTTTTCTCACGAATAGAAACCGCAACATGGAAGCGAGCATTGTCAGCATTAATGTTACGGCGTTTATCATGAAGGGCACAATGTAACTTTACCAACGTTTGAATGTAGGCTGCAACACTCACAGTGATCCCGTGTTTAGCAAAGTCCACAAACAAAACATCATGCATATCCCAGAACACTGTCACAAGCACTTTCTTAGCAGATCGCGTCACGTTGAATGTTTTCTTTACTGGGGAAGCAGCATGTTTCCACTCCATAGAGGCCTGCTTTGTTTTGGGCATGTAGTGGTACGCCTTGGATTCACCACCAGTGACAATTCCTTTCAGGAAGTCATGTCCTTCTGCAGCGTAACGCAGCACTCTCAGTGCAGTAGTCCAAGCATGTCATCATTCGCTGGCCCTTGTGGTCGTCTGTCAGGTTCTTAGGCACCCAACAGGCACTAAATTTATGAAATTTCAATTCACGATATCGTACACCGTATGAAATGTTAAACTGCTGAGATAAGGTTAGCAGTTGGATCCGCCGGTCGTTCAAAATTGATCACATGCGGAGACAAAGAGGAAGGCAGAAAATAGGAAAGATTGGAGAAAGCTGGGTTTGCAGTGAAAGGCCTGCCCTTGGGCAGAACACTATGAATGAATGCATGGCTATTTGCATTCAAATACATCTCCAAAACACACACGTAGCATAATTTCAAGAGTCTGCATGAAAGGTTGCGGGAAAAATTAGTAAATATTTCGGTGTATGCAGGTTGTGAAGTGAGACTATCAAACACACAGAAAGCCAAGAGATATGAACGCTACCGAGTGGCAGAAAAATTACTAACTAGGGCTACCATAGCGGGTCGCAACATACAAGCATATCTGAATAGAAGTGTTGGTGGTTAAAAAGAGAAATGAAGACTAAAACCATACTGAATCATTTTATTACGGATATATTTAGCAATTTTAATGATAAAGGATTTTTTCGTGGCAACCGGCATATTTCGCGCAAACCAATGAATTTCGCAATATTTCGCAGCTTTATATAGCTTAATTATGATACATGTAAGAGTATAAAAGGTGGAATTCCGTTAAAAGGTGACATTTAGAATCTTTTCGCGTTTATCGTTGTTACCAAGCAATCAGACCCTATTAATTACGTTCGTGTGAAACGTTGATAAAATATTGTAATTTTAAGCTGTAAAAATGTGGCATGAGAAACAGAACCCTAAAACTGTCTACTCTTTGTAGTATGTACGTATCAATATTATTCGCCATAATTTGTAACATATTAAACAGAATTTTGAGGCCAGATATTCGGGCTGGCAAAATTATACACATGCATTTCGTTTGTAGTTTCACATTATTATTATTATTATTATTATTATTATTATTATTATTATTATTATAAAATTCCTCAAAGAGCATTGAATTATAGACCTAGAGATCGAAGAAGTCGAGGACGCCCTGTTCGAAGATGGATCGGGCAATTTCAGTTTGGAGTCGGAACAGATCATTAATGGTCTAAACCAGCGGTGACCAAACTGGATATCGTGATTATATCGTGTAATCGAAGACATTCATACTGGTAAGGAGAGTTTCCTGTACATTGCTCTCTGTCTCGCTCACGTACTGGAAGTAAGCAGTGTCGGTACCATGTCGCTCTACAAACCCTCTGTTTCTACGAGCAGGAACAGAAGGTTTCGTACAGAATGGGAGGAGGAATTTATTCGCTGTTCTGTAGGAGAAAATGTGATATGTTTTTTGCTCAACGGTTCAATTAGTAGTAATATAGAAGCGACATTATAGGGCATTACACAAGCATAACAGGTATTATTATTATTATTATTATTATTATTATTATTATTATTATTATTTATCAACAAGTGTTACCATAATTCTTATATACAGTACGTGTCTCAATATAGAGGCCTGCATCTTCCCTTGAATGATAAAATAATTACTACGCAATATCTCCATTTTAATTTCTTTTTTTAATCTTTTGATGACTGTTATCAGTTATTTATTAGTTATTGATATAATAATAATAATAATAATAATAATAATAATAATAATAATAATAATAATAATAATAATAATAATAATAATATAGAGAAACTGATTAAATTTTACGTGCTAGTGTAGTAATGAAACGAGCTATTAAACACCAAGAACTGAAACCAGCCTTCAATCATCGTCAGGAAGAGAAAGATGACATAAATAAATGTAAGGAAGCCAGCTATCTAGTGGCGAACGAAATAGCTCGTTCTCTTAAGTCTTCCAACGAAGGAGAGTTTTATAAAAGCGTAACGATCAAGATGGCTGAAATAATTTGTCCAATGAAAGTTGTTAATTAATTTTGAAAAACTGCGCATTTCTCAACTAAATATCCAGAAGAGAATTCAGGAAATTTCTGATTGTGTTCATTGAGGAATAAAAAAAAAAACAAGAAAATTTGTATAGTCTATATTTTTTATTGGTTTTTACTCGCGGGGTTGATGAAGAGCTCAATGTTAGTGCACGAACAACCACTGGTTGTAGTTCTCATTGCCGTGTACCTCTCCCCCGTCTCCTTACTTCTTAGACTGTCTCTCGCGGGTAATCATTACCTTCGAGTTTTGGTCACCGCTGGCCTAAACCCTGTTATATGATGATGATGATGATTATTATTATTATTATCATTATTATTATTGCTGGTGATGGTGGAAGTGACTATTACTACCACCATTACCACAATGGTGGTAGTAATAGTCACTTCACGTTGACATGTTCCGCCGCCGCCGTCTAAGAACGTAAGGCCTAGAGCTCGAGAGTACATTTTTCACATCAAGTTTCATTGCTCTAGGTGTATTCATATGTGTAGTAATTGTTTCATGACTTAATGTTGTTTTGAAGTTTTGTTTACCTGTTGAACACGCAGGATTCTTCTTTTCACGCAGAAATTTCAGTTCTTCGTTTCCACCATGACAATAAATGTCTCGGAATGTGCAATCGTAACATGGGCTGTCATCTTACCTAACGTTTTCCATGCCTGCCGAACAAATATGTCACATGCCACACCCTCTTTTCCTCTACGCCCGTACATGTTCTTGCCAGACAATTCTAAGTAATTTTGTGCTGTCGTTGGCATTCCTCAGCCATCCAACACGATTTCACATTGTACCAACACAATCATACAGTCTATGCAGGTGTGGATATGTTGACGTGACCTGGAGCCCCTGCAGTTCAGTTGTGTTTAAGCATGCGGAGTGGAAAGGTATTGATAAATGACTATCACACCAAAAAATCTGTGTCACGAAGATGACGCAGACTTCCTCATACGTTTCATTCGCTTCGCAACAATTTAGTTGTGGTTAGTCCGATGCTAATCTACAGGTGCTGAAATTTGTTTAATTTGCTTCCATTCATTCTTATACAGGGACATCATTTTATTTTTACTAACATTTCTAATATTAACCTGGCTATACCTTTGGATTAACGGTTGAGAACTGGAAACACCGTTTGCTACTCCCTTCCACGACTGGAGTTCGATGATACTGGTGTAAAAAAAAACTTTACTGGGTATAGGAGGGAAGAAAAGTAGGTCATCTATTTACGTAAACTAAGAAATATCGTGATTTTGAGTTTGATCATTTTCATTAGGTTTTTGTTTAATCAAAGTACAGTACTGTATTAAGAGTAAGTGTTTTTACTCACGAACTGAGCTATCCATTCGGACATATTCATTATGCAGTGTATATTATACTGTCTACAGCACATTAGCGTACAATTTAGAGAATGAAGTTGCATTGAAAAATAATCATAATATGAATATTTAAACACATTTTTGAAAATGATGGCCATTCATTTCGATACAGGCTTCAGTTCTTTTGTGCATATTATCGCACTATAGACTATTGTACCTAATTCCAATTAGCAGTTTCGTCCTTCGTAATTGTAACTCATGTTGAAATAATTCTGTACCTACTCTATAAAAAGAGTACCTTACGTTTCACTTCTGCCCGATCCGAAAAGATAAAATTACTCAGACATGCTATCTACTGTCCGTTCAAATGTTTTTTTCTTTATTTTAATAGGTTATTTTACGACGCTTCATCAACATCTTAGGTTATTTAGCGTCTGAATGAGATGAAGGTGACAATGCCGGTGAAATGAGTCCGGGGTCCAGCAACGAAAGTTACCCAGCATTTGCTCGTATTGGGTTGAGGGAAAACCCCGGAAAAACCTCAATCAGGTAACTTGCCCCGACCGGGAATCGAACCCGGGCCACCTGGTTTCGCGGCCAGACGCGCTAACCGTTACTCCACAGGTGTGGACTCCAAGTGGTTTTTGTCGCTGGGTCGTAGAAGGGGGGAGGGAATCTCGTGACAGTTAATTATTTAACGAGGCCCTTTTATTTAAGTTATTTTAAACAGTTGTATAATGTTGCGTAGACGTCCAATTCCTAACAGAAATTAATGTTTTCAGAAGAGAGCTAAGACAGCCCAGCCACTAGCCTTTACAGAGGGGCGAACAGAAGCGGGTGGGAGAAATCGGGATGCGACGTAGGCAAACGAACGATAGCATCTATGCGAAAATATTATTCAATATTGAAAGCTCTTTCGTCATTGGAAAACGCGAACATATTTCTGGAACGTTGCTATAGGCCTACTCACTAACTCAGTGCTGTTTACTATGACCGTAAGGGATGGGAGTGAAGTACCGATACATTAAAAAAACTCAGGTACAATAAAAATTGAAGTAAAAATAAAATGTTTCCTGTATATCACATGGAATTCATGTTTAGGGTAATGACACGAATGTCAAATTTTAATACTCCAGAAAAGGGTCAAAAGATTAATATGCAATGTGGAAACTGAAACACTTTGCAAACCTTTTATATAGAAAATTGAACATTTTAAAGGGTGTGTCACTACATATCATGCATTATTTGTTGTTTGCTAGGGAAAATTTTGACTCGTTTTTTACTAAATAACGCTACTTATGAGTACAACGTCAGAAACAAAAATAATTTTGAGGCCTAATTTCTGTAGAAATATCTCAGCTGAAAACAGCTTTCAGGACTAATGGAAATCAAATTATTCATTGTATTCCCTAATCACATCAGAAATCTTTGAAACATTAGTTTTAAATTAGCTGTAAAAAATTGTAAATTAGGCTATGTTTCATTTAACGACACTCGCAATGCCGAGGTGACATCAGCGTCGTCACCGGTGTGCCGGAATTTTCTCCCGCAGGAGTTCTTTTACATGCCAGTAAATCTAATGACATGAGGCTGTCGCATTTAAGCACACTTAAATGTCATCGACCTGAGCCGGAATCGAACCCGCAACCTCAGACACAGAATGCCAGCACTTAACTGACTGCGCCACACAGGCCGACTTAATTTGCTGTCAAAGACTTGTTAATTAATAATTGTTTTTATTAATGAGTAATAGGGCCTATGAATTATTTAGGAACAGTTTTTTTAAATTAAGTTTTATTCTTTTAACCAAGTTTTATTCATTTGACTCTGTCATGCATTGTGAATAAATAGTTTTTACAGTAAAGTAATTGAGTATTTCAGTATTCTTGTTCGGTATTTTAATAGTTGTTTTCCAAACTACACTATGTTTGATGCGGAAGGCCTTTGTATAATTGAGTAATTATAGACATTTGTATCTAATCGCCTCTGTTTCTACAAAAGAGGCATGACTTTCTTAAATACTTTATACTTGAATTCAGTGGTTTTCAAATGGACAAGTCGTCAGTTAACTCTTAATCGGTGTTTGTGAAACGGTTATTTCATGAGGTGTTAGAGAATGGATAATTACAATTTTGACTCTCTACAAGTACAGTAGAACCTCTATTATCCGTGGTAATGGAGGAGTTGGACTGAACAGTTAATCGAAAAAATCAAATGATACGTTCAATAAAAGATTTCATGCCATCCTAGCATTATAAACAGTTTGTTACTACATCCAATATCGTGCGTAGTCGGCGTGCCAGTAATAGCAATGACGTATTCGCTATGACGTAATACCGGAACGCTTGGGTGAGGATGCAAGCAACTCGTCTGGCTGTTTTGCTTACCGCTTCTACGCGCCACGTAACAAGAAATGAAATGCAGGACAGAAGGTAACGTATCATTTATTTCTAATCTTTAACAATTTTATATCACTTTTGTAATATCACATAAAACAGTTCTGTGGTTCAGAGAAACTATATGAACAAAATAAAGGGACATTGTAACATTGATACCTAAGGTATAACAGAGTTTGTAATACCTGCAAGATCAACCATTTCTCTTTATTCAGAGCCAATGCCAGGCGCAACTAATCGATACGAACATATGAAAACTTTGTTAGCTGTGAATGCCGAATTATTTCATCATTTATTTCCTACAATTTATAATGCTAAGATGCCATGAAGTGTTGTATCCAACTCGTGGATAATCTTATTATGACACTCGTGAAAATTGTCGCACGAACGATAGTGAGTTCGACAAACATTCACTCATAATCATCAAGATTATCCACTTGTTGCATAAATAACTATTATCAATTAAGTGCATAATACTTACAGTTTCGTAATTTCCTCCGTGGTCTTGTGTTTAACATGCTAGGTAGTGGATCAAAAGTTCACTAATTTAAGTCTGGTTGTCAACGGTGGGTTTTTAAGGGCTAAGGAAACTCCTTATGATGGGAATAACAGAGGTTTCATGTTGTTATTTCCATACTTTGTACACTTTATGCTTACTTGTTTTTTTTTATCGCGCTCAGTTCTAACACCAATCTCATATTCTGATGCGAGATAAGTCTCAGTTTCTCCCTTCCCAAACTGCTCAATTATTTGCACTTTTTTTTTTTTTCGATATTTAGCGCAACACGTTTTCTTTTGACACCCATGAAAGATATAATGCTTAGAAGTTACACAGCACGGCCACTTGAATAGTAAGAACAATGACTGAATGTTGCATGGTTTGCGGTAGTTTTGTGAAAGTTCTTGGGGTCATTTCTTTGAAAACAGGTAGTTACTATTTTACAACAGTAATTGTACTAACTCTTTCTAGAAAAAAATATACACTAACATAATGTACAATACTTCATATTTTTTCTTCAGCAAAGAAAAAAGCGAGACAAAACAGTCGGATAATCCGCCGATCGGTTAAATAGGGTGGCGGATAATCGGGGGTCTACCCTAAAATCCGACGAATATTGGTGGGATCGGCAGAAAATGTTATTTAGTATTTCTAAGATTTATATGAATTGTAAGAACAAATGTTGGACAACTTTCGGCGCTGGACCCTGAACTCATTTCGCTGGCATTCTCACCTTAATTTCACTCAGACGCTAGATAACTATCGCAGTTGATAAAGTGTTGTAAAATGAACTATTAACAAATTAAATCTTTTATGACCGATTATTTTCATTTCTGTACGATATGATAGCTCAAGTAAATATTAATAGCTTACTGTGATTTTTTCTTTGTATTCAGACTACCCGGCTTATGTTGTGTCGAGACGTGGAAGTAATGATATTTCCTTATCGTTAGTGGAGCTGCCACTTTGTACACGAGTACTGTACAGTTTATCCTCTGCAGTTGATCGTACAGTTATATTGTTGTTACATAAATTGTTTTATTTGTATTCATATACTCTGTTTAACACAATAGTTTGTAGTTGATGAAGGTTTGAATTGAATTCATTTCATGCTATGCAATCGCACATTTCCCTTATAAGCCAACAGAATACTCGTATAAGTCGAGAATATGTGAACATACGTATTATGATGTGTGTATGCAGAGTTTTTTTTTTTTTTTTACAAAAACTAGGTAACTGTATGCTACACTACCCTGTCTCCGGAAGTGAAACAACAAGAGTATCCATGGATGGAAGCTTAAAAGAAGTGACGTATGCATGTACGAGTGCCAGTAGGTAGTTGTGTAGGTCGAAAACGAGCTCTGAAGTTTTAAAAAGGGTCTCTCTTAGGCACTTCGATTTTCTTTAGAACAACTGTTAATTTGAGGTGACTATTTCGTTTATATTACGTCATTCCATTTTTGACCAATGAAGTGTAATGAAATTTTGAATTCCAACCAATCAGTCAAACATCGCGTAATTTCTGCAGCTAAATTTATCGCTGTCAATTTATCGTATGGTCGTTCTTTTGTTTAGTCGGTGTCGCCAACTGTTCCCCCGTAAATCGATGTGTATGAAACCATTAAGATGCATCTACACGGTTAAACTTTTCTTTCAACTTTACGCATTCAAGCAATGAGTACAAGATTGATGTTTAATATTAATTAATATATTTACGCAGTAAAGACGTTCAAAACGGCGCACCATTTAGACACAAAATCTTCATGCATCTTAATTGAACTACGTTTTAAACTTGATTATTTCAATATTCTTCCCGGATTGCATGCAAACAAGCATGGGAAATTGAACTGTGTAGATGCAGCTTAGTCCCGTTACACACTACAGTGAGAATACGTTTGTCGAGCTATGGAAAATGCTTTCCTGTAGCACGGAGTAACGGTCGAAATAAGATAACTGACATTGTCCCGCTCCCACAGGTAACTAACCTACTGTAATTGTAGCCTATAAAATTTGTATTACGTGAATGAAATTAAACAATTAATAGAAAGTCAGGTGTTCAAATTTATGTAACATCAGCGCATATCAAACCCAAAATCTTGTATAATATTTTATACAAGGTCTTTGATCAAACTTCGTTCCTTATGGCGTAATAAAATTCATGTTTTGATTGGGCTATCTATACAGAGATGGCTTCACTGCGTAGCAACATATGTATGTCTCGCTATAGTGTGAATACATAAGCATTGCTATATAGCTGTCTCCACACATATTACATAGTTCTTAGTTCTCGGTGTAGTGTGTATTGTAAGGATGAAGTACTAAATAAAGTACGAAATTCTACTTCCACATCTACATCTTCATGTTCTAATTCCATGTCCATCGAAGGCCATCTGAAGAAAATTACAGTCCTTCATTCATATTTGATAACTGCGTTTTCAACAATTCTTCATTTAATTAATGTATTGTATTAATCAGGTTACTGTAATTATATTATAAAATTTTAAATTAAAGTATGATTTCAGCAGATAATGAAAATGTTTTTCTGTTATAATAATAAGAAAAAAGCGCAGTACATGTAATTAACATTGTTAAACCTGTATTTCGCTTTTCGCAATTGGCATTACTGAATAGCATCCAATTTCTTTATTGCAGTAATCGATATTAATCTATTTAAACTTCACAATGTCTGAATAGGTTAAGTATTCGTAAATATACAATTATTAACATTTTTATGATCGAATTTTAGGGATATATTATTTACATTTTTATGTTATTCACGAAATAGTCCTAATAAATGTCACTCGAGGTCAGATTACTACAGATAAATTTTATTAACGTTACATTAACGTTTATCGCTTTAAAGAAATGTATTTTATTAGGCCGACAGCATACTGCATCGGACATTCTGTCTCGGACAGGACGGTTTTGTCTCGGACCGTTTGATGTGACGGTTATCAGTATCATACACATTCTTATGAGACTGCAGTATACTGCATTGGACATTCTTCCAGAGACATTTTTCCGATGCAGTATGCTGCAGCCTCATAAAAATGCGTGTATTGACCGTCACATCGAACGGTCCAAGATAGAATGTCCGATTCAGTATGCTGCCGGCCTTAGTAAACAACTCGAGGTTTCTACGGCGGAAGTTCAGCGGAGCAAGTCATCATGATTACAGTATATACCTTCTTATTTTTCACGGATTAGCTCCTCTAGCTTGCCCTAGCTAAATATTTCACAGTTTCCTTCGCCTTACCATATCTATTCTTCATTTTCGCTGATGCTGCTGTATTGTAAGAAGTCGGTTGCAGTCCATTCAAGAGTTCTCTCCATATTTTCCTGTATTTTAAAGTTTGTTCATTGTTAAGTTCAACGATAGTTTCTTTTTCATTTTTCCATTTCTGGTCTAATTATGGACATCTCTTATTGGTCCATAAATATTTCATTCCGGAGGACTTGATACTATCCTTCATCTTTGTGTCTTGTTAGTCGATATCCATTGTAAAATAGAATAGTAGATGCTGTAGACATATTTGTTCATTGAATGACGTTTTGACACTTGTTTGAATTGATGTTCTTGTGACCCTTATGATGAGAAATGAAATTGTGTGCTGTAATCGGTCAGATTGAATTTTCAACGACCTACGTCTTATGAAGAAAATTTTTGTATTTGGCTTCTACTGAGAAAATTGATAAAAAACATAGTGTAAGTAGATCTGCGTAGAGCCGCCGAAGTGATCGATGGAATAACGAGCGGGACTCCTACACCGAAGCCTGGCTAATTAATTATTTTTATTTTTTCGAGGTTTTTCCAGACTTCAAAGTGAATGCCAAGTAATTCAAGATGATCCCTGGAACCCATATTGCCAAAATGTCGTTTCTGTATTACTAATTTAATCGATACTACATAGCGTCGTTCAGCTCGGTTCCCGTACGGGAACACACGCATGTTTCCATGCCCGGCAGAGATTGCGTCGTTATTAATCCATATCCTCCCGTGTTTTTTACTCAGGCTGCGAAAATAAATTGTAAACAATAATACGGTACTATTCGTAGCAAGTTAACGGAACCCAATTATGGCGAACATGTCCCAACTTTGTGTAATTTTCTTTACATAAAAAGTAACAAATTAACCTTTGTAGACTGTGATTACGGAATGTCTGTTTCGGAAATATGTATCTAATGCCTACCCACTTCATTTTACGTGATTCGGGTTTGTTTCGGGAATATTGTTATCTGGTTATATAATTTGTTTTTATGTACTGTAGGCCTTACAGTTTTTTTTGTAAGATTGGGTTGCCAACCATACCAACGAGAGTTTGGCTTGGTTTGCTATGGAGATTGTTATTGTATTGTACACATATTAAGATTTGGAAGAGGTAGAAAATTCCAATGGTTGCTTTTTAAAGATTGCAGAAAACAAAGCCAGCTGGAAGAACGTAATTACAGATGCGAAAACTGTTTATTTAATGTAGTGACCACAGATAATATAAGAAATCTTTGGTTGATACAGTGTTTGTGATGATTTTGTTATTTAGTGACACAATCTTTACATTTACTGTATACGGTATTACTTTAAGTTTTGTACGTGTCAATCATTGATCTCGTGAACAAAGGTGTCGGATACTTTCTATGTTTAGTTCTGGTGATAATAATTTGGAGTGTACATGCATGTCCTTTGTAATTAAAAGTGTGGATCTAGTAATGCTTCAGATGTAGCCTGTCTCTGTGACATGTTGAGGTTATGTTTCCGTAACGAACAGAGTAGCTTTTGTGTGTGACGAATGTCAGGGGTGTGCAAATTTTGCATAACAATGTATCAAGATCTCAACCGTACAATATCTAGTACTTGAACTGCAAAAGATGGAAACGAATGAAATGTAATTTGTAATGAACGTTAAAACACGCGCTAAGAAGGAATGAAACAACTTGCCTAAACTCTAATTAACCAAAGGAATTTTATATAGGCTTTCATTGCAAGATTGGGATTCAGATCCCGAGAACTGGAAGGGATACATTCACAAAGACGTAGTACTCGCTTTTCCCTGTTATTTTTACGGAATTTGTGAGGAAACATTGGATGTGTAGGAAATTATATTTTTATACGAAGATGAACGTTTTGAAAGCCTGAAAGCGAATGTACACAAATAATGAGAAACAAAACAATATAGTGAAGTATTACAGCGCTTGTTTGTGCCTTTTAATTGACATTGTCTTAGAGCGTGTATTGTAGAAAATATTTTTAAGATATTAAATCCAAGAAAATTTTAATATCTAAAAATGCGGCATCTATCAAGAGTGACTCGTAATATTTTTGACGACTTACACCCATAAAAGTAATTAGGTCTACTTAAGCGATCTTTGAACAAACTGTATACTGAAATTTTACAACTTCACTGGTTTTAATTCAAATAAATTCTTTTATAACAGAATGGATCGTTCTAGATTGTCTCAACAGATCCGCCGATATACACCTCGAGGATAAAGATCCATGGGTCGACGCTTAAAAAGATGGAAGGAGACCGTAACAGGCCAATAAATACCTACTTAAATGGCGGCTGCTACTGCTGGTGATTGATGATGATGATGATGATGATGATGATGATGATGATGATGGATAGAAACATATCGTCGTTGTTCCGGCAATAACTCCTATGTGACATATTTATCGATTTTCAGATTTTTGCTCTATTAAATAACTTAAATAGTGATGCAGCAAATAATAAAATATCCTATATGTAATTCTGTTTCTTTCTGTCGAAAATGCAAGAATTCACAATCTCCTATGCACTACTGCCATAGAAGAATAAATGTGTTTTCTATTCCTACTGAAAAATTTCATATTTTGCACGTAGGAGTTATTGCAGGAACAACGACGATATTCAGCTTATATTTTTTTCACCAAAATATTTTAAATATTAATGTTCTTGCAAAGGTTTGTTGTGTAGTTGTGTCATTGACAGTTCTAATAATATGGGTACTACAGTATTTCAGTCGCGTCTCGTAGTTAAAAAGGTTCTGAGACAGAGCCGCTCCTTCCAAATACTAAAAAGTAGGCCTATACTTTTAATAGTGGGATTTCGAATTTAAATTTATAGCAAACGCTTCGAAAATTTTCTCTGTTTAGTCGTAATGACAGCCAATATATTTGAAACTGTTGATACATACATACATACATACGTGTTTTGCCCATGAGCAGGTCTTTCACTGCAAACCCAGCATTCTCCCATCTTTCCTATTTTCTGCCTTCTTAATGTCCGCATATGAACCACATATCTTAATGTCGTCTATTAACTGATATCTTCTTCTGCCCCGAAGTCTTCTCCCGTTCACCATTCCTACCATTCTCCCATCTTTCCTATTTTCTGCCTTCTTAATGTCCGCATATGAACCACATATCTTAATGTCGTCTATTAACTGATATCTTCTTCTGCCCCGAAGTCTTCTCCCGTTCACCATTCCTTCCAGTGCATCCTTCAGTAAGCAGTTTCTTCTCAGCTAGTGACCCAACCAATTCCTTTTTCTCTTTCTGATCAATTTCAGCATCATCTTCACCCACTCTTTCCAACACAACTTCATTTCCTATTCTGTCTGTCCACTTCACACGCTCCATTCTTCTCCATATCCACATTTCAAATGCTTCTATTCGTTTCTCTTCATTTCGTCGTAATGTCCATGTTTCTGTCCCATACAATGTCACACTCCACACAAAGCACTTCACTAGTCTCTTCCTTAGTTCTTTTTCCAGAGGTTCGCAGAAGATGCTACTTTTTATATTAAAAGCTTCCTTTGCCATTGCTATCCTCCTTTTGACTTCCTGGCAGCAGCTCATGTTACTGTTTATAGTACACCCCAGGTATTTGAAGCTGTTCACTTGCTTTACTGCCTCTTTTAGAATTCACAAGTTTACCTTCTTTATTTTTCTTGCGACAACCATGATCTTCGTTTTGTATGCATTTATCTTCATCCCATACTGCTCACAGCTGTAATTTAGCTCCAGTAGCATATCCCGTAGTATCGTCTCCTCTTCTGCTAACAACGCCATATCATCAGCAAGGTATGTAGTAGATCACAGGCTCCAACTATGAATACCTGTTAACTCTCGTGACTAACAGAGCTGGTGATTTAGATGGCGATCCATTCTTTCTCATTAACACGAAGGCTTAAATCCCTATGCCGAAGGACGTCTTACCAGCCCATACAAAACTTCTAGGGCCGGATTCATAGACATTCCTAGCGCGGACTTCCGGTGGGTGGATGATCAGCGAACTAACCTTTTTTCGTGTTCATAAACCAATGTTAGCGATATGGTATAATATGAATCCTGTACAAGTAATCAGTCGATAGCCGGGGTAGTTTAGCATGCTCGCAGCGCGGGCTAGCGAAATGTCTATGCATAGCACCCTAAGTCTAGTACCTTGTATTAAAAAACAGGAACATAAAAACAAAGGTGAAGTATGTCTGAATGTCTGTTTTGAAGCCCTATGTCTTCCATTCATTTTACGGTGGGTCATTGATGGTTTAGCAGAAACACTGTGGCAATATTAAGGAGTAATTATTTGTTAAAACAAATGGTACTGGTGTCCCTTAAATTTTTAAAATTTCGGTCAGAGAGCCCCAACCTATGGTATGCCAGTTATATCATCTTAATCTAGCGAAACATTGATGCATTATTAAAGGCTGGATCATAGTAAACCGGGAACAGAAACGACAACGAGAACGAAAACGAAAATATTGTTAAAATAAATGTATTTAAATGTGAGCATTCACAATTAATTTTCACGTTCCCGTTCCCGGACTCCGGTAAGCTTCTCGTCAATTGTGAATGCTCACATTTAAATACATTTATTTTAACATAATTTCCGTTCTCGCTGGCGTTTCCGTTTCCGGTTTATGTGGACCAGCCCTAACTCGTGACGGTTCTTCCTCCTCCCAGTGATGGTCAAATAATGTAATGACTGAGAAACAGGCTGACGATCATAAGCGCCAATTTTTGGGGGGATAGATGGCATTAGCGCCAATGGAAGGAACCGCAGACATATTACAAATGCGCCAATCACTGTAGAACAAAGGCACCAACACCAGAAATTTAACGTACCAAAATGCCCATGACTTGGTTTCGTTGATTTCACGTTACAAGAATATATTTCATCTGGCATTCGTCATCTTCGTCATCGTCCATGACTGGTTTCGTCTGATTTCACGTTAAAAGAATATATTTCATCTGGCACTCATCATCTTCGTCATCGTCCATGACTTGGTTTCGTCTGATTTCACGTTACAGGAATGTATTTCATCTGGCGCTCGTCATCTTCGTCATCGCATAGTTTTCAATTGTAATAAAGTCTGTTTCAAATCTTTAGGAGTAACAGGTAGTGTTTTCCTCCTTTTTCTATACATAGCCATTCCAACATTCAAAATGGCTGTCGAGTTCAATTTTCAATTTTCTATTGCACATAACTCCCGTCGTATTGTTTTGCAGGGTTTCTCATTTAACTGCTTCTTTGCTTTCTGCTTAGGCTTACAACTATTTCGTAAAACATAGCTGTCCAATGTACGCGGTAGATGTTTCATGTGAATGGTTTCCACATTCACTTAAAATACAGGTACTTGTATCATTGGTTACAATAATTCTACTTGAAGTTTTAAAAGTACACCTCCATGATATTTCTCCACAGTTCGTCACTCGTATTTTTCTATACATAAAACCATCACGTACTATACAGGGCACACCTTTATTAGTGGTAGTCACAGTGAAGTTCATTTCCGCTCAAGACTGATAGCGGTAAGCGCAAGACTGATACACTGAGATACAACTGAGCACATTCAATAAGCCGTTAATCAGTGTTACCAAAGTATGAAGGTGCACCGATGGTGGTGCTTTCGGTATGTGGTAATTTGGTGCTTTTGTAACAAATATAAGAATGCTTGGCGCAATGTAATCCATCGGAGAAACAACTTTACAGTTTTTTTACTTGGTTATTTAACGACGCTGTATTAGATATTGGGTTATAAGCATCGATAGAATTGGTGATAGAGAGATGGTTATTGGCGAGATGAGGCCGAGGATTCGCCATAGATTATTTGACATTCGCCTTAAAGTTGGAAAAAACCTCGGGAAAACCCAACCAGGTAATCAGCCCAAGCGGGAATCGAACCCACGCCCGAGCGCAAGTCTGGATCAGTAGGCAAACGTGCTACCGCATGAGGTACGCCGGTGGCTTTTACAGTTCTAATTGTCTACTTACGAAAATAAATAGGGGAATGAACGAATAAAAGAAATGCAACACTGCAGGTTTTGAACAATTTATAGGTAATGTTATGTGCTCATTCATTTACAACCTCCTCAATTTTAAAACCAAGAGTCGTGACTGGTATGTTTAGGTCTATTCCACTCACTTGTCTTAAATTCAAATTAGTATCGTATTTTGTATGTGTCTTTGTGTACAATGCTCAAATTGAAACCCTGCCTACAAGTTTATCGTTCGTTTAATCGACAATGGTTTACAGTTTTTTTTTCTCCCCATATTTGTGTTTTTGTGTACAGTACAAAAACCTTCAAGTTAATATACACTTCAAGGAATAAAGGTTTACAATTTTTTCCTCTATATTTACACGAACTATTGTAGCATCGTAATGTTTTATTTTTATAACAAAACGGAAGGTTTTAATAGTAATTTTAATGTTTATAAATATGTATCAAATATTACATTTTGCTATGTACAACGGAAGTTATATAGCGTTTTCTTGTATTTCTTCATATACTGTACATGTTCTTTATGTTTATTTCTTTATGTACCTCGTATTAATATGTATTTAATGCCTTTCTGATTATATGACATATTAATTCTTTATGCTCATTTCTAACGACTTTTTAAATAAACTTCTTTTACAGAAACATTCGTTCACTTTTCTTTTTTCTATAAATCTTTTAAAGATTAACCTCCTTAAAGCTTTTCTGTCTGATTTCTTTCTCACTGTCAATATTGCAATAAGTTATATCCTACGCTACGCTTAATTATGCATTATGTTTTTAAGTGGCATTTGAAAGTTTAAAGCCTTAAAGTGAGCGCTTTATCGACAGTGGTTAATAGATGTTTTCTTAATATACAAGCAATAGCAATATCGTAATGTACCTTTATTACAACACAGTGGAAAGTTCTGATTGTTATTTTATTGCCTTTGGCATTAATTTTATTGCCTAAAATATTATTGCGTTCTCTCTGCATTATTTCATAGACTTAGTGGTCTTTTTGGTTCCTGCGTTCATATTTCAATGCCTTTGAGCCCCATTTCTATACAGAGTGGACCATATTGATGGGGCACATTTCAAATGCATATTTATAGGCATGGAAGAAGTACATTTGGAAATTTAAATAACAAAGGTGGTAAGTGCCAAAATTGAAAATAATGAGATATTATATTAGAATGGTGCTTTGTACCAAGCTTAGTTTTAATAAATATATTTCCTTCATATCTACAAATATTCATTTGAAATGTGTCCCATCAATATGGCCCACCTTGTATTATAACTCGTTTTAATTTTTTAATTTATTTTCAGATTCGTGAAGTATAATCTTATTGCCTAAATATTCGAGTACATCTCTCAGAAACTCTTGAAGCTTATTATATTCAGCATATTCATAATTACTAAGTATACCATATTATCTGACACACGATTAGAGCTTCAATCTGACCAAGTTGAGCTGAAAAAAATAAAAAAGCGTGGGAAGAGGGGAGAAATGTATTCATCGCTGTTGACATTGCTTAGTACGTAGAGTACAACCACTGAGCTATGAGCTTGGCTTTACATTTAAGCAACTTTGGCTTATTGTGCATCATATGCGATACCGTAATTGTTCAGGTCCGACAGGTGGGCTGGGTGGCATTTATGGATCCGATGCCGACAGGTGGGCCATCATGCCCGAGGCCCTGGTACAGCCAAGTATGTATGTATGTATGTATGTATGTATGTATGTATGTATGTATGTATGTATGTATGTATGTATGTATATATGTATGTATGTACGTAATATGACTATGACTCAAAAATCTATTACACTTAGCCTCTAGTTAGGCGTATTCCCAACCTACACCGGCTAAATACACTAAGATTCGCAGAGTATCCAGGTTCCGAACAGGAAACCCCAGTCGTACCTGGACCAGCCTCATCCGTGCGTTGCCAGCTGGAGTTCGGAAATGCTACGGAATGATAGTGGAATAGAGATTGATCTGAATGTTGTTGATGCCTAATATGGAGAAGCGGGAGAACCCCGAGAAAAAACACAAACGTCGACCTTCTCCGCCAAAAAATGTGATTATGAAAATGCAAAATTGCAGGCCTTATCGGGACCCGGATGCGGACCACCTGCGTGACAGGCCGAAGGTCTGGCCACTCAGCCACCGCAGAGTGTCGTCTAGTAAACTAAAGATAGCAGTACTGTAGTAATGAGTAAGGAACAGAAATAGAGTGTGCTTGCTTGTAGTTGCAATTCCATTGTTACAAGAGGACTGAGAAGATAAAAGATCTGATGATTGAAGCGCAACGGGTACCGAGTACCAAACTTAAATTATTTAAATAATAATCACTTGGAAATATATCCTCTGCAGAACTATCTGAAAGGTGTTCGCGGGAATCACTGTAAATATTCTAGTTTCAGGGAAATAATGATATTTGATGTAGATTAAGTGTGGTAATGTTTGTGGTCAGGTAATGGTAATGAATAGGCTCCGCATTCCAGCTACCTATAAACTGGAATGAAGTTACCTCATTCGAAGTATATGTGACGTCACAGCATAGGTAGCCTATAAATACGTTCGTATACAAAATAGTTACACATCCTCTGCCCTCTTCCTCTAGAAAGGCAAAATCGGGACGCAGTCATAGTGAGTAGTCTTATCGATCACTGCTCTTACTAGTCGTATTATTTAAATAACTACATCTTTGTGACTGATTGAAGATTAATTGCAGAGGCAAAATGCCTTAGGTAAGACGCTCAAGCGTGTAATATTACAGGGCATACTTGAGAATATTTGAACTAATATTTTTAACAACATTACATATAAATTGTGTAAAATAAACTTAAAAGTGACAAAAACCGTGCACTGAAAGACACTGCAATACCAAAAGGCACAGAGAGTATGTTGAACGTATTTCAAAGGAACCAGTACCGTCAAAATCGGAAAATTATGAAGTTATTAACTCGACGTTTAGCATGGAGTTGTGTAGCCTACCATGATGTTCAGTGCCAACATTCCAATTAATAAATTAAATAATCTACATTTTAGGGAATTTATAGAAAGGTACGTATAAAATTAGTGGGTTTTCAGAGAAGAATAACATGCAATATCCTATCGAAATACGAAAAAATATCAGACAATATGTTGTACTACATCATGCATCAATAACGTCATGTGCTATTGAAAGAATTTCTTGCAATATAAAATCATTTCAAATGACATCCGCATATGTTCAAGTTCCGTAACTTACAAATGAACGTTATTATTCACTGCAAAGATCACGACGAAAATGAACATCATGGCTCAAGTATAGCTTCAGAATGGCGGGAGTTAACTGTACTCCACGAACATGCAGCGTCGATGTGTTTGTTTATAGCCTTACCCGTTGCATTACATGTGTTCGGCGTACTATATACCCAATGTGTCTTTAACTTCAGTCTTTACGTAGCTGAAATACTAAGCTTAGTAATGAATGATGGTGGCGGCGGCGGCGGCGGCAGCAGCAGCAGTAGTAGTAGGCCTATATTACATTATACATTATTGTATTTTTAATTTATAATTATTACAACGTTACCAGTGTAATATTGTTACAATAAAATTATTCATTCTCTAGATATCGCACTTCATCCGCTATTTCATTATCACTTACAAGAGGAAGTGTCTGACAAGGCCAAACAACATTGTACCATAACCTCCAGCGCATAGTATTGGTTCTTATCTGACCAACCACTTCAGTTGAAAACAGGAATAATATTAGTTTTTTTCCTGCTCACATTATTTGTACACTCCTTTCCTGAATGACGATGGCCTGTATGTCGTGTGAATAACCTCATGGAGGCAATTGTATTTTAGTGCAATAAGGACCGATGTAACAGAATTACCTCCTAGAAATTCCTCAAGACGAACTTGAAACTGCCCCTTAACTGGAAGAGTTCATTCAAATGGCCTTTGTGCTGTCTGGGATGTGAACACACTCCTTATCCCTTTGTATTTATGGAACGGCTTTCTTTATGCTATGTTCATGATCTGAGTTCTGAAAATAACTATCTGAAAATTCCTCAGATTCTCATACATTTCCGTTCCTGGATTTCTTTGAATAAAGTCTTGAAGATGAGCATAGTTTGTCTTCTTTTACATTAATTTCCTGCGGTTAAGCTCCTCGTAACTTACGTAACTGTAGGGGAATGCCCGGCCTTTACGACACCACTTTCATCTCGGAGAACGTCAGAACGATTTATCGTAGAGTTTTTCAAGTATTTCGAAGTTTTACTTTTAGAATTTTACTTTCGTAGTCCTCAGATTAATGTAAATATGCATTTGAAGTAACGGAAGAATGGAGAATTTTAGTACAAAATAAAGTCAGGATTTACACTATCACGTCGAAAAATTTCGTTGTCCCGAAACTGACCGTATTTCCTCACTATATGTCTGTATTTCTAGTGTTATGTTAGTGTTTTATCATGTAAGTTATACTAGTGAGGATTTAAAATGTTTATTTATGAATAAGAGCGTCATTTCAGTTTTTGTGTGGGGGGGGGCAAGATTTTTTTTAGGGAATATCTTATAAGCAGGCTTCGGTCCTAGGCACAGAAACGCATGAAGTTCAGAACGCACGAATGATAGTGTTATGTTGATCGAGTGGAGTGGGAGATGGAGCGCGCCGTTACTTCGTGTCTCAACATGTAAACAGTCCGTCACAGTACGGCACAAAATATAGTTCACCCTGTACAGATGCAGTATATACAGTACATTCCTAATGTAGACAGTAAATGTCTACCATTAAAGTATTAACGTGAGTTGTAACTTTCAATCAGGTGTCCCTACGCCGAAGCCTGTTACACGTACCGCAGCCAAGCAGCCTACACACAAAGGTAATGCACATTACTTGTGTTGTTGCAGTCGGGTGACTGCACACGGGTCATGACGTTATTTATACTCCGTGTACCCTAAACCTCATACTGGTTACTCTGTGTCCCTAGGCCGAAGCCTACTTATAAGATATGTCGCGTTGCGCACTCACTTCCTATTTCCCATACCGTAAATGGAGTAAACTTGATTATAAAAGATTAAGCCATATCAGAAAAAGAATTAAACCATATTAGAAGCATTACCTCTGATTGAGGCCCGGCTGATAAATACATCTATCATCAAGCAGTACATCTCACTTCACGATATGTTTCAGAGAAAGAACAATTATTGTTTTATACGTCTGAAGTCTGATAGTGTAATAGGTTACTAGTCATCGATGTATGCAGTAAGAGTGGAAAGGAACTGGCCACCCTAACCCATTATCTCCTGGCTTAGTTGCTTCATGAGTGATGTCTTATTGGTGTCATTTATGACACTGTCTTCGGACAGTTGACTGAAAAAAACAAACAAACATCATGAGCATTGAACATATTTTAAAAGTTCTTTATTTTATCTACATTTTCTTAAGTTTTTTTTTTTATTATTTTAAGTCTCAAATAGGATTGATATGATTTAATTTTAATTTTTGTTTTATGGTTGAATTTACCTCACCTTACAGTACATTTCCAGTTTCCACACACAGCCTAGTCTTAACTTCTTATACTACTTGCTGTTAATATATCGCAGGTGTGAATAAACGAACACACACAGCTTTAGTGATAAAGGAATTTCAATTTCAATGACAACGAGTTGTAGTTTTATTTACAAAAGATAACAGCGACATGTAGCGAAAGGTAACATCGTGGTTTGATTTCAGCATTAACTAGCTCGTCTTTTGTTTCTTAAGCGCCTATAAAAGTGGAATATTTCAATATAAAGAGTAATACAGTTTTTACTTTTTTTTATCTTCAATAGTGCTACTCAATGTTTTTAATCTTAAATCCAGGAAGGGCAATTATCCCCTTCCCCTGCTTGGCCTAAATTATACCTCTGTTATGAATAATCTTATTTTTATGAAGTCAGACGTTGTTTTGATTACATATGACTTGGGGTGTGATTTTATGATGACTGTTACACTTTTACTATGTCATACTACTTTTGACCAATAAAACGGTAGGAAAGGACGTCTTTCAACCAATTATGGCTGCTTATCGCGCAATTTTATCGCTTCCCTAGCATTTGTTTAATTTTATGGCTTCCCTAGCATTTGTTTGTTTTTATCACTACACTAGCATTTGTTTATTTGTTTGCCAACATTTCAAACTGAAAATTCTTTACGGTACTATAAAACATGCTTTGCGATCGTCATTTATTTACAAGCATAGACAGTCAACTGAAAATGGCGGCTCCGTTCAAACATTTTGGTTATCCTGATTTCGGTGATTAAAATGTCTGATTTCGGTGATTAAAATGTCTGATTTCGGTAAATATATTTCGTTAAAAAACAATTTCGTGTATATTTCGCACTCTAAGAAACTTAAATAATAATAATGTTACAACATTTTTTTTTAATTATTGTTAAAACAATCCATTTCAAACTAACATAAAATTGTTTGCATTATTAATTATTCAATTTCATTCGATTGTGAGGGAGTGACGGCACTGCCTTCTTGATCACACGAAGACAGTTGCGGGAAAGAGAAATGACTGTTGTCTGCTTGCGCTGCTCGCTGGAAGTAGTCCCTGAAACTATGCATACATCGTTGCCAGATACCAGACGTAGGTAACAATCAAATATGTAGAAATGTTCACGTATGTTTTAAAACGAAGAACATTTTCACTTTCTATTTGGAAGACAGTAATTTTTCGTACGAATTCTCCGTGTAACCTGTTTCTTGTTGAAAATATCGTGATTATGAAGTAATTTCGTGGATTTTTATAAATTTCGCATGTATTTCACTTAATTTTGGACTTTCATTAAAGGATTTGCATTTTCCATGCATAAAATTAAGTTATGACACATTTCGCATACGGTATATCATTAATACCTAAAATTGCATTCCTATATAGGCTATGACACATTACAATACTTTAAATTGGTTACTCGTTCTAATGTTGTACTATTTTTACATATTTTACTTCTATGTATTTTGCACAAAATGTTACATTTTAAATCCATACAATATCAACTATTTATACTCCACAGAATCTTAATTTTTAAAAGTATATTTTGACAACTTACTTACAAATGACTTTTAAGGAACCCGAATATTCATTGCCGCCCTCACATAAGCCCACCGTCGGTCCCTATCCTGTGCAAGATTAATCCAGTCTCTATAATCGTATCCCACCTCCCTCAAATCCATTTTAATATTATCCTCCCATCTACGTCTCTGCCTTCCCAACGGTCTTTTTCCCTCCGGCCTCCCAACTAACGCTCTATATACATTTCTGGATTCGCCCATACCTGTACATGCTCTGCCCATCTCAAACGTCAGGATTTAATGTTCCTAATTATGTCAAGTGAAGAATACAATGCATGCAGTTCTGCGTTGTGTAACTTTCTCCATTCTCCTGTAACTTCATCCTTCTTAGCCCCAAATATTTTCCTAAGAACCTTATTCTCAAACACCCTTAATCTCTGTTCCTCTCTCAAAGTGAGAGTCCAAGTTTCACAACCACACAGAACAGCCGGTAATATAACTGTTTTTATAAATTCTAACTTTAAGATTTTTTTATATACTAGATGACAAAAGCTTCTCAACCAAATAATAACAAGCATTTCCCATATTTATTCTGCGTTTAATTTCCTCCCGAGTGTCATTTATAGTTGTTACTGTTGCTCCAAGATATTTGAATTTTTCCACTTCTTCGAAGGATAAATCTCCAATTTTTATATTTCTATTTCGTAGAATATTCTGATCACGAGACATAATCATATACTGTACTTTGTCTTTTCGGGATTTATTTCCAAATCTATCGCTTTACCTGCTTCAAGTAAAATTTCCGTGTTTTCCCTAATCGTTTGTGGATTTTCTCCTAACATTTTGACAACTAAGTGGAAATAATACAACTTTCGTAATCCTTGAAGAGTATGATTCTGAGGATAGAACCTGTTGCATTCCCGAAGCGTCCGAGAAATCATATCTCAACACGGGTCGGAAAACAATCTAAATGCTCAGATCTCATACCCCTTTCTATATACTCGTATTATATGCATATATTTTTACACAAGCCAGATTATATATTACATTTACTGCTTTAATGATTATTCTCATAAGATAGCGATTTCGAAATTCCATTAAGAATATCGTGTCGCTGCTCGACTTCTTTCAGGGAAGTTGTATGAATCTTGATGCATTCCTGAAGCCTGTGCAGGGCTCGGTCGTGAGTCGAGTTGGTAAATCGCCGTGCATATTTCTTCATATAACTTTCTTTGAAAGTGAAGTAGCGGCTCTGGTGATTTATGTGCAACTCTGCACAGTAAAGCATGCACCCGGATTCAAATCGAGGACGACGCGGTCAAGGACGAAGGCAACGAGTATCTCGCCGCTGCCAACTTAACCGTGAAGTGGCCTGCCGTGATATGTCACTTCATGCAAGACGTGATTTTAGTTGCTACAATGTGAAATGTAACGTGTGTTAAACCCTGCCATCCTATCAATGTTAATGACAGTTGACTTCTGACTGTACCAGTTTGTAGAGTTCTGAGAATTTATAAATAAAAAAATCGATGCGATGAATGTGACATACTTCCTTAGTATGCATTTTACGCTTTTGGTAACATTTCAGCTCTTTTACAGTTTTCAGTTTATTTTCTTGAACTGCCATTCAAAGTACAAACGTGAATTCATCTACTACGCATCCAAATGAGAAGATAAACTTTTGTTATCTGGATTCCGTAAAAAAAAGCTTTCTACAGTAATGTCACGAGGGGTCTGAGATTTGCCGATAAATTCTCGAGCGAAACGGTATTTATTAGGACTATTTCGTGAATAAAATAAGAATGTAAATAATATATCCCTAAAATTCGTTCATAAAATGTTGATAATCGTATATTTATGAATACTTAACCTATTCAGAAATTGTGAAGTCGAACTAGATGAATAACAATTACTACAATAAAGAACTTGAATGTTATTCAGTAATGCCAATTGAGAAAAGCGAAATACGGGTTTAAAAATGTTAAATACATGTACTGGGCTTTTCTCTTGTTAATATAACAGAAATACATTTTCATTATCTCCTGAAATCATAATTTAATTTAAACATTTTATAGTATAATTACAAATAACCTGATTAATACATTAATTAAATGAACAATTGTTATGAAGGAGTGTCATTGTCTTTAGATACAATGGAAGATGTAGATGTGGAAGTAGTATTTCGGACTTTATTTAATACAATGGAGTCATGCTCATTGATTTACGTGGAAACAGTTGGCGACACTGACTAAACAAAAGAAGACTATGCAATAAGTTGATAGTGATAAATCGAGCTGCAGAAATTATCGCGATGTATGACTGTGATTGGTTGGAATTCAAAATTTCATTACACTTCATTGGCCGAAAATGGAATGACGTCATATAAACGAAATAGTCTTTGTAATCGCAAAGTATAAGATAATGCATTAATAAATTATACGATCTGAGTATATGTATGCCATTAGTTTTGTGCAAATATATAGGCCTATAAATAGGTATTCGTATATTGCAATCATTTCTAAGAGTTACATTTAAGAAATCGTGCTTTAAAGTGATATAATGCTTTCCGTTCCAGTATCAGCAATACTATGTAATCAAACAATTGCAGAGAAAGTTGTAAAACTAATTTAGTCTGTCCATTTCCGCTGCCTAAGAACTGTGGATCGCTAATTATTGAATAAAAGTGCATCCTTTGGCCGAACAGGATAAGTATCCCATCACTTGACGATCTGAGGGTAAAAAAGTCAGACGCGAAATCACAAGCGACAGTAAAATAATTCTATACATAATACATTTCTCTATAAGAATACATTTTTTTCTGTGACACAAACTTCACAATGAAATATCACTTTGGTGACACATACATTCTCATTATCCTTTTACGAGTTTCGTGACAATTCAGTTTTTTTATCATGATGCGAATGACAATACTGTCTACAGCTCATTTTTTGAAAGGTAATTTGAAAGCCACAAATAATTCCCCCCCCCCCAAGTTTTGCTTATTTTTTAAGCTGTACTGCTGAAATAGCCTGTGTAATTAATTTTCTGCACATTTGCATAAAACACATATGCAGGGTTGTTTCCAATCTCTGATAACGAATTTGAATGACGTCATGTGCGTCAGGAGTCACACGACAGCTGAACTGTGGCGCGAGGTGACAGATCAGTAGTGAGTCATATGATAGAGTGCACGGCGACTCACAGCAGAAATTCCCAATAAAATCGAGCCTTTTTGGGAGAGGTACATAACTACTCTTTCCGATGTCAAGTACAGTTAAGTGAAAATAAAATAAGCCTGCAATAAACGAGGTTTCGCTATTTCAAAGAAAAGCATCTTCTGTGTACTTAGGCCTAATAAGATTGGTAAAACTCGAATGGAATTAATTTGTATCATCTCGTGGGGTGCGGCGACTTGTGACGGGGAGTGGATTTGCTTGCTTTTTCCACTCTGGAATTAACCCCATCCGAGCTTTTCCAGTCTTATTAGGTACACACAAGATGCTTTCTTGGAAATAATGAAACCACGTTTCTTGCAAGCTCCTATGATTTTCACGTAACTGTAGTTGGCATTGGAAAGAGTTGTTATGCACTCCTTCCAAAAAGGCTCGATTTTCTTGAGCATTGCTACTGTATTACACCGTGCACTCTAATTATGAAATCACTCATTACTGATCTGTCACCTCTCGCTGCAATTCAGCTTCGTCATTCAAATTCGTTATCAGAGATCGGAAATAGCCCTGTATTGCAATCATTTGTAACATGCAAATCTAGCTTTCAGGTATAACTGCCTGTGAAGATGATTTGAATAATTTCAAGGGAAAAATTGTTCCGTATCGAACTCGGGACCTTTTTCTAAACGCACCAAGGCTCTACCAACTGAGCTATCCAGGAACTCTACGAGACCCCGACTCAATTTCTCCGTTTATATCCACAGGCCTCATAGTGGGGTGACAACCGTCAAGCAACCAACATTGAGTGCACACAAACTCTGTGTGACTTAAATTGTGGTTTTCTGTTAGCGAACAGTGACGTGTATTATTCAAATCTAGCTTTTAGGTGTAACTCCCACTGAAGCTGATTTGAATAATTTCAAGGGAAAAAATTGTTCGGGAGCCAGGTATCGAAACCGGGACCTTTGGTTAAACACATCAAGGCTCTACCAACTGAGCTACCCAGTCTATAGGTAAAGGTTTGAGAAATGTTTTGTTACATAATAGCTAAATAGAATAGTAAAGTCACACCTGTGGAGTAACGGTTAGCGCGTCTGGCCGCGAAACCAGGTGGCCCGGGTTCGATTGCCGGGGCAAGTTACCTGGTTGAGGTTTTTTCCGGGGTTTTCCCTCAACCCAATATGAGCAAATGCTGGGTAACTTTCGGTGCTGGACCCCGGACTCATTTCACCGGCATTATCACCATCTCATTCAGAGGCTAAATAACCTAAGATCTTGATAAAGCGTTGTAAAATAACCTACTTAAAAAAAAAAGAATAATAAAAGCGGTTATACCGTTTTACATTAATTTTGCATTGAAATAAAGGCCAGATTTTCAGTCGCCAGTCAGTCGATATGAATGAAACATTTTGAAAACAATGCAGTGTAAAATTGACTTCATTGAAAAGACATTACATGACGCCATATTACTTGTTGATCACGTGACATTATTTGTGTTGGAACTGGCCTAAAGGCTGGGTCACAATAAACCGGAAACGAGAATCAAAACGAAAACGGTAAAATTGTTAAAATGTATACATTTAAATGTGAGCATTCACAATTAACGAAAAGCTTGCCGGAGCCCGAGATCGGAAACGGAGAGTTGGCCGAGTTTCAACTTCGGCGTTCACATTTCCGATCACAGCCCACTAGATTCATTCTATTGCCATCTAAAAGCTATTTTGTCGTCGTATATTTTGTAGCAAGAAGACCGTGACATAACCTATGCATTATTTTGTTCTGTGCTGTGCATCATGGAGCAAGTTTTATTTGATGAGATTCTAATATTGAAATCCTCACATTTATGATAAGCGGCGTGCCTCGTATAAAGATGAGAAAATGAAGGAGAATACGTAGCTTTGAATACCGATCGGAAGCGAATCATATTTTATTACTGTATTGGTTGTATTACACACTACATATTCACGCTTCAGTTCACTACTGTTGTGTTCATTTTTGTTCTATTACAAATGTTTCTTCTCTAATTATTTTACGTTATGGTCGACTTAAAATAGGTTGTGGTAATAAAGATGCATGGGCATATTTATAGTATCGTACCTAATGAAATGTTTCAGTTGAAATTTCGAAGTTGGTTAACCTGTGTTTATGTTGGCTGCCTTGTACTCATGAGAGAACGCCATTGGTCAATTATACACAAATAACATCAGAATGCGTAATATCGACTTTACATATCGTTATTGACATACATATCGATATGCATAGTCGTCTACGTTCTCGGTTTATTGTGAATAAAAAATTTTCATATTCACGTCCTCTGCTTCTCGTTTTCATTCTGGTTCTCGTTCCCGGTTTATTGTGAACCAGCCTTTAGTCCCCACAAGGTTACATACTCCAACGGCGCGTCGACATACGACGTCTGCATCCCGCATTTCTTCTACTTTGTGCCAGGTTTTAAAAATAATTCATTGCCTCCAGTTTAAATTAAAATGTAGGACCGGTGGTCGGTTTGCAAGGGCGTCGACTTCTCACGCCAAAGACCGGACCCAGACTCCGGTAAGTCCAGGAAGTCTAGATGGAATTTGTGGTGGACACGGGCAGTGTTGAGGAAATTTTTACTTCGAAACGCTCTCGTTTCTCATATCAGCTGTACAAGTTTCCCTTTCTCTATCATTCTAATAGAAATGAATGAGTAAATCTACATACTGTCACTGTCATGTGTCTGAGGATCTGATGGTTGACGACGGCAGATGCAACAACGAATTATCCATCCACTGGAGATAATTGTGATTGATCTTGGATCAGAAACATAAAGCTACGGTTTGGCTACGGCGATCTTCGCCGAACGATCATCGCTGACGTTCTTCGCTGGGATTCCTTCCCGTTGATTTGAATGTTCATGGTTTCTTTACAGAGAAGATCGTCAACGAACATCGCTGCGCTCGACGAACATCGTCTGAGTTTGCCTTCGAGGCAAAAACCTGGCGATCATCGCCGCGAAAACAATTGTAAAATTACAGTAAGTCATGAACTAAACTATTTAATAACATGCGATCTAGACGTCATCATACGTACCATAGTGACGGTAAAACAGAAATCTTTCTACAATTTCCGACGAGAGATTAATTGATTATGTCTCCAAACACAAATCCCTGTTCGACACGAGCCAAAAATAAAGAACCAACGTAAACAATAACAAATCTATATCTTGCATCAACCAGAGCTAATAATACAATTGAGTAAAACGATTTATAATTGAAATATAAGAAACCGCTAATATCAGGACACACCATGTGGAAGCAAAAGTTAGAGTGTGAAATAGTAAGTGAACTGGAATGCCGAGAGAAGTGCAACAAACTCCTTCTCACATTATTTTTTCTATTTGTAATATTATTTCCCAAATAATGCTCCTAAAAAAAAAGTAAAAATAAAGTGTTTATATTATTGATATTCACCTTAAAGTTACTGCTAATCTTTCAGCTGGGCTTATTTATTTCTGAACAAATTTTTTGGTCTAATTTTACGATATTATTTTCATTTAAACTTAAAACAAAATTAAATTATTCGGGAGAAAGTCTGAAATATTCCTTAAATTTGGTGGGATCATTTTCAAAATGTCTCTATATAAATGAATTAAAACAGGCCTCTATATCTATTTCTAAACATGATATTAGCTACTTTAAAGATCCATACTTGTTTTTCAAAGCAAAACTTACATTGTAACGTTATCAGATTATCATCCATTATCAGCTGATCAGGCATCGTCAACTATATAAAACAATTTACTATCCACCTATGAAGTTCGCCGGTAAAGAAACCATTCTCTGACGATGAACGCTGGCGATTTCAATCGTCAGCGATGTTCGTTCGGCAAAGATCATCGTAGACAAACCATAGCTTAAGATAGCTCTTCCTCCCCTCCCCCCCCCAAACAACAGGCACACACACTTGAAAAGTGTTTAGATCCCATTTTTAGGATCATAGTTTATGCTTGGTAACTTTTTTTTTCCAACATCACAAATTATGCCATCAATCTTTTTTTAATATAAGTTGGCGTCTCTTTCCTTTCGGTTGATTTGTAAAGCGCTGACTTCGTTATCGTTATCAATTTCATTTAACTATAAAGTCAATTTAATCTTTCGGTTGATTAGTAAAGCGCTGGCTTTTGTAATATTTCGTTATTAACTTCATTTTAAATGTAAGGTCCATTTTATTATCTATTGCTGTATTTCTTATGAAAGGTAGCGATGTTAGTTAAAGCACGTACAGGTTAGTGTGCACGGCAGTGCTGTGCGATTACTTCCATCTAAGCCAGGACGCTGAAAATACGGGCACGATCTGGATGAAAAAATTATAATAAAAAAGTACTATCGAAAAGTATTTATTATACATGTTTCCAGTTTGCACCATTCGACACCGCAGGTCGCATGCATGTTGTGACTAGCCAGTTAAAATTTCGTTACGACTGTTAGATTTTTTTAGAATATGAACGTGAACCTGTCAACGCGGAAAAGCATAGCCTACTTATATTTTCACATCATGAAGGGACTCCAAAATGAAGTGGGTTTTCTGAGCTCCAGCGCGTATTGTTTCGTGTGGGCCTGTTGATATATATATATATATATATATATATATATATATATATATATATATATACTCATTGGGATGAAATGAAACCTTTTCCGGAAACAGGCATTTCGCTCTCATGCTCCCATTTAAATCCACCCAAAAATCGACGTCTGATTACAGTATCACCGGGTCATAGTTCTTGCACCGCTGTAAAGACGTCTTATTCGTTAATTCATTGTGACTAGAATAAAATCAGCCGAAACATTTTCAAGAAGCAACTAATATACCTTTTTCATTGTGATTCAGAAAGTAAATTGACTTCTGCGTCTATTTTTGAACGCTACAGTGTACTGCTTGTAGTTGGTATATGAGAAAGTGAGAGGTGTCAGTTTTATGAGGTGTCTGTATTAATATTCCTTGAATTGTGACTCCTTAGTTCTGGGAATCAACACAACTATATAGACAGTTCGCTGAATCAGCTTGTATTGACCTCAGGCTGTCTCGAGCACATAGTACACAATGAGTGCGGAAATAAAGAGTTTCGCAGTGTTTTAAGAGATAGATAATTTGGTCAGGACGAAATTAAATAACTTTTATTTCTACGTATTTAATCATTCATAATCCACAATTATGTAGCTGATGTTAAATCATGTTGCTGTTATTTCCGGCGTGACTCCTCCTCTTTGTTTACGCCTTAGGAAGTGAAGGCTCTATAAAGTCTAGGTAGGTAGTATCGTTCGCCATTGTTGTTCTTTCGTTGCCGAGCTACCAGACGAGGAATCTATTTGCCGTACCGTTAAACATTATCATGTCGTAGCTCCTATGATAATAAATCAAACGCACTGTAATGGAGCAAATAATTGAGCGGCAAATAATGTCCTCGTGTGCTTTCTACGAACTCTAACGAAAGAACAAAAATGGCGGGCGATTTATCGAGCCTTAGGAAGTGCATAACGTCATCAGCAGCGAATGGCAAGACGCACACTTTTAAAATGTAGCCGACCTACAACGTGTTTGGCTGCCGGAAATAAGAGCGACGGGACTATATGCACAGAGTGATCGAAAAAATTGTTTGCACGAACTTTCAAATGGGAGAGGAATCATTAAGGAAATCGAAATGTTGACGCTGCTAATCATTGGTGGATAACGCTTCGAAGCAACTGCTCTAGTATTACTGTACTTGCTATGGCGATGCCACGTGAACTAGCGCAATGAACAAGTCAGTCTTCTTAAACTTCTGAAAAATGCGAATAATTTGACACGATTTCGGCTTACGAACTGCAGCTGATCTTGAGACCTTTATTGCAACTGATCTACCTTATATACAAGTAGAAAGAACAATGTTTCATCTATTTCGTAACAAGAGTACATTCAAATAATGAACTTAATATAAGAAAACATAAAATCAATATTTCATCTAACGTATTTACTAACTTACAAATGACTTTTAAGGAACCCGGAGGTGCATGGCCGCCCTCACATAAGCCCGCCATTGGTCCCTATCCTGTGCAAGATTAATCCACTCTCTATCATCATATCCCGCCTCTCTCAAATCCATTTTAATATTATCCTCCAATCTACGTCTCGGCCTCCCCAAAGGTCTTTTTCCTTCCGCCCTCCAACTAACACGCTATATGCATTCCTGGATTCGCCCATATGTGCTGTATGCCCTGCCCATCTCAAACGTCTGGATTTAATGTTGCTAATTATGTCAGGTGAAGAATACAATGCGTGCAGTTCTGCGCTGTGTAACTTTCTCTATTCTCCTGTAACTTGGTCCTTCTTAGCCCCAAATATTTTTCTAAGAATCTTATTCTCAAGCACCCTTAATCTCTGTTCCTCTGTCAAAGTAAGAGTCCAAGTTTTACAACCATACAGAACAACCGGTAATATAACTGTTTTATAAATTCTAACTTTAAGATTTTTTTGACAGCAGACTAGAAGCTTTTAAGCTTCTCAACCGAATAATAACAGGTATTTCCCATATTTATTCTGCGTTTAATTTCCTCCCGAGTGTCATTTATATTTGTTACTGTTGCTCCAAGATATTTGAGCTTTTCTACCTTTTCGAAGGATAAATCTCCAATTTGTATATTTTTATTTCTTACAATATTCTGGTCACGAAACATAATCATATACTTTGTCTTTTCGGGATTTACTTCCAAACCTATCGCTTTACTTCAAATAAAATTTCCGAGTTTTCCCTAATCATTTGTGGATTTTCTCCTAACATATTCACGTCATTCACGTAGACAAGAAGCTGATGTAACCCGTTCAATTCCAAACTCTCTCTGTTATCCTGAACTTTCCTAATGGCATATTCTAGAGTAAAGTTAAAAAGTAAAGGTGATAGTGCATCTCCTTGCTTTAGCCCGCAGTGAATTGGAAAAGCATGAAACAGAAGCTGGCCTATACGGACTCTGCTATAAGTTTCATCCTACAGGAGGATCGTTAATAAACAAGTTATTTAAAACTATTAATAAATAAGCAACAAATTGAAGGGCTTGATGAAATAGGGAACTATCCCACTCTTCCATGAAAGTTATTTATTTATTTTTGCAATATTGCGTGACAGCAGGCACCATCTAGTGTGTATGGTCACGAGTTTTTTTTTGTGACATGTACAGTTACCCTTAAAAAGAATGAGGCGATTCTTGGTCGTCGGAAGTTAAAGTTCTACAGCGCGGTTCACTCGATATCGACGTAACGATACATAACATGAGAAATAGTACAAGAATTGTTACAAGGACCACAACAAGGACAAGGACCAGAATAAGTATCACGAAGAAGACTGCCATTTAAGGCCAGGATTTCACAACATAGCTCGAGTCACAAAATATCATTGCTTCACTGTACCGAATGGCAAATGCCTGCTAAGGGATCTACATTCTGGACTGCTGCTGTCACTGTCTTGTCTCGGTAGCTCATAAAGTAGCGTGTTGGTTCCGCTGTATAACCGAAACGTCTCGTGTTCGATCCCGGGTAAAACTTTTTTTTTTATTGAGGTGTAATTAATTTGTTCAGAGTTCCTCGACTGTCTAATTTGTCGAAAAATATGGAATAATTTATGCCCAATTTCTGGGTTTTACAAGTTGGCTGAACCTCGTCAAAAAAAAAAATAAAACTTACTTGGAAGTTAAAAGTATTCTTCCTCAAACAAAAATCATAAGAAACAAAAAGAGACCTGTTAACTTAAAATCTTGTCCACATGCCATCAGCTTCTATTACAGATCTAAGTCGATCGGGCATGGATGTCACGAGATTGTGAAATAAGTTCTGATCCCCGGCGAGATCTTCCCAGGTGTCAACAACTTGATCCCACAATTCGTCTCGATTTCGAGGGCGTCGGTGGGCATAGGGACTATCCTTCTCTTTTTCAATTCCACCCATAAATTTTCGATGACATTCAAATCAGGTGACTTCGGAGGCCAATTAATGATTTCGATCTCGGGTCTCCTTTGAAACCATCTTTGAATGCTTGCAGCATAGTGCACGGGATGGCTATCCTGCTGGAAGAGCAATGTTCCTTCGGGAAAACGTTCTCGGGCGGAGGGAAGGAATATATTTTCCAGAATGTGCTCGTAAGTTCCCGCATTAAACCGGCCATAGATGCTTCTATAACGCCAGGTCCATCGTAAGACATCCACCCCAACACGATATGCTAAAGCGCCCCGATTTTCACGTCGGTGCACATAGCGCTGGTCATGTCGGAGACCATCCTCACGATAGACACGGACAGGACCTTCGTAATCACTCGAGATGGTTGTTTCGTCGGAGAAAATTACATTTCTCCAATCGAAATCCACTCGATTGGTAGCGAAGGCAAGACGGTCGACAGCCTGTGCTTCCCCCAATATTTCCATTTGCGCAGCCCTCCGGCTCCTAATACCGCGGTTCCTCAACCTGCTGATCACAGTCTGTGAAGAGCCGGGAAAGTTAGATGCTGCTCTTATTTCGTTAGCAGTCAGAAAGGGGTCCTGTCGAACTGTCTCGAATAAGAGAGCATCCTCTTCCAATGAAGAAATCCGCGGACGCCCAGGAATAGGGCGATTTTCGACCTCCCCTAAATTTTGGTAACGATAACCCACCTCGCGGCTGTACTTCCAGGAACACCGACCAAACGGCCAGCAGATCTAGCCTCATATCCAGCCTCAACTAGAGCTATAACTCGCTGTCTCATGTCACGTCGGTTCGCCATTACGATGAGAAATGAGGGATGACGATAATACTTTAGTGTAGACAATGACTATTTAACGTGATAGAGAATTATTGAAATAAGAGGCATCTTGCATAGTAAGAGTTAATAAATCAACCCTAAATTAAATATCTAAATAACAGGATATAACAGGAAGTCCAACTGTTGCGAAACTAATCAAATTAAATCTAAGCTGAAGTAGCACAGCCATTGATAAATGTTTTGTACACAGAATTAGACTGAATTCCTATTCGACAGAACCTATAATCAATGGCTTGTCTGAACATGATAAACAAATCCTAAGTGTTTCCAATGTCACTGAACAATTTCAAAATATTAATTTAAAAACTAAGAAAGGATCGTAAATGTTGTATCTAATGATTATTTACATTTATGTCTACAAAATGAATCTTGGAAAAACGTATATGATACTGGTACTACTGATATTAAGAGTTAATGTATTGCATTTTTCACTTAACTTCATAATCACTTCAGTGGATTTTCTCCACTCAATGTTGTGAAAAAATTCAAAAGTAAAAACATGTAGATAACGCAGGGACTTCAAATCATGTATTAAAAAGAAGAATCTATATGTAATGAGTTGCAATGTAATGATCCTCATGTTCTTAAATACTGCAAGGAGTACAGTGTAATTTATAAAAAATTATGAAAGAGGGAAATAGAATATATTTGAATAGAAAAGTACAAAATTCAGATAATGCAATTAAATCTATTCGGAATGTTATTAAATTTAAACTTGTAGATATCCTAAGAAAGAAAATATTTTTTCACTAAAACCAATGATTATAAAGTACAGGATCCCAAATCTATTGCAAATTCTTTTAACGTATTATAGTATATAGTACAGAAATATTATTGACAACTTAAACATTCAAGATTTTGCAAAAGATACTGCAATTGGTTACTTAACAGATGCATTTAATAATTAGTATTAATATATATAATTAGTCAATAACTGCAACAGTGCTTTTCCATTCAATCATAACATGAATAAAATTGAATGCATACTATATTAAACACTATTGCAAACACGTAGATAAAATAGTTAAAATTAACTGAAGGTGTGAGAATGAAATAATCTAAAGCCATACTTTTAACAAAAATTGTTTTGTGCGAGTGCATTTCTTACACATATGGGAAAGCTATTAATAAAATATTGTAATAATTACTCAACAAATTACATAGCCTAAGGACTCTAAACCTTTGTAAAAGTTTGTCTATTATTATATATATTTTTATAATTTCATTTTAATTGTTAGTTTTTAATATATATGCATTTACATTGTATATGTGTGTGTATAAATGCATTCATTAGATTAACGTTTATAATATTATAACTTGTAATTTTGTATTGTTTGCGATCATTAACACTTAATCTCAGGACTTGGTAAAACTCTATTTCAACGTTACTTAGCTATTTCAACGTTATTTAGACAAAAAAAATCGTTGTATAGACTAAGAATCGAACTCACACTCTTCTACACAACACGCAGAAGTCTTACCGTCTGAGCTATTGAAACGACATGAAAGCTTTCCTTTCTGTGTGGAGTATCGATCTAGTCATGAAGGTCCATTGTCGATTTAACTACACGATTTATGTATATATTTATCTTTCATTTACGTAATATTATCATATTTTTTGCAGTTTTTAAAGTGAATTTCGGAACGATGCTAGTAACAAACCAAATAGTCTGAATTTAAGTAACTCAATATTCGTTATCTTGTGTGTCAGTGCTCTGGTCTCCGATCATGCGCAGTGTCTCACATCTGAGACTTAGGAATATTCAATCGTCTCATTCTTTTTCAGGGAAACTGTACGTAACCTTGTTAATTGTGTTACTGGAGAAGAGGTGCACAAAGCACTATTTCCCTTCTCGATGGGAGAAGAATAGTTTTTCTCGTAAGCTTAAAAACGTCGCATAAGCCCTTTTTCTACCAAACTACTCAATTATTTTAACTGACAAGATTTTGTGATTGCAGTAATATAGTTTATGTCTTCTCCCGATCGGTAAGCCGTGTTTGTGCAGTTTGATGCGTGTTATAACTTTAAAGTGGTTGTGGGTTATTATTACTAATTCCATTACTAAATCCAATACTGCCGATTAGGTGCGACAATTTGTATGCGATAAAATGTGTAACATAATTTTGCGTTGTTTTGTACGGTTCAGACTCAACGCATTGTTTCACACTATTAGTGAAGGCGGGCATGTATTATTGACATTCCTAATGTTGACTTATTTCTAAATTTTAAATACAGTACAATATAGTAATACAATTATAGTACTTCTGCGAAAACAAAATTGTTTAATTTGAACTTTCTAGCAGAATTTTGAGTAAATTTATGTTTTACTTTTACCTGTGTTGACTCATTGCTAAATTTGAAATGCAGTACAATACAGTAATAAAATTATAGTACTTCCGCAAAAACAAAATTGTTTAATTTGAACTTTCTAGCAGAATTTTGAGTAATTTTATGTTTTACTTTTACCATTGTTGACTCATTTCTAAATTTTAAATACAGTACAATACAGTAATAAAATTATAGTACTTCCGCAAAAACAAAATTGTTTAATTTGAACTTCTTAGTAGAATTTAGAGCAATTTTATGTTTTACTTTTACCTATGTTGACTCATTTCTAAATTTTAAATACAGTACAATACAGTAATAAAATTATAGTACTTCCGCAAAAACAAAATTGTTTAATTTGAACTTCTTAGTAGAATTTAGAGTAATTTTATGTTTTACTTTTACCTATGTTGACTCATTTCTAAATTTTAAATACAGTACAATACAGTAATAAAATTATAGTACTTCCGCAAAAACAAAATTGTTTAATTTGAACTTCTTAGTAGAATTTAGAGTAATTTTATGTTTTACTTTTACCTATGTTGACTCATTTCTAAATTTTTAATACAGTACAATACAGTAATAAAATTATAGTACTTCCGCAAAAACAAAATTGCTTAATTTGAACTTTCTAGCAGAATTTTGAGTAAGTTTATGTTTTCGTAAAGAAAGTCTACTAATTAAAAAGGAGTCAATACAATGTCTAATAGGCCTATGCATACTTTATGTTAACCACAACTAGATTTCAACTAATAAACAAATGTTCCCAAAAAAAAAAAAAAAAAAGGTTTCAAAGTTTTAAAATTGTTTTTCTCTGTAATGGTAAAAAGTGACATTCATCGTTTTTCCGCCCATGTCTTTTTATTTTGTACAGTTTGGGAAACTTTGCAATACACTGGTGCATTATATTTTGGTCTCGAAAGATACTGAAGAGAACCACGAAAGCACTATAGACCTGGATTTGAACCCCAAATTTATCGCATACAAAGCCAGCACGCTAACGCAACAAGCATTCTTTTATGACCTTACGACGACGCCAACTCATCTTTGGCCCACAAGATTGACGGCCATGAATAATTTCATCGGACCTGACAGTTGCGTCGTTAGCCTGACGTATAGACACGACTGAGGGACTTTGGACTGCGAATCGCTGGAATGCGAAAGCGTCGACACAACAGCATTCATTGGCTTGGTACAACAGCGTCGAATTGCCAGCCGTGACTCTTCAAATATGCGATACACGTAGCTGACACCCAAGACAGCCTTCGCGCGGTATTTAGTTCTATTCCTCTTGTGGGACACTGGAGATCTGCATTCAACCTTCTTCCCCACTTTCTAAACTCTGACTTTTCTTACCTTGACTTGTATTAGCTAAAGAAAATCATCTTGTCCATTTTATAGGTGACAAATACTCGTTACTTTGGCGATGTCTCAAGGTTTATCGTTTTAATGCATTAGGTCGCTTTTATTGTCTATTAATCATATCTGTGTTGGGGACCTCGAATCTGATATTTCTATTACGTCAGTACTTTCAGATTGTGTGAAGTTTCCTTTCTTTTGAAGGTATTGGTGTCAGCTATGATACTGCCATAGAAGGTCGATTTTTATAAGAATCCTCATTTTATGGACCTCGAATTACACTCAAACTTACTACTGTTCATTTTCTTTCTTCTTCTTCTTCTTTTTGTTTTGTAAACTTGTATTCTTGTATTGCTTTTCATGACTGAGACTATGGATGAAATCTCTGGGCAAATCACAGACGGAATCTGGCGGACAAAGACGACATATAGGAAGGCTTTTGCCTTTACTACGTCGTTACTCTATTATACTCCATAATTTAGTGAAATCAACGGGTCGGTCATTTGTAATACCACGTGAGTCACAGGAAGTAAGTTTTGAGAAAAATAGAAAGAAAAAACTGTCTACAGTTAATGAATTTTACGTGAAATTTTTATATGAGTCTATAAAGTAGTATGTTTTATTGCAAAAGCATGGTATTATAGTTATCTCATTTCATATCATCGTAAAAAAATAGTTTCTTGGATTCATGTTGTTTTAACAAGTATTCAAAAAAACTCTAGTATCCTAATACAATGTTACATAGTTGCAGCATGAAATACATTAGTATACAGTTTTAAATCAATTTACATTGTTATTATTATTCCAGATTCAAAATAAAATTTACAAAATAAAATTCTAAATATCGTAGCCGACTTAAACAGTTATTTCACTGTATACAAACCAATGTGCCACATGTTTAATGTGAATGTATGAGTACACACACATCCTCAGTTAACAATAAGTAAATAACATAAATTTCATATTTTCCTCTAAAAAGACAAGAAGAAATCCATACAAAACACACAATGTTATTTATATCTCCATGTTCTTTTACTTAATCATCTATCCCTGTATCCAAGGCTTGAGACTGAGTCGGCCATTACAATATGTTGTTATAAAAATCAACATGTTGATGGGGGATGTACTGAATGATCTTCCCTTTGTCCTGCATCTTTTTTTCATGAATGGGCACCAGTGAAATGTATGCTTTTTCTGTAGGCAATGGTGGTATCTTGATTGCCTTTTCAAGATTAAATAAATGCATCTCTACTCCATTAATATAGATAAGTGGTCGTCAGCACTCGCTGAAGGGTACGCGATGCTGTCCCGTGTGCACCATCGTGCAACAGGGAGAGATAGAGAGCATACCCGCTAGCAGCTACGGAGTGCACCCTAGTGCACCGCATTTTCCGCGGGTAAGAGAGACTAGCCCCTGCGTGCTCTGTGCTGACGACCCTTGATATAGATTGATGTTGCTACAGCTCCGGGAGTGGTAGCATTGTATATAAACATTCTGTAGTTTGTAATACCAAACAAAATCTTCTAGTCTTTATGTATGCCTTTACCCCAAGAAGCAATGAACAATGTGTTTTTCTTGAAGTATTGAGATCACCAGTGTTTGAAATCTATTATATCGACTTGTTTTATTTCTGTCACTGTGAATTTATTGCTTTTACTTGATTTTACTATTAGTTCCGTATACTGAAAAGGTTCGTCGTTGCTGTCAGTGTGTCGAATCAGTCGTATAACTACACCGAAATCCCTATCGCAGTAATGAACTATTTTATTGAACCTCTTTGTAGCTGTTAGTGCAACTAAAAACCTAACAACCGTTCAGCGTTAAAACCACACGAGTCCGGGACCGATGTGGCTTTGAAAGGAATTCAGTATTTTAAGATTAAAAAAACTACTTAGTAATGATTGGACTCAAGTTCTTTTCACTGGAAATGATGTGTCTACCCCTCAAGATTGTTATAGTACCCGTAACTCATTTCCGTAAAAATGTGGACTCATGTGATATTGCAAATGACCGATTCAATTAGAAAACGAGTTGGAATATACGAGACTTACAGCAAAGATAAAACAGTAAGGAAGAACAAAAGGAAGAACTGGGAAAATTATGTGAACGTCTAGAAAGAGACTTTACAGAAGTCAGAAACATGGTTTGAAGCTAATTAATAAACTCAAGATACTGGTAGAGATAAGAGATGAATTAAATATAAACTCGATTAGGCTTACAACCAAGGAATGGGAAAATCATTACGAAGAGCACTGGAACGAAGAAGAAAAGAACATATTGTATGAAGTCACAGAAAAAAATAAACAACTGAATTAAACAGTTCACGAAAAGGTTTGACTTTACCTATAAGAGCGTACTGACTGAAATGAATAACATATAAAAGGTCCTAGCATTGATGTAGGTAAAATGCGATGGACCTACGCTGAAACGGAAAATATTACGTCTACATAATATAAAATGGGAATAAGAAAGAATACCAAATGAATGTATCACACGGATTGCCATAAATATCCGTAAAATGGATCAAAAGAAATGTGTGAAAATTTCAGTAGCATAACACTCCTATGCAGTCTAGCCAGAATTTATACAAGTATTTTAGGAAATGGGTTAACCCAATGTACAGAAAATGTTTTAATTTAGGGAAAAAATATGGATTTCGTACAGGGAGGTGCTGTACAGATCCTATTTTTACTCTTCAAAAGTTATTAATAAAAGAAAAGAATATAATAGTTTATTTATTGCCTTTGAATAAGCATTTAAAATCTGTGGAGAATAATGGAGTGTGTGAAATGGACAGACAGAATAAGATATGAAGCTGTGCTGGAAATAGTGAAGGGTGAAGAAAGAATAAAACTGAAACTGATCAGGAAGAGAAAAATAAATTGGCTGGGTCGCTGGCTAAGAAGAAATTGCATATTGAACAATACACTGGAAGGAATGGTTAACGGCAGATAAGTTCGGGTCAGAAGAAGATTATCAAATAATAAATAACATTAAGATATATGGATCATATGTGGAAAAGAAGAAGGTGGAAAATAGGAAAGATTGGAGAATGTTGAGTTTTCAGTGAAAGACCTGTCCTTGGGCAGAATACTACAAATGAATGAAAGAAACAAACATGCGATAGAGTTCATCGATTTGTTTAATGGGCAATTTTAAAGTTTTATAATGTATCTACGCCTAAAACTTATTTTAAAGTAAAGGCCCTGTACACATAATCGTAAGATTGAGTAATTTTAAATTTTCGGACTATATTAAAACTAAAAGAGGGCTAATAAGCAAACATTCTGATGAGAGCAGATAAAAAAGTGAACTTTTCATTTTCCACCATGTTAATAATGCCAAAAGAAGTGCTTATACAAATATTGGCCACTCGACTGCAATTACGAGGTCGTCCAGAAAGTGATTTTCCCTGGGCCGTTTACAGGAAAAAAGCACAATTGCATGCAAAGATTTATTGAAACACATACAGCAATTGTTGCGCTATTTGTCAACATATCTCCCACTGAAATTGAGACATTTGTCATACCATGGGATCACTTTTTGTATCCTTGTGTCGTAGAAGTCAGCCGCCTATGATGGAACCAGCGTTTGACAGCCGTCTGCACCTCTCTGTCGATCCCAGGATAATTAGTATGACAAATGTCTCAATTCCGGTGGGAAATATGTTGAAAAATAGCTCAACAATTGCTGTGTCTGTTCCAATTAATTTTTCCAATGAAGTTGTGTTTTCTTTCTGTTAGCGGCCCCCCGGCGAACTTATTTTTTTACGGCTCTCGTAATTGCGGTCGAGTGGCCAAAATTTGTATAATCACTTATTTTTTACATTAACATGGTGAAAGAAAAAAATTGACTTTTTTATCTGCCCCATCAGAATGTTTGCTTGTAAGGCAAGGATGCGACTTACGACCACTACTACTATTTAATCCATTCATAAATACTCGTAAGATAGTACGTGATTGGTAGAACACAAACCCTATTGGAGTATCTCAGCAAACTGACTCAACGCTTTTGAATGTAGATGACCAAGTTTTAATAACCCAATCTGTAGATAATCTTCAAAACGCTACGCACAATGTGTATAATATTAGTAGACATTGTTATTTAGTCAACTGGCTGAAGACTGGTCAGAACCTCACAAATGATACTAAGAAGGCAGAGATAATGGGTTACGGTGGACAGTTTCTTCCCCCTCCATTACATACATCGCCGACGAGCTACATATTACTCTGGTCAGACTTGAGATGCATGCAGACAATGTATTGTTCTTCCTCTGACACATATCGTCAAGTGAGATGTACTGCCTGATAATAGATGTACAGTACATATCAGCCAGAACCTCAGTCAAAGGATTAGTAGACATTATTGGAATTAAAATCTATCTATATTATATCTAATTTACTTAATCTAATCTGCCTATTATATATATATATATATATATATATATATATATATATATATATATATATATATATATATATATATATATCGTCGTTGTTCCTGCAATAACTCCAATAAAATTTTTCAGTAGGAAGAAAAAACACATTTATTCGACCTATGGCAGCCGTGAATTCTTACATTTTCGAAACAAATAAATATAATTACATATAGGAGATTTTATTATCTGCTGTATCACTATTTAAGTTATTTAATAGAGCAAAAATATGAAAATCGATAAATATGTCACATAGGAGTTATTGCAGGAACAACGACGATATATATCGGAAAACTGGTCCTAACCAACGGAGAGCTTGTTTCACAATAATGTTAAAGTCCGTAGTTGTTTGGGAATGCAGTTAACATTTCCGGACACATAATGACCCTCAATGCAGTGCCAGTGCAGGCTGATAATGACCACCACTTCCTTGCCAGCGAAGAATTGGCTACAGTTGCTTATTGGATAGCACTTGCAATTGCTTGTCTTAAGTGTTTTACTCTTTCGATCTTTCTGGCTAGAAGAAAGTGTTGAGTGTTTTTTTTCGGTCGGAAGTTTTGGACTGGCGTGCAGTGTCATGTTAAAAGAATCTGCTTCTAGGGATAAGCTTACCTATGTTTTATTCCATCCTTTTCTTTCCTTTTCAATTGATATGGAATATATTCTTATACTGTAAGCAGTCTGCTAGCGGAGCATTAATTAGAGAGAGTTATGACTTTTGATATCAGCAATATAGCATTTTCCGAAGCATTTTAGTTTCCACATTGAAGTCTCTGTGAAATGCTGACTAATTGTGTGCAAAGACAATGTTGGGTGTTATATGTTACAAATAATAGTTAATTGAAATAAGAATCTATTATGGTATGTTATGTTTTGTTTTCGATAATTTTATGCAATAGTAAAATTTTTAATGAGTATTAATACCATATAAAAGTGTCAAAGTAATCGTATATTATATTTGAATACATGATACCGCATCCATAAAGTAAACAGGGAAAGATTCAGTGTTGAAGTCAGGTGTTTTCATAAAAGTATAGGCTATTATTAAATTTCATCTTATCACCTCCTCTTGGAACATCGTGTGGAAATGTAACCGTGGGTAATAAGGCCCACCTAAGGAACAAAACGTTCTTTCTTTGAAATGGAGACGTTTTTCAATTTTTAAATAATGGAATAGTGTACTTTTATAGTTATCCTATAATATTTTACTTCAAATAAATATTCAAACAGACACATAAATACTGTGAGCAATGAAAATTAACACCATGTCACTGGGCCTTATATCCTGCTGTGACTGATAATAAGGCCCACAATAAAAAATATAAGTATTGAACACAACTTGGGCATACAAAATCTTCAGTTTTTTCCTCAGTGAGACCTACACATTCATCGTGCACCCAATAGACACACACATGTACATCTACAACAATTCTCTTCGCAGACAGAACACATCCTCGTCCCCTGGATGTTTACAAATCCTGAAGTTCTTTCTGCATTAGAAATTGTCAGTTTTTCGTTTGTTTATTTTTTTTGCAAAAAGATTGTGCTTCAGAGTTTGAACGTTATAGTTCAGGGACTTCTATGAACTTGTGAGCGTTTCCACGTATTTATTTCATGGGCCTTATTTCCTGCTCTGTTGTTCGCGCCAATTATAATTTATGGAATGGTCATATGCTCATTAGCGAAAGTTTCACAGTAGCTCCAAACTTGTTAATGTTTACACAATAACGTGCATTTAATATTATATTAATAACACACAGTAAAACGATTAAATATCAACTTAAATTTGCAAAATTTTATAATGAAAGCAGAAATAATCACACATAACTTGTTGCCACTAGTCAACTACAAACAAGAACGAGAATCTAATTTCTTTATACCTTACTTGAATGCAAGAAGAAAAAGATCTTAAGAGCTGTTACTCTCTTTTGCAAAAGTGTATAACTAATGGCAACACTAGGTATTGGGTCTTATAATATGCCCCCAGGTACCCTAATATCTAAATTTAACTATACACAAAAGTAGCATTTTATTATATCAGGCTATCTTTACTTTAAGGTAATGAATACACTTTCATCGTTTTTAAGTAGTCCATTTTTTTTTTCAGAAAATAATATGTACTTCTGTATATCTATAATTTTAGGTCATATTTTAGCGTTTTAGTTCATAAAATTCGGGTCCTACTTCTAAGCTATAAACCTAATACCTTTTCCATAGTCACATTTTGGAACTATTTTACTTATAAGATAACAGACAAACTTATAATAAACACAGCTGTATCGAGAACGGATATTTCGTCTGAGATTAGCCCATAAGTGTATAATGTAAAGTGCTTGGAAACTTTAGTATATTGGAGAATTATTAATAATTCCGTACCCCACTTAATTGTATTCCGGCAGAGCTTGAAAAATAGCTCTTCGGCGTAGTTCTGCGTTGGACTTGCTCATTAGTGAAAGGCATTAAGGAAGGGCTTCTGGAGCCTACTTTCCTTTCAAGTCGTCTCTTTCCTTTGTAATTATCAGTCGGAAACGTAAATGAGCAACGAGAGTGAAAAGCATGCTTGGAGCTTCCAAAGGCATTCCGCGGCCGTGACTGAAAATATTACCGACATTCATAAAGGATTTGTGTGCTTCAATTATGCATCATGGAAACCGGCAGTGAATGATTTTAGAGTGGGGCCAACCAGGGTTGCCCTGTATTGGAAGAAGTCAACGTTGGCGAAGTTTGTAGGTAGATTTCCTTAAGGTCTATATCAATGGTATTCAATGTATGGTACGCATACCCCCAGGATTACGCTGGGAGTACGCATTCACTGACTAGCTATGTAAATGACATTTATTTTATTTCTTAATAATTATTGCAGTTTACAATATCAACTCTTGTTTTCCATTGCTTCAATAATATTTTACATAAGGCCTGCTATTATTATTACATCGCCTATAGCGCAAAGTGAATAAAATTACTTATGCGTAATAGCCCAATTGGTGCCTCACTGGAAATATCATTGATGTAGGATTTCGTGTTATTTAAAACTAATAGAAATACATTCCATTACGATTATGTTGTTTTATTTAATGGAAATGGAGAAAAAGTATATTATAGAATATAGTGTGAATGTTTCGGAAAATATATCGTAAAATACTTCATTTATAGCCCTATCAAAAATTTATTACTATAAAATTGTTCACAATATTGTCCTGCCGGTATTATTGTTCCAATTACTTTGTATGAAGCTTACTGCATTAATTTGGGCAATAATTTGTTGTTTACATGCCTAAGTATATTAGATATAATTATTGATATAATCATTTAAAATGGAATAATCATATTCATTATATTTGTAATAAATTACGTAAAATATATTACTTTGTTGTTCTAAAAAATATTGTGTCAATTGTTTACGTATAATTTATTTAGTATTATTTCAATCTATATTCATGTATGTTATTATAGGTTGGGGTATCCAACCTATATCCATTAATTTTACTACAGAAAAAAGTATTAAAAATTTGTTTAAAAAAGCAGAAAGATTGCTCAATTGAATTGTTGTTTAAACATTTCAAAGTTTTCAACATTAAACAAATTTATTATTTTATTAAAATATTTTCACAGAAATCTTAATAACTATGAAAGGTATATACATAAATATAGAACTAAAAATACAAATTCTCTGCGTTTGTCTGAACCTAAATGTAAAACCAATGCAGCTTTTTATCATAGCATGAGTCAAGGTCCCAGATTATTAAATAAATTTTATTCTAATATTATTTTAACCACGAATCGTCCACACCTGTAGAGTAACGGTTAGCACGTATGGCCGCGAAACCAGGTGGCCCGGGTTCGAATCACGGTCGGGGCAAGTTATCTGGTTGAGGTTTTTTCCGGGGTTTTTCCTCAACACAATTTGAGCAAATGCTGGGTAACTTTCGGTGCTGGACCCCGGACTCATTTCACCAGCATTATCACCTTCGTCTCATTCAGACGCTAAATAACCTAAGATGTTGATACAGCGTCGTAAAATAACCCACTAAAAACCACGAATCCTCTTCAAATTAGTAAAAAAATAAAAAAAAATGTATTGCATTTATGGTTTGGGTTTAAACATATTAAACACTTTTTAATCTGTATTCATTCTCAATTTTAATTTTATTTTTGTCTGTATTGGAATCCCCTCCTGTGCACGAGTCTTGCTCATTCAGGAGTGGGCTAGTTTTTCTTACATTGTATTAACTTGTATTCATTTCATACTTACTAGCAATAAAATAAATACAATAAATCAACCATATACACGTCGAACGGCTAGTTGTTTGTTGTTTAGTCAACTGTTCGAAGACAGGTCTGAACCTCTCAACTGATACCAAGAAGGCACCACTTGTGAGGCAGCTAGGTCAGGAGGTAATGGGGTAGAGTGACCAGTTCCTTTCCTCCTCCATTGCATAAATCGCAGACTAGCTACATAAGGGTTGTATTAATTTTACGAAGTAATTCGTATGGATACATTAAAACTATTTTTTTTTTGCTTGAAGTTTTCGATTGGGCACATGTTAATTACACAATAGTAATGAATATAAATTACATATTCCTATGTTTTTAGAAACACGCCATTTCATTTATTGCTTTATCCTATGTAAGAAACAATGCTTTCGGCTAACCAAGCGTCAAACGAAATAAACACGTTAAAGTAAATTATAAGTATTCTTTAGAAATGTATGTAATTTTCTTCGTTTCAGATGACTATTCACCTTGTGTCATACGGTACTTAGCACCACGCCCTGTATCACTGTTAGCCTCCCAGAAAGAAAAAAGAGGATGTCAATAAATAGGCGTAACTGAAGACAGTGCCTGTGTAATTCAGCTCGAATGCTATTGTATTGTATTCCTAGAAATGAGTTCAAATTCATATTCGCCATTGACTCTTCTTCATCGTACCCCGCCTTCTACTTACGGCATGTAATTATGCACATCTATAGGATATGTTATTATGTCACAATATGGAAATGTACTTTACTTTTGTTCTGGTTCATGAAAAGAAAGAACTGTTACATGGAAGCTAATACATGTTTGTGAAACGACGGCATTCGCTTTTGTTCTGCAAAAGGTAAATTAAAATATATTATATTATTGCTTTATTCTTACATTTTTGTTAGCTAAGTGGTAGGCCTATATTGAAATGTAGTCTCACCAGGAACAATCTTGCCATATTCCTAACATTCTTTTGTCCTTTGTATTTTGACAACTTACTGCTGGCGAAGTTAACTTAACTTAACCACAAAATATTTCTAAGGAATGGAAATGCGAAATAATTAACCAAACGCAAACAAAATCTTCTGCCATTATTAACACAAAACTTGTGAATAGTGCATGGAGAATTGTTGAAACAACTGTAATATGACAGAAATATGCTCTTGTTCTATTTTTTGATCAGGTATTATTTAATGCTGAAATAAGGTAAAATTTGAATTTATATGACCAATAAAAACTGTGCCATCGTGTTCAGGAAAGCGAGAAATATGTTTAATTAAACTTAAACTTGTGAAAGGAGGCCAGGCCATAGAAATCCGAGCCCTGGTAATAACATTGTAATACTGTAATACCATCTTCTGCGGACCTCTGGAAAAAGAACTAAAGAAGAGACTAGTGAAGTGTTTTGTGTGGGATGTGACATTGTATGGAGCATAAACATTGACATTACGACGAAGTGAAGAAAAGCACTAGAAGCATTTGAAATGTGGGTTATGGAGAAGAATGGAACGTGTGAAATGGACAGACAGAATAAGAAATGAAGCTGTGTTGGAAAGAGTGGGTGAAGAAACAATGATGCTGAAACTAATTAGGAAGAGAAAAAGGAATTGGCTGGGTCACTGGCTGAGGAGAAACTTCGTGCAGAAGGATGCACTGGAAGAAATGGTAAACGGAGAAGAGTTTGGGGCAGAAGAAGATATCAGATGGTAAGATATGTGGATCAAATGCGGAAACAAAGAGGAATGTAGAAAATAGGAAACAATGGAGAAAACTGGATTTGCAGTGAAAGATCTGTCCTTGGACAGAAAACTATGAAAGAATGAATGAACTGTAATACCAAGCGAAATGGCACCGAAAGCTGAATAAGGTAACAAACTTATTTGTGGCGTAAATATAAAATACCCATATGATTCGAGAAGTGGCAAGTGTACAACTGGATTCATTTTGTGAAATTTAGGGTTTGTGAGTAGGTTGTGGAGCCTCTTCCGCCACTTAAAGCTTGCAGGTCGCCGTGCCCATTGCGGTTTGTGTAACCACCCTGTTATTTCAGTGACATTATTAGTGTCTGAAGATCAACAACCTTGACCGTTATTAGCTCTTGTGTCAGCATGGCAACTCGGTGTTTCTGGGTAGTGTATAGAACACACCTTGATTCCCATTACAGCCAACGTGTAATTTCGTAACAGTTTAACAGTTGTTCAGCCAAGTGTTCTGGACAACTTCAGTGCTGATGCAGCACGCTCCAGAAATTTCAGAGGCGTTTCGCGTTTTATGTAATATTTACACAAGGTTTATTATTGTGACGGTGATAATTTTGTATATTTAGACAAACGGTGTCCTCGGTGATCTCGCCGTTACCATGCAGGCCTTTGGTTACGATGTTCGCGAACGATGGATTTTGAAGGTCAATACAATTCGTAACGTGGTTTCCTCCGGAAAGCAAGACTGTAAGAGGCTTACAGTCTTGCAGATTTACGATACGTAAAAGAACCCAAAATCCCGCATCTTTGCGTCGTGATCTAAGATATATCTAGGACTCGGGTTGCGAAATGAGCACTGGTTGGAGTCCTCACGGGGGAAGTATATGGGATTGGTATCCACCTAGCACCGTAATGAGTTTGGGGAACTGTAATAGGTAGCGGATTCCGGTTATGGAAACTATCTGTAACGGTAGTGGGGGAGGTCATCGTGCTAAACATGCATTACCCCCGTACTGGTTGGATAATCGTTTACTTGTCCTGAGACTTGTTGACTTGGCTAGCAGATGCCTGGTCAGACTTGGCTTTTTATGTGCAGTCGCGCCACGGAGAAGAGAAGAAGAAAATAACTGTGATCCTCTTTGAAGGCTCCAAAAAAGAAAAAAGTATGTAATTTCTCGCCTACGTTGAATTTGGACGCTGAAAAAGTCAGCATTTTAAACCGTCGTTAAATAAAATACTATTAGATACTACTACATAAGAGGTACATACATATTCTGGTTTTATTATTATTATTATTATTATTATTATTATTATTATTATTATTATTATTATAGGTTAAAATGGTCTCTTATCATAACTATACTAATATAGTAGATGCTGTAATTAACTACTGATACTTTGTCCTTCTACTAAACTTGTACAATATAATTATGATTTTAATGTTATAAGTAAGAGTCGGTTATTATTTTTGTTAATTATAATATATATTTGCTTTATAAATTTAGACTTTGCATAGTGTTTAAATCTTCATCATAAAACGCCAAGACCGATAAGACAAATAGGGTAAAGGTTGGTAAATTGTGATACTAATGATATTATGGTAGTACTTTTTGTTTAGTTTTGTGCTGAAACTTGTCCACGAACATTTCCTTAATATGTTGACGCAAAAAACCGATTTTCCTCTGGTTCAGTAAAATTGTAAAAAAAAAAAAAATCTCAAAAAGAACTATCATAATATTATTAGTATCACAATTTACCAACCTTTACCCTATAGTAAGTATGGATTTTATGAGGTAGCTCTGAAAATATTGCAGGGTACTGAAAAGTTATTCCACTATTATGAACAGAAATGTCTGAAATATAATAATAATAATAATAATAATAATAATAATAATAATAATAATAATAATAATAAAGTAAAATAAATTATTGTTGTTTTTCCTTTGTGCTTTGGATTATAAGTATGGTATACAGATGGTAAGAAAAGCTCTATTTTGAGAAGCACTTTATTGCACTGTATCTCGTAATGTTATAATCACTGGAATTGCCACAATTGTAATCTCCTTTTTCTCTTTTTTGTAGGTGAGTCTTCGACGAGGTGTAGCTGGTGTTTATTCTGATAAGTATGTAATTTTATCACTTTATTATTATTGGAATGATCTTAAAAATATATTTTGATTAAGAAGTCGTCCAAGGTTACAGGAGGTTCATTGCCGCCCTCACATATGCCCGCCATCGGTCTCTATCCCAGGATAGGTCTACACAACCTAAAATGCGATGATGTAAGGATTTTCCCATAAATTTACTGGCTGATTATGTTGAACAGTTGTTGTAGATATGTCTTATCCATTCATTGATATTACTAAAAATTGACAATGGAATCTTGGTTCCGAAGAATTTGATGTAAATACATCTTTTATTAAAACTACTCTTTAGGCATAGTGACCTTTCAATATAGTACATTTATAATAAATTATCAAAAACTTCCCTTGATTGCATCTATGGTCTGCATGCTGGCTTCAAGATCTGAAGGGCCGCGGGTTCGATTCCCTTTCTCGGCTCTCGGGGAATTTTCATTGAAGAAAAGTTCACTGTGTGTCTAGGGTAGGGAAATTTGTATGAATGCGAGTGTTATTGCGAATATGCCGGGTTTTTAATTAACCAATGTTGAAATAAATTACAATATATCAGGACTGTCGCTGGGCAGAAACCTGAACACGATTCAACGGCACATTGTTGACAAAGTAACCCCAACCAGAAAGCACTAAGCTGCTAAGCTGCTAGAAAGTTAACAATGAATTAAAAGAGGTCCCAATTAGGGTTTTGTTGTTTGTTTTACTGTCAGTTATTGAACCGCAATTTTAATTTGGACGTTTCCGTTTTATCTGTAGTAAAAAAGACAGTCAATCCTGAGCCACGTAACTTTTCATAATACATTTTATTTCAATTTATTTTATTTGATATTCCATCGTTGACGTTTTTAAACTATTAACGTTATGCTATAGTTCAACTGTGAATCAAAAATATAAAATAGAATATATAATATGAGTTCAATGTAAAGCAAAATAAATTTTAACTAAACCCTGTAAAGTATTGTTAAATATATGACGATTTTATGTAATTCGAACGTTTTAAATATTTTGTTCGTATTCCCGCCCTTTATTCATTATAGTAGAATACGTAGTGATAACACTAGTCATATTATATAGATGGCAATTATAAATAATATAAATGATTGATTAAATGGCAAACTTACTAGTGTTAATTATATAAGCACGTGTGGCTTACAGCTGTTTATATAATTAACACTAGTAAGTTTGCCATTTAATCAATCATTTATATTTAAGTGTCAAAAGTAGTGTACGCAAGATTAAAGATGAGTATAAATAATAATCGTTCTGTCTATATAAGTGTTTCAGTCTTATAATATGCTTCCGCGAATATAAAACATAAAATTATTGTATCTCTTCCTACTCGACAAGAAGAAGTCATTGATAATATCAGGTGTTAATGTGCATATTGAAAGAACACCCAGAAACAGCCCTTTTTAGGATTACATAATTTTCCAGAAATGTAAACAGGAAACATACAGTACAATAAAATTCTAAGTAACAGACGTTCAAATTGCTTGCAAAGATTTAATATTAATAAAAAACAGTCACAGTCGGAGGTCGAGCATGGAACATTTTCTTGACAGATTAACGCACTACCCATTCGGCTGTCAAGGAGATACAGAATGCATGACTATAACTTTAAAGATGGTTGGCATATTTTAATATTATTTCGTAATATCTATTTTTCAATTAACAAGCCTTTATACATGGGCTATAACGGAGCTCCCGGTCATTCTAAATATTGATTAGGATGCATGTTCTTGCACATCATAATATCGGGATTAGTTTAGTTGTATTGTGCTTTATGTGCATGTTAAATTTGTGTCGAAAACTCTACCGTTTGACGTTTATTTCAAAAGACAAGTCGGCCAGTTTGTTTCCTGAAACATCACGGATGTGACCATTATCAGCCTCCTGTCTCTTTTTAACTGGATTTTCAATATTTCATAATTCATAACTCAGAATTTTATCTTGTACAGTATTAGTAATTCAGTTGATCATCCATATCTCTTGAATTTTGTTATCCATCACACTGAATTTAGCATCCATCACCCCAGGATCGTGGCATGAATCCTTCCTGAATTGAATTGATCACTCGAGACTTTGTCTCGCTCATTACTTTTGTATGTGTTATCTGTTACTTCTGTACTTGTGTTATGCATTACTACTGAATTTTTATTGTCTATCACTTTTTAATTTGTATCATACATCGCTTCCGAATTTGTGTCAAGCACCTCTGCCGAATTTGATTTTCATTCGAATATTGTCTACCATTACCAAATATCATTCATCACTGTTGAATTTGATAATCTATTACTCTTGAACTTATTTATCGATCACACTTGAATTTGTTCATTCTGACTGAATTTGATCATTCATTACCATTGAATTTGATCATTCATTAGCACTGAATTTGATCATTCATTACTGATAAATTTTATCTTCAGCTACTGAATTTGGTCATCCATCACTGCTGAATTTGATCTTTCATGATTGCTGAATTGGATTACTCATCAGTACTGAATCTGATCGTACTTAACTACTGAATTTCATAATTTATTTTGTAACTACTGAATTATATCGTCTATCACTGCTGAATTAAATTGCTCATCATTGCTGAATTTAATTAGATTACATAATTATTAAATGTAATTAAGTTACCCGGATTATTATTACTTAAGGGGTTAGGTACAGCTTAAAGCAGTAAAATTTTTGGAGATATTCAACATTTTTTTTCCCTCCAGTACTGTATCTTGCACAATAATGAAAATTAGTGTGTATAAAACACTGTCTTTCTGCTATATGAAAAAACATTTCTACGATTTAAGAAAAAATTATTATTTTTATTTATTTATTTATTTTTTTTTTCTTCAAAATTCAAAATATTGGCAGTTCACTGTGCAGTGATGAAGCGTTTCTCTCATCACTCAAAAACTTGTTAACTTTTTCATGTTCTCTCTCTTTTATTTTATTGTTGAAACTCATGTTTACAATATTACGGTCTTTCAGCTGCATTCCTTAATAAATAAAATTCTTTTTTTATTTTGTGCTATAGAAAATACTGATATTCGACCATTTTTAAAATGAATTTATTTTTTGTCAGACAGTCTATCAAGGGTAGAGAAGTGATCTTGCATCATATTGTAGATATGGCATGCATAAATACACACAAAAAATTTCATCACAGAATGTTGGATAGTTTTTGAGTTATGTGGGAAACGCATTATCACTGCACAGTAAACTGAATTTTGGGGGGGGGAAAGAAATCAAACAAACAAACAAAAAAAGCACGTAAATAATTTTTTAAATCGTAAAAAAAAAAATATATTTTTTTTTTTCATATAGCAGAAGGACAGTGTTTTACACATAATAATTTTCATTATTATACATGACAATAATGGAGGAAAAAATGTTGAATATTTCCAAAATTTTACTGCTGTAAGCTGTACCTAACCCCTTAACATGGTTATCCAAATCTTTTTCTGTGGCTCAAGTAGTAGCATTTCTGTGTGCAAATCCAGCGGACCTGACTTCGATTCCTTAGAGAGAAGTGAAAATTGAAATTTGTTTGTGTCCTTAGTCTTGTGTTTTCCTCACCACATAGCCAGGAAATGCTCGCTTACAATCCTCATAGGAATGAAGGTGAAACAGACCAAAATATATATTTATTGAAGGTAAATGATAAAATCATTACCCCAACAAAAACCAAAATTGTTCTCTATTAGGATTTCTGAATTGGTCGTTCAAAATTAACGTTCCTAAATTTCACCCTCCACAGTTTTTAATGTTTTGGCTCCAAATTGTCTCATCGTTGGAAGCTTTTGTAGGAACGCAGTTCAGTGAAATGTAACGGAATGTTTGTGTGCGCATATTATTTCAACATCACGTAATTCATTGAGTGCCAGGCCAGCAGGAACCTTGCCAACACTTGGTGGCCCTCATCATTATGAGCGCCAGGCCATTAGCTCCTCTGCTTGTTTTTACACCAACTCGACTTCTTTCAACGCCGTGGTGTTGTAAAATTCCAGATCAGTACATAACAAGTAAAACTCTGACCTCACTGTTGTGATTTCATTCAGTAAAATGTTTTGTTTTGCTTGGCTAAGGGCCTGATATGGTGACAAACCATGGAAACCTGTATAACGAAAGTAGTTTAAGGAAACTTACAGTGAGAAATTATCTCATTCATTATATCAGAAATATTTTTCTTCATTTAATTCTTCTGAAAACTTTTCACAGAAAATTACAACTTCCTTCGGACGATTATACTGTAGATACAGCCATTTTCAACCGGTGTACCGGGAGTAAATTAAAATAGTAAAGGTTATCTTAACGAAAAGTGGACAAATAAAAGTGAACTCATTCATTCATAATGTACTGCCCAAGGGCAGGTATTTCACTGCAAACGCAACTTTATCCAATTTTCTTATTTTCTGCCTTCATATTTGTCTACTCATATGATTCATATATCTTAATGTCGTCTATCATGTGATATCTTCTTCTGTCTCGAACTCTTCCCCTGTTCACGATTCCTTCCAATGCATCCTTCAGTAGGCAGTTTCTTCTGAGCCAGTGACCCAACCAAATCCTTTCTCTCTTCCTTATAATTTTCAATCATTCTTTCTTCACCCACTCTTTCCAACACAGCTTCATTTCTTATTCTGTCTGTCCACTTCACACGTTCCATTCTTCTCCATTTCCACATTTCAAATGCTTCTATTCGCTTCTCTTCACTTCGTCGTAATGTCCATGTTTCTGCCCCATACAATGCCACACTCCATACAGAGCTCTTCACTAGTCTCTTCCTTAGTTATTTTACCAGAGATCCGCAGAAGATGCTTCTTTTTATATTAAAGGCTTCCTTTGCCATTGCTGTCCGTTTCACTTCCTGGCAGCAGCTCATGTTACTGCTTATAGTACACCCCAAGTATTGGAAGCTGTCCACTTGCTCTACTGCCTCATTTAGAATTTACAAGTTTACCTTCTTCCTATGACCATGGCCTTCGTGTTGTTTGCAACACCAAAAATAGAGTCTATATAAATAACTCGTACACCATCAGTGAGCTGAAGACCAGTGGCATAACCAGACTAATTATTTTGGGTGGGCCAGATATGTAGGGTTTAGAAAGTACCTGACCCGTCTCCTAACAATGCCGCTGCCGTCAACTCCCTTGAAGCTCATTCTCGTAAGTCTTATTTAATAATATGAAAAATTATGATAAACAATCATGCAAGGCATACCTATACAAACGCTTCATAAGGTGAATTGGAGCTGTCGAGATTTCCTAGCAACGAATCTGTCGATCGCTGATGATGGGTCCTTCAACAAATCCCAACTTTTCTCCCTCTCAATGGACAGAATTGCTAGATTCCAAAGCCTTGTGCTTGACATGATTGTCGAATTTTTCTTCGTTTCAGAGCTTTGAAAAGTTTTATATCATTGCCTTAATAAAGGACGAACATTTACTAATATCCATTTTTGGAGACTGAGGTGCTTCCGATAATGAATTTGCAAAAGTAAGAATATCGTCTAAACATACCAAATAAAATAGGGTGTCAAATTTTTCTAGCTGATGTAACAATTCAGTAGCCTCCACAGCTTCCTTCTTTTTATCGCTGCCAGACAATTTTTTAGGCCCAATCCAACACAGTTAAATTCGCTCTTGAATAAATTAACGCATTTTTGACTTCTTACCTTAACTATTGCTCTGGATCCATGGTTTAGTTTTAATGTCAAGTATTTTCCATAAAAAAACGCAAAAATTCGCACATTTTTTTTGGGTGGGCCTGGGCCCACCTGGCCGGCTTGCTGTGTACGACAATATAAGAACAGAAATTAGAAGGGTAACGAAAGAAGAACTTTTGCGTGTGAATTCAAATTTCGCCAAAACATGTACCTATTGTAATATCTTTGAGGAGGATTCGTTGTACACTGGTATCACTGGAGTTATGCAATACATTTTCAATGAACGTGTGTGAAAGTTCAGTAATATTTGTAATGAAAGCTGCACTGTTGTATATTCATAAAATAACAAAGGTTTTGAGATGTCAGATCATTTTAAGCCAAGATGTGTTATTATGTTCGAATCAGCCTTGTAGTGATGTAGAAATTCTCAAACGTTTCGAAACTGTTTATTGATTCCGTCATTAGTGATACGATTAACCACTGTGTGTCACATTGAGTAATACACGAAGTTAGCGTTAGATCAACATTTACAGAACATTTTTGACTTCATTCTATTCAGTTGGTATGTACATAGATTCGATTGCGAATGGCTGTGTAGTTATTTCTGATTAGGTGAAGGGCATAATGGAAAAATAGTGTCACTGCAGTATTAATTTGTGTGTGCCTGATTACATGCATAATCTTCCATAATATGGGGAACCGGATGGCCTTTACCTGGTCTAATACTGAATATAGTGTCATGGTTAATGGGAGGCTGCAAAGCCATGACCCCTATACTCCTTCGCAGTCCTTCGTGGACTGTTGTATAGGTTTTACATCCAAAGTTATTTTTACATATTAAAATATCGAAGATTTAGGTATTTAGTACTTGAGCAAGAACGATAGGATACTAATTGTCTTGTCGACTAACAGTCGTGGTCTAATTGTACGAGTACCGTATTGTACAGAAAGTCATGAGCAACACATTGCTATAATTTCAATTTCAACAATGTAACAAAAACGATTATAATGATCATAATCTACAGACTTTACACTATGTATTGACTTATTGTGACCTCATTAACTTCTATCATGTGACCACAGGCAATGTTTGCAAAATGGTCGACAACGATGGTTCATTTCGACAGCGTGCTGTCATTAAATTTATTTTTTAAAGAAGAAAAATCTGCTGCTGAAATTCACCTCGGACTTCAGCGTGCATACGGAGCTGTGTGCATGGGCGCCAGCAGTGTTATGACATGGGTGAAACATTTCGAAGATGGGAACACGAGCATCTAAGATGAGCCTCGTAGCGGTCGCCCTCGAACTGCCTCCACGGAACGTAACAAGGAAAGAGTTGATGAGTTCTGGAATGCATTTTGGTTGAATTTCTTGAACCTGGACAGACCATAAATTCTGTCCGCTATATTCAGACAGTTTTGAAACTCCGTCGTGCATTGCGCGAGAAATGCCCTGGAAAGATGATCATCCTTCAACACAATAACACGTGGCCTCAAACTGATCGTGTCACCTTGGAGAAAGTCAGAACATTTGGGTGGGAAACTCTTCCGCAAACTCCCTACAGTCCCGACTTGGTACCCTCCGACTACCATCTTTTCGGTTCTGTAAAGGAGCAGCTGCGAGGTCAACGCTACGAGACGCTGGAGGACATCCGGAAAGCAGTGCGTCAGTGTCTTCGGGAAGATGAAACGGACTTCTACAGCAAGGAAATTTTCAAACTTACAGAACGGCGGGAAAAATGTGTGCAAAGAAATGAGAAAAGTGGCAGAAAAGTCTGTAGATTAAGGTGATGTACCTGGTTTGTCTAAAAAATAAAAATTAAGATTTATAACAATGGATTGCTCATGACTTTCAGTGTGTTTTTTAATTTCTTGCAATGTATTGCATTGCGTTTCATGATTAGGATAAAGATCTTCAAATAGATATTAATATAATGTAGACAAATGTGTTACTTCACGTTATTAAGCAAGAAAAATAAACTTACTTTTTACTAATAAAAAGGAAGTATTGCGTTACTGCAATAATCTTAAGTTATTTAGAGATTTTCAAGGAAGTACACTTTCGCAGCATCCCTGATACCGAGGAAGTCGTTTGGGTATGCCGTTTGTCTTATGTGTGTACAATGATTTCTCCTGTACCATTGAACGGATTTGTTTTTATTAATTTAGTAGCTAAGAGCCATTTTATCCGGAAATGATGTGCATGAAATGAAGGACGAATAATGGTATGGTCCTCCTGCGATATTTGTAATTGAGCTCTTTGAGTAAAGAATAAACAATAATAACAGTAACAACTCACTTGTTTGATGTTGAATACGCGGAAGAACTTCACTCACAATCGTATATTTATAATGCTTTTACCCTAAATAATAGTTTCTAGGGAACTTTTCGGTATTTTGAGAATCCGAAATGTGAATTGTATCCGCCAAAATTTCAGGTTCAATACACATACAACTTACATTATTTAAGGGTGGTTGTGCCCTCCGATTTCTTAATAAAATTCATGTTTTATTAATTTTAGCTTGAAAAATAAACGTTCTGCAGATGCATTGACTACAAACAGTGTCAGAAACGTTACCGTCAACCGGGTATACTTTACACAAGGGGGGTAACTTTACACATTTCTAGAAAAATGGTGTATAACAGTTTTAATAATGGCACACACTTCAGTCTACCACACACATGTGCTGTTGTCACATAGAATCAGTTCCACGGAGTTGCTACACATTGTCTGTAATGTGCTGCCTTCTAAACATTTTTCTAGAAATGTGTAAAGTTACCCCTCTTGTGTAAAGTATACCCGGTTGACGGTATCACAGCAATTTTCAACATGAAGATGAGCCACAAATGTCATTTAGGGTGAAGTTGCCTAATTCCGTAATACTCCTAATTCCGTGATACTTTTTAAAAAGTGAATGTCAGTCAAAGTTTTGCCGTTCGACTATAGCGTCAGACATCTTTCTCGGAAGAGTGCATTTTTTTTTTTTACTTATTTTTGAGACATCGGTGAACTTCCTGGCAAGATACCCAATCCCGTGGCATTCAGTTAAAAAAAACGTGTCACGGAATTAGGCAACTTTACCCTATATTTCATTATTATTTCCAATGTCATCTTTTTTGTTGCCGGTGGAACCGAAATAGTTAATTAGTTTCAAATGTTTCTTAATGTTTTCGTTTCGTTTTTATCTTTCTTTCGCTTAGCACAACCACTTTAAAAACATCTCATTACTATAATGGCCAATTACCAGAGAAGAGCATTGAAATAGAAAATAAGATTTGACATCTCAGTAGACTCAATGACACGATCGCTTACGTTCGATAGTGAAATGAATACTGTCGGATGTTGTGTAGTATAAACCATTTGAAGGTGAATTACCATTGTTGTGACACTTTTGAAATACAGTTTTATTAAATGTAACTGTATAACAATACTCCGATAATATTTAATAAAGGAACTTGCATTTTGTTATAATGTAATATATAAAAATAGTTATTGAAATATAATTATTTGGCTCTATTGCATAGGCGGAGTTATGGGGTGGGGGCATGAGGGGCACTGTCCTCCCCCAAACTTGTCTGAACTCTTTTTATTTTATTAACGTTAGAAAATATTGAATTTGCTTTTGTTTATGATTAAGTTTTTGTGCTTAAATTGACGAATTAATGTCTTCAGATCATGTGTCTGGATATAATATTTATTTTAAATTTTTGAATGTATAAGAATTTCTATACCTCATTTGAAGCACTGTAATGTTTCTTTTGTAACAGCCTGTACTCATGTGTTAAAAGTCTGCAGGTGTTCAGACCGCCACTGAAGAAATATGAATAACATACTGCACAAAAATGCAGAAAAAAGAAAATGATCCCGATATAATGTGTAAACTTAAAGACGAGATTAAATAAAATATTTATATGGTGTTCAGGTAAAGGGGGATGTCATTTTTATGTGCAGATGGAATTTTGTTCCCCACATGAACACTGAAGTTAAATTATACAAGTGCGAAAATCAAAAGAATACTAGCATTTGATGTGTTTTATTTGTGTAGAAAATTATTTGCAATAAGGGCTCCAAGTTTAATTTTAATTTGTCTCCAAACTCATTTTTATGACTTATCTCCCTTTATCCAAACAACACAAAATTAGAGTATTTCATTTCTTATGATATCTTCAGGAAAGTTTAATATAAAAAATTTTCTGTTAGCAGTGATGCGTAGTTTTATTGATGTATATGTGTTTCTGTACGAGAGAGAAAAAGAGAGGTTGTTTTAAATTATGTCCTATTATAATTTTAGTAGATCTACAGCTCAAGCTCTCTACTATTAAATGATCTTATTCTGATATTCTGTACTGTACCACAGTCAAGCTACAACGAGGGGAGGACGTAAATGATGACACCATAACTGCGTTAAATGGGAATTACATGGTTTTGCTTTGACCCCCCCCCCCCCCAAAGAATCTGTTCTCTTTCCGCCTAGATGTTCTATTGTTGTGTCAGTTGTAGTGGTTGTAAGATGAGAGTAAAAAAGCTGTGAGAGAACTGAAAGGTCTCAGAATAGCCGAGCCGCGATTTATGCAAGACGAGAATAGAGAATATTATAAGAGAGAGTGAGAGAGAGAGAGAGACTGTATTTTCGAAGCAGGGAGAACAGAGAGGAGGCAACAAACCATTACAATACAATTCTGCTTCAAAAATGAATACTTGATTTGACCTTCCATTTATTATTATTATTATTATTATTATTATTATTATTATTATTATTATTATTATTATTATTATTACAGCTGTTATTGCCATATATTTTGAAGTTTTCTTGTAACCTAAGGCCCCCGTCGGCCGCAGTGCCGGTTTAACGTATGAAATACAGTAATTATAGTAAAAATATAATAGTTATTTATTCGCAGACAAAATTACAACGTTGATTACGTCCAAATCAAACTATTTTCTTTTTTATATGTACTAATATATAGAATAGACTCAAATATAATAATATAGATGTAAGACCTAAAATGTTTTGGAAAGGAGACTTAACAATGTAGGTTAGTATATACGATTAATATGATTTTGTATGTTATGAGGGATTCTCAAGATATTCGTTTTATAGGTAATTTGTCCTTTCAAGGTATGCCATTTTTGACTGGTTTTTATTCAAAGGTTTTGATTTTGGAAATGGTACTATGACAGAAAAATTGTCTCTCTTTTGCTCAGTTTCTACAATATGGCCCATTACTATTCGAATTAGTACTGAATGACGTCACACGAAGATTCACAAGTTACTTAACAGTTTTTCCCCCTTCACACACTCGACAGGGGAATAACTGAGACTGTTATGCTCCTAATAGCTCTTGACCGTTTAATTTATCACTTCATTCTATGGAAGAAAGAAAAATAAAAAAGATTATGGCCATTTTCGAGAACCATTAATTTGAGTACAGATAATTAAACTTATCATAATATTCTACTTTATTCACTTATAGATAGGCTACTGAATATGAGCAAAATCCTTTCAGTTGCCTAAGAGAAATCACTGTACACCGCTAGACAAATGACATGCTGAAAACAATAATTTATCTAAACTACTCATATTTTCGTGAAAATTTCGAAATCAATATTTTGCAAGTATCACAATACTTTTTCTTTATACATGCATTATAATAACATTATAATGACTATTACCAATAAAACGATACGGAACGAGGTGTTTCAACCAATCATGGCTGCTTATCGTACAGTTTTATTATCTCTCTAGCATTTGTTTTGTTTTTATCACCTCCTTAGCATTTGTTTCTGTTTACCAACATTGTGCTTTCAATAATTGTATTTTTTTAAATGATTCATGTTTATTTCATCATCCTTAATTAAAACTTTTATATCATTTATCTTGTTTATATTATTTAGATCGTGTTATAGCTTCTGCTGTATGCGATTTTGGATAGTCATATATCAGAGATTGTTTAATTATATTGATAATTGAAGTGAAAGGCAACTGGTTTAATAAAAATGAAAATGAATCAAAAAAGCATTCTTGACTAGTAATCTTCCATAGATTTTAATGAAGATTGCATAGTTGGCACAACTGGTGACAAGAGAACAGCCGATCATAACACAATACTGACATCTAGCGGAATATTTGTTTGGATGAGTTGGTACAATAATACATTTGCAAGGCAGTTTAGTACATATTTTAGTAAGTCAATTAATATTTTATTGTATTAGAGTACTTTATTTCTTATAATTTGTATATACTTTCTTCTAATCGTGTAATAGTCAATTAAATCCCACTCGAATTTTGATTTTCTGTAGATAAATCAAAATCTCTAGTGGGATTAGGCCTACCATGTGTAAACAAGTGGTTGACTATCTGGTATATACCTAATGAAACTGTCGCGTTTTTAGATTGTAACCTTCTCTTGTTAGCCGCATTCTGGGTCTTATTTGTTGAATTTTGACATCGGGTTAGAGCCTGGCAGTAATGTTCTTTATGCATGTCAGAGACTACTTCTATTTGCTGACGTGACTCAAGTAGAAATAATTGCTGAATGAAATACGTCATCAAGGTCGAGTGGGATCCGAACCTACAATTAACCGTGATTCAGCATGGAATGCAATCTCAAGACGAGCCCCAACAGGTTATAACATAAGTGCCAGAATACTAACGCAGTCTCATGGCAGAGTTGCTCATTTTCTGAGTGGAAAGTTATTCCAAGAGCGAGGACTGAAAAGTTGATTTGGTCAGACTAGATGATAGGAAAATCCCACACTAGTCAGTAAAACCCCTGCACTCCAACGAAGGCAATTTTATGCCCTTAGAAAGTGTGGTAAACATTAGAAATTTGTAAAAATTCATATGGCATTTGATGGACATTCGCATTAGAATATATATAACCTGAAACAAAACCCAATACATTACTAAGGGTCGAAAATAAAGTAAGTTAATCAATTCTAATTCAGAAAAATATATTCAGATGTTTTTATCGTATCTTAGAACTAGTGAAGTCAACTTGCTACTGAAACAAGTAATAATAATAATAATAATAATAATAATAATAATAATAATAATAATAATAATTTTATCTACAACGATATAGTGTAAATTATTTAATCAGTTACTACATGAATAAGAGTTTTACTGCGCTCCGTGCTAAATATGCACTCTGGATAGCAATTTTCTGAATTTTAAATCATTAACGTGATACTTTATCTTATTACGTTTGCGTTGCTCCAAGGTCTACAGTTTAGGTATTTATTCTAAGGACATTTTTATTAGTTTAGGTAGACCAGTGTTTTTTCTACTTTGCATATATTAAATGATTAAATAAAATATATGCAATTTCTATTCTGGAGTTTATTGGTTATCCATGTGCTTGGCCTTTGTGCTCATATCGATTACTCAAATATATTTGTAGGAGACGCGTCCATGTGTTGCTGTTGTAGACAATTTTCAGCAGGACTCCAAAATGTGCATGACGAGGAGCGCAGTGGGAAACCAACCATCATCACAGACGACCTTGTGGAGCAACGCACCATCTGCTTGCTCATGACGTTAGGGCCATAGACTGGCACAGCTGACGATAAATTTCAATCGGCGCTATGCCCTGTGCATTCAAAAACTTTATCACTGATCGCACTTCACACGCGGCGGGAGCTGGAATAGGAGCGTCCATCTTCAACCAATGAAACGAAGCTACTGAGAGCACTCGGGAAGTTTCGCTAGCGCATGCGCCATGCCAGGACATTACTCTATCACGTACACGCAATCGCTTCGCGCAACATATGGTTTGCTAGCTGTGGTACGAGTGGGAAAGTTACGTTATGAGCGCGCCTCGTATTCTGCCTGTAATATGACGTCTAAAGAAGTATTTAAAATTATTGGAACAATATTAACCGTAGAATAACTATTGAAAAAGTAAATGTATCCTTATTAGAGGCTATGAAAGCTCTAACATGAAGTTAAGACTTCTACCTTTTCTAGACAATTGGATTTAATAGCAGTAGGGATGTCAGTCCTACGTGTTTTCCTCCTTTACCCCAAAGAAATACCTGCTAGCTCTCATTTTTGTTATAGAGTGAGTCAACTCCAGGGTCATAGTGCGGTCGGAAAGATTAGATCAGTGGTTGAAAATCCATCATCCCAATGGGAATTAAACTCACTACCTTCCGACTTGCAGCCCAATGCCTTAAACACGACGCTGTCACGCGCCCCTATGAAATAACTACTACATGGAGAAAATTCGATTGCAATATGTCATACAGACGAAAGTTTTATCCCCTCTAAATACGTGTCCTAAATGGCTAAGCAGACCTGAAATGTCGGTTAAAAAGTTGTAATTATTTAAATACGATTGAAAATATGGCCAAGAGCTAAGTTTTAATGCAATAAAACTATCCAGAACATAAACTGGTTTCTTAAAGTTAACATCTGTCCCGTATCTTTTGGAAACAAGGCCTAGTAATGCTGCAGTCTAAGAACTTGTATGCGGGCTGGTGGGTACAGCCTATTAGTCAGTTCCACTCTGTGATCTGGCGGTTACAGTTTTACTCCCAACTGGTTAATCTTGTTTCATTAATAATTTGAATAAGAAGAATTTGCGTTTAAAGTATCCATTCCCTACATTGATATTATGTTTTCTGTAGAGAATAATAAAATTGTATGCAATTTTTATTTGGCGTACGACAACAATCCACCCCTTTCAGTTTTGACCAAAAATATTTAGGAGACATTCAAATTCTGAATGACAAGTATGTCCGCAAATATGTTAGACGTTTTTAATGTACCGGGATTTCATTTTTCTTGAGGTTTGTATTTATCGTTCTCATTGTTTTCTTTCTCTTCCTCTTCCTTCTTCTCAACGTATCATCATCATCATCATCATCATCATCATCATCATCATCATCATCATCATCATTCTCTGTCCAACCTTCACTTATTTTCAAAGACCTCTGTCTTTGACTTCCTATACACATTTTATTCATCTCTGCCTCATTATTCCACTTTTCTAAGTATAAACAAATGCAGTCCTTTTGTGACAGCCTATTAGTGTCCAAGCTATGAACATAAACAATTTCAGTTGTTTTGAAGAAAAACCGTCGTAACTCAGATGGTACCTGACTGGACTCATAATCCAAGGTACGCTTGGGCGTGAATTTAAATTCTCCTTTGGCTGATCACATGATTGAGTTTTTTTTCGAGATTTTCACCAATTCTAAGGCGAATGTCAGGCAATTCCATGGTGAATTGTCGGACTCATGTCGCAAAATATCTCGCTATGACCAATTCCACTGGTACATAACATCGAAGTTGATAAAACGTCGCTAAATAACTGATTTGAAAAAATAACATACCTGACGGACCAAACTGAGCTATTGAAATTATTTCTTATATAGAGACTACTATCGCACCAGTAGAAAGTCAGCAAAATTGTATATAGAGGATGATCCAGGAGGAATAGTAGATGTTTTAGGGGGTGGTAGTATTAACTATTCTGAGTAAATATATCATATAAACGTGTCCAATTTTCAGTGAATGTGGAGATAGAGCTGTTCGAATGTTACCCATAATAAGCCTTGCATATGAATGCAGACACGACAGATGACTATGTACTATTGACTGTGTACAACGGAATAGTACGAGTCGCTCTTCTATGATCGTCTGAGGACAGCACTGTTCATAATGAGTATAGAAAAACAGCTATACTTATTTTTCTTGGAAACAAGGATGAACATGTTCTTCTAGCATGACGGAGCTCTTGTACATTTTAGCCCTTAGGTGACACAGTCTAAATCTCACATTCTCAGAGCGATAGATCGCCCGCTGTGATCACGTGCATTGGCCACCAAGCGGCAAGATCTCCAGACCTTATCCTGTCAATTTTTGTCTGTGGTGGTGGATGAAAGACGAAGTGTGCAAAAGCAAAGTTAATACAAGGTGCGAATTTGTCGCTCGCATTATGAAGTGGTGCCCTCATATAAGAACGGCGAGACCTCAGAAAGTACAGTAACTTACTAACCATTCTCGAGAGAGCGGAAAAGTGCATTGAACTGTTGAAATAAATTGATACCATGTAAATAAGTATTACTCGACCGAGGCCAATGAAGTCCTGCAGCCCGGAGCCGTGGCGCTACTGCTCCTGCGTTCATAATACCGCATCGCGATAGTTCACATTACGCCCGCGGCTCCACTCGCCTCGGTCGAGTAATCATTAAGTCATTTGTTTTTCCTTCTTGCTACTTGTAACGCTTGTTATACGTAACATTCAAACAGTTGTATCTCCATACCCATTGAAAATGGAATACACATTTATATGAACTTTTCTACTGAGAATAGTCCATACTACCACCCCTTGGAATGGAATGGAATTTGCGGGAGTGGGGGTACTAAATGGCCCAGCACTGCGACCTGTTACGATATGTTGCGCTAACCCTCATTCCCAATCCCACCGGCTGACTACACTGCCCTGGTTTCGAGCAGGCAACCCCCCCTCGTACCTAGGCCAACCTCCTCCGTGTGTCGCCGACCGGTGATCGGGGAATGCTGTGGAATTATGACTAAATGGAGAAATATTGACTGAATTATATAGATGTCTAATATGAGGGAAAACAAGAGAAATCCGACAAAAACCCCAACTGCGACCTTGTCCGCCACTAGTGTCACTATGGATTTTTCAATGAAAAATCACAGGTCTGACTGTGATTCAAACCAAGGTCGCCTGCGTGACAGACTGGAGGTCTGACCACTCAGCCACCGCAGGGGTACTATCACCTCCTAGAATATTTACTATTTCTCCTGACACATTATAGACATTATTTCAGTTCAGTCAAGAAAAATAGGCACTTCCTTAACACCTGTGAAATTTATTTAGGACTTAAAGCACAGTCTGGATTAAGCAGGAGTAAGGCATTCAACCTGTAGGTAATTTAGAAACATAAAGATATTAAGTTCATATATATGATTTGATTAATTTCAGATATATCTTCTGAATATTCTGTAGAAAAATCTCAGAAATCCATCTTACTTACTAGTAAAGGCATACTCGTATGCCTATGACCGATTATTTAGTCCTGACAGCTCGACGACGAGAAAGAGGGGAAGTAATAGGAGTAATGGAGAGAGCTCGGAGTAGATATAAAGGCGAGTGGTCGACAAAGGAATGCGGTACATCTTAACTGTACTAGAAACATACCGCTGTACCGCACGCATGACATCCGATAGCTCTGAAGGCAAGCGAGTGACTAACCCAAACACCGCTTGACATAACTAAATGTATTCGCCTGACCCAGGCGCACATTACCGTCGACTGTCAGGACTAAATAATCGTGCTGTACTGTTAGTTGGCAGACTTCATGTCCGTAAGTAAAATCATTTTTGATAAAGCATTATATGTATGTATACATGTAAATTGCTACACTAAATCTAATAGTTCAGAAATATTTTATAATGTGTGTAACTAAAATCTTAGGTAGATATTATCTGAAAAGCACAATAATATTATTTAAGGTTTTTATTAAAACGTTATCTTTCAGTGTGAAAAACAAATTATTATTATTATTATTATTATTATTATTATTATTATTATTATTATTATTATTATTTACAAATTATGAAACATAACATCTAATACAAATAAAGGGATTACTAGTTGCCACAAACGATTTACATTAATTAGTAATGAGTAGGCCCTCCTATTGAGTTTACAACCTTACACGAGATGCAAGCAGAAAGTGCAGTGACTGTTGGTTTCCATCTGACCTTAGAACTAAATAGCCGTCTTGTGCAGCTGTTGTTAAACATCGAAAACCCTAATGCGTTTTTACTGGAATACCTGTCGTGCGATAGCTACCTCTTGAATAAACGACTTATTACTTTTTGGAATGTTCCCAAAGCTCGAGCACAATGACTGTGCAAGACCGCTTGAATAAACGACTTACCACACTTTGGAATGTTCCTAAAGTTCGAATACCGTAACGCTAATGTATAGATACTCGTAATATTCCTATGGCTGTCTGCATAGTGTGTCTGTCCAGATGTTTATATTGATTTTGACTTAACAGAACCTTTGTAATGTCGATCTTGATCACAAATTAGTCGTATTCCAAATCAAATAGAATACAAATTTGTTGCTCTGTTGATCTCCGTGGCAACAGTAAAGACAAATGATTGTGATAATAAAATTAACAAAATTGTATTAACTGAGACTAGACATTAAAAATCCTCTAATCGAGATTCTGACTGATATGTACATCTATGTATTATCAGGCAGTACATCTCACTTGACGATATGTATCAAAGGAAGAACAGTAGGCCTATTGTTTGTATGCATCTGAAGTCTGACTAGTGTAATATGTAGCTAGTCGGCGAAGTATGCAATGACGGGGGAAAGGAACTGGCCACTTTATCCCATTATCTCCTGATCTAGTTGCCTAATAAGTGGTGCCTTGTTGGTATCACCAGCGAATAGGGATTATATAGAATGGGCACTCAGCGAATTTTCCTGTTTTGTGTTTTTCTGTGCGCCGGCGTTTAGTTCCACTTTCAAGCGCTAGAGGTTAGTGTAATCGAGCACACGCAAAGATAATAATTGAATATAGGAGTTGAGACACAGGATCCAAACATCGCCTACCTTATTGCATAATCCAGTTACGCTTTGCTTCAAATGAATTCAAGTTAACAGATTTTCCTTATTTCGCAGTGATAAACTATTTGTAATAATAATTTTTTATGTTTTATATATAATAAATTATATTATAAAATATAATACATTATAAAATTATGTATCAAATTCGTTTAATATTTGTATGCGATATAATAGGCATATGGTTTTACTTCTCATAGGAGTTTTGTTTTTCCATTTTCAGCGTTATCAAATCATTACTTACTTATTTACTGGCTTTTAAGGAACCCGGAGGTTCATTGCCGCCCTCACATAAGCCTGCCATTGGTCCCTATCCTGAGCAAGATTAATCCATTCTCTATCATATCCCACCTCTCTCAAATCCATTTTATTAATTAACCGAGACTAGAAATTACAAATATTGCAATAAAATTATAGTTAAATATAAACCAACACAATCAAAATTGCATCCCATCTCTTTTGGTGTTCCTGAAGGTAGTGTTTTGGGGCCATTGTTATATATTTATACTTCTGATTTTCCAGTTCACGATAAACTTACAATAGCTCACTTTGCGGATAACATTTCAATTCTCAGCAAAGGCACTGCTGAAATCGCAGCTAGGCAGTTTAAGACTTCTCTGAAGATATTTATATTTACTGCAACAAAATGGAGAATTGTCATGAAGCCTCTGGAATCTAAAGTTAACACCTTTACTTACAAGAAGAATGTTTTCTATCACCCAATAACGTTGGGAGGAGTCCCTGTTTCAGAGTCACAATCTGTTAGATATCTTGACCTCACTCGTGATACCAAACTGACATGGCAGTGTCACATTTATGAAGTAGTTAAAAATGTAGACATCGCATCTACAGACTGAAGCACATACTGTCACAAAAATCATTACTAGCAATACAATGTAAACGAATCATATATACTTCATTAATCAGACTTATCTGGCAATAAAGCTTCTCACAGCCAAGTTAAGACAATACAAACCATCCAAAATTGGTGTCTTAGATTAATAACAGGTGCGCCCTGATATGTGCGAAACACCACACTGCATTCTAATTTAGGACTTCCGAGGGTGAACACAATCCTTCGCAATAGCTACAGAAGACTACGTAGTTCTTTCGACCATCATGGAAAACTTTTGATCCGGTAAATTCTAGGAAATCAACTACTTGCTCCGCAATTTCGAAGACTGAAAAGGAAAAGGCACACAGATTCAATATTGTGAGACTATTGACAATTTGTTTTAATTTCGAGACTATCACAGGATGCCTTCCCGAATACAAGTTCCATATGTTTATTATTATTATTATTATTATTATTATTATTATTATTATTATTATTATTATTATTATTATTATTATTATTATTCTCGCTGTTATTTATACTCGCTTTAACATCTTTGGTCATATCGCGAGTTAATCTTTGGTTGAAATCCGAAGGCCTGTGTACTGTTGTTGAGACTGGTTCTATTGTTGTGAACTAGATGGCGACTGTATATGTATTACTGATTTGTTATGAATATGATTTCGGTGATGAATGAGGCCAGTGATATTCAGGGATGTTGTGGCCCGAATTTCCTGGCATTTGCCTTACAGTCATAGGCGGAGTTATGGGGGGGGGGGCATGGGGGACACTGCCCCCCTCCAAACTTGTCTGACCTCTTTTTTTTTTCTGGTATTCTATTGAATTCAAAATATCTTTTTTGCTTTTGTTTATGATTAAGTTTCTGTGCTTAAATTGATGAATTAATGTTTTCAGATCATGTGTCTGGACTATAATACTGTATTTATTTTAAATTTCTGAATGTATGAGAATTCCTATACGTCATTTGAGGAATGGAAGCACTGTAATTTTTCTTTTGTAACAGCCTGTACTCGTGTTAGAAGTCTGCAGGTGTTCAGGCCTCCACTTGGAGATGTATGAATAACATAGTGCACAACAATGCAGAAAAAAGAAAAATCATCTCGGTATAATATTATATAAACTTAAAGATGAGAATAAATAAAATAATTAGAATTTACATTTCATGTGATATCTTCGGAACGTAAGCTTCATATAAAAAAGTTTCAGTTAGCACTGTTACGTAGCTTTATTGATGTATGTGTACGACAGAGAAAAAGAGGGAGATTGTTATGCCCTATTATAATTTGTAGTAGACCTGAGCTCAAGCCCTATATAACTCGGTTCGAAACATCGCGGATATGGATGTAACACTGTAAGAAACATGCCCCCCGAAAATACCTTTATTAAATGATCATATTCCGATATACTGTACCACGGTCAAGCTATAACGGGGGCGGGGGAGGTAAATGATGTCTCCCATAACCCCGTTATATGGGGATTCTATGGTTTTGCTTGTCCCCCCCCCCCCGCCCAGGAAATGGTTCTCTCTCCGCCTATGCTTATGGTTGAGGAAAAACCCTGAAAAACCTCAACCAGGAAATTCAACCCGACCGGGAATCGAACCCAGGCCCTCTGCGTAAGAGACCAGCAAACTGACCCCTACACCACAGAGGTGGTCTATTATTATTATAAGCTTAACTATATTGTGTATTTTATACAATGAAATTTTTTTGGATTTAAAAAAATAAAATTATAAGATAAATTCCTTTATACCGTGTAGCCTACAATAGAATGTTGAGACATTGGGTTTCTTAAATTGATCAATAAAACTAAATGCTAATTTTTCCATATTTTATAGTAAGAAGGGCCCTTCCAGTAAATGGTATTGGTAATTTTTCGGTTTGACCACCATAAAATGAATCTATCATTCATTCTGTCGACGTGTCGTGATATCTTCTCAGTAATCTATAAGCAGTACCCCTTTGGCAAGGTAAGAGACGGTGTTTAGAAGTGGAATTTCTTTGATATCCTTTGAAGGAAGGAAGAAAGAAAGAGAGAGGTTATACTTCCAGGTCAGGTCAGCGTTCCTTGCGTGCGACCGCGACCTCTAGGCTTGCCTGGAGTCAAGGTCGAAAGAAAAAAGGCAGTAGCCGTCCGGCCGGCTTTATTGCAAGATGTTGAACCCTGTATGGCGGAATGTATCAATTTCTTCACCGGATGTCGCGCCATCTCGCGGAAGAATTATGGAACCGGTTTTCTTATTTATTTTCTATGTCTTATTTTCTTACTTTCTCTTCTCTTTTGAAATTCGTAAGAGTTCTGAACTTAGTGAAAAACGAACACACTTGAAATTATTGCGGTTTACAGTGTGGTGGTGATCCTATGATCCCGGCTATCTCATTTTTCTCTTACTCGGATTTCTCTTATTTATTTTTTACTGTGACCGCTATGACTCATTGGATAATGAGTCTGAATCGTGTTCTCTTTTCTAATTTTCCTACTGCTCTGTTTTTTTCCCCATGCAATGTTTGCCAACTTACCGTTAACAATAATTGCTACAACTTGTGTATTCCAGTTTTACTTATACGAAGTATAAATAGAAAGTATTGTAATGCTGCAAACATCGATTTCACGGAATACACACTTCAGTGTATTTTTTCAGCATCGTTTTTTTAGCTTTGGGCGTACAATTCGCCTGTCTAGCAATTTCTTCTACATTATTAGAAGGATTTTGTTAATTTTTAGGATCTGCGAATCAAATCAGCCTATTATGATGAACATGAGGTATAATAATAAAATATATTTAAGTTAAAAGTATCCCATTTACACGCAATGAAGGCATATCAGCAGTGACGTGCAGAACTTTTCAAGGGGGGTTATTGTTAAAATTGTTTACAATTTACATTCTTGGTATTTTATTTTTTTGTGCCGGTATTATTATTATTATTATTATTATTATTATTATTATTATTATTATTATTATTATTATTATTATGTTGCGGTATATTTATTAATAGACTGTTATATTCATGAATATCCTTATAAAATCTTTGAAACGTAATATTTTCACAGTCATCCAATTTTTAACAAATTTTAACTTCTATTTAATATTGTACAATAAAAAATACTTGTGTCATTACACTTACACAATCTTTTATATTCAGGGTGATTCAGATTACTCGTAACAGTCATTTATTTCGGAAACTAGTGCATTAAAACTTTCGAGACAAAAATATTTATAATTAAAGCACATGTGAACTTTCACTTGAGCTTGATTTCATCAATCGGTTCTAACAGGAAGTAGGGTCAGTGGCGCATTACTTTAAAATTTCAAATGGAAGTCTAGTTCAAATAGGGTACCATTTGATAGAACTCTTCAAAACAAACTTCTTTCATAGGAAACGTTTTTATCAATTCCTACTCTTTCAATGAGAAAACATACGAAAGGATGTCATTAATACTGAGAAATGTTACGAGAAGAAAATGTAAACTAGATAAGTACATTTAATGTTGACATAGTACACACACACAATTACGCCACTGCCCTTAATTCCTGTTAAGGCTGCTTGATGAAATCAAGCTCAAGTGAAAGTTCACATGTGCTCTAGTTACAAATATTTTTGTCTCGTAAATTTTAATGCAGTAGTTTCCGAAATAAATGATTGTTACGAGTGGTCTGAAACACCCTGTATATTAAGCCAACAGTTATTTGTATATGATAGGTAAGGCACTTTACGTAACAGTAAAATGCATGGAAACAATGAAATATATTGAAATAAATTTAATTAAATACAGCAATGGAACATGGAACTCACCAAGGATGAAGAATGAAACTGGCATGATGAATATATTGAAGTAGGGGTAGGAGGACTGTGCCTTATGTCGACGTAGATTTTGTTACTCTTACAGTGAAAAATTAGAGAAGGGAAAACGATTGTGGATTTAAAAAACCCAAATCTAAATATGCCTCTGCGTATCAGTGACATGGAGGTATAGCTCATGATTTCGGCAAATCGGCACTAGAGAATGAGTTTATGTGACCGTCACCACCCTCCCACCGCCTTTTACCACCGGGAAAGAGCTGGTATTACTCGACCGAGGCGAGTGGAGCTGCGGGCGTAATGTGAACTATCGCAATGCGGTATTACGAACGCAAGAGCAGTAGCGCCACGGCTCCGGGCTGCAGGACTCCACTGGCCTCGGTCGAGTAATACTCAATATGATCGCGGGGCCGTTCTGGGAGTTTAGAGAATAAGAAAAATCCCACCACCATCGGAATTAAATCCAGTATCTTCCATTCCGTAACCGTTGCTGTGCTAACTGAGCTATCCGGCCGTCGAGATACAATTTATTGGAATTTGTTACGTCTTTGTTTGGAGGTGTAGTACTAAATGACGGTTTTCTCAATATCGTTTGTAACATTTTTCTAGTATTTTATTTTTTACGTCATATTATGTTATATATGTATACAGTATGTATAATGAATGCATCTCGAAAAGTTTCTCGTACGACAATACGATCGGAATGGGTCTCTCTTTGTAAAACAGTTATATTTATAAGAAATAATTATGAATGATTTGTCTCTTAATTATGTTTATCATTTTTAAATACGAATTTTTGTATATAGCAAGTAATATTACAGACGATTTCAATATACGAAGAGTTGTATCGTGGGGAAGTTATACAGAATACATTATGTACTTAAACCGTAAAATTTATAATTTGAAGCCAAATACCTTAAGTACCTCTTATAATAAATTAAAAGGGCACTAATGTTGGATATAATGCAGAAATGACAATTTTGTCTTTTGTCTTTATATTATAATTCAGGTCTCCCAGAGCAATAAAATAAGCTATCTTTTATTAAAATCTGGAGGGGGTAATGAAAAGTTTCTCTTGTTAGAATATAAACATCGATTCAGTATTCGCAGGTCTATCTTCGCCGAATGTAATATCAGGTTGATAGTCCTAAATCGTTACATTTCTTGGCATTATTTTTCTTCGGTATTGGAGGCAACACTGTCTCCGTAAAATCTTCAGGCCATTCGTCTTTTTCACACATTTCGTTGCATAATAATAGAATTTTCTTCTTGTCTTCATCCAAGCATTTCACTAATTCAGTGGGGATTTCATCAACTGTTGCTTTCCCATTCTTCATTTCTCTAAACACTAGTTGATCTTCTTCCCTTAAAGTAGAAAATTCCCTTTTCGTCCAAACTGAACTGATTAATTAATTTGCCTACCGACTCTTCCCCCCCCCCCACATACCAGAAATTACTATATTCATTCTACGCTTCAGGTTATTAAGCGAAAGTCTGCGGTTTGTACATATTGTACCTATGACTCTACTCACGCACAAGTAAACAAACCCATAGCCTACCTATAGTAAAGGAACAGCAAACCTGTTTCATCGGGTACTAAGTTTCGCTGCCTGATTATTACTATCCACCGTTGCGGAGTAACGGTTAGCATGCCTGACCGTGAAACGAGCTGGACCGGGTTAAATTCCCGGTAGGAACAAATTATCTTGTTGAGATTTTTTGCCGGGTTTTGTCTCAACCCATTAAGAGCAAATGCTGGGTAACTTTCAGTGCTGGACCCTAGACTCATTTCACGGTCATATCATTTGAGACGATAATCACAGCAGTTAATAAAGTGTCGTAAAATAACCCACTAAAAGACGTTATTACTATTAATACTGGTTATTGAATTACATTACACTATCACTAAATTTTCACGAGAATCACACAATGGAAGCAATGGGATAAAGTGATGCTAGAAAAGTAGGCATGCCTTCTGCTTACTCAGTCTCACTCCTCCTTGGCTGATCCGCAAATTTTCCGCATTTGTTTATGAACATAATCGTGCACCCTCGTTTAATTTATTACTTTCTCTTTTCTTAATTTTCTTTCGTATCTGTAGTATTATCGATTTACAGTACAGTTCGCACTTTAACATGAGTGGGATAAGAAAAACGAATGTCGATGGTGGCCCACTTTATGAATAATTATATGTTTTAGCATGCACTCTCAAATTCAGGTCGGTACAGCTTCGCACTCGAAGGAAGTGAAACTTCACTTTTAATAAGTTTGCAGTAATGATGACATTTGTCCTCCAGAGAAAACGGTGTGTGAGCAACATAGAAATGATGGACGAATTTGTTTATAGCAGGTTACTTAGTGCAATCCGTAGAAAGTAGTTCGAGTTGGAAAGAGGACGATGAACTTGCTGTATGGAATGTGGTGTTGTGTGAAGTCTGTGTATACATGTTTTGCTTCTTACTCTTATCGAAGTGCTCAAAAATATCTGAAGTCTCGTATTTGTAGTTGGGAACACAAAGCTTTCCGAGCACAATTTTTCATATTTTAAAATTTATTTTACTTGGCTACGAGTAGGCCTATTTTATTGAAAATATACCTAACTTTTATGTACACATACTTACGTGTGTATGTATATAATACATATGTAAGTACGTGTACGTATTATGTGTGTATGTAATGTAATGTAAATATATATATATATATATATATATATATATATATATATATGTATGTACATAGTTAAATACAAGTACAATATAAGGTAACATTTTACATTATATTAAAGTAGCTTATGGAGTGTTCGGCAGAGAAACGGGCGATGTTAAGGAACGTTGTGGAAGGAAAAGTTATAATTTACAGTGATGGCAAACGACTAAAAGTGCAGGCTTTGCCCGTACGATCGTACTCTTGCTCCTGACGAAGCGAGAGCAGTAAAGGTCGGCAGCATAATGAACAGGCTAGATGCAGCTTCAGTGCCGTATATGCTGCCACTGCAGTAATCAGACACCTTGTGAACTGTGTTATGCAAGCGTTCTATTCTCAAACATGAATAATGTATTATTTTGAAACTATTTTAGTCTTAGCTATCTGCATAGAAATACAGTAACTCAGCCGAGAGAGCTGACTCATTGGTAATCAAATTTTGATCCTCAGTCTAAAAATTAAATTAAATATATATCGGCAAGAAAGGTCAGTCTAAGAAGCAAAAGAGAATTGGAAAATAGGTTTCCATATTTCGTTTTCTCGCCTTGTAGGTAGCGGTACAACAGACATTTGGCGATATCCAATGGTTTTGAGTAAAATTATCATTTTCTTATAGTACATATGGAATTGAAATTTTAGCCACTTACTGCTAATAGATACTAAAACACGCCCTACCAAAATTATAATATATCTGCAATATTATGGGTATAAGGCTTATACCAATCTTCACCGTTTTCGATTTTACTGGAATTTGCATTTTTCGAACACTCTGAACGAGTTAAACGATTCAATCTTAAAGACATTATACGTTGTATCATAGTAAGGACTATGCTGAAATTAAAGGTGAACAACGTGCCGTACAATTAGATCAACTCAAGGCAGCACACAACATAGAACGTAAGAATAATCTATTTGAACTTAATGCACATTTCTGTCAGGTGTAAGTTTATTAAAGTACCATCCATGTTGTTGTGATTTTCTACTTAATGTGATAATTTTATTTATTTTCTTATTTATTTAGTCATTCATTATTTATTCAATATGTAACAATAGATGGATTACACAAGGTATTAAAATCTCATGCAAAACCAAGAGATCATTATACATACAGAGCAGAAATAGTAATGATACAAACTTAAAACAACACTATAAACATTATTCAAAAATATTACACAGAGTAATTCAAAAAGCTAAAGAATTACACTATAATACAACAATACAAAACTCTGATAATAAAATCAAAACAACTTGGAATATAATTAAAAAAGAAAGTGGACGATCAAAAAGTAAAGTAACAAACTATACCCTTATATCTAACAATACAAAAACGTCAGACCCAAATGAAATTGCAAACATATTTAACAAATATTTTCTTACAATAACTGATAACCTCAACATCCCCCAAGATAATGTTACTAACAGTTTAGATTCTTTAACACAATATTTTCCGACAAAATTCCCAAATATTCAAATATTTCCAACAAACAAACAAGAAATAATTGCAATTATTAAAAATCTAAAGTCAAAAAACTCCTCAGGGTATGATGAAATAACAAGCAAAATATTAAAAGCGAGTTCACATATTATAGCTGGGCCATTAAGTTATTTATGTAACTATTCAATGTTCAATGGTATATTTCCCGAGAGATTAAAATATTCAGTGATTATTCCTATCTTCAAAAAGGGAGAAACAACGTCTCCAGAAAATTACAGACCCATATCACTTCTACCAGTCTTCTCCAAAATCTTTGAAAAAGTAATGTATAAAAGATTGTATCATCACCTAGAAAGATACAACATTTTAGTCCCAGAACAATTTGGATTTAGGAAAAATAAAGGCACAGAAAATGCAACATTTAGTTTAACTGACAAAATTCTGGAGGCAGTAAATAAAAAATTACAAGTTGGAGGGATTTTCTGTGATTTATCCAAAGCATTTGACTGTATAAATCATAAAATGCTGCTAGATAAATTAGATTATTATGGAATTAAAGGTGTTGCACACCAATGGTTTCACTCATATCTCATAGATAGGAAACAGAAAGTTGAAATCAATACAACTATGAAATCTACATCGACATGGGGAACTATTAATAATGGAATTCCACAAGGATCAATATTAGGTCCCCTACTTTTTCTAGTGTTTATAAATGATCTTGCCCCCCTTATAAAAGATGTAGGTCATCCCATATTATTTGCAGATGACACAAGTATAGTAATTACAGCCAATAACTCCAACACATTCCAATCTTCAACAGAGGAAATTCTCTTCAAAATATGTGACTGGTTCTCAGTCAATAAATTAGTATTAAATTGTAACAAAACTAACATAATTCAATTTAAATCCTGTCCAAATTCAACGTCGCAAATTTCTAGCGCAATAATTAACAATAGATCCCTATTAGAAACAACAACAAGAACCAAATTTCTTGGCTTAAAAATCGATAATGTGTTAAATTGGAAAACTCATATTAAAGAAATTACCCCCAAACTAAATTCAGCTTGTTTTGCTATTAGATCTATGCAAAAGATAGTAAATATCAATACCTTAAAAGCAATATACTTTGCATACTTCCACTCGGTAATGAGTTTTGGAATAATATTCTGGGGAAATTCCACAGATAGTAACAATATATTTCTATTACAAAAAAGAGTAATTAGAATAATAGTAGGTGCGAAATCTAGGGAGTCGTGTAGGACTATTTTCAAAAAAACTACAAATAATGCCCATGGCTTGTCAGTATATCTTTTCATTAATAGTCTTCCTCGTATGTAATCGTGAAAACTTTGTAACTAATTCAACAATTCATAGCATAAATACACGTCAAAAAATGACTTTCATACTTCATCGGTAAGTCTATCGTGCTATCAAAAAGGAGTGCGTTATATGGTAGTAAACATTTTTATTAGCCTCCCTATCGATATAAAAAATGAAACTCAAAACATAAAATTATTTAGGGCCAAATTAAAGAAGTACCTAATTTCTCACGCCTTCTATTCTGTAGGTGAATTCATGACATTCAATAACACTTCATGAAATTGATACTAAAACTATGTGTTGTACTAGTAGACTATATTGTAAATCTCGTCTGTATATATATTTCATCTAGTCTGTGACTATAAATTAAGATTTTATAATAGTATTAAGTTTTTTGACTTGTTCCATATTCTAGCTGTAAGCATGTATGAATACCATGGAATGTTAATAAATACAATACAATTCATTCATTCATTCATTCATTCATTTACTTTTTCATTCATTCATTCATTCATTCATGCACTTATTTACGTATTTATTTATTTTTGTATCTATTTATTTTGGCAGAGATTTTGTTTTCCACACTGCCAGAAGTAATATGTTCCAAGTCCACCACTGACTGTGTATGAACCCACAAGAAAGCGGCGTGACGTCACAATCGTCAGCCAGTGGGATGCGCTCGCTGCCACTAAGGTTGTTGTTTGCTAATAAATATGATTCTGCAAAGGACTGGACTAGGATATTCGTTATCACTTAATTCATTAAATATTTATACAGGGAATATACAAAAATGGTTGAAAGAACACCATTCTGCAATGTTCAGGAAGCAAGAAGCACAGGACTTGATAGAGGAGATCAAACTATGCAAAACCAGGATAGGAAATTATCACCTAACTCTCGATCTTACCCAAAATCGTACTCCTGTAGGTTAACGTAGTCTTAATTATGCGTCATTCGAAGCATCACTGTAAATACTCTGAACGGAGTTCTCTACGATTTGTAAAATAGCTTCTGTTATTACTTAAAAGCTACATGTACAGAGCAAACTCTTGTAATTGTAGGAAATGGGCACAGCAGAAAGAAACAGTTACGTAGTTTACAAGTACAGCAAATGAATATACATGCGCAGAAAGCTAGTAAGCAAGTAAAATACTTCCCAACTGATAGTATTGAAACGTTTGAGATTGTGAATGCAATTTAATTCAGACATATTTTGCGGCAAACTCCTACATATAATCTTCAATGGTTTCACGACTCCCGCGAATCAGAGGCGTGCAGCGTTGCCTAGGGTTGTCGCTATGAAGGGAGACAATTGGCTCTCGGATTTAATTTATTTTGAAATCCATTATCTTGCCAGGTTTAAAGAGAATTAGTTTCAAAGTAAGTATGTTCCAATGAAATGCAATGCTGATTATTAGTTTGCTACATGAAGATGAGAAAAAGAATAATTAAACATATAGCCTATGTACATAAACTTAATCCTCTTACTAAAAGCTGTAAGCCTAACACGAGACTTTAGCAAAAAGAAGTTTTAATATTCAGAGTAAATAATAGTAGACGATAAAATAATAGAATAGATGAAATATTTTGATTATATAGGAATTCAGTCAAGCTGGACCAGAAATCGAAATTTATATACAAAATAAATTTCGACCTTTTTTATGGTAGATTGACGTGGACGTTAAAAAATAGAGTAAGAACAGAAACTTTCCTAAATTTCATATGAAGTTTAACAATACCTTCTTCATTCTATGGGTGTTAATGTTGCACACTAAACAATAATAATAGTAATAATAATAATAATAATAATAATAATAATAATAATAATGGTGCTGGTGAATACGGCACTCCTGCCAGTATTCTTAAAAATCCTGTATGTTTTAATGAGTTCTCATTAGAGTTGCGATTTTGAAGAGAAACTCCTAACGTTATAAATTAGTTACTAATATTTTCATCACGCTGATGGTCTTCAAAAAGTAGGCCTACTCTTATCACTGATCTTAATAGTCATGTAGTTTGTTTCAAATTTATTGTCTATTACCAGTTATGTTAATTTCATAGTTTGATCCTGATGTTGTTATACTGGCGGTCTTGGAGAGGGAATCCTGCTCATCTTAAGAATTTTCTACTTTGTTTCGTATTTCTTTATAATGCAGGTTTTTGAAAGAATACTCCTACCATTGATCTTAAAGATTCCGTCTTTCTTTTAGCTCTCATTGTCTCATTTCAGAGCTAAGTTAAAGTTTAAAGGTCCCTCATTATTTTGCACACACTTTGAAGTCCTATTTTAACATTTTGTATTCTTCGCCTCATCATGTCGTATGGTAGCTGTTGATACAATTTTCTGGTGTTTAGAAACATTTCAATCATGAGTTGTCTGAACTAAGACTGTTGCTAATTATTAATATAATTCCGATTAAAATATTTTTAACGTGGTCTCAGAAGAAGTAACCACAAAGAGGCCAGGCGAACGTCCTAGTCAAGATATATTGCCACCATGAACTGCGGAAAAGTCAGTAGCAATACTGGAATAATGAAATAATTTTCATAGTGACATAAAAAGCGTTTAATGAACATAATGGCCCTTAATGTTACTTAATTGTGTAGTAATAAATTTACTTAATTGTGAAATTCTACTGCGTTACATTAAATTCAAAATCATCAGGGTCCTCTGTAGCTTTCTGCTTGGATATTGACAGGATAGTACGGTACTTTGTCTTCATTTAGAGGATTTGTGGCTTTTCTCAGATCGTCCCGACAAGAACTTAATTAAAGTTTAATGATTCGACCGCAAATCCTCACGACAGGTTTGCCAGATGCTTCAGTACGAGACTGGTTAGACACGTTGAGCAATGCAGGTTAACATTTCTACTCTTAAAGAACAACAGTGACTTCATACACATGGAAACCGAAGTTATGTAGAAGTAATTTAATAATAAAGATATTGTTATCGATAATCTTGTCTTTTGTGTATCGCACATTACTCCTGATTTAAACCGACATCCTCAGGAGTCACCCAGATTATGACTATTTTTTTTAACATTTCTCGAAGGAGATGAGCACAGTCGTCGGGGACGGTCTACAGGATCAAAAAATGTCCATACAACATAGGGTCAAAACTTGATAGTTTTCCCAGAAAAAAAAATGTTATTTTATTTGCGTTATACTGCTTATATCGTTAGTAAAATTACGAAAACAATTACACTAATAGGTGTATCTAGCAAAGAGTTGATATTAGTTTAAGTAAATATTTGTGTGTTCTATTACGTTTTCGTGAAATTAAATAAAAATGCATGCTTAACTTTGTTAATATTCTGGCGTGAGAGACGTGGCAACGTTCAGCAGGCAGTACTCTGCACAGACATAAGTACGAGTCAACTGAGTTCAAGCTCCCTGTCCATAGGTCTACTGCCGAGCGGATGACAGTTCAATACAGAGTATTCGATAAACAACTTACAATATCATTCACAGTTTAGGAATATCATATTTTATTAATTTATGGAGAAAGTCGTCGTAATTGAAGTGATGCAAGAAGGATGTACCATCAACGTTTTTCTCAAAGAAGGTTACCTAATCGAGGGACTTTTGTAGCAGTTTCTCAACGATTACTGGAAACTAGAAGTCTCTTACCCTGTTTCAACAATCACACAACCAGAAATTTTGTTCAAAAATGATTCTGATTTACGGAAGCGGGAGAGATTAAAATGTTGTATTAGAAAAATAAAGTTCGTGTGATTTTGTGCAGAATACTATTATTGTTTATTTTTTAGACGTACAGTAAAATAATGGAGCAATATTGTTACATAAAATGTGAATTTACCATAACGTTCTATTAATTAGATTGAAAGTTTGTATTTGCTGCTCTTTTATGTTAACAACAGTATTGTCATGGTCGCTCCTGCGTTAGAACAGAGCATCTGTTTTGTACCGGTATGTCTGCACCCGCTTGAGCTGTATTGTGTACTTCTAAACCCCCTCCTCCCCGCTTGAGCTGTAGTGTGTAATTCTAAGCTCTCTCCTCCCCGCTTCCCGCTTGAGCTGTACTGTGTACTTCTAAACTCCCTTCTCCCCATCCAGCAAAGTTGCAAAAGTCTATTATTGTAAACTTTAATAATTAGTTAATATTGCAATTAGAAAAATGTTGTAAGAACATTTTTTCTTCCTTATGACATGTATAATCATCAGTCAAAATAATGACACTTATACCCCTTACATCCTGTGTAGCCGTACAAGTCACAGGAAGATTTTCATAGCCAAACAAATAATGCTCTGCAAAATAATTTTTCATTTGCTACACAAGTTCTGCCGGTTACTATTTCTCGCAGTTTAGGTACTTCTAAATTGAAATTTGTTGTTTCCTGCCTCCTCAGTGTCTTAAGATTTAATAAACATGAACGTTAACAATACAGTGCTTATTTTAAACTAAAATTACGGAAAATAACGTTAATGTAAACACGTGCAATTGGAACCGGATGCGGCCGCAACATCCGCGTTGAGGAACTGAGAACAGCCGAACCCCGGTCAGGATTGATGCCAATTTTTTTTAAAATTTTAGTTGGTTATTTAACGACGCTGTATCAACTACTAGATTATTTAGCGTCGATGAGATTGGTGATAGCGAGATGATATTTTGCGAGATGAGGCCGAGTATTCGCCATAGATTACCTTGCATTCACATTACGGTTGGGGAAAACCTCGGAAAAAACCCAACCAGGTAATCAGCCCAAGCGGGGATCGAACCCGCGCCCGGACGCAACTTCAGATCGGCAGGCAAGCGCCTTAACCGACTGAGCCACGCCGGTGGCTTTGATGCCAAATTAAAAACAGGAATTCAAAAGCCACAGCATTAGATAATGCGAGGCGTTACAGAGGACTATTGGGTCTGATAATGCTTGATTCCAACAAATTAACTCCGGCAGGTTGTAGCAGAAGACGAGTTAACTCAGTCGAAGTCCTAATGCTTGCATGCCTGCCATTAGACCAGAAGTTTGAAAGCTTGAACCGGATACGGCGATGAAAATTTGAGCTTGGTCTCCTTCAGGAATGAAGTAAAGATGGGAACGTGGGCGCACGCAGAATCTTTTTTAGGGGAGAGACAAAACTTAACTCATGTTGCAATAAACATCTTCCTGTTATTTTTAAAGACAGACTGTAAGATTTTGAAGATTGCTGTCCAAATCTTGTTATTGCGGCTTCAATGAACGCAGATTTCTTGGAAACAACATTGAAGAGTAAGCATATACTGTACTCCAACCAGGAGAAAGTTTCAGGGGTAATACTGTGAATGAATGTTGATGTCATAAGATGTCATAAGGTCACACACGTGGGTACACGCATCTCCATTGGCTGACTCTCAAAGCACAAACGATAACACGGATACACACATATTTATACTACCCTAGTTACAAAATTAGATCACGGTTAATCTCCTGGTCTTTTAATCTCACCATACAGGAAATAACATATGGAGGAGAGCGCATGTTTTTTAAACTGAAGTTATAACGGTAATTTTATCTGTCTACTTCGCTCCAATAGATGACGCAAGAATAAGCACATTCCTTTCACGGTTAATCTCCTGGTTGGAGAACAGTACAGTTCATTTAGTCGTTCACTGTCCATAGTTATGCAACAGTCCCTACCCGTCTTAAAGGAGGGGCTCACGACAGGAACAGTTTGGCTGTGACATATGCGCGCATCTCTCGTGCAGTGATCCTTACCTGGATTTATTTTCGCGTGCACATTCCAGATCAAATCAAGAAGTTCCCTTCGTGCTCCTGTTACACATCTTGCATATACGAAGGTTTGGCTAGTTTAGGTTTTTATTAACCAAGTTCGCGCATGCGCAGTTATCACCTCGCAGCATCTCAGCCAAACTGTTCCTGTCGCGAGCCTCACGTCTTAAAGTGCGTTCAAGGGACGAGTTGTATCGCAAACATGTTTCTGCTGCCGGTTTGTTATTAATTATCCGTTTATGGTTATATTACAGATCTGCCAACTTTTTTTTACATTATGCGCAAGTAACCCTCAATTATCCACAACTTCCGCTCTCCCGCATTGAAGCGATAATCTCTCGAATTTAAGGGTGATTGTGTAACTTTGCTTTTTATTGTGTTCGTCCCGTTGGTATAATACTACATCCAACCAAAAAGCCAGAAACTAAACACACTAGAACAATATGAAATATAGCTACAGACACACAAAAACACACCCCAACGAAATTCTCAACACACAACTCAACTTCAAAACACACACACTCTTTGACTCTACACTATACCACAGGAACACACACTCACAGGAAACAGAACAAGTGGCGCCAAGACCAACAACGACCAGTTCTGAAGATGACCTATAAATAGGTCGAAACATGTAAATGAGGTACGTTGAAACTTAACACAGGAAAGTCTTACCATAAATATTCCGAAATTATTATTATTATTATTATTATTATTATTATTATTATTATTATTATTACTATTATTATAAATATAAAAATATTAAACTTTAGTAGTTATGCTCAAATTATGAATATATATATATATATATATATATATATATATATATACATATGATATATATTAAGAGAGAAGTTAGAATTTTTTCACTTTCACTCTGAAGATGTATTCTTTGTTATTTTATACTTCGTCTTTGTAGGCAGATTACAATAGTACAAAGTATTAAAATATAAATGAAGAGCTTCTCAATCCGTTATCTAAAAACACTGTATCAGCTGCGTCTTTATTCAGTTTTACTCAAAATTATTTTTCATAATTTGAGCATAACTTCTAAAAATTTAATATATTTATAATAATAATAATAATAATAATAATAATAATAATAATAATAATAATAATAATAATAATAATAATAATCATTCTAGGTGAATGCAAGTTAACAGGAGGTTTAAACTTCTTTTGAGTTAATTTTTAATACCACATCATTTTCGTCTTAAGTTAATATAAGATTTAAATATCGTCCATAATATCGGTACCTACTTATTAACCTTTTCTGTGAACTAGTTTGAGTAACTTAAATTAATAGAAGATTCAAACTTTTGATACTTATGTTTATTACTCATATAGATCTTATTATTCCATAACCTCCTAGAATTATAATAATGGACTCTAATTCAGTGTACTGAAAAAACTGACACACCATTATCATTTTTCTTTTTCTTATTAGCTTTCATTGCTTCTTTACTTGTTTGTAACTTTTTTTATTCTGTAAAATGCCATTGTTTGTTTGTGTACTTGTTGCCATTTTTCTTACTCTGTTATCTTTAATCATCTATTTGTTCTTGTTTTGTTTCGTATGCTTTGTCTAATGACAGCCTCTAATTTGAGGAAGCTTTGGTAAATAAAATAATAATAATAATAATAATAATAATAATAATAATAATAATAATAGTAAGACTTAATAATTATAATAAGTATAATACATTTTTCGAAGTTATGCTCAAATTATTAAGAGAGAAGTTAAGAAATTTTTTGTGTTAACTTATGTTGATATTTATGTCATTAAGGCCACACTGAAAGTATATAAATCTTAATAAGCAGACAGAAATTAATAGCTTTTCCTATACGAGGATATCAGGAAAAACCATGGAAAATGATGTTAGAACCCTAAAATACTCTAGTTAGGAGTGCAAACGTTGAGTAGCTCTTGACACCTGTTACCTTTTTGCTTGCTAGTGTAATACATGCGAGTGCTGCAGGTCTCGAGTGTCCCATGAATGATTCATCTTAATTAATTGTTTGTACATCGCGACGGACGACTTCCGCCCGAGGGTGTGTCCTTTGCGGACATCCACCCCGTCCCGGCGGCAGTTCGTGAGACAGAAGCCTTGCGTGGCGTGACTGTAACACGAACAGGCACTGCTGTTTTCTGTTTTAATGTTTAAACACCATGTTGCAAGATATTAACTGTGCAAGATTCCAAACTTTCACAGTGTCTGGGTTGAGAAGGTTCTCGGTTTTTGTAACCTTGTCTTGAGATTTTATTTTCTTCAATAGGCCTATTACATAACCACTTCCAGCCTCCATCCTCAGCGTCAGTGCTGAATTCACATTCTTTCCTGCGGAAGAAAATATAAGTGCATTAGGAAAATTGATTGTAGGTTAATGAATTGAATTTCGAGAGTGGGGCACTGACACCCAGGAAGATCTGCTCATTCCCAAACCCACACCGGCTGACTACACGAAGGTTCGCTGCGCACCCAGGTTTCAAGCATGCAACCACTCTAGACCAGCCCTCTCCGTGCGTCTCCAGCTGGTGTTCGCGGAATGCTGTGGAATGATAACGAAATGGATAGACGTTGACGGAATGATGTAGATACCTAACATGGGGAAACGGGAGAACTCCGAGAAATACTCAGTTTCCTCAGAAGATCAATGTGTAAGCTGGCATTTTTGGGCATGATATTGTTGGACCGATTTTCATTGAAGAAAACCTGACTGAAGAATTGTATCTGAAACATTAGAAAATGTAATTGATCCACTTATCACACTGTCGCTAGAGAACCAAGTGAATGAAGGAAACCTGGTGTTGGACGAACAAAATTTTCATTTTCAACAGGACGGAGCTCCCCCACAATATGCAGTACCCGTGCGCCAATGGCTGAATAAAAGATTTCCTGGAAAATGGATTGGTAGGAGAGGTGCTGTAGAATGGCCGGCGAGATCTCGAGACCTGACGCCGCTTAACTTCTTCATATGGGGCCATTTGAAATCAGTTGGTTGTACTCCTCCGCCTGAGAATATTCAAAAACTGAAAAGTAGAATAACCCAAGAATGTAATCGGATTAGTAAGGAAACACACCAAAACATTCGCGAGAAGTTCCAAAATAGACCGTATTACTGTTTAACCAACACTTGATTTAGTGCAAAATAAACTGTTTCTTGTCAGGTTGCCAGGCAAAAGATGTGAAATAAATGAATGAGGTGTATAAACAATTGAATGCTCTTTCATATTTGTATAAAAATATAGGGGTGTCATTTGAAATTTCGAAGTGGGAGTGGCTGGGAGTGGTGATGAAATCTAAAATGCAATTAAGCCTGGTTTCAGACTTCCTCCTCAATATCTAAATTGAACGTGTTCTTCTTGTTTAAATTGAATTCAATTTCAATAATTAGTTATTTAGACTGGAAAGTTTCGAAATGGAAGCCCTCTCATATATATATAAGATTGATAAGACGTCGCAGAAACTTTTGATGGCTTCTTAGTTACAGTAGTCAAACATAGTACTATAATGCAGAAACAATAGAGCAGCCCTGATCATAAAGGGGGAGGAAAAAGGAAAGGCGATACCCCCGCCCATGTCCTTTCCGCTTCAGTGCTTTAGAAACAACACATAGTAAAGCACTGTGAATCAGTGGTGGATTTTAGTCGATCAACGAGACCCGAAAGCTATGATACATGCCTTATACAATCCGTCACTCAGCAGTGCTTGCCTTCCGGTCTAATCTTATCGGTTCGATACATAACTGTCTCTGCCGTGGAATGTGAAGTAGGTAGTTAAGAGGTAGTCTGTAGTACCTCAATTGAGGTATTGACGCCGAGGCCTGTAATAGAGAACGTTATGTTCCTGAATGGTCTAATTGTGGGAGTTGTCCCAGGTTCCATTCCCGGTGAGAACACAGATGTTTTTCCTTCAAGGGAATTTTTCCTATGCTCGTTTATTGTGTGGAAGTTAGGTTAAGCTTAGATTTAAGACTCTCCTGGCGCTATATATTCATGATCATCTATACAATATCATCTAGGCTTAACTCCGTCTTTCGGGTCTAAAAACAGTCTGGTGGTATTATACATTTTAATACCATAAGGACGACGAAGACCAGGATGGCCACAAAAAATAGGCCTACTTTTAGATCCTGTTTAGCTGAGACCCGAAACGGGTCAAAATGATCTATATTCATTCTCCAGCTTGAAATCCATTTGTGTCTCTACATAGTCAGAATAATTGATTGATTAGTTCTATATATACTTTTTTTTGCATGTTATACATCTTTGCACGCCCACAAAAATGAACTTTCTTTGCAATTTGATTCATAGAAGAATCTAAAAACTCAAAAATAGCAAACATGCTTATTTGCTAGAATGAATGAGAAATCAGGCCTTTTATAGCCTACAGCTAGCCATTATTTATATTATATCATATAAAATTTTGAAGGGATAGAATATTTATCATTGTCATAACAACATTCAGATAGTTCAGCAAGTTCTTGGCAAAGACTTGGGAGTTTTCTTAACCACCTGCTGGCCGCACTTGTCCAGAGTTAAAAATATTAAATCGACTTTAACTTGTCTTCTCAAAGTGAGTATACATTCTTTATCTTCTCCCGCGTGTGTAGGACAGGTGTTCTCCAACAATTTTTCAGGGAGTTATTTTTATCCGCTTAGAATTCGATGTGATCTGTCCGCATAATTTTATCGGTTCCTTTTTTGTATGAAGTACTCATTAATATGCCGATTTTATTTCTTTTTCAACTATAAATGAGAAACAGAAAGAGGTAAAGGACAACAGATATAAAGTTATAGATATAGGAGTAGTTACAGAGAGAGAAGAAATATATAGCGTATTGACGTAGTTATAGAGAGAAAATAGAAATTTTAAGAAGAGGTTTTAGAGAGATACATAGACAGCTTTATAGAGTTGTAGATGTGGAGCGTTTAGAAATATACTCGTAATTCTGTAGAAATGGTTAGTTTTGTAGCTAAAGACAGATTTTTTATGGAGATGAAGTTGTTGAGCAACATATACGAGGATAGATCCCTATGTTGTAGCCCTGATCCACTTATACGTTAGTTGAAAAAAATAATCTTCATTTTTCCACATAGTCCCCTAGTAGAATGATGCACTTCTCCCAGCTATGCTTAAACATTTCCACAGCTTTCTGGAAGAAATGTTGTCCAACCTCCGCAAAACACTTATTTACGAACTGCATGACTTCATTATTGGATGAAAATTTCTTCCAACGTAGGTGGTTTTTGATTTTTGGGAATTGCCTGAAGTCGCTGGGTACCAGAACTAGTGAATAGGGAGGATGGTCCAGCAATTCACATCTTTCTGTTGAAATTCCAGCCATTTCAAGTAAGGACTTGTGACTTGGAGCGTTGTCTTGGTGGAAAAGAACTTTTTGCCTCAACTTGCCACGACCTTTCTCCTTGATAGAATCCCGCAATTTTCCAATTAAATTTGCATAATAAAGGTCTGTTATTGTGACTTCTTTCTACAAATAGTCTGTCAAAATAAAATAACACATTTTGCATCTCAAGAAACACAGCAAAATCTTACCTGCTGATGGTTGCATTTGAATTTTTTAGGGGTCGGTGAATCCTTATGTTTCCACTCTATACTTTGAATTTTGGTTTCAGGGACATAATGATGAACCCATGTCGTCTATCATCTGATATCTTCTTCTGCCCCGAACTCTTTCCCAATCTTTCCAGTGTATTCTTCAGTAGGCAGTTTCTTCTTAGGCAGTGACCCAACCAGTTCCTTTTCGTCTTTCTGGTCCGCTTCAGCATTATTCTTTCTTCACCCACTCTTTCCAACACAACTTCATTTCTTATTCCGTCTGTGCACTTCACACGTTCCATTCTTCTCCATATCCACATTTCAAATATTTCTATTCACTTCGTCGTAATGTCCATGGTTCTGCCCCGTACAGTGCCACACTCCATACAAAGCACTTCACTAATCTCTTCTTAGTTCTTTTTTCCAGATGTCCCCAGAAGATGCTTTTTTTCTATTAAAAGCTTCCTTATTATTTCAAAATTTATGTGTTTTTGTTATCAAAACTTGTAAAGGAGAATATAATCTGCCAGGTTAAATAAAGCCATTATTATTATTATTATTATTATTATTATTATTGTTATTATTATTATTATTATTATTATTATTATTATTATTATTATTATTATTATTATTATTATTGTTATTATTATTATTATTATTATTATTATTATTATTATTATTATTATTATTATTATTATTATTATTGTTATTATTATCACCACGGATTCAGTCATTCTTTCCTACTTTTCATTAAAACTGCAATAAATTTTGTAGTAATATACTGAATTAGATGATGATATCACTCTTAAGAGAATTGCGACTTCGGTCGTTTTTTTTCTCTGTACCCTTCATATAGGTAAACCGAGTAGACTTTGAATTGGAGAGTTTTATCTTTCGGGAGACAGAAACTGAGCTTATAGATCTAACGCGTAATTGCTGCTGTTACTCATAATGGTAGTGATGGCAATGATGATGATGATGATGATGATGATGTGATTATTATAAATATGAATAAATAGGCTACATGATTGTAATTCACGTTCATTTTTACGACGGATAAATATCTTTCCGAATGTCTATAGACTTCCTTTTCGACATATAGGCTGGGCGTACATGTTTTACACTGATTTCATAGGTCATGTAGGATTTTGTCGGCGAACGTATAAAACTCTGGTCTTTCAGGTATCCGCGTAATTTTAGTAATTGTGGCAAACATTGCATGTAGCAAATATGCCCCACGTCGTATTTACGTTGATAGTCCAAGGCCTCTCCGACACTGGTAATGGAATTGGTCTCATTTATGACCCGTTGTGTTTGCAATATAAACACAAGTTGGCGACAGCAGGTTTTTATGACGCTTAAACGTCCATAAAAAAAGCTTATTTGTGTTCGTGTAGGACTGGAGGGAAGGGAAAAGGAGTTTTGATATGTTGATGCTCTGCTGGAAACGATTGCCGCAAACTTAACATGAAATCTCACATTTACCTGCTGTAATAAGAAAAGATGACATCACACATGAAAATATTATTTTGTCTTGGCTTGAATGGCCCTTGGGTCAAGTGCATACATGAGGTTTTCTTCACTTATCAGTAATATATGGTGGGACTTCTTCAGGTCGTCGAACACTTGAGACAACGCAGTACATTACATCCTTAACGACGAATGTAGAAATAAATGGAAACAATCAGTTTACAGCATATTGAAAATTCTGTAGAACCATTTACTGTACTTTCATTCTTTTCCTATATGGATATCTTTCTTTTTCCCATATTACATGTTTATATCTAGTAACAAAGAAACGAAGCTGTGTTGGAAAGAGTGGGTGAAGGAAGAATAATGCTGAAACTGATCAGGAAGAGGAAAAGGAATTGGCTGGGTCACTGACTGAGGAGAAACTGCCTACTGAAGAATGCACTGGAAGGAATGATGAACGGGAGAAGAACGCAGAGTAGGAGAAGATACATTGAGATATATATGAATCATATGAGTTGCTGCCAAGAAGTCAAAAAGAGAATAGCAATGGCAAAGGAAGCTTTTAATATAAAAAGGAGCATCTTCTGCGGACCTCTGGAGAAGGAACTAAGGAGAGACTAGTGAAGTGCTTTGTGTGGAGTGTAGCATTACATGGGGCAGAAACATAGACAGTACGACGAAGTGAAGAGAAGCATTTGAAATGTGGATATGGAAAAGGATAGAGCGTGTGAAATGGACAGAGTAAGAAACGAAGCTGTGTTGAAAAGAGTGCATGAAGAAAGAATAACTCTGAAACTAATCAGAAAGAGGAAAAGGAATTGGCTGGGTTACTGGTTGAGAAGAAACTGCCTACTGAAGGATGCACTGGAAAAAATGGTGAACGGGAGAAGAGTTCGGGGCAGCAGAAGATATCAGATGATAGACGACATTAAGATATATGGATCATATGGAAAGGCAAAGAAGAAAGCAGAAAATAGGAAAGACTGGAGAATGCTGGGTTTGCAGTGAAAGACCTACCCTTGGGCAGAACACTACGAATGAATAAATGAATGAATGCGGAGACTAAGAGGAAGGCAGATTATAGGAAAGGCTGGAGAGTGCTGGGTTTGCAGTAAAAGACCTGCTCTTGGGCAGAACATTATGAATGAATGAAAAAATCTACAGTAATATTAAGCCTACCAATACTTCACATTCATGTTGGTACATAATCATTTTCGCATTTCTTTTTCCATTTTGTAGGATTTTAATCTAAGAGCACCGAGAAACAAATAAATGCAACCCGGAAACAAGAATGCCGAAATGGAACACGAAAATATAGAATTTGTTCATTTCGATTTTTTATTTGCTTATTTAACGACGCTATGTCAACTACTAGGTTATTTAGCGCCGATGTGTTTGGTGATAACGAGATGGTTCTATCACCTTACGTTTGGGAAAAACCTCGGAAAAAATCCAACCAGGTAGTCGGCTAAAGCGGGAATTGACGCCACGCTCGAGCGCAGCTCCGAAACGACAGGCAAGTGCCTTACCCGACTGAGCTACGCCGGGGGTTTAATTTAGATTTATAACTGAGTAAGCGCAGTCGTTCTTAGACTTATAATGGTAGAGTTAATTTTATTGTTAGTGCTGTATGGTTTTTTAAGTGGAAATATTTAAAATAATCCTAAAAATCTTCTCACTGGTCAGACTTCTCTCATCGCTATCATATCCTGTTTCAGTCTCTAACAGAAATAAGTACCAGGAGTATTTCGTTGGGAGTAGGACTGACATTTCTACTGCCATTAATGCGATTGTCTGTATACGTGATAGTCCTAATCTTCTGCAAACCTGTGGGCCTCTATGGCCTATAATGGGACGACTTCACCTTTTTTTACCATATCCTGTTGCGGTTTTAGCTCCAGAAAGGATCAGAGACCATTCAAAATTATTAAATAAATATTTTTTTTTCCGTTGTTGAAAATATTCCCGGAAAGTTAGTCAGAGACGAAGGAAATCACTTTCAAAGAAATTGATATAATCCGTAGATCAGTAGTGTCAGAATTGTAAGCTCCAAAACCGGTTGTGGAGCTAGAGAGATGCAGTCGGAGCGTGAACTTGCTTATGTCTGTGGAAAAACCGGAACATGCAACGAGTCATAGTGGAGCGCTCCGCTTCGTTTAGTCTCTGACAACGCTGCCGTAGATGCTGATGTTAATGTAATCATAGAAGAGGTGCAGCCTCTACTTCTTTCGCTTCATAAAATGTATAAAAGACTCTTAACGTTTAGAGAAGTACTTTACATTCGTATTCATGTAAAAAAGTGAGTAAGAAGGGTACTCATCTCGTTCGGGTTGTTACAAAAGGCCAAATTCATGCTACTGCTTGAAGGCTGACAGTAGAAAGTGAGGTATTATACAGTAACAAACTACAAACTGCTTTTAAAGAACCCGCAGGTTCATTGCTGCCCTCACATAAGCCCGCCATCGGTTCCTATCCTGTGTAATATTAATCCAGTCTCTATCATCATATCCCACCTCCCTCAAATTCATTTTAATATTATCCTCCCATCTACGTCTCGGCCTCCCCAAAGATATTTTTTCTCTCCGGTCTCCCAACTAACACTCTATATGCATTTCTGGGTTCACCCATACGTGCTACATGTCCTGCCCATCTCAAACGTCTGGATTTAATGTCCCTAATTATTAATATTTGAGGAGAAAAATTCGCTCCGGCGCCGGGTATCGAACCCGGGTCCTTGGTTCTATGTACCAAGCGCTCTGACCACTGAGCTACGCCGAATTCAATCCACAGCACCGGATCGAACCTTCCTCCTTCAGTGTTTCCCTTTGTGGCCTTTTCTTCCTCAAATATTAATTGTCAACTTTACAGAGATTATTCTGTAGGACAAATTAATAAATCCATAATAGTCCCTAACTATGTCAGGTGAAGAATTCAATGAGTGCAGTTCTGCGTTGTGTAACTTTCTCCATTCTCCTGTAACTTCATCCTCTTAGCTCCAAATATTTTTCTAAGAACCTTATTCTCAAACACCCTAATCTCTGTTCCTCTCTTAAAGTGAGAGTCCAAGTTTCACAACCATACAGAACAACCGGTAATATAACTGTATTATAAATTCTAACTTTCAGATTTTTTTGACAGCAGACTAGATAACAAAAGCTTCTCAACCGAAAAATAACAAGCATTTCCCATATTTATTCTGCGTTTAATTTTCTCCCGCTCTAAGATATTTGAATTTTTCCATCTCTTCGAAAGATAAATCTCCAATTTTTATGTTTCCATTTCGTACAATATTCCGATGACGAGACATAATCATACACTTTGTCTTTTCGGGATTTACTTCCAAACTTATCGCTTTACTTGCTTCATGTAAAATTTCCGTGTTTTCCCTAATTGTTTGTGGATTTTCTCCTAACATATTCACGTCATCCGCATGGAAAGAAGCTGATGTAACCCGTTCAATTCCAAACCCTGTCTGTTATCCTGAACTTTCCTAATGGCATAACTAGAGCAAAGTTAAAAAGTAAAGGTGATAGTACATCTCCTTGCTTTAGCCAGCAGTGAATTGGAAAAGCATCTGGTAGAAACTGACCTATACGGACTTTGCTGTAAGTTTTAGTGAGACACATTTTAATTAATCGAACTAGTTTCTTGGGAATACCAAACTCAATAAGAATATTATATAAAACTTCTCTCTTAACCGAGTCATATGCCTTTTTGAAATCTATGAATAACTGAAATGTGCTCAAATAATTTGTTGCATATTATTTTATTACAAACTTATCAATAAATGCGCAATATTTTTTTTGCCAAAAAATTGTTACATTTTGGTTTATTTCAATAAAGTAACTTGCAACAGTATCTACTATAAGAAAGGAATAAGAAATGCAAGGTACACGGTTTCTGTATACTGCACCACTGATTTCTCCATAATTTTGAACACCACAAGCAGCCAGTTGAAGATTAAAGATTAATGAAGTCTGAGTCATTTTTTTACAACTGACACTGGCTCTAGCGTGTGATAAAACATAAAATATAATCGTTTTTTTATGTATTTATCGCATGAAGTAACATCGTTCAATAGCAATAAAATTTCACTATTTAATATTACTGCTGGAAGATAACTTGTGACCTTAAAACTACTATACGTAATTCAGTTTAAATTTTCTTACTGAGATAAAAGATCTGAAATTGCATCAGATGAAGGCTTGAGGTCTATTAAAGCGAGGTAATTGTCTCCTTTGATCCTTAATTTTTTTATAAAGTAGCGTTGATTCCGAGGTTCGCTGTTGCGTCATGGTACGCACCCATCCATCACGCAATATGTGAACAAGCTGAGGCTACTATATTTTTTTCAGAGTGCCTGTGTGCTATGTCTATAAATGCATACAGATGAACGTAATTAATAAATAATATTAGGAATAATGGAATTATCGATGACTACCAGACGATATTACCGCGCTGTGCGAACCGAATTACCAAGTCTTATATACCGACTTGGCTACGTTTTGATTCTGGGTACCACTAACGTAGACACCTCCAGAAAGAAAAGTATTTTATAATGCTGAGCATTTGACAGCTATACTTCGGCTACAGAATCCGTAGGTGACCAAAGAATTGCGATTTTCACTTCGTGTTCCATGTTGTTATAATTACAGATGTACATGTCTTGGATGTTGTCTGTTTATGCATAGTATCCAAACGTAGCATCTGGCTTGGAAGCAGAATATACATTATTCCATTCTTTTCTGCCCCTTTCTTACGGGCGTGTGAATATTTTCATAATTTTTCGTAATACATTTGAATATTTGCCTCAGACCGAAGAATCGACGCGACGCACAGTGTGCAAAAACACAAATCTAGCTGGACAAATAACTTCTCTGGATTTCAACAGATTCTTATGAAACTTTGTACAGATCTTACAGGTAGCACATATTTTTTGTGTACAAACTCTGATTACGTTTGAGTAAGAGAAACTACCCCTTCATAGTGGGGCGATTTTAGACAAAATTAATAACTTCTCTCCTATTTACAGATTTTTATGAAACTTAATTTACGAGTTACAGGTAGCATATATTTTTTGTGTACGAACTCTGATTATAGCTGTATGCTACATGAAGGCCTAATTGTTGTACAAAGTTTCATAGAAATATATTATATAGGAGAAAAGTTATTAATTTTGTCTAAATTCACCACAATAGATAGTTCCTTCTATAGAAACATAATCAGTTTTCGTAGACAAAAAATATATGCTACCTCTAACTTCTGTATAAAATTTCATAAAAATCTGTCAGATAGGAGAGAAGCTATTAATTTTGTCTAATGCACTCACTATAAAGGGGTAGTTTTTCTTGTGCAAATGTAATCAGACTTTGTACACAAAAAAATATGTGCTGCCTGTAAGGCTGCACAAAGTTTTATAAAAATCTGTTAGAATGCAGAGAGCCTATTAATTTTGTTTAACTACTAGATTTGCGTTCTAATCCACGGTGAGTTTGTTGAGGTTAGATAAAAATGTGTCCAGTGCATTTTTAACCTGATGTTCGATGTCATGTGAATAATTTTGCAGGCCTAAACACTCACACGGTGATTGAAAACTTCCTTATTCCATTATTCGTCTTTTCTGCTGTTAAGCCAAATTTTCAACAGTTACCGTATGCCCCACCACTGGAAAAAAAATTAATTACTGAAAAATGTGCAAAAACGCGCAAACTTTAAAACAGGGATTCAACACTCTAAATGATGCTGTATTAAATGGTAAAAGAATTGTAACCGGACGTGACCGACTATGCTAAAACTCACATTATAGGCCTATTTTGGAGAACTTAAAAAAATATTCAATTGTAATATTTAAACCGTGCTGTAAGAAGAAAAATACTTTGCAAAATTGAAATTTAAGTTACATTAGTAAGAACTTACCTATCTGAACAGACTACATGTCTCACAACATAATAAATCACTAACAATTATTGGCTCTTTTTCATCCACATAGTAAGCCTCTTTGTCTACGACTGAACCGGAGCGAGATGTGTTAGAAAGAAGTCATTGTTCATACCCTTCTAAATATAACCTGCTGCTGATAAAACAGTTAAAGCTATTTCTCACAGGATTCTCAAAATGTTAAAGAACTTCAATTCATATTCACCTGTGCTTAACTTAACAAGGTTAAATTTGATTTTTTTTCCACCTACTGTAGATTGGGAAAATTGCATACTGTGCGACGTTTGAAAAACAATTTGGCTCATACTTTATGCCAGCTAATGAATTCAGTTTTTAGAATCCATTTGTAAATATGAATTCTGGATCAAAAGACTTTTAATATAGGACTTCTAGTCTTTACTTACCATTTCACAAAAAAAAAAAAAAAACGGAGGAAGTAATGGGACTTGTAAACAGAAAAATTGTCATCTGAATTCTTACCACTGCGGTCACATTTCGTACTTGGTCATTAGGCTACGAGTGCACAAAGTTCAGACATTGTTGCCAGTAATGAGTTCATATATCCGCTTTATTCCACTTCCACTTTCCACTTTCAACTTTTAATGTATTTAGTGTATTCAGTATAGTTAGTATTGTAATTGTATTCAGTGCTTTTTTTTATTTGAATTGTTTCTTGGGTCAATGTCACCGTACAATGTACATGCCATTGGAATAAATAAATAAATTACCTTTTGTATTAACAATTGAACGTAATATATTTACATTACAGTATTTCCCTCGCTGTGTAACACGGCACAAAAAGTAAAAGATGTAGAATCAAATGGTGTGAGTGCCTAGAAGGAGTGAATAATTGTCGATATCAAAAGGAAGGTTAAGAAAACACCTTATCGTTTTCAAGCGGAGAAGGAAACGTTAAAAAAAAGCAAATTGAATTGTTTCGAGATATACAAGTCTTTTGGGGCGCGCGGTGGCATCGCGGTTTCTTGGAGATGAAAGCGGGAAGCACCTAGAACTAATATCCCTACCATTACTAATTCCAATTTTCTGCAAAGGTGTGAACCTTAACCTCTCGCTACCTTGTGGAACTACATGATCTGCGAATCTATAATGATTCACTTTATGTTGTAGAAGATTTATTCTCATTTTGTAGAGTAGTACCTGACAACATTAAGCTGAATTTTATGCGAATCTATTCTAATATAACGTTTATAGAAAATTTCTCCTTTGCATGTTAACCTAGTAGTTCCAGTAAAATCATAAGATTATTTGCAACGAAATAAAACAATAATGTTAGATTTATATACAGAATATAAATCTCGCCCCTATTTTTTTCAAGTTATATAGTCCCGCATGTTAATAGGCAGTGCTGTAAATACGAATCTCTGCTCCTTGAGCCGGCGTGCATATGACTAGCGGAGAAAGTTTCGTACCTACAACTAACTGTTCCCCTGTTTATCGAAGTCACCAATAGAGTAGAAGTAAAACATTTGAATTGTGTATAGGGATATTTCCCTATACGAAGGTCACCTGAATTCTATTTGGCATCCCATAAAATGCAGTGTTGCCTACATTCCGAAAAATGGGGGGAAGAGATACACCTGGTATAACTAATGCCACCAGGTTGACTTTCGACATTTCTGGTCTTCTCTCCTGGCAGTGGCTGACGTGTAATCCACTTCTGAGGTTGAGACGCTGGAAGGCGGAGATACGTTATCCCGATGATATGATAGGATGACTTTATATGATTATGTGATGCCAGAAGATGTCTTAAATCTAAACTTAACCTAAATTCCAGACCATGTGCGAACATAGGAACAGTTCTCTTTAAGAAATCGAACCCGGGAACTCAGGAACTCTAGCCAGAAGCTCTCACCAGTAGACCATGTGGCTGATCAGTTCATAAATATTATTAGTTGAAACTAACGCTAATGGCTTTCTGCGGAAAATATCAAGTAGGCCTACGTTCGAGGGTTGTCGTAAATAACACAATAATTATTATTGAATAGGTTGTTTCTTAGTCAAGTATCCGAAGACAGGTCTGAACCTCACGAGCGATATCAAGAAGATACCAATTATGAGGAAACTAGGCCAGGAGATAATGGGGTAGGGTGGCCAGTTCCTTTCCCCCTCCATTGCATACATCACCGACTAGCTACATATTACACTATTAAGACTTCAGAAGCATACAAACAATTGTTCTTCCTCTGACACACATTGATGTACTGCCTGATAATAGATGTACATATCAAACAGAATCTCAGTCAGAGGATATTGAATAGGTGGAGTTATTTAATTATTTAGGATGTAAGATATAAATCTGTGTTCAAGATTTAATTAAAAACTTGTATAAATTTTGAAGTAGGCCTATTCATATCTCGAAATGACCGTTAAGAAATAAGGCCAGAAATTATGCAGTTACTACTAGCTGCTGTGGTAAAGTGAACCCCAGAAATGAAATTTCTAGTGTATTTTTGGGGTAAACCTTCAGATAACGGGTAATTTAAAATATGAGCTTAAATTGAAATATATAAAATGAATTAATGTCAATAGAGAATTTTATTGACACAGAGAAAAATAATACGAATTCCAGATCTTGCACACTTACAAAGAAGTTCAGAACTGTTAAAAAGTTAACTGACCCATTGCATAGATGGTGGTGGGAGTGAGGGTGGAGGTAGTGGTAGTGATGAATTTTTCTTGATTTTTTTTACAGTAGGGCTTGGCAACATTTAGTTGCATTTAATACGAATGTATTCAGTAAAAAAATAAAAATAAAAATAAGGCCTATCACTATTAGAGCCCATGAAGACCCACGGGGTTGCAGGAGGTAAAGGGTCCCACTTTTACAGACAGTCGGCATAAGTAGGCCCTAATAGTAGGGCTGTCATTCCTACGTGCTTTCCACATTTGCTCCGAAGAAATATCACTGGTCACATTTCTGTTAGAGGCTGTGTGAACCCCAGTACCCATAGTGAGGTCAGAAGTGTTAGATCAATGGGAAAAGTCCATGTAGATCGCGAATCGAACCCGCGAATCTACCGTGCGCCTCCGTATGAATGTGTAATAATAATGGAATATTTGTAGGCAATTTTTAATGATTTTACGGAGTAAGACGCGGCAATATTGACTTGAATTGTATTTGAATCTAATCTAAACATTTTTCCTGGGTTATTCCTCCTAATTTTGTAGTGTAATTTAATACCTAGTCTGCCTTGGTCCTTAATGAGCTGAACACGACATGGGTTATTAATACTGAGTTTAATTTTAAACGAAGGCCTGATGAATCTGTAATATTATTATATTTGTCTATTAAGTATCTCCTAATTTTCTTAGACTACAATTTTAAACGAATCTGCGGTAATTTTTTTCTACGGAGTTTCTTGCGATTATGTGTGTCCTTTAAATTTTAGTTCAAGGAAATTAACTACGGCATAACAGTGACACCATTGAATTGTTTCAAAACGCGTAAAACGTACGTTATGTTTCATCTCCTTTGTTATTTAATTTTCCACCTAAAGAATTTATTAGCATTTGAGATTTGAAAATTGCGAAAATCTTGGGTCTTCTGATGCAGAACTTGTGTCATTGATAAAATATTTGAACGTAGATCATGTATGACGCACGATCTCAGTCAGTTGTTTAATTCATTGAATGCCGCCAGCAAACAAGTCACGCGGAAGCACAACCTCTGCCTTCTTGTGCTAGTCATGAAGTTGCAAAACACTTCAGTTCGATCTTGTGCCAAGTGTGTCGAAATTGTGAATGCTATTTGAAAGCCTTTCTCAAGTTCATTCATCAGAAAATATTTATTACGAAATAACAAAAACAACAACAACAATAATAATAATAATAATAATAATAATAATAATAATAATAATAATAAATTATGTGAGGCATATCAAGAAAGTCAGCAAGCACTACGAATACTGCCAACATTTTCGTATGCCAGGGGGGAACAATAACACAGGCCTGCAAAATTAAGGGTCAAAAAAACTTTTTTAAAAATCTATGCTATATTTATAGTTTCTTGATGTGTTGAATCCAAAACTGACATCACATTTGATCTATCACCTACCATTTTCTCGCAACATGCATTGGCACTTTTAGAAATGTGAATGTAGCGTTATTGAATTTAATATTGAAAAGTGATGAAGTGATACATGTCCTGTGGTAAATTTTAAAAATATAGTTTACAAAAACTATTAGATTGTCATAATTAACAACTCACATTTAGTTAAATGCTTTATACCACCTTTCTCTCTTCATGGTGAAGTTGCGTTAGTTGCCTTTTCTCTTGTGTGAGGTTCAAGAGATTCTTTGTGGCCAGTGCTTTTGTTTGACTGCTTCTTGCTCTGATGTCCCATTCACAGAGGAACAGCCTGCTGACCAAGAAGCATGCACAATTCTGTCAGATCTCCCGATCATCAGTCATGATCTTTACTTTTATCTTTGTAAGCGGGAATCGAACCTACACCTGCGCAAATCCTTCGAAATACGAGTCCTGCTGAGTTTCGCTATTCTAACTAGCTTTTGTTGTCTTCTTACAAGTAAACCTTCAGGTGGGGTAAGAAACAAAACAAATGCCTTTATTACCTTTCGATTAAGCATTAAAACCAATGCAAAATACGTAAGTTTCACAACTCGAACGCAGTGAACACCAGAGCTCGCGACCAATCAAGGTGCAAGTTACTTAGGCTAGATTGCAAACACGTATATCACACAGAAATACTAACGCGACAGCGGAGACAGTGCTGCTCTAGACGCGCAGTCAGTTGTAGCCTACTTTGCAGTTTGTGTAATGTTATGTACAGTTAGCCGAAGAAGGTGAAACCAGTGGTTAAAATTCTGGATAAACTAAAAGAAGAGGATCGCTAAAGGAACTTGAAATTGTTGATGATATATGCGATTTATTAAATAGTTATGGATCGGAACCAGTTGAAGAAAGTCACACTCTGGACACTAATGAAAGTGAACCACGAGATAATGATAATGACATGCCTAATGTACGAAAATGCCAGACTGAAAAAACAAATACTACGTCAGAAGAGGAATCAAGTACTTTACAAAATTCCGGTTCTCTATACGCTCCATTCCCTTCCAAAACATCCCGAGTCATTGATTTTGAAGAAAAATGTAAGGTAATAGAGAATTGGATTCTGCCAGGTGCATCGATCAACAAAAAGAAAAGGTTTAATCTGGTCATTGAGAAGTATGAAACATAAGTTCACATGCCTAACACACGAAAGTCAACTCTACCAAATGAAGCAAAACGATGTTATGAATAAGATGAAATAAGTGCACCGAAAAACATTTGAGGAATTTTGTCTGCGGCTGTTATCAAATTAAAATTGTAAAAGAAAGTAACATAAAAAGAATTGCTCGCGATTTATTAGAAATAGAACAAAAATACTTCAACGCAAGTCCTAACTCTGCAACACGCAATCTTCTGCTGTTGGACTTGTATGGTGTCCACTACGACGAAAATACAATTAAGTAAATGATAGAGAAATGGCATTATGTTCTTGGAAAATTAATGGTAAAAATAATAGGCCTACCATCAAATACGACTTATGAGTTGCAACCTTTGGAGAGGTATTTTTTTCGAATGTACAAGCATATGATTCGATAAATTTCTCATAATGTATATTTTGACGATTTGATATTTTGATATATTACAACAACGCAACAATATACTGAAACTACAACCGCTTGTTTACCAGTAGTTTCTTTCTCCACGATTCCAACAGGCGCATCGGTATGGTTGGGTATTAGCTGGATTGGCATTCAAGAGTGGAGAATGTTTCCAAAATACTACGGAGTACTTCAGTACTGTATCCGAAATGTACAAAGATTATATACGACCTGTGCAAAATCAACTTGAAGTGCGGATGGTGTACTGACAATTTGTGTTTCTAACATTTTTTCATTATGTATCACTGTTGTGCGACTTAAGTTCCTGGATAAAAGCAAACACAGATTTTGGAAATACGATGCATTTAGTAACATCATGACCACATCATCGTTTTGCATCTTATCCCTTAATCACTAGTTGAAGGTATGTTTTCTTACTGCTTAAAGCCTCGTGCTCGGCGCTGTGTATCGCACTTGTTAATTGCAGTCGAGTTACGAAATTTGAGGGTTATTCATATTTTATTATGCTGATTCCAATAATATTCGTTTCATTTCTATTGTTTTTTACCTCAGGTGAAGATTTACTTGTTAGTTGTCCTTTCGCATACATTTTGAATTGTTAATATTATTCCTTGAGTTAAGTGAAAAAATAGTGATAAAATCTCTGTAAAAAGTTTGTAAAAAATTTGACATTTTATCAGCATTTATCGTTCGCCCATTTTGAAACCTTTTAACCTGACACCAGGCGGACATACATGGGAGATGGTCAGTATTACAGTAGGTTGAGATAACATGGGTTATCTTAGACGTAATTCTGCTGAGAGGAAAGATAAGTGTCATTCCATATCAAATCAACAAGGCACTCAACCCGACCGACTCAGATTTCTTTCAAATTTTGAGGGTTTGTTTTACCTGCCGCGCTAACTAAAACTGCCGAATTTCATATGTCCTGTGCTTTTCGTTTTCTGTCAGTGGCGTTTCAAACATGAAGAAAAATCATATTTTTATAAGCACGCCGCTTCAATTAAAATTATATATCTCAACAACGTCTCCAGATAAATTTACAAAAATTGAGTGATACATTCTTAATATGTGATAGTTTTTATTGCTTATATTGTTTTCTGCGTGTATTCAATTACACTAAAAAAACATGGTGAAACAATTTTCATATATTCATATTTAAAAATGCAGGCGTTCTATTTTAATGAAAAAAAAAATATATAGTACGCCTCAATTAGTGATATAATGAACTGATAAGTTTCAACTTGGAATCATCATAGGTTACAAAGATAAAAATTATTATGTCACAGCAAGCGTAAGCTAACCGTATAAGTCGCGATAATTATGTCCCACACATTCGTTGTATTTAATTATATTTGATCATATTCTTGAATGGCACTATGTAATTTAACATGTAGTACATAATTCGAATTTTTTAAATTATTACCTGAAATAAATTGTCACATGGATTTTGTTAAACCTGAAGTCCTGTAAGAAATGCTTACCTTTCATTGCTGAGATGAAATAGCCTGATCATCTTTCCAGACAGGATGCTGCGTTGTTTCAGCTGCATTTTAAAACTGCTTAGCAAGTATAATACCCATCCTAAACAGCAGGACTGTATGAAACTTGTGTTCCAGGCACTGCGGTGGATTTTGCAAATCGAAGAGCAAGGATTTTTTCCTCTTCAGTATAGCCTTTTTTAGTCGCATAAACGGTATTAATGTTTGGGAGATGATCCCTTGTCCAGTCGTACAATTCCCTAGGTGTAGTTATTTGTTTATCGGATGGTCTCTGCAAACTAGCACAAGCCGCAAACCTTTTAAATGTCCCACCTACAACGTCGTAGGTCTTTTGCCATGCGATATGCAAAAATAATGCAATTCTGTTGGAAATCCAAAATCTTTTTCATGGAATGTGAGGTTCAGGAAATTTTTTCCTATTTTTATACTGAGCAGAGAATCCATCGGAGAAATACATAATTTTTGTGGTGAATTACAGATGTTTGTTTTAATGACTCCATTAGATATTTTTGAAACAGATGTACAGCTCTAGTGTCATATTTCGGGCATTGTGAAATTATTACCAGATTTTTAATAGAGACTGTATCGGATGACGATTCGTTATAATATATTACGAAAGTATGAATGATTGTCTGCACATTAGTCCTGTGATATGACTGAATTTCATCTTGGATTACGAAATAATAGTTTTCAGCGAAGTCGCATAACACAATAAGCAGGCATGGCTGTAGAAATGATTTCATATCACATAGGAACTTACTTTGTCCAGATGATATAAATGAGTGAGTCAGTAAATCACCAAGTTTCTCCAAGAGACAGTCGAAAAATTTGTCTGTGGGTTTCATTATAGTCTCAAGCGTTGATCGGTCAGTCGTCATCCACTGCTTGTAGGTCACTGATTCAGTGAAGTTTTATACGAAACATTTCTCTAAACCCTCTCTTATTTTGAATGGTTCAGGACATCCTGTACATTTCCTGAACAAGCAATTTATATGAGGAGGATTGCACACCATAGTAGCCAAGAAATGTTAAGTTGGAAAGTATAAAGAAAAATTTTCTTGAAATCCACGTAGACCTGAAACTTTAATAAATTGCTTCCGGCATAAGTTTTACATTCTGATAAGGACACAAACACAGACAGTATAGTCCACTAACTCCAGCTAGAATACAATTTCTTGGTCAGGGTTAGAATTTTTAAACACTGCATATAATTCATTTCTGCTCATGTGATTTACTCCCTGATTCTTTAATCACAACAAATATTTCTTACCAGACATCATTCTGCTTATCTCGTCAGAACAACAGAATTCTTTAACTTTACCGGCAACAGCCGCGAGCAAGGGTTTTCCAGGTTTCGGATTTGGTGAACACAAAATTCCCTTTCCTTTTGCCAGGACTTTGGCTTTCCGAATTATGTATTCGAAAGCTGAAAGAAACTCTTTTTTATATTATTTACGCTCCAGGTTTTAGGTAGTAGTGTTAAAATTGTGATTTTCTCACTTTTACCTGAATTTTGAAAATTTTCCTGCAACTGAGACAAAATTTCAGAATCAGAAAGGTCCTGGTTCCTCGGCATCTTTAATATCGAAGATTTTGTCTTTTACAATATTTTCGAATTTCTGTCTCTTATATTTCTCTTGTTGTAGCCTTTCTTGTTTAATAAGGAACACACCTTGGTCAAAAAGACTTGTATTTAATGAACTTACATTTGCTGTAGAGTCGACGTATTCTTCATTACTAGAGTCATTATGAGGATTCTGCGTAATAGCATTATATTATATTTTTATTTCTTTGCGACACATAGCGCACACCTTTTGTTCCTGTTTTAAATCAGGAAATACATTAAGCATCCACGATATAACACTTCTTAAATTTTTCCTCTAATTACAATGCCTTGATTTCTCGAAGGGATTGCAGCAAACATAGACCTATAACTTAAAACGCAACTCCATTACATCGCACAAAACTACCACATACTACGAAAACTAACGACACTGCACTTGAAACAGATTGCACGTTTTGTATAAATTGAAGACTGTATAAACTGCCACTCATGACGACCTGACAGATCTACGACGCAGCTTATCAGACAAGTACGAACTCGCGCGCATGCAGTGTTGGTGTAAGACGGGTTTAAGTGCTACAAACCAATACATTGATATATTTTTTACTGATATTCCTGAAACGTTTCCAAAATGAAACTTACACCAAGGGGAGAATACTCTTACCTCTATAACATACATTTTTCGCGAAATAATTTATGTCCCGCATTTATAGATATTTAATGTTAAAATGTGTTTCACGTGACCATTCAATAAAGAATTCATTACTTTGATGCAAACCTATTTTTATTGAAACGTATGATCCCTTAGCTTTAAAATAAGCCCAAGTTTAAGATTCTACCTCAATTAGAAGAGAAGTTATGCATTATTTTTATTGACATAGTATGCGACATTTTTACATTTTTTCTCGTATTGACAGAATTGCTGTATGGATATCGTGCATTATTGAGGGCTAAAATTTTACGTAATTACTTAACGTAAGGTTCTTTACCATCCCACCAAATTTAATGAAAATCTGAGGTGGTCGGGTTGAAAAGTCCACTTTTTTGTGTTGATTTGACATGGAATGCCCCATAATACTGATTACTTCACACGTCATTATTGAAACTCGGTCTGTTGGATTGATGTTGCATGCTTTATGCAATGCAAGTCCTATTAAAAAAAGCAAAAAGAGTCTACTCAACAACAGTCAGTACAATACTGAACTTTGTACTTCTAGATATTTCCTGCTTTTGTCAGCTGTTACAAATAGCTTAGTTTTCACTTGCTTCTCATTTTTAAAAGGAAAAATGACGCATGTATAGAAGCACAATGTGTAACAACATGTTTATCACATGCTATGAATTCGTGAATGAACATTCTGATTACAAAACTTTTCTAATAAATTGAAAGCCAACACCAAACATTTCGTAACTTCAGACTGAACGAAGAAGACATTAATGAAATTGTCGTGGTAGCCTATGTAGTGTTGAAAGCGAAATGACAACTAGTCACTTGTCAATTCATCCGTGAATAATACACATTAAATATGATATATACAAGTATTGCTAAAAAATTAATGCATCTGCGTCTTTGAAAAAAATAACAAAATTACTATTTACTGAAAATCGTCTATTATAAGTTTTGTTATCATTACGATGTGGGTTGCTGTGTGAATGAATTTCGCCTCTCTTACCCAGAATTTCAGAGAAAACATTAAAAGGTCAGTCAAGAGGTTAGTTGGATGTGTTGTAATCAGTTTGTAATTGCCATACTAAATTCTTTCTTCATAATGACTTTCTTTATTCCCCTTTTCAGTGATCTGTTAATGGTAAAATTTCTCTCTTTCTTACGGTTTTAGCCTTTCCTTTACTCATTTATTGATCGGACAGGTAGATACTACGTACGGTATTTATCTAGGTATTCTTATTGTTTGAATACGGTACCGTATTTTGCTTGTCATAGATACTTCGCCCTCTTTCGCGAGACTGGCTCAGTTACCCGGAGAAAGAAGAGGACTGGGCGTTACAGACGTTACCATGGACATAATACGAGGACGTATGACAGAGGCCACGGACATCACTACGTCAGCTCAGTCGAGAGATTGGGTTGTCACATGTCTCCTGTCATACGACAAAGAAAGTAATGAAGCTCTACCCATACAAAATAACACGGCTGTATGAGTTGAGAGATACTGTTTTGCCAGTCCACATCAACTTCTGTACTTATTTTTTGGAGCAATTTGAGGCTGCGGACGAACAAGACATGTTGTTTGAGACAAGTCTTGCTGTTCAGTACGCCTGCCACTACGATACGCCTACCACCCCACACCACTCGTAAGACTAACTTCAAGTTATAGCCAGTACCACCGTTTCTGGCGTGTGAAATAAGTAATGCGATCGTTGAGAGAGTCCACACCTGTGGAGTAATGGTCAGCGCGTCTGGCCGCGAAATCAGGTGGCCCGGTTGAGGTTTTTTCTGGGGTTTTCCCTCAACCCAATATGAGCAAATGCTGGGTAACTTTCGGTGCTGGACCCTGGACTCATTTCACCGACATTATCACCTTCATTTCATTCAGACGCTAAATAACTTGAGATGTTGATACAGCGTCGTAAAATAACCCAATAAAATAAAATAAATTGTTGAGAGAGAGTATCTTATCTTTGCCACAAAATGTGGGCGGGAAGCTGAAACTGTGATTGGCAGACGTCACATTTGTTTAAGAGGTGATACAACTCTCAGCCGAAGCGACAATAGATACCACTGACTGGACAATGTACTCAAGGACACAACCAGAAACGCGAAGTGCGAGTGTCTTGCCTTTGATGCAGTGGGCAGATTGCTCACGAGACGTGTTGGATGGTGCTGTTCTGAGTTGCACTGGCAACAAGTGCTCACTGACTGGCTTTTTACTCAAGGACACGCGCCAAAAACTCTGGCACTGGCTATACCCATCAGCGAGGCGTCGAGGCCTCAGTGCGTAGAAACTCGCTCTGCATTAGTGACGACATTAATTCAAATTGACTGGCGGGAAAGGCCGAAAATATTTGATCACACGGTATATGTGTATAGCCTGACATTTACTCCTGAGAATCTTTTTTTTTTTTCATAACATTTTAAAGCCAAGCAAAATCATTTGTGATTGTTTTTTTCTTTAGTAGAGAGAGACATCATGGTCCTCTTTTTATCGTGGGCGTATGTACACAAAAGAATACAAGTTCATAGCCTCTTCTTTGTACTGTATTTACTGCTCTTCTGTTATTTGGCAAGTTGTATGGAATGCCTTTAGAGATTGCTGGTATCTTTTAATATCTCTATAAATCCTAAATACTGATTTTTATCAATGTGAACATATCATTAGAAGTCTCTGCATCAATAGGAAATATTGGAGGATACTGGGTTTTCAATAAAAGACCTGTCCTTGGGCAGAAAACTATGAGTGAATATGTGAAGTTGTAGAAAATTTTCTGTATATACAAGGGAAATTGATCCTATCTAGAGTAAATGTTTTCACTTATGTAGATACGTACGTGTGTGTGTTTTATATATATATATATATATATATATATATATATATATATATATATATATTGGTTGAAGTAGACATTAATGGGAAATATCATTCGCAAGATTATGAAAACTGGATTTTAATAACTGTAGGCCTAATCATAATCAACTTCGATTGAAGTATAAGATCCAGTGGTCTGTTACTCTCTCATTGTAAAATTTTCAGCCCACTTTTTCTTTGGACTGCACAAAGACTTATTCCCATGTGGGCGGTAATAAAGAATAGCTTTTGGGATTCTAAGTGTATGTGTATACGTTGTGTATGTTTTTTCTGTTGCATCTAGTAATTATTTAGAAGATATATTATATAACCGTTTGTAGCTGAAATTCGTAAAAAAATCTTCGTTTCTTTTATGGTCCCAGCGAGTAAGCCTGTATCCTGCCGTTGCTTTTATAAGTTTCGTTTCATTGGTTGTGATTCGACTTACATCTTTATTTCACATTGTCCATGCCTCACTTTCGTAACACAGTACCGGTACAGGCATCGCTAATGTTGGAAACAAGCGTATCCTTGCGTGTTGTATCATGGAATGTTTCAGTATCCTGTTAATTATCCCCATTGTCTTACAATAATTACGAATGTTAAGAGAAATATCCATTTCACCGAGAAATCATAACTTGTATTGTAGGTATAAAATTAGACCTATGAACTCTTTTAGTTAACTTATTTTATGCAAATTTTATTTAAAATATTTTTTTTAATTATTTATAAAACTGTTAACTTCATGTATTGAAAATGAACGTGTTTTCAATTCACTCTCCTCTTTCACCCATATCTTGCGTTTCATAGGTTGAGAACCACTGCTATTTATAGCCGCATCTCCACATTTTGCTATTCTGCTGAATGTTGTTAAAAGCATAATGAAAAACAGTTTTACACTCTGGCTGATAACGTAGTTCAGTGCCCCATGAATCATATGCTCCTGCACTTCCATGCAGCACATGTGTTCTGCAGTCTGTCTCCTTGTAGCGTTTCGATGTTATTTTTTTTTTCCACATTAAACGTTTCATTACCACTTACAGCAAGTGTGAAGTAATCACACAGTCCTTACTAAGCATATCACTGTCGAATCATGAGCGTAATTTCAAAATGTTCCGAGTTTCTAATGGATTTCCATCTTAATACTAATACAGACTGTATAGAGAGTTGTGATAGGCTAATATAAATTAATATCTTGCAGAATTTCTTCACGATTCACATTTCAGAGGCACTCGTTCGAGTTTTGCGGTCAAATCCGAACTCCTATCTAATTCTAACTTAACTTCCAACATCAGTAGTTGTAAAACTCGGTTGTGTGACGCACATGTTTTTATTCATTTATTAAATGTATGTATGTATGTATGTATGTATGTATGTATGTTTGTATGTATGTATGTATGTATGTATGTATGTATGTATGTATGTATGTATGTATGTATGTATGTATGTATGTATAGTAGAGCATCGATTATCCCAAACAATTAGGGACGGGGGATGTTCGGAAAACTGATTTTTCGAATAACCGATCATTTACAAAAACAAATTGTACCGGTGTCATAGGAGAAGTATGAAACAAAGAAACACTGTTATTAAACAAAAAAACTAGCTACATATGTATTTTGCATCACACGTCTTACAAATAAAACAGAGAACTGACTAGCCTAGTTTGACAAGTTCAAAATGGCCATTAAAGTAGGCCTACAGTTTAGGAAAAGAAGTCCATTTTTTTTTTTTTGCTTCAGAGCTGAGAATCTTTTTTTGCAGCAAATGTCGCAAACTGCGCTAGCAGAACTTCTACATGGCGCGCGCGCAAATTTTAATTTGCCGACTGGAACGCTTTCGGTTAACCGATGTTTCGGTTGATCGGTATTCGGATAATCGATGCTCTACTGTATGTAATGTAATGTAATGTATGTGTGTGTGTATGTATGTATGTATGTATGTATGTATGTATGTATGTATGTATGTATGTATGTATGTATGTATGTATGTATGTATGTACTGGAGATGAACAACGATCGAGAAAACGAGACTAACAGCGCCCGCAAAGCCGAAAACCCGCACGACAGTGTTGTGTTACGTCCCGTCCTTGACGTAGAGACTGGTTGTGAGCCTTCCGAGACTCGATATTGATCAACTCCCGAAGTCCCGAAGTCAGCATTGTTTATACCTAACTGAACTTTTGTCTACCTTGGCAACTGTTATATATGCAACGTATAAACAATCAAGTAGCTATTTTAAACATCATCTCTACCTTTTAGTGTATAATAATCCGTTCCCCAGTCTTTATTTAATTACTAGGCCCTTATTAAAAGGCTAGGAATTTTCTTTTCATATGTTTAAGATCAAGTGTGCAATCTCAAGTAAAAAAATATTAATGTCATGTTTTATGTTTCTTAGAAATGCAAATGTATTTGAGAATTGTTTTTTTTTATTTATATAACCATAGGTAATGTCATATATTAAAACCAGAACATTTTGATAACTAAGCTACTGTTCTGTTTTGTCTTTTTGTCTCATTTAAACATTTATGTTATTTATTTCAATGATGATGTTATTCAAAGTTACGAAATCTTTCCACGCCGTCCAAATGCTATTTCGAGAATGACGAGCGAGACTCAAAGCGCAGCGAGAATGACGAGCCGAGACTCGAAAGACGAATGCAGCGAACAAGCGAGCGAGAGCGGCAGTTAGTTTTGTTCATCTCAAAATGTCCTGGAACTTGACATGGTGGAATAACCAAAAGCCTAATTCTGATCACAGTCACCGTGAAATCCTAAAAACTCATATAACAGTTGTCATGTTTGTATACATCATATTGGTATTTTGTATTATCTTCCTTGGTAGTCAGTATATTATTCTTGCACGCATCCCGGGAATTAATGTTTGACGTAAATTAGCAATTTCTTCTTCCTGCCTCCAAATAGCTACTGTACTATATTTGGGTATTTTGCGACTTCTGCACGAGTCCTAGGCTTTCTCTCCTTTTTTTCTTTCTGTAGTTTGCACCAGGACACAATCGGATTCATGCCCGTACTTTCGGGCTGTTTCTTGGTCAGTTAACGTGGAAACACTCCTTCCGTTTTCCAATTTTCAGCATCAACATCATTTTAGCCGCTCTCCTTTCTATTATCATATTCACAGAATTTCACCAACTGGTTGGCGACGTGCAGAGAGCTAGCTCTAGGAATTCACCCTATCTTTTGAGAATAATGATATTAATAATGTGGTTTCTTTCTGCCACTGTTGTGAATGTCAGTGCTTTTATAATTCGGCCTATTCAAATCGCTTCTAGAACAAGTTTATGTTTCGCGCATATCGCTCTTTGAAACCTGTCAGCTCGCGAATCATAGTTCAAGGCGTAATTTATGCAACTTGTTCCTGGACTATATATTACAGCTATGATGAAGGTATTTGGGTATTTTGACGTGCTTTTGTAATAGAAAACGATCAAGAATCTTCTATATGACTTCATGTGCTTTTCCCCTCATTTAACGTTGGTGGAAAATCACTTAACATTAGACTTACAAACAGAAATTTATTGATTTCGGCCTGAGAATTGCTATTGGCTTTAAGTACCATCACATACTATTATTATTTTTCTAAAGAGAAAAACTCTGTTCGCCCAATATATAGAGAGATACGATGATGGGTAGAGCTGTAAGTTCCCTTACTCAAAGTAGCGGAGATGGTACTTCAAAGGCGACATTGCTGTCACAGTGCTCAAAAACGCTGTCCATCTTTACATTCTCGCATAACGTCAGTTGTAAGTAACGTTACCTGTCAGTATCCCAAATCTACCTAAATAATTTCTACTGTAATTAAGGGTTGAAAGTATTCATTACGAACTTATAACAGTACCGCGTTAAAGGACAGAAGACCGGACAGGAAAATATTTTCTTTCGTTTGGCTAAAATATAATAATACCCTTTAGCATACCTTCTAAGTAAATGTTCAAATATGCTCTAAGACTACTATTGAATGTAGTATGGCTGTAAAAAGCGTAAAGGAACTGTTAGTAAAGTTCACGTTGCAAATTAATTTATGTGATGAATGCATTTTGTTTATAATTCGTCCACGTTCACATGTAAATGTGTATCTATGTAAGTGTGTATGGTGTCTGAAGCCGTTTTCAAATTGTTTTATGCATCACAACATGACTATGGGATGGGAGTACAATACTTTTCGCCGTTGAAATTCTCTAACTCGCAGCACTTGAGTTTTTGTTTTAGTTACGATTTGAAAACAGCTAATATAATGAATAGACATAGACGGGTGGATATGATAGCAAAAATTAAAGATAGGGACAGGAAAATTGAATATAAATTGTTCCAGCAAGCAGAATGCGTCGACCATTTCCATCTCCATGCGGGTTGTTGTCGAGCTCGTATGTCTTAGATCATATGGTCCGTCACAGTCTGAATCCAATGTTTTTCTTGGTCTACCCTGTTGTTCTTATGATAGAGTGACATAGTATTCTAATATCTTGACATAAATGAATAAATTGCGTCAAAACTCTAAGCTTTCTGTTCGTTAAAATAAATAAGTATTCTTATTAAATCTGTTGCTTATTCCGAATGAAACAAAACAAATTTGAGGGACCGGATATATTCAAGTATTAAGGTATATTATCGGAACTATAAGAAGAGCAATTGTCTCGATAAAACAATGTCCAACGATAATCGGTACTAGAAGAAACGTTAGAAAACAGGAAGAATATAAATAAGGTAACCGGAGGTAATAAGGCCCACCTAAGGAATAAAACGTTCTTTCTTTGACATGGAGACATTTGCTATTTTCAAATAATGAAATAGCATATATAATATTTTACTTCAAATAAATATTCAAACAGACACATAAATGCTGTGAGCAGCGAAAATTAACATCATGTCGCTGGGCCTTATATCCTGCTGTGACAGATAATAAGGCCTACAATAAAAAATATAAGTATTGAACACAATTTAGGCATACAAAGTCTTCAGTTTTTTTCCTCAGTGAGACCTACACATTCATCGTGCACCCAACATTCACAGCAGACGCTCACATGTATATCTACAACAATTCTCTTAGCAGACAACACATCCGCGTCCCCTGGATGTTTACAAATCCTGAAGTTGATGGTTCAGCCAATGCTCTTTCTGCATTAGGAATTGTCAGTCTTTCGTTTGTTTCATTTCTTGCAAAAAAAGATTGTGCTTCAGAGTTTGAACTTTATAGTTCAGGGACTTCTATGAACTTGTGGGCGTTTCCACATATTTATTTCATGGGCCTTATTTCCTGCTCTGTTACTTCGCGCCAGTTTTAATTTATGGAGTGTTCATATGCTCATTAGCGAAAGTTTCACGGTAGTCCCAAACTTATTAATGTTTACACAATAACATGCATTTAATATTACATTATTAACACAAAGTAAAACGATTAAATATCAACTTAAATTTTGCAAAATTTTATAATGAAAGCAGAAATAATCACATATAACTTGTTGCCCCCAGTCAGCTACAAATAAGAACGAGAATCTAATTTCTTTATACCTCACTCGAATGCAAGAAGAAATCGGTCTTAAGAGCTGTTGCTCTCGTTGCAAAATTGTATAACTAATGAAAAAAATAGGCAGTGGGTCTTATAACATGCTGGGCCTTAATGCCCCAGGTACCTTAATTAACATAACAGATTGACTGCACATTAAATTATCACACGAATACTAAAATTCACTTGACGGTGTCAGTGGACGTTATATCCACCCTGATTCCGCCTACGAAACTATTGAATACCGCCGAGATGTCTCGAGTATTATTTAGGCTGCCTAAACGAAAAGTGAACAGCAGACTCCCTGTGCAGTGTACAGTATGTTGTCATCAACCTGCAAGCAGGGCGGCAGTATCCACAACACTTGTGTTAGTGACTTGGTAAAAATCGATCAGATTCTCATTTTGTTGTAGAAGTCTGTAGCAGTTGCTTGTTGCAGACAGCAAGCGTCACTTGAAGATGGTCTTACTGAGAAACTTTTCAAGCGTCACTTGAAGATGGTTTTACTAAGAAACTTTTCATGGTATCAATAAGCTTAACCCTTACAATTCACAGCAGTAGGTGAATCAAAATGATATTCTTTGTTCTACCCATCCCTGGGTCCCCTCTTTCAGCTGTCCATCACAAGTGTAGAGAGATAATATCGTAGGAAATCCTGTTCCGACACCAGTGCGGCCGACATTGTGATAAGCGCCTGTCGACAACTTGGGGAGACTTCCACCCTCTCTTCCTGTCGGGAGAACTCTTCATGCCACTGTTCATAACCTGGAACGTGGAGAAAACTCCAAATTCCACGCGCCCAAGTCCGTATCTGTTTACTTCATGTTATGTAATATATAGGAAGCTTTGTATCAAAATAGTGTTACTCTAGTCCAGAATTTAACTGGATTGCAGTTAGTTCTGGTGTGCTTAACAAGTTATCACAACAAGAAATTCGCTTTATTTTTACTGCTTTGTACGAAGTATTCTCTATATGCCATATGTATGTGTGTAGCAGTTTCTCCTGAACGATTGCATGGATTTTGTTCAAATTCAATATCTGCAGTTAATTGAGCCGGAAATGATGAAATATAGTACTTTTTCATAATAAAACTAGTAGGTTTTCATAAGTAATTGTTATTTACTCTAAAGCGGCTCTGTTTTTATTTTATAAATTTTTTGTTCTTACATTAGATGAAGTGATGAAATAAATTTAGTGAACTATTCGATCGATGTATCAAGGCGCAAAAATCCGAAGTGCAAGTGACCTGAGAGGGACGTAAGGAGTTAGGTACAGTGCACAGCCAAAATTCAGTTCACTGTGCAATGATGAAGCGTTTCCAACATAACGCAAAAACTATCCAACATTCAGTGATGAAATTTTTGAGTGTATTTATGCATGTCATATCTACAATATGATGCAAGATCACTTCTCTACCTTTGATAGATTGTCTGATAGAAAATAAATTCATTAAAAATGGTCAAATATCAGTATTTTCTCCAAACACTAAATAAAAAAATATTATTTATTAAGGAATGTAGTTGAAAGAACATGATATTGTAAACATGAGTTTCAGCAATAAAATAAAAGAGAGAGAACATGAAAAAGTTAACAAGTTTATGAGTTATGAGGGAAACGTTTCATTACTGCACAGTAAACTGCCATCATTTTGAATTAAAAAAATATATATAAATCGTTTTTTAAATCGTAAAAATATTTTTTTCATATAGCAGAAGGGCAGTGTTTTACACATACCAATTTTCATTATTGTATACGATATAGTAATGGAGGAAAAAAAAAAATGTTGTTGAATATTTCCAAAAAATTTACTGCTGAAAGCTGTACCTAACCCCTTAAAGCCGTGTGTTCCGTGGTCTGAGTTTTCTGACACGTTAAAGACATCCATGCCTAAAATTTTAGCCTTTGGACTAAATTTCTCCTCTCTCGCGTCCTAGTAATACCTTAATTGCGTAGTAGATGGCGTTCGAGGTAATGGGCTTACCACTTGTCCCTCAGCCCCCTGTCGGCAAATAAGTGTACTTTACTAAAATTCCTTGTAGGTATTGAAACCTCCGCTAGTGGGGTAGCTATGGGTCAAATTAACGAACGAATGTTTTTATTTGCATGATTGTACTTTAAGTCGAAAACTTCTTCAAACAGGAAATTTATCAATGCAAGTTGCTTTAAACAAATTACGTGACCCTAACCGTGACGGAGATAAAGCCAAAAACATACTTTTATTTCTTTCAAATGCTAATATCGTCGTTGTTCCTGCAATAACTCCTATGTGCAAAATATAAAATTTTTCAGTAGGAAGAAAAACACATTTATTCATTCTATGACAGTAGTACATAGGAGACTGTGAATTCTTAAATTTTCGAAAGAAAGAAATAGAATTATATATAGGAGATTTTATTATTTGCTGTATCACTATTTAAGTTATTTAATAGAGCAAAAATCTGAAAATCGATAAATATGTCACATAGAAATTATTGCAGGAAAAACGACGATATGTTATATCGACAACCCAATTCAAGGAGGAAACAATTCAAAATTTAAAACTTTGCGAAACCTGAATTGTAAAGCTTCATGTTGCTGTGAAAAATCCAATTAACACACACTAATATTCTGGCTAATATGTAAGTACATCTATTATCAGGCAGTACATCTCACTTGACGATATGTGTCAGAGGAAGAACAATTGTTTGTATGCATCTGAAGTCTGATTAGTGGAATATGTAGCTAATCGGCAATGTATGCAATAGAGGAGGAAAGGAACTGGCCACTCCATCCCATTATCTCCTGGCCTAGTTGCTTCATAAGTAGTGCCATGTTGTTATCACTTGTGGGGTTCATACCTGTATTCGAACAGTTAACCAAACAACAACAAAATTTGAAATTATGTATAAAACGTCATTAACAGAATTTGAAGTGATTTCAGCGATCCTTTGTTTTTTCACAGCAACATAAAGCTTTAAATTGCGGGTTTCTTAAAACTAAATTTTAAGCTGTTTACCTTTTCAACTGGGCCGTCGATATGGTATGGTGTTTCTAAAAACATAAGGTTTTCTTCACATAGAGCAAAACAGTGGAAACTTAAATGAACAAGAAGAAACTTGACATTTTAAGATATTAAGGAGATACTGTGGTATGGGATCGAACTAATACTTTCAGTTCTAGTCAGGAATCTTTCTTGCTATATATAATTTAAAAGCCAATCAAGATAGACACAATATAATACAGGATTATTGGCTTTATAGCTCATTTCTAAACATCGCTTTTGTATTCGGCGAGGATTGTTAATAAATTATTCAATTTGTAGCTGTTTTCTGTAACAGTAGGTAAAGTTGTCTATTCCCGTGATACCCCTAATCCCGTGATACTGTTTTAAAACTGAATGTTAGTCAAAGCTTTGCCATTCGACCATAGCGCCTGACATCTTTCTCGAAAGAGTGCATCTCTCGCCTACTTTTGAGACATCTGTAAACTTCCTAGAAAGATACCCAATTCTGTGACATTCAGTGAAAAAAACGTATCACAGAATTAGGAGTATCACGGAATTATGCAACTTTACCCTATAGTTTGTGGTCTGAAGAGCAGCAACAAAGTTAGATTCTTATTGTGGACAACGAATATAATGTATTTATGTTTCGTATGTAATGCACGCATTGTATCCTTCACCTGACATAATTAGGAACATTAAATCCAGACGTTTGAGATGGGCAGGGCATGTAGCACGTATGGGCGAATCCAGATGCATATAGAATGTTAGTTGGGAGACCAGAGGGGAAAAGACCTTTTGGGAGGCCGAGACATAGATGGGAAGATAATATTAAAATGGATTTGAGGGAGGTGGGATATGATGATAGAGACTGAATTAATCTTGCTCAGGATAGGGACCAATGGCGGGCTAATGCGAGGGCGGCAATGAACCTCCGGGTTCCTTAAAAGCCAGTAAGTAAGTAAGTATGTAATGCAGAAAATAGTGTTTTTATGTGCACAGTATGTAAATTTCATTTGTTTCTCATCTAAGTGATGAATCAATAAAATAATCTATAAACATATGACTGTATGTATATACTCGTATATATACATACTGTACATAATATGACTGTGTATATATAAACATATGACTGCGTGTACATATATATAATGGTTTTGGGGAAAGGAACTGGCCACAATAACCCTTTATTCCCTGGCCTAATTACCTCATAAGTGGTGCCTTATTGGTATCACTTGTGAGGTTCAGACCTGCCTTTGGACAGTTGACTAAACAACAATAAACAACATAATGGTTGTAGGTGTTAACATGATAAGGAACTGAATTACTGCAAAACGAATGAGAAAATAGGCCTTTGTCATTTTCTTGATGCAGACTTTTACTTAAAATTATTTACTTTGAAAGGATTCGGCAGAGATTAAATTTATTGATAAACTTTATTGCAACATAAAAAGCATAATGAACTCATAGAGTAAATTCATGCTCCTCTAATTTGAGAGAATTGATAAACATATATAAAAAAAATCGGCCGCATGTTTTAATTAGGGAAGGCTGCCGTTCAGTTGAAAAAGTAATGTATAGGCTAAAAGATTACAGCATCATCTAGAAAGATACAACATTTTAGTCCCAGAACAATTTGGATTTGGAAAAAAAATAAAGGCACAGAAAATGCAACATTTAGTTTAACTGACAAAATTCTGGAGGCAGTTAATAAAAAATTACAAGTTGGAGGAATTTTCTGTGATTTATCCAAAGCATTTGACTGTATAAATCATAAAATTCTGCTAGATAAATTTTATTATTATGGAATTAAAGGTGTTGCACACCAATGGTTTCACTCATATCTCATAGATAGGAAACAGAAAGTTGAAATAAATATAACTATGAAATCTGCATCGACATGGGGAACTATTAATAATGAAATTCCTCAAGGATCAATATTAGGTCCCCTACTTTTTCTAGTGTTTATAAATGATCTTGCCCCCCTAATAAAAGATGTAGGTCATCCCATATTATTTGCAGATGACACAAGTATAGTAATTACAGCCAATAACTCCAACACATTCCAATCTTCAACAGAGGAAATTCTCTTCAAAATATGTGACTGGTTCTGAGTCAATAAATTAGTATTAAATTGTAACAAAACTAACATAATTCAATTTAAATCCTGTCCAAATTCAACGTCGCAAATTTCTAGCGCAATAATTAATAATAGATCCCTATTAGAAACAACAACAACCAAATTTCTTGGCTTAAAAATCGATAATGTGTTAAATTGGAAAACTCATATTAAAGAAATTACCCCCAAACTAAATTCAGCTTGTTTTGCTATTAGATCTATGCAAAAGATAGTAAATATCAATACCTTAAAAACAATATACTTTGCATACTTCCACTCGGTAATGAGTTTTGGAATAATATTCTGGGGAAATTCCACAGATAGTAACAATGTATTTCTATTACAAAAAAGAGTAATTAGGATAATAGTAGGTGCGAAATCTAGGGAATCGTGTAGGGCTATTTTAAAAAAACTACAAATAATGCCCATGGCTTGTCAGTATATCTTTTCATTAATAATCTTCCTCGTATGTAATCGTGAAAACTTTGTAACTAATTCAACAGTTCATAGCATAAATACACGTCAAAAAAATGACTTTCATACTCCATCGGCAAGTCTATCGTGCTATCAAAAAGGAGTGCGTTATATGGCAGTAACAATTTTTAATAGCCTCCCTATCGATATAAAAAATGAAACTCAAAACATAAAATTATTTAGGGCCAAATTAAAGAAATACCTAATTTCTCACACCTTCTATTCTGTAGGTGAATTCATGAGATTCAATAACATTTCATGAAATTGATACTAAAACTTTGTGTTGTTCTAGTAGACTATATTGTAATTCTCGTCTGTATATATATTTCATCTAGACTGTGACTATAAATTAAGATTTTATAATAGTATTAAGTTTTTTGACTTGTTCCATATTCTAGCTGTAAGCATGTATGAATACCATGGAATGTTAATAAATATAATACAATACAGTATAAACTGAAAAGGGGAGGGCGAAATGCGCAGATATTTGAACAGACTGACAGACGACATACAGACCACATAGGTCTAAATTCTTAAAGCATGATGATGGTGTTGATTATTATCCAATTCATACAGTCATTTTATTTAGTGTTACTTTTTTTTTCACTTTTACTTTCATAATTACATACGTCATGTTTCTAATCTTCCGCAAGCAGGTCCGTGACGTCAATGAAAGCGGCAGGCAAAGGAAAATGAAATAGGAACAACGAGGATTATTGTATATCTTTTTTTCTTCCCGTACGTACGATAATAATTATGAAGGTGCACGATAATAGAGGGTCTCCTGTCACGTACGATATGTGTATGAAAAGACCATGAACACGGTAATTTCTGACAGAAGAATAGATAGAATCTAATAGCACGTCAGCTTTAGTTCTATATAAACGGACATTGTGTCATTTCCATTTCTCTCTCCTATTCTTGATGTTTTGAATTTTCTGGTTCTCATACTGTACTTTTCGTATCAAAAGTACCCTAAGCTCGCTATACCGTGTTACATTTCCTACTTCGTATTTGTCAACAGTTTAGTTACAGAGTGCAATGACATGCAGTGAATGGTGTGCTGTACCCTGAGAGGATAAAAAGAAAGGAAGGAGTAATCCAGGCAAATATGCTTCAAATCGGTGGGACGGATATAGCGTCAAACTACACCTTTTACGCCTCATAATTCACCGCGAAATACCGCCAGTTGCCAAATATTAAATTGCTACTATCGGTTTCGGTCATACGGAAACGGATTAGAATGGATGTGGAGGTAACAGGAGTACTAGCAGATTATTATATCAATGTATATTTCACTGTATATTTATTGAAAATGTTATGGTTATGTTATGGTTGTGATATGAACTTCATTTCTACATTCTTTCTTTTATCAAGATGGATATTGGCACTTCTTTATATGTTAAAGCATAGGGGGGACATATAAATGAACATATTCTCTAGTTGAGCCGAACAGAATATTAGCTATTTATAAAAAAATAACACCTGCTGAACTTGATTACACTTTTGAAATGTTCACAACAACATGAAACAATTCGTAATCGTAATAATACGAAAAAACAGCTGATAAACATACCGGAGAAAGAGATGAACTATGGGTAATTTAACGGTCATACTATGGTTCCACCGTTTCAAGCTTATGGCCTAGGGTTGGCTGTCCCTGACTTATTTCATTGTTATCTTTATGCTTTTCATGGGAAACAGGCTTTTTACGAAGTGTTGCAGTACAAGTATATGCCATGTAGAGAATATTTTTGTATCGGAGACCCAAAATAGAAAGGGTGAAAAGTCTCAGTACACCTGTTTATTTTTCCTGCAAAATAAATCTGTGCGTGAAAATTGTTTCCATATTACTCATATGACACTGGCGGACGTATTTCTAGGTGTGGTTGTCTGATCATGGTGAGAGACATCTGGCAGATGTGAGGGAAACCATAACACAGGAAATTCCCAGCCATTCCAAGAGTGCAAGATAGTGAGATGAATACGAGAGTTTTTAGTGTGGAGAAGAGACCTATAGCTTCCGTGTGGTTTCACGAGCGGCCACATATCGGAAAAATTATGAGTATAATTAGAAAGACACTCTGTCAACTTTCCCAATAACGGGACTGCCTCATTGGACAGAGCATAACTAACACACAGAGTGAAAACGAAACTGATATTAACCATAAAAGAGAAATGTAGGAAATGAACAAAAAAAAAAAAAAAAAAAAGGGGGAAATTAAGGACAGGAAAGATAATAGCTTACATATAATAGGCCTAAACATAGTAAACAAAGAGATTAGACGTTCAAACAAAAGTTCTTTCATTTTAGGAAACAAAGTACAGGAGGTATTTTAAAATGGCAAGTGATCCTCTGGATAGCACTAAGGAAAACATCACGAATGAAGTCGTTGTTCAGCTGGAACTTCTTGCAGAAACTGACAAAGAGGCGAGGTATTGTGCCCCTAGCGCCAACCATTAGCCCAACTACTTCCTAAGTCAAGTGGCTGTACAAATCCCTGTCTGTTAATTTATTCATAGTTACAAAGCGAAAAGATTTCATTTCCGAGTCTTTCTTCAAGTGGCCGCTCATTGTTGTTCGGCGACACTTGCAACTCGGCGGCACGTTTTCTTGTCGATTTCATCGGTGATCGATACAGTGACTCCACGCCTGGTACAGTCTCTCGCCGTGCAGAGGGTCTCCCTCTTCGCTTCTCGTTTTTAACACATCCCGTGCTGAACGCTTTTCTCTCCCACTTCAGCAAGTTACCTCTGCTCGCTGGCGCCTTACCAATATCAGCATGATGTTACACAAGGATTTTCCGATTTGTAGCCGCTCGTGGACCCACACAGAAGCCTCAAGTCTCTCCTTCACACTAAAATCTCTCAAATTCACCTTACCATCTTGCACTCTTAGAATTGCTGGGATTTTCTGTGTTATGGTTTCCCTCAGGTCCGTCAGATGTCTCCCATCACGTTCACATTTCGAAATACGTTCGCCAATGTTATACGAATAAAGGCTGATTCACAATAAAGCGGGAACGGGAACGACGAGAACGGAAATAATGTTAAAATAAATGTATTCAAATGTGAGCATTCACAATTAATTATTGTGAATGTTCACATTTAAATAATTTATTTTAACATTATTTCCGTTATTGTTCTCGTTGTCGTTTCCGTTCCCGGTTTATTGTGAACCAGCCTTAACACGGACACAATTTTCATGCACAAATTTATTTTGCAGGAAAAATAAACATGTGCTTTCCGCCCAATTTGTACTGTACCACCAGCTATATTTATCCCTAATCCAGCTGACTGCGCTAAGGTTCGCAGTGTACTCAGGTTGTAAGGAGCAACACCACTCGTATCCGAACCAGCTTCCGCTGCACTTCGCCACCCGACAATCGAGGAATGCTATGAAATGGTAATGATATTGAGATCGTGACGGAACGATATAGATGCCTAACATAGGGAAAGGAGGGAACCCTGGGAAAGACTCATCTGCGTCCTTGTCCGCCATAAGTGTCACTGTGGGACTATAGATGGGTAAGATGTGAGACTGTTAAGTCTTGTATTCCGCTTTTGCTTTAAACTTAGAAGTATCCATATATGTGAAAAGAAATCCACAATTTTCACATTGGTGTTAAAAAGTTTTAGTTTCATCCAATATCATATCTTTTAATTCTCCTACTTTAACTTTAAATTTTAGCAAGGCAGAAATGTTTAATAAAGCTGTGAACAAAGTACGTGTCGGTTTTTATCATACATAGAGTGGATCAGGGGAAGATGCCTGACTTTTTCTTTGATTGAAAATTTAAAATACTGTTCATTTAGTTTTGAATTTCATATTGAAATATCAAAGTCTGGAAGGTATTTTGAAACTATATTTTTGGTACAAAACAGAAGACATTAATTACCTTGTTTATAGATACAGGTTTTCTTCTTACCTGCACTGTAGGCATCTTTCGCCGATAGTCGGGTAAGATGGCAAATGCAATTGACACATTTACTGATATTTGTATTTTACCTTAACTTGGTTTGATACATGTATATAACAAAGTTGACTTAAACTAAAGCTCATGGACACTGTCCCACTCGTTTATCACTACTTAGGAACACAGTCATTGCACATATTTTATTGCCGTGTGCAAGACTCATGAAATCACTTCTTGCACACAATGAATTCAATCCAGTATATTTTTTGTCATCCTTTTTAGGAGACGTTTAAGTATACGATAAGAAATCCCGTATGCTTGCGATGCTCTAAAACAGTTCATACCCTCTGTTATAACATGTTCCATCGCAAGTTGAAGACTGTCCTCAATCCACTGACTTCTATCAGAGGATCTTACGTAATATTTACACATTCCCTGCAAGAAAACAAAAAAATTCTTGCAACAAGTTGCCATCATACCCCGGAAAAAGTGACCATCTTCCCCAAGTATCGGGGTAAGATGCCTAGTGATATGACGCAACCTAAGATGGCGGAACAAGGTCGTTTGTTGTTAACAATACAAACTTTAGAACCTTTACTACAATATCCATTACAAAGGTTTGACAGTTGCGAATTCAAGGATGTATTAAAATTTTAACACACCTTTGCAATTATTTTATAGCAGAAAGATGAGCTGTTTTCTTGCTTTTCTTCTTCTCACAACAAGAACACGTGACAAAATGAGTTAACTTCCACTCTACAGACATTCAACTGTCTCAGTGATCATGAAGACATGCGCGTGGCATTCTCTCTTGGAAGAATGTGAAACTACAAAGAAATAAGTCTCTTCCCCCAATAGTCTCTCTTTATATGGATAAAATACTGTAATTTGTGTCCGGAATTTCTGTAATGTAAATCCGAAATTTCTGTAAGTGTTAAATTATTTAATTCTAAGTTTTATATAACAATTTCAGGAATCTGCCATAATTTATTATCGTTGGACATGTTTCTGTCATAGCTCGTAATTCTGGATTTATCTTGGGTTTTATACCGTTTTTCAGATAATTTCTGATGAGATCTCGTGTTACCCCAGCAAGGGAACACTGTCTTCTTATTTGAGAGATGTTCATTCTGTTTTTGTAAACAGTAGGCCATGTTGCATACGAAACAAAAATCAAATAATAATAAGATAATGGCACGGACATAACTCGTTTATTTAAATTTTTTGAGCAGAACTGCATTTCAATTTTATTCACAACAGGAAAACAGTCCAGTTATCAGTGGCGAATAGATATGTCCTAGAAAAAAATAACAGTAATTATTTATAGTTACATGACGCATATGTACATCGGCATATCCGCTTATAATTTATTAGAGATCATTTCCTTTTAGTTGTTTTATAACGCACTTTATGAATTATTGTGGGAAACTTGCTATATATATTTTTATTTTAAATGGACTCAGCGACCTTTTATTAGAAGTAAAAGTACGTATGTATCTTAATCAAAAACATCTGTCTTTTAAATAATAATGCAATTTAGTTAATTTAGTTCTCCTTGCAATAAGGAAAGCCTTCAAGTGTGATGTCACAGCACAAATTCAATTTCAGTTATGCTCTGTAACCTATAGTAGTTGCCTTTGTCTTTTCTGTCTGATTGTATAGTTGGCTGCATTCGATTCATTATTTTTCTTGTATCTGAAACCAAAGCGATGGTTGATTAAATATTCAAGAAGGCCAAGTTCTTTAATCTACCACTAATAGATTCTTTTGTAGATTCAGTTGTGGTAGCGTCTGTGATTACACGATGTAATCACGATACCCGCTTTGGTCATCGCTGGTTTAAAGAGATACCTCTATCTTATTATATCCAGAGCAGTTGTCTTTGCTACATTCCAATCAATTCTCCTTTCTCTTATGAGGACTTGTATTCCTTCTTCCCAGTTTGTCGGGGTCTTCCTTTGGGTTTTTTCCTTGTATTCTTGCTTGTCAGGCATTTTAGGATAACTTTCATTATTCATTCTAGCAAAAAGTCCAAAATGTCGCAATTGAGAAAATTCTGTTACATCTACGAGTGGAGTAGCCCCAAATTCTATTCTTATCGTTTGGTTCCTTATTCTGTCTCTTCTGGTTTTATTTTCTATTCTCCTTAAGTACCTTATTTCAGTGGCTAGAAGTCGGCTTCTATGTTTCGACGTTATAGACCATGACTCAGATCTATCTATTAATGTAGGTATATGTATAGTTTTATATCATGTCAATTGATCTTTTATCTAAAAATAAATATTTTCCATGAAAAGTCTATTTCTGTATGTTACAATACGCAACATAGTGCAGGAGAGCTGGATATATCGCACTCCCAGTAAAATACTGTGACATGTCGAAAATCACGTAGGCCTATTACTTTCGTAAATTATTTCTACCGCTGCATTTTGACGAACTGGTAGACATTTTTTTCTCTTTGGAACATGGGTCAACTTCCATCTCCTTTGCTAAGGATCTTCTTAAGGATTACTGCCTTTATATTGATGTGGTTACTTGAGGCCAAATTTTACATTCTTAGTTCTGTGATTGCTTCTTTGAAAACTATAGAGAAACAAATTCATGAACAACTTCATCTTCTACTAGATCATGAGAGAGAAACTTGGCTCAGCACCCAAACCAGTTGGAGAAAAAATACGCGAGAAACTATAAAACTTTCTCCAGAAGAATCCTGGACTTACTGATCTCAATGCAGCAGCGAATGGTTTGTCGGGGAAGTGTAACAAAATGGGAAAATGTGGCTTTCCGATACAAGCAATTTCAAAATTGAAATATGGTCTCGCGACATTAGAAGATGTTGACCTTTCGTCATCTGAGTAAGGTTTTGTGTTAACAGACAGGAAGTGAAAGTTTTTTTTTTCGAAGATTTGAAAAAGTTATATATTGCGAGTGCAATTGAAGGGTTCAGAGCCATAGTGGGCCAAGCACCATTTATTAAAAACGGTAAAAGCAAAAGTTAAAGTTAACTGAATACCTAATGAAGATTGATATATCGTTTAGTTTTAATGTGACTAATGTATATTATTTGCTATATGTTTAATTGAATTATGATATTCATTTAATTTTAACCATTGTTTTCTCTGCTTTTAATATATGGCGCTTGGCCCACTATGGCTCTGAACCCTTCAATTATGAAAAGTGTATGATTAAAATGAACGAGTTTTAATGTAAATTTAGGGAATAAAGTAATGCTTCAGCTTTTCATTAGCATTTTATACTTCCGTTCCATTTTAGTATACCCCTATAGTATAGACAGTTAAGGAAATAGTCTACACTTTTGTTTAAGGCAATGTCTAAAGGACAATATTTTTATAAGGTACTTAATGTAGCTGGTATAATAATAAGTCTTACAATAGTAGGTATAAGGGATATTTATTAATTTTGAGTGAGATGTGATGAAAGGTTGTTTTAAATATCTATGATTTTTGGAGCTTATTTTTTAAATTTCAAGACGATTTCATTCTTTTATTCAGTCTATTTTAGGCAACTAAAGTCTAATTTTTAGAGCCTAAATACCCGAAGTCTACTGATCAAGTAAGTAGACATTATATTTCGCAGAATGCACAGGCAATTTTAGGAGGAAATCTGAATTGACGTGAACTCGATAGTTCTTATTTTGTAGTATGAAGTTAGATAAACTGAGCTAGCTAATGAACGGAATGAACAGGAAATTTCAGGAGACATCTTCCTTAAAAAAAAAAAAAAAAAAAAAAAATCGAATGGCATTCTGATCTTCGTGAGACATTGAGGCCATGTCATGATATACGCAATCAAATTGGTCTAGAAACTGAATTTTATTGCACCTTTACACATCCTTGTACGCAGAGTTCAAACAGAGGAGACTTAGAATTGGTCTGCTGCATGAATCACTTATAAAACACGAAATTTCCAGATTTCACTCGTTAATTAGATTTTAATTACACGCAGTTAGTGTGCTGTAATTATTCTGCAGACTGTTCATGACTTCTTCCATTAATATGTGCACGCGAACAAAAAAAGAAGTAATGTTCCTAATTATTCCGGCAGTTCTCGAATATTTCTGTATGTAGAAACACTTCTAATGTGCTAATTGCTGAAGTGATATGGATTCTGAGAACATTTTGAACAAATAAGTGCGTATTCAGCCCTTGATAATCTTAGATCTTTTTTTTTTACCGAGATATTACACTTCAGAGTTTCTATATCTGCTCAATTTCGAGAGTTCATCACATACACAGTCTGCTGTTTTTCGTTTTCTTATTTGTTTGTAAAGAAAACTTATCCTTAAAATTACAGTACATGTTAAATTGAGCTCGCTGTTGCCATGTGCCAGGCGTTGATTCTGCAACCTGCGCGAGAAAGACTTGATCTAGTGATGTGGGAAGATATTTTTAGAAGTTTTTATAACATTTTGTTTAGTTGAGATAATGAATTCTGAAAATGAAGTAATGTATGTTATTATTGCATGGGGTTGTAAACTCTGCATAAACGAACCCAGGCCTGTTGGATGGAGTGATTTTTATGTAAAAAAAACTGTATTTTTGTTCTAGCAATAAATTATTATTATTATTATTATTATTATTATTATTATTATTATTATTATTATTATTATTATTATACCTTAGGCTCTGATTTGTTTAATATAGCCTATTGTTACGAATTTATGGCGCGAACTAGTAATGCCATTACTTTCAATAAAGGCAATAGCTATCCTGCCTAGCGTTAACTTAAAGTATTGTGTTGCAAAAAAAGGGGGTTTCAAGATTTTCGCTGATACAGATTTCGTTTCTCTTAAAACTTTCATATTCACCTATTTTATTAGAAATATATGTTGGTGTCTTCAGTTAGAGGCGTTTCTATTTGATGTTATGTGTATGTTTACTCAAAAGGTTACGGAGTTTTAAATTTCAGGTAATAGCTAGGAAATAGCGCGAGGATTAACTAACTATACCGAGCAATGTTTTGTTTAAAAAATAAGCGTGCTCTATACAAGTTCCTTTACTACCTGAGTTGTTGTAAACAACATGACATATAACACGCGACGTAGTTAACTTCATAGGTTCGGTGTCCGAACTTCCATCCCTAATGATCAGTTGCTCAAAACGTGCATAATATTTCGCATAATTTTCTTGTGAATAGCGTAAAAAGTTCTATGCTAATCGCTTTTTATATAAATGAACTCCATTATTTATGAATGAAAAGTTGTTTCTAATTCTATGCAGGGCGTGGTTTTAACAACATTTAAGCGATTTTTTAAATGTTCTATCTTTTGAATGGACATTTTATTTTGTAACTAGTTTCCTTGCAACTTTTAAAATTACATTTTATGGTAGGAATAAATGCATTGCAATATTATTTGGATTTTTAAGTCTAATATATATCTAGTCGTATGACATAATCGTTATAAACTAAATATATTAAAATCAAATGGAAATTGCCCACACTGTTTTCCTAATGTGGGTGAAACTGTGGGTGGCAGTGAGCAATACGTCTGACGTAAGAACCAGATATGTTTTACACCAACCTTAACCTACGAATGAGACGCCATATTGAATGTCATCATACCTGACCTGAGGCATTATAGCGTGCTTAACAAGGAATAAATATTCATGTCTCAGTTGCGAATGAAGTTTCCAGTTTGAGACTTTAATATTTGACTCCAACACTGAACGGACACATGGTGGAATTCGTTTAAATCGCGATAATTACGGCATCAATTGTTGGTCTAATCTACGATAACACAGATAACACATCGCCAGCGGTAAACATCCGACTTTTAGCGGAAGGAAGAAAGAACAGGATCCTACTCATTCAGAGTTGATTTTACCTTCCCTAAATACATAATATGATACTGCCGTGCTTTCTTCCTTCCGAACGAAGCGTTGCTAAAGAATGTGTCGATTTTGAAAATTGGTAATCGCTGGAGGTATTTGAACTTACAAAATTAGAAACCGAGGTAACAGAATAGTTAGGATTTATTGATCTTTCATTCCAGTACTCATAATAATTAATCTAAGTACGTTTTTGTAGTGTGTAATTAGCAGAGTTGGCAAAGCGAAAGTTTTTGTCAAGTGTATGAATCAGCCTGAGTCGGAGCGAGAACCTGATTTCACATTAGGGTATATTATAGCCTTCTCAAACGCCACTTGCCTTCAATACAGAAAAAGGTGCGCGTATTATGGCGTGTTTCATGCACTGTAAGAATGTTTCTCATGAACTGTAGGCTTATGGATGTATGTACTGTGTCACTGTTTTGATAGTTACGATGCTTGGTTTTGAATCTGCTCTAAAATACTGTAGGCTCAAACACAACTTAGGACGAAGAATATTTGAGCAGCTTATTTTCAAAATGACCCTTGTCCATTCCCATAACTTTGTGGGAAATCACGAAAAACGTTTTTAGATCTAAATTTCTTCGATTCCAAAGCTGGAACTAATATTTTATCGCCTAAATTCTGCTGTCATTACTCGAACAAGGCCGGTGGAGTCCTGCAGCCCGGAGACGTGGCGCTACTGCTCTTGCGTTTGTAATACCGCATCGCGACAGTTCACATTACTCCCGCGGCTCCACTCGCCTTGGCCGAGTAATAAGAATCAGTTTGATTCCAATAGTCACTTTTAACTCAAGATTGTGGTTTAGAGGACGTTCTGAAGTAAAATCATGAAATTTGTATGTAGAGCTATAATTGAAGAATGCATGGTCACTGGAAACTCATTTTCGTTATCAGGTCAAGAGACGTATTGAAAATGAGCTCATTTCTTTCTTAATATGGCTTCATGTTTACAGTGATAGTACGTGAAAGGAACCTCGATTATTTAAGTATAATTTTAGACGATTTTCAATGTTATTCAGATAAGTTTGTGGTGGAATAGTTAATGAAATAATATTTACCGTAATTTACCGAATCTTAAAATGTCAATAAAATCATTTATACGTAGTTTTGGCTGTAACTAACATATTAATTATTAGTTCTGAATTTTACGTAATTCACTTTTGTCAGTAGGTAGTAAATAAAAAAAAAATTGGTTTGAATTTTACGCATTTTTGTTCACTTTGATACATAATGAAGTGTCATTTTAACTTCACATGATTTGTCTTATGACTTTGAATACATTTTAATCATATAGGGAACATAAACCCATGTGATAGTGAAGACCACTGCCTCTTTCAGTTATCATAAGGTTACAAAACTCATACAGATAAGATAGCAAAGCTCAGGCAAATACAGAGCCAGTTGTTCCGACTTTACTTGCTGGCGTATAGACTATCTTCTTTCTCACGGATGATATTTTTGAAACAGTTGCAGGTAGGTAGGGTGACCAGACGTCCTCTGTTGTCCGGACATGTCCTCCTTTTTATGCCTTTGTCCGGGGTCAGAAGTGTTTTCCTTTTCGTAACTTGTACGCCTGATATTTTGAAATTATCTGATTTGACGCCTTTTTCAAGTAATTTGCCTGTACATTGCAGCAGCATCGACGGAATATACTCTTTGCCATGATCATAAATGTCTTTGCTTACAAAGTATTATTAAATTCACATTTTGTGCGATTTTTTAAATGTATTTTGATAATAATTATAGTTCCCTCGGCTTTAATATGTAGTTAACTGTAAAATAATTTCATATTTTTTACTTTTATCGTATGTAATGCTGTAATAATATAGATATTGACAAAATTTTAAGTATAATATAGATCTAAGCCTAAATATAAATATATATTTTCTGTTCTCTTTAATGATTATAGTTCCCTTGACTTTTATATGTAGCTGTCTGTAAAATCATTATTATTAGATTTTATCATAATTAATTATGTTATAATATTAAAATATACTTTGAGTATGACATAACCCTAAGTCTGTACTGTAAAATTTACATTTAATATTTTGTAATAAAATAGATATGGATGTAATTTATAGTAAAATATAGGTCTAAGCCTAAATCTAAGTACATATTTTCTGTCCTCTTTTTTCGGAAAATGTCCTCTTTCTTGAAGCTTTGGGCCCTCTTTTTTTTCGATGTGAATCTGGTCAGCCTAGTTGCAGGTCATTCAGCAAAATTACTAGCAATTTATAAGAAGAGAATTGTTTAGACATCCCAATGGAATGAACATAGTTTACAAGATCCTGTTAAACTTGAATATAGAATGAAATTATTTGAAAACATAAAAAGTCTTCCAGAATAACGAGAAGTTAATAAAAATGGGAAGGAATAAAAAAAAGCAATTAACGGGACAGCGGATGAAATAATTGGTAAACAAAGGAGAATGCAACGAAATGAGTGGTAGGAGAAGAATGCAGGAAGATTATTAAAGAAAAGAATGCAGCTAGAATAAAAGCAATTCATACTAAAAGAAGACCAGTCAAGAACTTTACAATATAGAAAGGAACACCACAAATAAAATATTTAGTGATAAAAAGAAGAAATGGTTGAATGAACAAATAATCAAAATTAATGAAAACCGTAAAATGAATGGGAAAAGAACAATTTTTGGCGAGATTAAAGACTTTAAGGAATAGAAAATAACAACACCTGTTATGTGTAGAAACATTGATGGTAATATTTCGAAACAATGTTCAACACTATCGAAACAATCGAAATACACATTCGAAAGGATATACTGTATAGTTAATAGCGCACAAATTTCCCCTCATAGTTTTAATGAAGAGTGCTACATTGTCATTAATTTAAAATAATTAAAGTTTCGTGGTCAGATAATATTCTGCCAGAATTAATTAAAAGTGGCAGAAGAACTTTAACGCAGGAATTGTTTAAGGGGTTGGGTACAGCTTACAGCAGTAAAATTTTGGAAATATTCAACATTGTCTTCCTCCATTACTGTATCTTGTATGTACAGTAATGAAAATTAGTATGTGTAAAACACTGTCCTTCTGCTATATGAAAAAAATATTTTTAGGGTTAAAAAAAATTTACTTTTTTTCAAAATTCAAAATGGTGGCAGTTCATGTGCAGTGATGAAGCGTTTCCCTCATAACTTAAAAACTACCCAACATTCTGTGATGACATTTTTTGTGTGTTTTTATGCATGTCATATCTGGAATATGATGCAAAATAACTCCTCTATCTTTGATTGATTGTCTGATAAAAAATAAATTCATTTAAAAAATGGTCAAATATAGTATTTTCTTCTAACACAAAATAAAAAAAAAAAATATTATTTATTAAGGAATGTATTTAAAAGTATTGTAAACATGAGTTTCAGCAATAAAATAAAAGAGAGAGAGAACATGAAAAAGTTAACAAGTTTATGAATTATGAGGGAAACGCTTCATTACTGGACAGTGAACTGCCACCATTTTGAATTTTGAAAAAATATATAAATAATTTTTTTAAATCATAAATATATATATTTTTTTTCATATAGGAGAAGGACAATGTTTTACACATACCAATTTTCATTATTGTACAAGTTGCAGTAATGAAGGAAAAATGTTGAATATTTAAAACAAAATTAGTGCTGTAAGCTGTACCTAACCCCTTAAGCTTATTAAAGGAATATGGAATGAAGGAATACTCTGCCCAATTAAAAAAGACGACACATTGAATTAATTATATACCAACAACCCTGTTAAATATTACATATAAAATATATGCAATATTGCTAAACCGAACTATTAATATTTGAAAGGAATCAAAGGAATATTTTAAGAAGAATCTTTGATCTAACAAAAAATAGTGATGGTACGTAGAGAATTGAAACTAACAGTGAATTAAATAAACTAATAACTTATAGAACAAAAAAATTATAAATGACATAAAATCCCTAGGACTAGGATGGTTTGGTCACATGAACACAATGCAAGAACAGAGATGGAAACCGATTGCTACTAGAAAATTGGGTAGACCAAACAACAGATGGGAAGATAATGTCCTAAATGATTTGAAATTGATGGAAATAACTGACTGAAGATTTACAGCATCAAAAGGAATGGAAGAAAGTTGTTGAGAAGGCCAAAACACTTAATATAGAATTGTTGTGTCTTGTGTAAAAGAAGACGAAGAAGAAGGAAGTCACTCAGTATTTGTCTAGCAATCATATGTGGCAGTAAAATGCTAGGCTTCCGGTGGATGATCAGCGTTTTTCGTATTCATAAACCAGTGTTAGCGATAGGATATGATTTGAATTCTGTACTAGTAACCAGTGGATAGCCGGGACTAGCTTAGTACGCTCGTAGCGCGTGCTGCGAAATTCTATGAATAGCACCCTACGTGACGAAGTCAGGTTCATAAAAGTTGAGGCAAATCTAGCAAAACAAAAACTGAAATTGCAGGAGATTTGTAATGAACACATAATATTTAAAAAAAAATATGAATAATAATTAAGATATCTTATTGAGTTCATGATTGAAGATAAAGTTTCATAGTAAAAGTGTATATTGAATTTATATTAAACACTAAAATTCTACTTACTTTCTACAGATTAAAACACACCTTCCAGCTCTCTGTATTCTGTTAAACTGATTCCTAGTCATCCGAAAATAATCTTATACGAGTATTCAAACCTTATTTGTACGCAAGTCTGAGTTGTGCGTAATTTATTTACATATAACCCAAGTTTTACTGTAATTTTATGTGTAATCGTATGTCATAATTAGGGGGCGGATGTTGATGACCTAAAAATCTACTTAAAATGATCATTAAAATGCCCTTAAACTAATGGAAAAATGACATGAAAAAAAAAACAGAAAATTACATTTAAATATTATTCACCGTACTCGCACTACAAATTCTTAAAAATTAGTCACCTTGTTTCAATGACTGCCCTACAAATCTCGGAGAGAGGAGGCAACTTCCTGGAATTTGGCTAAGATAAAGGAAAAGAACATGCAACAAAATGAAGGTTTTAACGGAAAACTATAGATTTTTAATGAGGGTTTACAATGTGTTTCAATCAGGGGTGGTCCATGTCAGTGCCTTCATTGTCTGTCTCCTCCTTCCGTGCTTCACTTTTGATACCAAATCTTCCAGATGAGAGAGTGTGAATGACAAACCAAATTGTGGGCGCAACGTTCATTCTTGCAATCTTTGTGTTAAAAATGCTGTCTTCTACAGTAGACATCCCTTCCGAACCATGTTGAGGACACAACATCCTGTCCAGGACATGGTGAAAGCTTCCCCCTTTCCAAACATAAATTCTAAAGACACCCTCGTACTGACAAAAGAACAGTAGCGGTCAAAGTACTCATTTAAACTAAGCTGCTGTCAAGCATTTTATATTACTTCCGTTGTGTATAAAGGGAAGCCTTCAGTGGAATGAGGGATGGACTTTAGAGTCTGTTCCAAACTATAAAACTCAAACTTCACTCTTATTCACTTATTCAGTAGGTAATTACTACTGACCTATTTGATTAGAAATGATTTAACAGACCTATCGGTAAATATGAAAGTAAAATACATTCCAAATGATCTAAAAGTTCTTCAAAGTATTAAAAATAAATGACCAAAAATGCCGAAAAAATAAAGAAATGACCTATTAATTCAAAAACGTCAAAATGCAATATAAGAAATTACTTTTTTACGTTGATATTAACATAGAAAGGATTTCTATATTAATAGGCATCGTCCTAATGTGAAAAATAAGATGATGACTTTTCATCAACATCCGCCCCCTAGTCATAATGTATCCTGTAATACTTTCTCCTTCCTGAACGAGTACGAGTTTTGTTCCCGTGCCAGATGTAGCTACTGTTGTTTCGGTCAAATTATGTTGATCCAGATATAAAAGTGTTGTTCATAATGATTGGTAGCAGACTGCACATTGCTCTCTGATATTGTGTCTCTTTGCATATATACAATTGTTTGTTGCAATACATAATTATTAAGTTATTATTATTATTATTATTATTATTATTAAGAGGAGGAGGAGAAGGAGGAAAAATGAATGTTTTCAACTCTGAGTAATTTGGGCCATATCATTTCATGCTAATGCAGCCTGTTCTGTGTTCTTTCTCAAAAACCGCTCGTCGTTACTAGATAGCCTACTGGCAAAAAAGCGGCCGTGACCTTGTCGAGTTCACCATTCTTCCGGCATTCGCCTGGAGGATCTGTGAAAGCAACAAAAACCTGGGCGGGAAAACTGGTTGCTGTGAAGCCCCTACCTGTTAGGTTCTACATTGTAACCGCGGGGTTTCTGGCAGCGAGCTTGCTGGGCTATACAGACCGGACGTCTGTGGGCAAAGGCATTCGTCCACTGGAAGTGTGAAGATGTGAAAATGGAACGCAGCTTCCTCCGCCTTGGTGGGCATTCTCGTGGTGTTATTTGTAGTGCATTGGGTGAATGACATTTTGGCATCGCACCAGTCTGGGACAAGGAAGTCTTCAGACAAATGTCCAGAGAACTGAAATCTACTTCTGGGTTATAAATATTTGATCGAAACGGAAGTGTGTGCTTTTGAATTTCTTATCGTACAACACTCTTCCTATGTCATTACACTGGAACGCGAATAAAAAGCAGATACATAAATATATCGTCGTTGTTCCTGCAATTATGTGCAAAATATACAATTTTTCAGTAGGAGGAAAGAAGAAATTTATTCATCCTATGGCAGCCGTACATAGGGGATTGTGAATTCTTACATTTTCGAAAGGAAGAAATATAATTACATATAGGAGATTTTATTATGTTCTTTATCACTATTTAAGTTATTTAATAGAGCAAAAATCTGAAAATAGAGTTATTATAGGAACAACAACGATATTTAGACTAAAAATGTGCATACTTCATGTATCTAATTCCAGAATAAATTCACTTGTAGGTATAAACAAAATTCTCTAAGTAATTTAATAGGCTAAAAGAAAAGACTGTTCACACGACACGCCAGAAACCACTTTTTCGGTATTATGAATGGCGAAAATATGTATTTACAATAAAATATCTTTAATTTTATTTTTTTACAGCATAACTTTTACTTCACTACATATCGTGTAAAGAGGAAATAATAATAATAATAATAATAATAATAATAATAATAATAATAATAATAATAATAATAATAATAATAATTTACACACCTAGAGGTTACTGGTGGAAATAAATACCTCTGAAAAGACTATTGAATGAGGCCGAACGAGGCCTTTTAAGGCTTGTATTTCGTGATTGGTAGTGGTGGTGGTGGTGATGGTGGTGGTAGTGCTGATGTGATGACGATTTATATAAATTGATTGGTGCACATTAAATTCTGTATTTGTTACTGTATTTTTATTGTATTAGGATCAGTTAAGTTATATTGACAACTTGAGGAGAAGTGGCTTATGAATGGACTAGGATAGCTGTCAACATGCCTGGGTTGTACGATTTTACCAGAGTTCATTGCGTTAATTGAGAGATTTTTGCACTGCACGGTCGCGAACAATTAGGTGTAATCTGTGATGTGACTAAGCGGAAGTCATGCCTAGCGGCTTCCTTGGAAACTATGCAGCGCGGCCGCGTGTGGGAACAACTGGCGGGGCGACGATGGCAGGAAGCGGTCTGGAGCGGGAATGCTTTCTTTTGTTTTAACGTTCGACCTTCTGCTCATTACAATACAATGCTGTTCATTTCACAACCAAATAACTGAAATAATAATAATCTTCTTCTGTTGACTGAGTTTATCGCTGAGCGAAGAAGTCAACGTTGCCAAATTTTGCGGTGGTCGCTTCATTACATAAGTCCAGCCTTTAAGTTTGATACTTTTGCTTGAAACTTGTTTACCGCGAGTCCTGAATGGTAACTGAAGATTCCTTAAGGTTTCCTGGACAATGCAGTAATGACAGTGAAACGTCATGTTTGGCGCTAGTATTGAAGGCCGATGCTTTGAACAACTTTTCTGTTGTAAACAAAATTATGAAATATAAAATAATGTATTCAAGTTATAGTAGACCTACTGCGAGAATTTGAATGTGAATAATATACAGTATTTGTTATTTTGATTAGTTTAATTTGATAAAGCTTTGATTTAAGTTGGGAGATGGCTTTTCAGAGAACGTGTACCTTATTTGTACGTTAGTTTCCTCTTGCATAATTTCTCCCCAAAGATTTTTAGGACATATTTTTCAGAATTTTATTTTCCTTCCGTGTTTTCTCCCTCTTATATTCAAAAAAAGATTGACATCCCTTTCCCCATAGGTAAACGGTTTCTTCCGTGAAGATTCGTAGTACCGTAGAAATACGCATGGAAAACCCAATGTCATTAACTACTCTTCTACAGTAAAAAAACTCTGATGATTCCCCTGACGACACGGAAGACGGTCTGGATTTATCTGATGAAAGTAGTGGAGTATAAAAATATAATATGTATGTTTATTTTATTTACGTAATTACAGGATTGTTTCCGATCTCTGATAACGAATTTGAATGACGTCATGTGCATCAGAAATCACGCCGACAGCTGAATTGCGGCGAGAGGTGACGGACCACTAGTGAGTGATTTCATAATCAGAGTACACGGTGTTTCACAGTAGCGGTGGCCAAGAAAATCGAGCCTTTTTGGGAGGCATACATAACAACTCTTTCCGATGACAAGTACAGTTACGTGAAAATCATAGGAGCCTGCAAAAAACGTGGCTTCGTTATTTCCAAGAAAGGCATCTTATGTGTACCTAATAAGATTGGCAAAGCTCGGATGGGATTAATTCCAGAGTGGAAAAAGCAAGCAAATCCACCCCCCGTCACAAGTCAGTGCACCCCACGAGATGTTACAAATTAATTCCATTCGAGCTTTACCAATCTTATTAAGTACACAGAAGATGCCTTTCTTGGAAATAACGAAACCTCGTTTATTGCAGGCTATTTTATTTTCACTTAACTGTACTTGGCATCGGAAAGGGTTGTTATGTACCTCTCCCAAAAAGGCTCGATTTTCTTGGGAATTTCTGCTGTGAGTTGCCGTGCACTCTGACTATAAGATCACTCACTACTGGTCTGTCACCTCGCGCCACAGTTCAATTGTCGTGTGACTCCTGATGCACATGATGTCATTCAGATTCGTTATCAGAGAGAGGAAACAACCCTGTAATAAGCTGTTAAGAATATTTCACACGCGAAGTGATCTGTTTAGCCAAGGTCAAGCTACCGGCATTAGAAGTGCAAATGTTGTGTATATATATATATATATATATATATATATATATATATATATATATACAGGCGCGGATCTAGAATTTAATAATAGGGGGGGCTAATAATAATTGAGGGGCTGGGTGCAAGAAGGGCATTTTAGAGGATGTGCCCTTTTTGAGTAAAACGCTTTATTGTGTTCTCTGATCTGTTATGCATATGATCACAAAGTTGTAGTTCAATACTGTAATCATAGAGGTCAGGAGTACCGGTACCCAAAATGTAAAGGCATGCATAGATAACATTATTACGGTTTGAATTTCCAACATCAATTTTCTCAAAACTTGCATTTGAGAGAAGTGCCTTTCTTGCACCAACCCCTCAATTAACATATGAATACAGTAGTATAATCATAACACAGAACAATGGAATTAAAAACAAATAAATAAACCACAACAATATTGTCACTCTTAGGTTCTAAGTCTTCAGTTAGTTCTAATTCTAAAGGAAATGGTGACTGGAATGGAAAGTCGATTAAATGTTACTTACAGTTTAACGAAGCTGAAGTCGTCTGGGATGTTTTACTTTGGTTAACCTCTTCAACAATTTTCTTTTCAATAATGGTGCCACAACAGTTTATGAGATCGTTTTGCGTTGTTTTGCTTGTTAGAGAAGAGTTTTTGGGGGCATTTTTAAGATGAATATGCAGAATCTGATCACCGGCATCAACGCGATATTTAAGAAGCTCCTTGGAATTACCTTCGTTTTGATTTTCGCTTTCCAAGTCAATCGCACCATCATTCCTGTGTCCTCTTAATGGAATATTTTGTCGGCCGCACAAAATAATTGTTTTTACTATTGGGACAAGTTTCATCCTGTTTTCGCGCACTGTTTGTAACACTTCATTATTCAATTGAACCAGAACGTTCTCTACCTTACCTTCAAACACTCCTTTAAAGTTGTCACATTTTAAGAGAGCAGTTTTGTGATAACTGTTCTCTGAATGTCTCCTGAATATTTCAGAGGCCTTTTTGAATTTCCTTAGAGGTTTCGTAACTAAATTATGTAACGTAACTTTGCTTTGCCCTCCCTCTATATGTCCGAATAAAACGCACACGTGACAGAACGCACCTTTATCCTTCTTACTGTAAGACAGCCATGGAAATCTTTTAAGCCACGCATGCTGAAATTGTCTAGACTGTCCCGATTCTAGTGTCCTCGGAAATGGATATTTTTCGTCTGGAACCCATGGATTTGTTAGAGCTTTGTATTTTATCTCGTCACTGCATATTTCTTTTTCCACTAAGCAACCAATATCTAATACATTATGAATCGTCGAACTAGCGTCATCACTTCACCGCACATAACCGATTCCACTGTTACGGTATTAACAGGCATACACTTTTCTTCATCAGTTGTATCATTGTCATCCGTACTGCACTTTTCTTTCACTTCACCACACGGCTTCTTGACGAATTGTAAGATATTTGTTTGAAACTTACGTTCCGAAATTTTATAATTTCTTATAACTGTTACACTAAATAATTCACCTGTGCGAACTGATCACTTCTCGTCTCAATTCAAAAGTCGAATGTAGTGGCTATTGTAAAGTACGATAACAAATATATTGGTAGCAGCCTAGCTGCAGTGTGGTAGGGGTGGTTACCGTTAGATTTCCGTTCCGAAGTCCGAGCTATTGTTAAACCCCATGGTAACGACCCCTAAGGAATGCGACCACTTACCTGATTTATTCACTGCGAACTGTAAAGAGAGTTTGTATGCGAAAGTAAAATAGCAAAATAATATGAAGTTTAGAGAGTGAAGAAATCATTATAAGTTATATGAATGAAAAAATAATCCTTTGTACATTTTAAATTTAAAAAAGTCTTTGAATTGATAGGGGGGTCTATAGCCCCCCAGACCCCCCCTTGTATCCGCGCCTGTATATATATATATATATATATATATATATATATATATATATATATATAGATGGTGCGACATCATATTATAAATGCTCACGCCCCTACAGAAGAGAAAGACGACCATACAAAGGACACCTTCTATGAGGAATTGGAACATACTTTTGATCAGTTCCCTAGATATCACATGAACATTTTATTGGGGGATTTCAATGCTAAAGTAGGACGGGAGGATATTTTTAGACCAACTATTGGAAAAGAGAGCCTAACGCAATTAGTAGTGACAATGGAGTTAGATTAGTCAACTTTGCCACATCAAAAAATTTAATTGTCAAAAGTACAACATTCCCCCATAAGGATATACATAAATATAGAAGGAGTCCATAATTATACCTATTTTTAAAAAGGGGGACAAAACCAACTGTGGTAACTTTCGAGGAATATCACTTTTGTTGACGTCGTACAAAATTTTGTCCAATATTCTTTTGAGAAGATTAACTCCGTACGTAGATGAAATTATTGGGGAGCATCAGTGCGGTTTTCGGCGTAATAGATCGACTATTGATCAGATTTTTTGTATTCGACAGATAATGGAGAAAAAATGGGAGTATAAGGGTACAGTACATCAGTTATTCATAGATTTCAAAAAGGCATATGACTCGGTTAAGAGGGAAGTATTATATGATATTCTTATTGGTATTCCCAAGAAACTAGTTCGATTAATTAAAATGTGTCTCAGTGAAACATACAGCAGAGTCCGTATAGGTCAGTTTCTATCTGATGCTTTTCCAATTCACTGCGGGCTAAAGCAGGGAGATGCACTATCACCTTTACTTTTTAACTTCGCTCTAGAATATGCCATTAGGAAAGTTCAAGATAGCAGAGAGGATTTGGAATTGAACGAGTTACATCAGCTTCTTGTCTATGCGGATGACGTGAATATGTTAGGAGAAAATACACAAACGATTAGGGAAAACATGGAAATTTTACTTGAACCAAGTAAAGCGATCGGTTTGGAAGTAAATCCCGAAAAGACAAAGTATATGATTATGTCTCGTGACCAGAATATTGTACGAAATGGAAATATAAAAATTGGAGATTTATCCTTCGAAAAGGTGGAAAAATTCAAATATCTTGGAGCAACAGTAACAAATATAAATGACACTCGGGAGGAAATTAAACGCAGAATCAATATGGGAAATGCGTGTTATTATTCGGTTGAGAAGCTCTTATCATCCAGTCTGCTGTCCAAAAATCTGAAAGTTAGAATTTATAAAACAGTTATATTACCGGTTGTTCTGTATGGTTGTGAAACTTGGATTCTCACTCTGAGAGAGGAACATAGGTTAAGGGTGTTTGAGAATAAGGTGCTTAGGAAAATATTTGGGGCTAAGCGGGATGAAGTTACAGGAGAATGGAGAAAGTTACACAACACAGAACTGCACGAATTGTATTCTTCACCTGACATAATTAGGAACATTAAATCCAGACGTTTGAGATGGGCAGGGCATGTAGCACGTATGGGCGAATCCAGAAATGCATATAGAATGTTAGTTGGGAGATCGGAGGGAAAAAGACCTTTAGGGAGGCCGAGACGTAGATGGGAGGATAATGTTAAAATGGATTTGAGGGTGGTGGGGTATGATGATAGAGACTGGATTAATCTCGCACAAGATAGGGACCGCTGGCGGGCTTATGTGAGGGCGGCAATGAACCTTCGGGTTCCTTAAAAGCCATTTGTAAGCAAGTAAGTATATATATATATATATATATATATATATATATATATATATATATATATATTTGCAGTTATATAGTATTAACATTAATTTGATCAATACATGAATTACTTGAATTACTTTTGTTAGTGTTGTTTATTGCCAATTTATTTAGGATATTTTGTAGTCGTCGCGTAATTCCCCTGTCCTTTCGACTTTTTATCTTCGATTCTTTGAGAGAAAAGGTGGTAATTACGTGAGTATATAATAACGGTATATAATGAAAATGTGTCCGTCTTTGTCTCCTTTACAATTCTTCAGAGTTTATAAATTTAATTTTATTACACTGTATTTTTAAGAATACTATTTCCTTATTGTCTGTGGTGAATTAAATCTACTTTGTTATTTTTAACATTTCTGAAAAGAGCTTTCCGTTACTGAGCGATTCTTTGATATTTTGTTAATTATCTTTTCCATACGTTTTTCATATATTTTGTACTTCAAGCAATTTTCGCACGAATATCTGCGTTTACACAAACTCTTACATTGAAAAATTTTGCACATTAAATTCAATGTTATCCTCACTATTGCGATAGGGATTAACGTCCTATAGCTATTTTGTAAGGAAACTGCGTCTACAAGAACATTGTAATGGCCGAACCATAAAACCGTACCTACTTGAATTACAGAAAACCTGAAGAATCAACCGCCTTTTATGACAGTGATAGCGAAAATTATTAACATTTACGAGTATCTTATTTATGAAAGCTAAAATGAATTATGATTTACCTAATTTTGGTATGTATCACGTAAACTGTAGCAATTTTTAGAAATAACTATGAATCTATGAATCAGTGTTTCATGATGTTGGGAGGAGGGAAGCTAGGTAACAGATACATGAGTGTGCGACCTTGCAAGGGTTCTTCGGATATAAAGAATTTGTGAGTTTTCTTAGCTTAAAGAGAGAAGACGGTAATTTTTGGTAAAAAGTGAGTATATTCTAAAAAAAAAATGTTTTTTTTTTTTTTTTTTTTTTTTTTTTTAACACTGTGATATGTGTGGAATACATTGCACAACATTTTGTGGGTATTCGTTCCCTTATCGGATGTTGAGAAACCATTTTTAAAGCTCCTGCGCTCTGGGTTTTAAAATCACAGGTCCCTTTCAGCGTATTCCGAATCTCGTCGGACCGGTGGACAACAATGACGTCACGCTGCAGCGAAATAGGAACAAAACTGCTGGAAGGTTCGATGGCTATCATGGCGGCTGTACAAGTTGTTGTTTGTGCTACGCTAGCAAGATTTTGCGAAATTTCCGTACTGTCATCTCGTTCAAAGAAAAGAGATCATAAAAAATTTATTTCTTGAACCGGTAGTAATAACTGGTCCGTTGACATGTTCGCTCATAAGCCATTAAAATATTGTTTTTACGTTGTGCTCATTACAAACAATACAGCAGACCCAAAGTAGAACACACCGCCATGACACAACAATGTACGATGTCATTCGTCTGCTAATTTCCGCCCTATACAAGAATCAGTCAGATTCACTGATGGCGTCTGATGGAGATTGTCACCACCTCTGCAAGCTGATGGCACCGGTGCGACACCGGTGGAGCATCAGTGACGTCAACGTTGAAATTCGGAACACCGTGATGCCATCAGATTCCTCAGCGCTGAGATTCGGAATATGCTCTTTGATTGTTGTTTCCGGTAACTTCATTTTTTGTTACATTGCCATTAAAAATGGATATAATTTGCGAACTATGCATGAAATTTAGAACACACATTCTCTAGCCTATAGGAAACGTTTCTCTGTAAAAGAACTTTGCTAATTAATTTCATTTGAAAAATATGCCTGTCTATTTGCAAAAAAGGAAATAAAAAGTGTTCTTAAATTTTAATTGTTTATTTTACAAATGTAGGGACTAATATCAAAATTCTATTGCAGATAGTTTATAGAGCGTGCTTTTAAAAGTAGAGTGTAAAAAAAACTGTTTAAATTTATCTTTAAAAATGGCTTAGATATATTCGGTTTCAGTAAAATTCTGCATTAGGTATATATTTTTTTAAATCTGGGCCCCAAATATTTTTTTTTCATCCCATTTAGGGGACTTTAATAAACTTCATAAGTGTGAAAGCCGAAAAATGATTGATAAAGGTATTAGCCAGTCATCCGCAACTGCACACCCAGCAACCACTGCCACAAACCCACGAGAGCTGGAGCTGAGGAATGAAAGAAGCAACGATGCAGTCAAGTCTCCTCCATTGCCAGCCCAAAATAAGTGAGCGCCAGAGTTTGGAAAACTGAATTATTATACACAGCTGAGCAATAGACCAGTGGTCCATTTATTTTAGCGCACATCCCGACATTTGTCTTAACACCGTAGGCAAACCACGGGAAACCCACCAGCGAGATGAGTGATGTCATTTAGGAGACAGAGCCAATTGGCTCATTTATAGTGACTAATAAATAGGGCTAGAATTCTTAGGTAAATAAATATTTTATGTGCACTGTAATAGAAACTCGTAATTGTGTTTTAAGATTCGGACAAGATCACCTGAGCATATATTTTAAATTTTATTTCACATAAAAACCCATATTTTGTTGTTTTTTTTTATGTAAATGGGTCATTTGTAAAATTTATGTAACAAATGGATGATTGAGAACGTCAAAATTAAAGTACTATTTAGTGCATATTCTCCGTGTATTAATATAGTGCAATGTATCTGCCATAGTAATCAGCCACTGTACACTCAACTTGCTCTACACCATTCTCTACAAGTATCAGTGAATCTTTGATGTACAACTAAATGTCAGGTGTTTTACAGGACAAGACAATGGGTCTTTTATAGAAATAGAATTCCTTTATTTTTTATATAAGATATTCTTTAAACAGTGCTTAGGTCTTAGAATAGTAACAGAACTAACTTCAGATTAAAAATGAACAAATATTTTAAATATCTTAATATCAGATCTGTTACCTAATTAAAGATAATAACTTCTACAATTATCTTAGTAGATTGCCCTTAAGGCGAAGATATTTGAGCCTTAGTTTCATTAATGATAGATAATTAGAAAAAATTAAGGCACTGTTTTGAATGATGTAACAGACATAACATGGAGTAACAGCCATGACAAAGCGAATATAAGCATGTGCTAACCTAATTTTTTTTTTTTGCTTAAAAATCTTCAAAATAGCAACTTAACTGCTGTACATGTGTACTATTATGTCCTCTTGATCTTGACTTTATATGTTATTTGTGGAAAAAACACAAACAGATCTGACAAAGTAAAAATGCACGCTTAGACTAAAACACAAAGCAAGAGTATGACACATAAACTCGCCAAATCAAAATGGGTGAACGTAGGAGTACAGTCAAGATGACTTTTTGTGCATCATCCTGGCTTGTGCTGACATCTGTGAGATTTCTTTTTCAGCTGTGTACCTATAGGAACGGAATAGTGTAACAGACCTGACTGATTTACTGGACTAGAGTAATTATGCAAGGAAATATAAACTCAGACATAGATGAAGAAGTTTTGATAATATCAAGTGTTTCTTTAATTTTTTTCTCAATTTCATTATTATACAAACCTTTATCTGGACATAATCATGCTCCATTTTAAATATTTAACTAGTATGGGCACGGCATTTTAGCTGTTACTATGAGAATTTTATTTTATTCTCTTGAAATCTTTCATTTGAAGGAAATAATTCTTTTAACGTTTACTACATTAGTATTGAAACTACTCACTGTTGGGAATTTATAACTCTATCGTTATAAATGCAGTAATGGGAAGGGTATAAATTGATACCCAAATACATACATTCAAAAATTCACATAAAACACACAAAAATAAAGTTTTCATGAGATAATTTTTGACAAAAACCCCATTTCAGATTAATCATCACAGTGAAGTTGCTTAGACGTGACAGCTGGCGACTGTTTCTCGGAATTGCCTATCTGTGGACCTATGGAACTGCAGTATGCTCTCTCATCACAAGCGATAATAGCTGTCACCACTAAAAAATTATACTGTAATTAGCACACGTAAACATTGTAAGTTATCATAACGCTGATTCAGAAAGCAATTATAATTTCATAAACATCAACAGCCTCTGTTTTTGTTTCCAACCGTAAACATGACTCTAGGTAGTGCATGTTGTTTCTCAATGGCTAGAACGCTCCTTTTCCCAGTACAAGGCAGTGTTCCGCGATAATCGTCAGTCATTTGTGATGGGTAACTTAGGATGAATCTCATTGTGCACTGTAATATTCTTCAGCATTTGGCGAGACAGCATAATTTATACTAGTGAGTAGCATATTGTTTATATTCACATAAAATATTGGAACATAATTACATATTTTTCATTTTTTGTCACATTTTTCCGATTTTTAGTACATAAAAAAATAAGTATTTTTCCGATTTTTAGCACCTAAAAATCCGAGCCCTACTAATAAAATCGGCCTTAGGCTGAAATAAAAGTAACTAAATTTCTCGAAAATTCCTGTTAAACATGAATACGATTGCTATCCATTCAATAACATGTAAACATAATATGTCTTATCTCATCCATAAGCAACTTTTCGCGGCATTCATTCATTCATAGTGTTCTGCCCAAGGGTAGGTCTTTAACTACAAACCCAGCATTCTCCAGTTTTTCCTATTTTCTGCCTTCTTCTTTGTCTCCGCATATGATCCATATATCTTAATGTCGTCTATCATCTGATATCTCCTTCTGCCTCGAACTCTTCTTCCGTTCACCATTTCTTCCAATGCATCTTTCAGTAGGCAGTTCCTTCTCAACCAGTCGCTATTGTTGTTAAAAATAAAAGTGCCTGTAACTCACGGAAAAGTTTCTAAGGATTTAACACACATTAAACTATAAATTACATTTTATGCCTATATAAAATTACAGTTACATGGTAAGAGAATGTAATTTGGAATTGAAGCAGAAGATTTTGTATAAAATTTGAAGCAGTACAAATGCGCTTACTGGGCTTTATCACATCCGACATTAGTGATGCGTTTTGTCCTCTATAATTCTATACAGGGTGTAAGGGGTATAAGTGTCATTATTTTAACTGATGATTGTTCATGTCATAAGAAAGAAAATTGCAATATTAACTAATTATTAAAGTTTACAATAACAGACGTTTGGCAGTGCTGCTGGATGGGGAGGAGGAAATTTACAAGTATACACGGTACAACTGGAGCGGATATAGACATATCGGTACAAAACAGATGCTCTGTTCTAATGCAGGATTGCTATCCATAACAATATGGATTGTTTACATAAAGCGAGCAGGAAATATAAACTTTCAATCTCATTAATAGAACTTTATGGTAAATTTCCATTTTATTTAACAATATTGGGAATATTGGTCCATTTTTTATTGTACGTCTAAAAAATAAACATTAATGGTTTACTGCACAAAATCACACGAACATTTTTAATGCAACATTTTAATCTCTCCCGCTTCCATAAAGCAGTATCATTTTTAAAGAAATTTCTGTCTGTGTGATTTTCAAAACGAGGTAAGAGACTCCTAGTTCCTAATAATCGTTGAGAAACCACTACAAACGTTCGCCGACTAGGTAACCTCCATTGCGGAAAGCATTGACGGTACATCTTCTTGCCTCACTTGAATTACGACGACTTTCTCCATAAATTAATAACATAATATGATATTCCTAAACTGTGAATGGCATTGTAAGTTGTTTATCGAATACCTGGTACCGAACTGTCATCCACTGGGCAGTAGACCTATGAACAGGGAGCTTGAACTCAGCTGGCTCGTACGTTAGTCTGTGCAGAGTACTGCCTGCTGAACACGTTGCCACGTTTCTCACACCAGAATATTAACAAATTTAAGCATGCAATTTTATTTAATTTCACGAGAACGTAATAGAACACACAAATATTTATTTAAACTAATACCTACTGATGTAATTGTTTTCGTAATTTTACTAACGATATAAGCAGTATAACGCGAATAAAATAAGAGAAGAAATATTTTTTTTGGGAAAACTATGTATGGGCATTTTTTGATCCTGTAGGTTGTCCCCGACGACTGTGAAAAGGACGGCACTTATACCCTGTACACCCTGTATAGTCAACGAAATAGAGAATATCAAATATTTAAGAAAGATAATGAACAGAACACAGAGATGGAAATTAAAATTTAGCATTTGTCTTGAGAATCAGATGAAAAGACAACGTGGTAGGTCTACATGTTGTTTTTGTTTTTGTTGTTGATTATTATTATTATTATTATTATTATTATTATTATTATTATTATTATTATTATTATTATTATTGACGGTTTCCGTTTTGAATCGATAATATTGTAGTAATGTAGTGTAATGAATGCATTTTTCTTTTTCGCGTGAATTCCCAAACTGGCGTATCAATATTTATATAACGATGAAGTTGGTTAATCATTTTTTCTCTTTTAATCGCTCAAGTATAACTTGATCTAAAACATACTTCAAGAGAAATTTATTTTTTATATGTTTATTTTTTTGCCAGGTGACAGAACACAGTTTGAAAAAGAATGGTTGCGTGCATAGGAGATGTACAAATTCTGGCATAGATTATCCCTTAATATTTGGTATGGTACAGTTTTTATTTCACTTTAGTAAACGGGTGTCGTCAATTCGGTGGAATCAACTAAGATAAGTGCTGTAGGCCTATATGGTTGGCTGTTTATTTAATTTGGAGTAGACTTTAATTTTCTTAATCACTGTGCAAACAGTCATTTATCTCTTTAGAAACGAAAGAACCGACATTTTTTCCTTCCTTAATAGTGAATTTAATCAGACGGATGGAAGCAGTGAGAGGCCATGCGACGAAGACATTCGCTCAATAATGCTGAGGGGTCTGAAAAATCGTCCAGAGATCTGTGTTCCTTAGTGGACCGCGACGTTAAAAGTAGTTAAAAGGTAATTTTCTGAATTTGTATGCAGTTAAATTAAGTTGGTATTCCATTCTGAATCCATTCGGAGGTCTCCATAGGGGTCGAGGGCATTTCGTAACCGTAAATTTCGTCACGGTTATAGTATGTCACCAATTTTTCGTCATTAGTTTTTGGTCATCAAATACATTTTGTCACTTTTTTGTCACCGAAGATATTTCACCATCATATAGCTACATTTTGTGATCATTTTTTTTATACTGAGAGGATTTCGTCACCAAAATAATGCAGAAAATTGTATTTAGACTGTTTTCATTATGAGTCCAAAACCATCACTGTATAATTATTTTAATTCTCTGTATTAACATGGAGTTTGAAGTTGCATACATTCATACTGTTTTATGGAGTTTCAACCAAAATTTCCTCTGAAGTTGTGACATGTGACATGTATGTAACCAAGGATGTTATTTTCTGTTCTATAGGCTCCATACTTATCGACAATAAAATTGGTGCAATTCTGTTATCTAAGGACGTGTATTTCTTTTTTTTTTCTGGGTGGAGACTGATCTGCTTCTAATTTCTCAATGTCCTGATGTATCCTTGCAGTCTCCTCCTGTAGCAACTGAAGGACATGGTGAAAAGAGGGATGTGCTTTGCACATTAAAGTATTGAGACGTCTATGCCACGCTTCACAAGTATTTGTTGTTCTGGGCAGGTTTTCCCTGGATACGAATGTAATAATTCCAAGTATTTGGAGGGAACATGGGCTGCTGCCTACCTCTGCCACGTCTACGATCCATGACATAATTATCCTGAAAGTAATCGAAGATTGGGGTTAGCTCATCCCTAACATTTTATTAGGTAGGCTATAAGTAAGTAAGTATCAGTAAGGGAAGCGACACGAAGGAAGGAAAAATTGTGGTGGCGAATATTGATGAGGAAATTAAATTGGTGACAAAATATGGTGGTGACAAAAGTGATTTGGTGACAAAAGTGAATCGGTGACAAAATGTTGCAGTGGCAAAATGTAATATGTGACGAAATCACCGGGTCACGAAAAATCGGTGACGAAAATTCCAGATGCTCTCCATAGGATGTGCATATTTAGTCTTAAAAATATATTTTCTTTTCTGAAACACCACTATCACCATCATCGTAATAATTTATGATAATTTTTGAAATCTACATTTTAAAATTTTCTTCATCGTTTCGGAAAGTGTTAACAAGTTTTGTTTTCAAATTTACCGTAATAATAAGTCACTTTATTAGGAACAAAATTATGCATTACGAAAATAACAAGGGATAATTAATGTTATCGGTTGGCACAACTAAAATAAGTGTTAATTCTGGGAATCAATCTTCGTTCGTTTTTTTCAGAGGTATTTGTTATTACTCGACCAAGGCCAGTGGAGTCCTGCAGCCCGGAGCTGTGGCGCTACTGCTCCTGCGTTCGTAATAGGCCTATCGCATCGCGATAGGTCACATTACGCCCCGATTCCACTCGCCTTGGTCGAGTAATACCTAATATTTTTATTTATGCTCAGAAATTATGTATAAGTTTGACTATTTCGTAATATAATTTCAAAGAGAGTTACTCCGATAGTCTACTTATCATTCATTAATATGTTCTGCCGAGGGACAGGTCTTTCACTGTAAACCCAGCACTCTTCAGTCTTTCATATTTTCTGCCTTCCTCTCTGTTTCATATGACCCATATATCTTAATGTCGTCTATCATCTGAGATCTTCTTCTGCCCCGAACTCTTCTCCCGTTCACCATTCCTTCCAGTGCATCCTTCAGTAGGCAGTTTCTTCTCAGCTAGTGACCCAGCCAATTCCTTTTCCTCTTTCTGATCAGTTTCAGCATCATTCTTTCTTCACCCACTCTTTCCAACACAGCTTCATTTCTTATTCTGTCTGTCTGCTTCACACGTTCCGTTCTTCTCCATATTCACATTTCAAATGCTTCTCTTCACTTCATCGTAATGTCCATGTTTCTGCCCCATACAATGCCACACTCTATACAAAACACGTTACTAGTCTCTTCCTTAGTTCTTTTTCCAGAGATCCGCAGAAGATGCTTATCAATAAAGCCCAAATGTTTAGTCAGTCAAAGCACCTGCACTGCGTGCTCCTAAGAACCTGCATAACATTTCAACATTTTCTTAAGAGCGATGATTGTGCTTTATCTTGCAGTAAACCTCTAGTGCTTTGACATCCCTGATTTAATACTTAAAATTGGCAGGAAAAAAAACAATTAAATAGGCCTACATGATGATGGCACTTTAAGAAAAGACATAATACTTCATCATATAATTTATACGGTATTCATGCAAAATACATTTCTATTCTTTGCACATTACCGCAAAGCACATAGTTGTTGTTTAGTCAACTGGCACCACTTAAGAGGCAACTAGGCCAGGAGATAATGGGATAAGGTTGCCAGTTTCTTTCCCTCTCTATTGCATACATCGCAGACTAGCTACATATTACACTAGTCAGACTTCAGATGCATACAAACAATTGATCTTCCTCTGACACATATCAACTAGAACCTCAATCAGAGTAAAAGGACATAGTTTAGAGTTTATTTTCAATTCTGCCTTGTATCGGATAGAACAATTTTCAACACGGAAAATAATCTTTGTACATCAACTGACATAACTGGAGTAGCCTATGTTTGTAGCAAGCTAGTGTAGATATATGGACGTTTATCTACTACAACTGTAGTATTCCTTTCAATCATTATTTGGCAGTTTTTTTTCCTCCTGTAATTCAGTATTTAGAGACAATACTTACAGTTTATACTTTTCACTAATGGCATTGGGATAGACGAAAGGAGATTTTAAGCATGCTGATAATTCCGTTAGAATAATGAAATAACTTGTATGAAGTATTACAACTATAGAATATTCAACATTAAACTCGCAAATAAGAAGGGTAAATTGAAGGCAATAAAACGTCGATTGTTGAAATAACGTATAATAACAAATAAGTAAATAAATAAACTTTAAATTTATTTTTAAAAGATAAAAAAGACAAAAAATAGCCACTTATTGTTAAAATAGGCAGCAAGAGCTAAAATAGGCAAAATAAAAATTGGTCATATCACTCCTAAGTACATTTACAACTACATAATTTTGACATATTATATGGACCCATTAGTAAATGGCATTTTGTCACTCTTACTTACTTACAAATGGCTTTTAAGGAACCCGCAGATTCATTGCCGCCCTCACATAAGCTGGCCATCGGTCCCTATCCTGTGCAAGATTAACGCAGTCTCTTAACATCATATCCTACCTCCTTCAAATCCATTTTAATATTATCTTCCCATCTACGTCTCGGTCTCCCGAAAGGTATTTTTCCCTCCGTTCTCCCAATTAATATTCTATATGCATTTCAGGGTTCGCCCATACGTGCTACATGCCCTGCCCATCTCAACGTCTGGATTTAATGTTCCTAATTATGTCAGGTGAAGAATACAATGCGTGCAGTTCTGCGTTATGTAACTTTCTCCATTCTCCTGTAACGTCATCCCTCTTAGCCCCAAATATTTTCCTAAGAACTTTATTCTCAAACACCCTTAATATCTGTTCCTCTCTCAAAGTGAGAGTCCATATTTCACAACCATACAGAACAACCGGTAATATAACTGTTTTTTAAATTCTAACTTTAAGATTTTTTGACAGCAGACTAGATGACAAAAGCTTCATAAACGAATAATAACAGGCATTTCATCCCAAATAATTGAAGCTCGATACTTGCTATAGTTACTATACAGTATTATCTCATTATTAACTATGTTATTTGTTTTATTGTTATTATTTTAACTATTACTCTTTTTTTCTAATGCAGATAGAGTAATAAATGTTGGGAATCAAACTCCGATAATTTTCGTGGGTTGTAACTGTTCTGTGTGCAGTTTTTCTGTCCTCCTCTGAAGTTTTAAACTTTCGAGAATGCTGTTACGAACAACATATTCCGTACTTTGTTTGTCACACGAACGTCGAAGGGGACTTGTGCTGGAGGGCTATTCATCATGACAGAAGGTGACACATTTAAAAGGTGTCTACAAAATAACATCGCTGTTGTGTACTGCCAGTACCACATGCACTTCAGGCGCCATAAGTAGTCTATAGCTTGAGTTCATAATTTTTACGTAGGAATAGAAGTGTGTCCACCGAATTAAGCTAATAATCTTAACTCCGTATTGACAATTCAGAAGTAATTTCCCTATTTCTGTGTGTGTTCGTTTGTGCTATAGCACATTTATGTCTACCTAAATCCACCCAAAATTACTTCAGTCTCGTTTCTGGTAACATTGATCTGTTTTTTCGCTATTTCTCAGTAATAAAAGGGGTGGAATTTTGAGTAATTAACGAATTTGTGATATACTAACACAAAGTCTTGAAACAATATTCTTAACCTGTAATGAGCGCCAGGCAAAATTTGTCGGCCATATCATCGCTCAAGTCGAGTTTTGATTCAGAATAATCTCTGCAGTGAAAGCGTCGTTAAATGAAATACCACTACTTACTATGATTTTAAGGAATTGGTTGGGTCATTGGCTGAGAAGAAACTGCCTACTGAAGGATGCACTGGAAGGAATAGTGAACGAGAAAAGAGTTCGGAGCAGAAGAAGATATCAGATGATAGACGATATTAAGATAATGTGGATCATATGTGGAGACTAAGAGGAAGGCGGAAAATATGAAAGATTGGAGAATGCTGGGTTTGCAGTGAAAGACCTGTCCTTGAGCAGTACACTTATGTATGTATGTATGTATGTATGTATATATGTATGTATGTATGCATGCAAATTATGTATTATGTTTTTGAGTAAAATTGTTAGTTTTCACGTGTTCACCTTCCGAATAAGTTGATTCATAGATATTAAGAATGAACAAGAGATGGAAAGAGTGTATAATAATGATCTTTTTGGTTTGAGGATCTACTGAAAATGCCTTTTTTTCTGTAATGTTTAGGTAGAAAATGGAGATTGATCCAAACCAATATCATTCTTACCACGGATTTTACTCGTCATGAACGAATTTAGAATTAGAACTGTTAAGACATCTCTATAAATCACGAGATGTTTCTAGTCCTCCCAATGCTGTTTTGGTCTTTCATATATCCACGATCTTTTGGCTGGTAGCAAAGTTAAATGTAGCAGAGGATCTGTATTCATCATGTGGACATGGTCACACAATTTTTGCTAATATTGCATAATGTCATTCAGTATGTATGGGATTTTCAACCTCTTATAAAGCGAGGAGTTTCCAAATTTAATTAATAGGTCTACTATAGTTATTAGCGAAATCTGACTGCTTTATTTTAAGGCAAAATTGCAGTTTTAAAATTTTATTTGTTGGTGAAGTACACAAAATACTCAAACGTTTCGAAGATTGGATATACCTTCGTCTTAGATGAACGAAAGGGTGAGAAGAGTATCCTACTTGTTGGAATCGTTAAAGATGCTAACTCAGTGAGACTAACTTACATGTGAGGATCGCAACGAATAAGATAGCTTTCTCACACTTTTGTTCATCTACAACGTGGTCAATCTTTCTTTTTTAATATTTTGGTTATGAACATTTTCGCTGGTTACTTAAGCATGCGGTCAAAATTTAAACGCTTCTTTTATCGATTGGCGCAATAGAGAAAAATCTTGCAAGAAATTCGATTATAGGGTCTTGCATATCGATTACATTGAAGAAAAATCATTAAAATGAAATTTTTCGTTTGTTATATTACACGAGTCTAGAACTTATCGAAATACGAGTACATTATCGGTGTGGAACGTCAGAAACGAAATATTATTGGAGAAAAAGTATTCCAGTGAATACACACAAATTTTCATCCGAAAGTCTCTTAATATCCAAATGGATGGAAATTCCTAAGTTGCCTTGTTTTGCAGGTTGTATTGTGAAGTACACAATACCTCGACGTATTCAGTATACCATAGGTTTTTTCCTGTATGTGAAATTAGAATAGGACGGACCGTTCACCATCATAAAGACAGCAACCGCCTTATATGCCAACAATTCAAATTTCAGTTACCACTAGACAAAATCACTCCAAGAACGGGACGTCCGAGTCTGCGACGTGCGTAGAATGTAATAAGGCTGTGGTTTACTTTGCAACGAAGGTACACCTAACCTTCGAAACTTTGTGTTTTTGTGCTTCTCCAAAAATGCAGAATGTGCAAGTTACACCCTTTCTGAATACTTTACCATTGCTTTCTGCCCTATCTATAAGAACGCTATATTATAAAACTTATTTTTTGTGTGAGTTGCATAGACATAGTTAATTTCTTCTGGTCAGATGTTTATCCAGATTTCATCTTTATTATTCTGTTTAATTAATTTAATTTGAATGTAAATGCATGTGTTATCACTTTTTGTGAAAAAATATATTCATGCTCGAAACTTTATTCAAATTATATATAGAAAAGGTAAGCCAAAGATGTGTATTAAATAATGTTTATTTTACTGAATATGTAATGATCACTCTGCTGACCAATACATATTTTCAATTACCCGTTACGATTATTCGATGAGAAGTAGCGGGCGAAAGTGAACTAAGCAGATTTGTCTCTGTTAGCCGAGTGAGTGCCGGGAACTATATCGTCGAGTTTGGCCAAGGAACCAGCTCGAAGTTGTTTGTTCCTCTGGCGGCTAGGAAGTGTAGAGACAGTGAAGCAACGGAGACCATACTATTGAGAATTGAGATTAGCCTCAACTCGACCCAGAGATCGCGAATACAAACCTTACTATCAGCAGGCCGGCGGGAGCGGTAGCCAAGACCAGTCGGCCGGTGTGTGAGTTGGGTTCAGTTGCTCCTTGTCGGCCGAGACGTTCACACCGTTCTGGTAGTGACACATGCAGGATGTGAGTAATGCGCTCGTACCCAGTTGGCACGACATTGTTTCTAAAATCTGGCGTCAGTGCAGACCGTTAATTGTGGTGTGAATTCAGTTCTTGTTCAGTGTCAAACGCATCTACAGACGATGTGCAATTGTTTTAATGTGATTTCTTAGCGTGTACATAATATTTGTATGCATTTGTGTACTAACAGTGAATCACTGAATTTGTGTTCTTTTATGCGATAGACGTTTAATATTTACGACAGTGATATGTGTATTTTGTTCTATGAACTTGCAGTATTTTAAAAGTGATTTTCCATCGAGTGATTTGTAAATAAGAATACGGAATTAGAGCCAACAGGCAGTGACATGTGTTGATTATATAATTTTAACTTACCGTATTTAATATTATGCGTTTTAATAACATCTTTCACTACTCAAATATTTAAAGGAGTTATTATTATATTTAATTCACTCCTTATGCATACGGAATAAAGTTCTGAATATTTGGCAACAGCAAGAAAGGAGACGTAAAATTCATGATTCATTTGTTTCATAAGTTGAGCATCTAACAAGGTCGATTGTTCAGTGACGTCAAAATTTCAAGGAATATCATGGCTGTTTGCCAAGATGTTCTAGAGAACATTAACTGTCAATAACTTTGCGCTGTGCAGTATATTTTCGTTCATTCTTCGTTTGGAATGAGGTGATAAGTGTAAAATTTTAGCGTGGAGCGTAAATCTAATTAAATGGTAATAATGCAAGAAAGAACTCAGGGTCGTAGGGCCCAACCCCCGATAGCCGTGGCTGCCGGATGGTTCGCTTCCTTGAAACGACCCATCAGACGCAGCAGAAGCCGTTCCGGATCCAATTCATCCCTGCCTCCCGCCCCAGGACGCCTCCTGGCGCGCTCAGCATGGGATCTCTCCACGTCGAGATCGGTAGTTATCTAATTCCTTCATGCTAACTTAACCTGTTTTGCGTTTGTGTGATTGTGTTGAAAACCTGCAGTATGGAAGCACTTATATCAGGTGAGGGTGTGTAAAATCTTGGAACCGGTAATTAGTTTACTTGGAAGGCGATATTGGGGTCTGCGCCCCCAGTTCTACGAGAAAATGAGTGTGATAATAGCTATACTTTTGGGTGTGAGTAGTAGAAATGTGACACATCTACCGGGAACGTTAATTACCATAGCAACCCAGTGATTCTTCGTTAATTTTATTTACATTGAACAGCATCACTAGAAACAATTATTTTCACTGCAAGCAGTAGGCTACAGTAGAAGTGAATTTCTTATAGTCACGACATTGAAGTTTCATAGCAATTCCATTCGAAATTCCTTTCAGGGTCGTAGATTCCAGTCAAAGACAGTAGGAACTCTAAGGTAGAGGAAGAGTAATTTTGTGTTCCAATTTATAACTATCCTAAGTAGACTCTAGAGATGATAGATTTTAGCAACTTAAAGTAAAAAATTTGGCACTTTAGAAATCAAATTTAGTAGCCTAAGTTTGTTCAAAATCTTCACAGGAGTTATGACTGAACAATTCAAGGTAGAGCATCCACCCGCCACTGAATGAATATTGCACTTTTATCACTGCCAATGTGGCGCTATAAACCAATTTTCAATATGTTTATCACAGCCACAACACATTTCAGTTTTTACTGCACCGCATTAACACATTGATTAATGCAGAAAACACACTTAACGAAGTAAATGTAATTATGAAGAATGGAGACAGTCTCAAGCCATCATGTTCCACTTCTTCCACTAGATGGCTCCCGTCACGACGTAGACCAAGGAGGGAAACATTTGCAAACGAAATGATACTAAACGTGAGGAATGTTACTACAGATGTGCAGTATTATGTGACAGGTTAGGTTAGGTTAGGTTAGATTAGGTGTGTATTTTGTGACAGGTTAGGTTAGGTGGGCAGTATTATGTGACAGGTGTTGGCGACACTGAAAACCCCGTTAATCTCTCCCACAAATTACTTCACATTCAGGAAATATGGCGATGTTTTTCATTCACGCACGACGAATTTGGTATATAAGTAAGATATGTATTTGGGGCAGGCTGGGAGAGCATACAGCTGCCCCAGTGATCACATCCAATTTCCACTATTCCATACTATAAATCCTAGGCATTTTCAAGATATTTTAACAATTTTCTCTAGTGACTGGTTCATAAGTAACCTTCACCACGGAACAAAACAAAGAGCCCAAGGGCATGTCTTTCATTGCAAACTCAGCATTCCGCAATCTTCCTATTTTCCGCCTTTCTCTTAATCACCGCATAGTGGATGCACGCACTGTGGGATTCCCATGACTAGAATTAGCAAAGCGCCGAAACTTTACTATGATAAAAGGGGGCATTACGCTGACAACGAAGAAATATCTACGCCTTAGGCGGGATTCGAACGGGACCGTGGCTTTCACTTTAACATTGAAGCTGTGCGATTTAGGAGTTACACTGCAACCGACGATCGACATTAATTGAACTATTATGTATTATCGGCTAATGTACAGTATATGATATTATAACTATTTGCTGCATTAATGTAATATTAGTACTAGTAAGGCCTTGCAATTCTTGGAATCCATATCTCCATAGTTACTAAATTATTTAAATTCCCTTCTGAAAGCGGCATGGTATGTTTCAACGCCAGCACGCGAGACGCTTGTACTAATCTATTTTTGAAAATACTCCAACCTCGCGCTGCTCTCTTTCTGTGTGTTTCCGTGTGTCATTAAAATTCATCATATGTAAAACAGCCATATTTTCCATATAGCGTCGTCTATCAAGCATCAATATCGGCTATTCTAAGAAAAATCTTTATTAATATCTTACAGATACTTTATCTTATCTCAAATATCACTTGTTCATTACGTAGAACCATCTTATGTTTATTACATCAGAACTGTTATAGATGTGTCTATAAGTAATTGGGTTTTCTCTGTTACTTTTTATCCTTTTTCATATTTCCTTTTTACTATTCACTTATTTTACCTGTTTTATTTCTTTGTTCCATTTTTTCCTTCGTTTATTCTTCTCTCTCGCTTTTTTCTTTCTTCTCTTTACTTTTTTGTCTTAATCGATTTCTTCCTTTCTCTTCCTATCTGATTTTCATATTTGTTTTGTTTTTCTTCTCGTCTTTCTTTGACATTTGGCTCTACGCAGCTTCAAATGCAATGTAAAACTTGAGAACCATGCGATATTGTTTTTTCGAAGAGAAAAGAAAAATAATATTGAAATGGACAACTCCTGAAAAATAAGGTTTCCGTCTGTAAAATCTATCCCCTGTCAGATTTTTTAAATAATGTAGGTGTTCGAATAGTATGACATTTTCCTTAAACATCCGTGTGGATTATTAGTGAAGTAAAAATAGGTCAAATAATTAGAAACTGTACGTTTACTTATTTTATCCCACTTTTTTCTTTATTAAATTGGGTCTTGGATCCTTGGATATGTATTTGCTTATTTTTACATCGTATTTTTTTAATGTGTATGTGTGTCTAACAGTAATGAATGATGGAGAAATAGTAATCACTATAGAAAACAGAAATGTGTTGAGGGCGATCTATGCAAGTATCATTTGGCTCGCCAGAATTTGAACATTCGTTTCCACTCAGTTGATGTACCAGCCATTCTACTGAGAATCAGTTGCATTGTATTTTGGTATTGATACGATTATCACAGTTTATATGCAGGTGAATATGAATCAGTGTTATTTCAGACAGACACCTTCAGCTGTGAAGAAAGTTGTGATTACAAGAAACTGCGATAAGCGTATGAGTAATAAGAAATACATGAGGAGTTTTTCTTAGAAAATCTGAAGCTGTTAATGAATTTACATCCGGATGGCAACACCTTAGTAATTACTACTTTATGGACAGCATTTCAGTAGTCTTAATTTAGTTAGATAGTCGAAGTAAAAAGCATAGAATGTAAGTCTATATTTCGCTAGAATTTTAAGTAGGCCCATTAATGTGTCGAAGGTGATTCAAGACTTAACGGATATAAACGTAGGAACGAGATAAGTAATTGAAGTGATTCATACTCATTGCAAATTTGATGGTCGTCTCGGATTAAAATTAGATCCAGAAAAACTTCTTTTTATTACAAAGATCTTTGAATAGAAAGGTTGTGGTCCATATTGACTTGAAAGATAATAGTATAAGGAATGTTTCCAAGATATGATGCTTAGGTTGCGTAGATTATATTCTCCTTAGTGCCGATAGACTTTGTGCACTGACGTCAATATCTCTCTCTCTCTCTCTCTCTCTCTCTCTCTCTCTCTCTGCCTCCTTTCGTCTCAATTTTTTTTTCCCCACAAATTATTATAATTTATTAAGTGCGTGTGTCTATGTTTCATTCATTTATAAATTCGTGCCGGAGGACAGGTCTTTCACTGCAAACTCAGCATTCTCCGATATTCCCTCGTAACCCACGTAATTTAAGTAAACTCGCTGTATATTTAATCTCGATTAAATTTGCTTTCCTTTTATGAGTGAGGAAGAATATCTGTAAATAATGTCTTCAGTTTTACTTCTGTTGAGGTCATTCGACGGTGAAGGGGTAACCACACTTTTCGTTTGATCCGTGGTTCGCTGGTTCGAATCCGGCCAACGACGATGGATTTTTAGGAACGATAAAAGCCAAAGCATGGCTTCCATCAGAAGAACTGTCAATTCAAGGATGTCGTGTAATAGATGTTATGTGAAGGAATTCTGTTCTTAATATTGGGAGGGCTCCTCTTCAAATATTAATCTTAGATATTTATTTTCCTCGTTTGTCCTGTTATCAGGATTAAAGAATTTCGCTCTCAGACGTGCTAACCTCAGAAATGAAGTCGAATTGTCAGACTAACAGAGATCAGGGAAGATCTTGTTGATCATATCTGCTAAAGAATTTTAGAGACCCGGTTGTTAAGAATGATGATTTCAATTTTTTTTATGAATTTAATTGTGTTTAAGTCAAGTATTTATATAAAATTACAAAATTTGGGACATTTATTTCAGACACAAGAGAAAATGCTGTGTGTGTGTTTTGTACAGTTTGAATATAAGTAAACACAATTGGTATAATCAACAATTTAAATGTACAAAACCTGTACGTTACATTTCAGTAAATATTAAAATACTGAACCAAGATACTTAAAACTTCAGCAGTGAGATAATGAAATACATGTCCATGAAACAATGCATTGGTGCAGTAATAAGAAATATATTAAACTTGTTCATGTGCATGCATTTTTAGGTTTCTCGGTGAACGTGTTCAGAAATATACTTTTGAGTGTTCCACCTTGTCCTGCAATTTAACATTTTCAGGATACGATGGGATGTTCAAGATATTGTATTTATGCACATAGGCCTACTTTTAATTATCAGATTTATTAATATCGTCATCGTTGTCATCATCATCATCATCTGTATTATTTTGGCGTCTTGTGACATCGTGACATTAATTATCATTTATTTACTTATATAATCTTTGAATGTAGACTTTCACAGCCGGCGTCAATGGGGCGAGAGTTTTCCGGGCTAAGAGGCCATGGTCTACTGGCGATGTTACGTCCAGACGTTTTGTCTACAGTTGCGGTAGACATAATCAGTGGCGAGACACTCTAGGGGTGATGTTAGGTTAGGTTAGGTAACGATGGCTAGGAGCGGGATAGGGACAATTCTTTGCACGTCGGACATACTGAAGCCTATTGTGCATTCCGAATTTATGGGATGAATGAGGATGAGATGTACCAGCCTACCGTCCGCATGTGACCCCTCACCCGCTCACTGAATGGGGGGCCCCCCTATCTCCAGCCCTAAGCTCATATCACCAAGGTGACCAAACAGCAAGGATCCATTCCAACGACCCATCCAAGGTGTTGGAAGTACTCTTAACCCTTAAGTAATCGCGCGGGGTGTTGTCAATACCCCAGTCACATATACGGAGCTGTTAATTACATATTGAATAAGCATGTACTTCTGAAACGTTCAGTACCTTTCTTAGAATTGGTAAGACAACAATAACCGTAAACATGTTTGAAATCGGAATTCGCGTACTGGAGATAATAACGGTTTAAGTGATGTGGGGTGACGCCAACATCCTGCGCTCCTATTGTAAATAGTGACAGTGACTAAACTGACCATACTTGTGTAACAAGTAATAGCAATGGATGTTAAGTAGTGACTTGCGCACAGAAAAATCAAGAAAGTGGTCTGGAAAGGAAGATAAAAAGTAAATTATGTTCAGAAGTGAATAGACGTTCAGATAATACATATGAACCAATATTGATATATTACCATTAATTATAACATTGTAATATATATTAAAGTATTTCATATAGTTGTGTAAATAAAAAAGAACGATATTTTAGTTCTCTAAAAAATAGCCTATAAGAATCCATTATATTTGGAGTGTTAGCAACACCCCGTAGCCTACATCTCTTAATATTACATAGTTAGTCCTGGTAGAGATACTGCGGAAGGCTGGAAACCCAGGGTTGTTTGTGGAGAGAACGTCCCCTCCCGTAAGCGGACGAAAACATTCGTCTTGACCTGAATATATGTATGGAATGAGATGAAGAAGATGAATGATATGAAATCTAAATTCTTTTCCTACACGGGAGGGGAAGGGAAATGGACCATGGCAATGAAAATTCCAATCCAGCATTTGCCTAAGTAACTGTGGAAAACTACGGAAAAACCACAGTCAGGTTGGTCGGTCCGGGAAAGAGCTGATGTTGCTGTACGTCCAGACGTTTCGTCTACATCTACGGTAGACGAAGCGTCTATTTAAATACAGATCCCATTAATAGTTATCTCTATAAGTTTTTGACTTGTCTTCCTTTATTGACTGGTATTTGACAATTCTTATAATTTATAACAGGCTTGTTTATTTCTTGCAACGCCCGAGACATAGACAGAACTCATGACGTTTTGAGAATTTGCCTTATCTTTAGTTGAAAGGATGAGTAGAGAAAAGGTTTCTGCTCGAATGGTAACATTTTCTCTTTGGTTGACCCATCATAATGGCACCAACTAATATTTCCTTTTACTCTATTTTTCTTATCACGAAACTAAGTTAAATCGAACTTCCGGAACGTCGTGCTTTCTATATTCAATCAACAATGAAGAAAGATACATTTAAACTTTTCTTCACAACTCACTTTCCGCTTTAGGCGAACAGATCTAGACGCTCACTCACTCTCAGTAGAAGTTAGGTCCACTTCGTGTTTGCATGGTAACATTGAGTTTTATTTTTGGTTTGCAAGGTTGTTTAATCTAAATTTATCCGTACAATAAAACCAATATTTACAACTGGAACAGTTCCAGTTCCGTGAATACGGTAGAACTGTACTGACTGGTCAGTCCAGTAACTGCATTTACATATGAAAAGTTGGCTGGTGCGAGAACTTCCATGTCAGGTCTTTGCAGGAAGATGTAACAACAGGAAGAAAATAAAACCGCGCGTTTCCTATCTGTGTATGCACATCCTGTGAGCAGGATTACGGGCTAAGAGGGTGTCCTTGAGACTGAGGGGTTCTTACCATAGCGACCATGACATGTGCATGCTTTTACATGTATGTTTGAACAGTTAGCAGTAAACAAAAGTAGGCTACTGTAGTTTAAACTCTGTATGACGTTGATTTTATGAATCATTCTCGATGAAAATTTATTTGCCTGAGCCTTTGATGCGCGTTTCCCTTTGTCGTCGTCATCATTAATATCATTTTCACGTCTGGTAATATCCCGTCTTTCTCTTTAGATGAAAGATTTTTTTCGGGTGTCGTTCGTGGTTCGATATAAATGATCTCCCAGTTTTCGTTCATATCTCTAGTTTGTTTTTGTTCAAAACGTTTCCAGATTTTCGTTTTTACTATCACATTACAGGCCTACGAATTTTTGTGATAATGCGTAAGACCGATTTGGAAATTGTTCTAGATAATATACAAGAAATGTTCATTTTGTCGATAAATGCACGGGCGCGAAGCTTGATTATCCAGAGAAAATGAAAACCTCGCATGATATTTCATAAGATTATTTTGTGAATATAATAATAGTTAATTAAATTAAGATAATAATGCATATTGTAATATACTTACATCATATCACATCCCATTCGTATTCGTAAGAAAAGAATGGATATATAGTATTTACAAATACTAGACACTAGAGTCATGGAACTACAACGGAATGATGAAAATATTAATTTTTATTATAAACAAAATTAAATTTAAAATGATGTCAATTTAATTAAATGTAGAAATTGTGGAAATGAAATTCCGTAACAAATTTATTGTGCGTACTTGATGCTGAGGAAATTGATGTTTTTCACCTTGTCAGAGGTAGGAACATCTAAGGATTAGAAGCTACTGTACAGTCCTCTAGGGAGCGCAAGGAAAGGAAAATCATTGTTTTGGATTATTTAGTAAACTAGTTTTTCAGTATCAATTTAGTATAATTATTAGTATGTATTTTTGTCTTTGTGGCAATTATCTTCAGGTCTTATCTTGATTTATTCCTACCTTGCGAATTTCAATATCTAAATGTCTGTTTATATTTTAGGTAAAATTTAGGAACCATTTAACTCATTTTATCTGCAGTAATTTCACTAGAGGTTTTGATTTTATTGATAAATCTGCGAGTCGAACACGAGCTTATTTATTTAAGAAAATAAAAACTAAAATGGGATTTAATTGACTATTACACGATTAGAAGAAAGTATATAAAGATTAGAAGAAATGAAGTACTATAATACAATAAAATATTAATTGACTTACTAAAATGCTAATGTCTTCAAATGTATTATTGTACCATTTCATCATTACAAATATTCCGCTAGATGGCAGTAGTGTGTTAGGACAAGCCAACTATATAATCTTTATTGAACTAGTTTCATTTTATTAAAACAGTTCTATTCCACTTCAATTATTATCAATATATATTAAGCAATCTCTGATACATGACTATCCATAATCTCATACAGCAGAAGCTATACTTACTTACAAATGGCTTTTAAGGAACCCGAAGGTTCATTGCCGCCCTCACATAAGCCCGCCATCGTTCCCTATCCTGTTGTGAGCAAGATTAATTCAGTCTCTACTATCATACCCCATCTCCCTCAAATTCATTTTTATATTATCCTCCCACCTACGTCTCGGCCTCCCAAAAGATTTTTTTTCTTCCGACCCCCAACTAATACATTATACAGTATATATTTCTGGATTCCCCCATACATGCTACATGCCCTGCCATCTCAAACATCTGGATTTAATATTCCAAATTATGTCAGGTGAAGAATACAATGCGTGCAGTTCTACGTTGTGTAACTTTCTCCATTCTCCTTTAACGTTATCCCTTTAAGTCCCAAATATTTTTCTAAGCATCTTATTCTCGAATACTCCTAGCCTCTGTTCCTTTCTCAAAGTGAGAGTCCAAGTTTCATAACCATACAAAACAACCGGTAATATAACTGTTTTATAAATTGTAACTTTCAGGTTTTTTGAGAGCAGACTGGTTGACTAAAGCTTCAGAACCGAATAATACACGCATTTCCCATATTTATTATGCGTTTAATTTCCTCCCAAGTGTCATGTATTTGTTACTGTTGCTCCAAGATATTTGAACTTGTCCACCTTTTCAAAGGATAAATGACTGGTTCAGTGCCAGAGTTGCCTAAATCACATTTACACTGAAAAGAGTTACTGAAGTCTGAACTTGGATGTCGTTTCATAAAATTATATGTTCTCAATTGAAAATTATTTCTCATTTGAAGAGTCCACTCAAAGCTTAACTGTGATTTTCCGATCATTACTGGACAATGACTATCAGTGTTAATGCCATATAACTCTCTGTGTACATTCTATATGTCTTAAGCTATGCATTGACAGTCTTGGTTCATTTTCGACAAGAAAGTGACATCCATCATTCTTGCAGTGGACTCTTCATTTACTATATAATATTTATCTAGTATATGTAGCCTACTTTGATACACAGATAAATGATAATTTACAGTCGTTGTATGCAGAAATCGGAGGCTAAAATTCTGTGGGTTAGGCAGCCCTGTCACTAAGCCACTAAAATTTCCTAGCAGAATCTATAACATAACTAAATGATATAAAAAGATAAATGATAGGCCTAAGATGTTGATAAAGCGTCGTAAAATAACCTACTAAAATGATAGAAAAATTTTAATTAAAGATAATGAAATAAACGTGAATTATTTTAGAAGGTACAATTTTATTGAAAGTACATTGTTGGCAAACAAAGAAACAAATGCTAGGGAAATGATAAAAAGAAACAAATGCTAAGGAGGTGATGAAAAACAAATGCTAGGGAGGTGATAAAAACAAACAAATGCTAAGGAGGTGATGAAAAACAAATGATAGGGAGGTGATAAAATTGTAGGATAAGCAGCCATGATTGGTTGAAACACGTCGTTCCGTACCATTTTATTGGTCAAAAGTAGTATGACGTGGTAAAAGTGTAATAGTCAATGTAAATGTTAAGGTAATTAACTAACAAACTTATGTTTCTCTGCATGGGGCCATGAAACTTTTGATAGATGTGTGCAGACTCATGAGTTTAACTTCTTTTTAAGGAATTAGGAGAATCTGTTGGGATTTGTAATTTTTATTCATGTTTTCATACTTCAAAATCTCTCAAAACTAAATTTTCACAAATTCTTTTCTTTGCTTCGAAAATCGAAACCTATGGTAGATACTGTGTAGACACGAATTTAACACTTTCTGAAAGAATTAGCACAATCGGTTGGAATTTGTAGATTTTATTAGCGCTTATACAAACCCTGTGTAAAAAAATTTCTTTTTAATGTATTGACTTTTATTCTGAGGATGTTTTTTTTTTCCCCACCTTTAAAGATTTATAGAGAATTCTGTTAATCTCATACAAACAGAAGTAAAAATAACAATTAAAACCGCACATAAACCTTGAAACTGTTAAAAAATGATTGTAAAGAGGTATTATTTTATCGTAATTTCAGACATTTGTCAGTTAATCATTGAAACCTTATGAATAGCATGTCATGAAATTTGAGGCCTGATATTCAGAATCCTTAGAATTGGAATGTAGCTTATGTACAAGTTCTGTTATGGTTAGCAAATGAACTGCTGCATTAACAGTTCGAAGTAATGCCGAGCTCTACAAGCCGATTAAAGTCCTAAGACGAGATACAGCCCCAGGCCTCTCCTGAACACGATCCGGGAGACTTGTACTTTCCTTTGTGTAGTCTGCTGTCTCCATAGATTAACTTTTAATAGAGTTGAAAAGCTATGTGCTCAAGATCAATAACTGGCTGTCTGGCTCTAGTTCCTCAGTTCGATAACTAGACGTTTCGAAATATTTCTGCTTGTAGGGAAATTATGTATTAGGTCTAATATTTCCAACATGGTAGTCTGGGCTTCCAGCAAGCAATGGAGATTGTCCTCGTATTGAAACAGAACATAATTATCTGTTCTATATTATTACTTGCATTACTACTTAATGTACAGTGGCTACGTGCATGTAGCACGTATGGGCGAATCCAGAAATGCATATAGAGTGTTAGTTGGGAGGTCGGAGGGAAAAAGACCTTGGGCAGAACACTAAATGAAAAATGAAATGAATTCAAGATGAAAATGCAAAGGGTTTAAATTTCAACCAATCAATATCGTCCGGCAGACCAACCTTCAAGGAGACACTAAGAAGTCGTATCAAATTGAAATATAATATTGTATAAACTCTACTTTTTAGTTTAAAAAGATCTGAAATCTCTGGGGGAGTTACTGTATCTTGGAATCCGGAGGGGAAATTCTCCCCTGAAGTCATCACTTGAGTGCGAATATTTAATCTTGATTTCATGGTTTAAAGCCATTTAATGGTACCATCCATCAGAAATGTGGTTTACAAACTTTCATAAACGTAAACCTTTCAGAATTAAATATTTATGTAAAATAAGCAGGCTTGTGCATCTATAAATGAAGCACTAGGAAAGGTACAGATGCCATGTGGAATTCAAAACATTGAAATAAAATTCAGAATTTAAGTACACAAAATATGTAAATTAGATCTGTGTTTTTCAACCTTTTTGTTAATGAGGCCCCCTTTTCTTTATATTACTATAGTACGATCTCCTGGCCTAAGGTGCAATTAGGATGTAGAACATAGTCATCTGAAAATTTGTATAAATTTAAAGAAGAAATCATTTGATTATGTTTTAATTTAACGCAAGGATGTAGACATAGTAATGTGAAATTTTGTATCAATTTAAAAAATAAAATAATTTAATTATATTTTGACTTAAATCAAGGATGTAGACATAATGTGAAATTTTATATCAATTTAAAAAATAAAATAATTGGATTTCTTTCTTAAACTCAATTCAATAGCTTTCCCAAAATACGCTATGAAATGTTTCATATAAAATAATTTTTTTCTCGAAAAGGAAGCACAAAGGAGCAAAATTTTATTAAACTTTTTTGTTTTAAATAACTCAATGAATAACCCCTTGAAATTAATGACATTACTTACCGTTCACTCTGTATATTTCTAACATTACAATACAGTTACAATGTAATGTTCGCAATACCTGGGTTTTGAATTAAGTTGGTATTTTTGGCGTTGTAGGAATTTCATTTTGCATTAGTGTTATCCTGTTTGATACATGCTTCATTAGACGGATCAAGATTAAATGAGAATTTCATACTGAGGAACAATCAAACGACGCGACGTTGCATGTTTTGATGATCGCGGGTTTTTGCACGAATTACGTTTGATTATGTAGACTTAGTATAAATACTAATTTTTATTATTATTATTATTATTATTATTATTATTATTATTATTATTATTATTACAGTTTTAATCCGTTGAGAATTATTGATGCTAATGTTTATTCAGATCGTTAACCAAAATCAGCCATTCGGAATCATAGACACTATCTGGTGACCTGATGAGCATAGAGCACTCATGTCAACTGATGCCCATATAGGCAAGCGCGCGCTTTAGAGCTTAGGAGAGCCTGAGCGCTTTACAGCGGAAAGGAAAGAGACAGACGAGAGAGGTAGTATATGCCGCTTGGTCGAGCTGTATACAGGGATGCCCAGCACTTATTCAATGGATAAAGAGAAGAGAACTTATTAAAACTATATCCATGTTAATTTTTAGATTTGTCTGAGAAGTATAAATGCATTATAAGAATTTAAGTTTCAATTTTAATGCTCATTTTTCACGAGTTTCCTTTTTATTCAAAAGCAGTATTTTCTCAACTTTTTACAGAAAGGTGAAATTTTCAGATCTGTTTATTTAGTAGCCTTACAAGTACTGAAACAATGTTTTCATAAATCTAATATATCGTAAATATGTATTACTGAAGATACGTATTGAAAATTTTGAAAATATTCTCATGGAAAATGTTTGTAAGAAAATGAATTAATAAAGGAACTACTGTTACATCATAAACAAAGATATATATCCATGTGTTGTAAACACGTCAGCTCTGTAGCTTCAGCAGATTTCGAGAAAATACCTAGGTAACTTTGCTTTGCAATGTAATATTGTTTTGATTAGCTTATTGATTACTTTTATAAGGTTAGACATATCAATTCCAACTTACCATGTCATACTTAATCTCTTTCTTTGGGATATCACTTTCTTTATGAATGATGTTTCATTCACTTAATATAGTATAGTTTTACTACAATGAAATTTATGTGAATATTCCTTCTTAACTCTTTATTATTTTATTAACTGCAATATTAAGAAATTGGTGTTAGTACTTTGTTTTACAGACAATATAGATAATATCAAGCAGCAAATAGCCATATAAAATAACGACATAAAATTTCACGTTCTGTTTGAAGTTTCGTATACATAATCCTTGCTCCTTCCATACCTAGAGCTTGATGCCCGCGCACGACGTCAAGGTCAGAAAAATGCGCTTGATTTGACATCACTGGCATAGAACAATGCGATAGCTGTAATAACAAACTAAAACAGACGCTCTCCAAGTCCTTAACGGAATGTATGTAGGTAACTTAAATATCTAAATTCCCGTCGGAGTTAGACTCTGGGTCCACTTATTTTAACCTGAAACTCTGCCACTTGAGCCACAACAAACTATTATTGTCGCAGAAAGTAAGAAAGTGGAAAACCCTGTTTGATGAAATGCAGAATTATAGCTCAGTAGTATATAACACGATCCCTGACTGCAGATTCTACTGTTCACATGAGTTGCCAGTGATTTGGAGTCACTCGATGATCACACACACACTCATTGTATGCAGGGTAATGAATGGGGTACAATGACGGTCATAAAACGCTCAACAAAAACTTTGTTACGTGTTGAGATTTCATTATTTCACAATATATTACGTCAGCACGCCATTATCAGGTTGTGTTTTATTCTCTTTACAGAGGCATTATGTGATAAAACAAGGTAAATAAAATTCGAATTCTTACTTTAGCGCACAATCTTGACAGTTGATAATTCATGTTTGCCTTTGTTATCTGTTTGGGAGTAGATTTTAAGTGTCCCATCTTCCTTCGTGTAATAAAATCCTGGGTATATTCCCGGAATTGATGATGTGTAGTAAAGAAGCAGTATTAATTCATGCTTTTAAATTCTATATTAGCTTTTCATACTTTATAATATCTTATTCACCTCTCGTAATAGAGGAATGTACTGTAGGTAATGCATCACGTCATAGTACATCCTGTAAGGAAATTGCTATTGAGATGCCTCATGAACAGAATGATTGCTTTCTTATGATTAGGGCTGTGTTTTCTATAATCTAAAAATGTTGGAAAATCATTTAAATATGACTTCGAAGGTAATAGATATGACCATAAACATTAAAATTTATTTTACGTATTTTTTTATGTAAAATATCGTTACGTTGTATTCTACAGAAGAATTTTGGACTAGATTTTTTTGCTAGTGCATATTTCCAGTTGTGTATTATTTTAGTCAATATTACATATAACATAAGTGTAGTACTTCATTTTCTGTTCTCGGTTGTTCAGTCACTTGAATTGAACCTTTTTTTTTTAATAATCTCCATAAAATAGAATACATTTTCATCTCTTTATTTTTCACGTGAAGATTAATATACAGGATTGTTTCCGTTCTCTGATAACGAATTTGAATGACGTCATGTGCGTCAGGAATCACACCAACAGCTGAATTACGGCGAGAGGTGACAGACCAGTAGTGAGTGACTTCATAATCAGAGTGCACGGTGTGTCACAGTAGCAATGCCCAAGAAAATCGAGCCTTTTTTGGGAGAGGTACATAACAACCCTTTCCGATGCCAAGTACAGTTACGTGAAAATCATAGGAGCCTGCAGAAAACGTGGTTTCGTTATTTCCAAGAAAGGCATCTTGTGTGTACCTAATAAGACTGCCAAAGCTCGGATGGGATTAATTCCAGAGTGGAAAAAGCAAGCAAATCCACCCCCCCCCTTCGTCACAAGTCGCCGCATCCCACGAGATGATACAAATTAATTCCATTCGAGCTTTACCAATCTTAAGTACACAGAAGATGCCTTTCTTGGAAATTACGAAACCTCCTTTATTGCAGGCTTCCTTTATTTTCACTTAACTGTACTTGGCATCGGAAAAGGTTGTTATGTACCCCTCCCAAAAAGGCTCGATTTTCTTGGGAATTTCTGCTGTGAGTTGCCGTGCACTCTGACTAAAAGATCACTCACTACTGGTGTGTCACCTCGCGCCACAGTTCAGCTGTCGTGTAACTCCTGACGCACATGATGTTATTCAAATTCGTTATCAGAGATCGGAAACAACACTGTACATGGTTCTAACCGTCGAAATGATCTCACCTTCTTTGTATTATATTTTTTACTTTCCTTTTCTAGCTTTACTCTGGGAGCTTAAAGAATGCCTTTTTATGCGCAATTCAGAAACTGAAAATATATCTTCTTTCGATACATAGTAATTGACTTTTAATTATATACGTCTCTTATTATTTTTTATTTCATTGGATTATTTTACGACGCTGTATCAACATCTAGGTTATTTAGCTTCTGAATGAAATGAAGATGATAATGCCGGTGAAATGAGTCCGGGGTCCAGCACCGAAAGTTACCCAGCATTTGCTCGTATTGGGTTGAGGGAAAACCCCGGAAAAAACCTCAACCAGGTAACTTGCTCCGACCAGGATTCGAACCCGAGCCATCTGGTTTCGCGGCCAGAAGCGCTGACCGTTACTTCACAGGTGTGGACTATACATCTCTTAAAGGATTGTTGAAGAAAATAAACTGCATGTATAAATAGTAATATGATCCATAACAAGATAAAGAAACAGAATTGTTAGAAAATGCTTAAAAGGTATGAGAAAGCATGTGTTATCTTCGTGACAACTTTATTTTGTTCTTCAGGGAGAAAAAAACTGGCATCTTTTGTAAAATCCAAATTTAGTCATAAGTATTAAACTTAAAACACTGAGCACGGCAACCCGTTTCTGTGTTCTGCGTGTGACAGAAGAGGTATTCGAATTTATAATTCCGTATAAAGAATTCACAACACACCGGACGACCTTGTAACGGTACACAGGTTGCGGAACATTGTCTCAGTTCTCATAGATCATGATCTGCCTTTTTGTGTGTCGCAGTACAGATTCCTGTTATGGTCTGAAGACAATGCTTATGCAGGTGGTGTCTCTGGTAGCTATATATCTAATTAGAATTATAATTTGTGTCTTAATTTTCATCTTGTATTATACCCAGTTGGTATAGGCTATAATTTTCTATCCGAATCTACACGCCTATCTGTAGTAGATGAATTTGCTGGTAATGCTAATAAAACATCTCAGTTGTGATTATGTCGGAAGTTCTGACTAGAAGATTCCCAGTGATGAAGTCCTAAGATTCATACAGGGTGTAAGGGGTATAAGTGCCGTCCTTTTCACAGTCGTCGGGGACGGTCTACAGCAGCGTTGTCAGACACAGCCTAAACGGAGCGGAGCGCTCCACTATAACTCGTTGCGAGCTTCGGTGCTTCCACAGACATAAGCAAGTTGACGCTCCGACTGGACGTCTCTAGCACCACAACCGGTTTCGGAGCTTACAACTCTGACACTACTGGTCTACAGGATCAAAAATGTCCATACAACTTATGGTCAAAACTTGATAATTTTCCCATAAAAATATTTCTTCTCTTATTTTATTCGCGTTATACTGCTTATATCGTTAGTAAAATTACGAAAACAATTACATCCGTAGGTGTATCTAGTAAATAGTTAATATTAGTTTAAATACATATTTGTGTGTTCTGTTACGTTTTCGTGAAATTAAATAAAATTGCATGCTTAAATTTGTTAATATTCTGGCGTGAGAGATGTGGCAATGTGTTCAGCAGGCAGTACTCTGCACAGACGTAAGTACGAGTCAGCTGAATTCAAGCTCCCTGTTCATAGGTCTACTGCAGAGCGGATGACAGTTCGGTACCAGGTATTCGATAAACAACTTACAACGTCATTCACAGTTTAAGAATATCGTCGTAATTCAAGTGAGGCAAGAAGATGCATCGTCAACGTTTTCCGGAATGAAGGTTACCTAATCTGCGAACTTTTGTAGCGGTTTCTCAACGATTATTAGAAACTACGGACCGTATTCATAGACATTCTTAGCGCGGGCTTTCGGTAGATGATCAGCGAACTAACGTTTTTCGTATTCATAAACCAATGTCATCAATATGATATGATATGAATCCTATTTAGCACGCTCGTAACCCGGGCTAGCGAAATGTCTATGAATATCACCCCTAGGAGTCTCTTACCTCGTTTCGAAAATCACACAAACAGAAATTTCTTTAAAAATGGTACTGCATTTAAAAAAAAGTTCGTGTAATTTTGTTCAGTGAACATTGTTTATTTTTTAGACGTACAATAAAAAATGGACTAATATTGGCAATATTGTTACATAATATGGAAATTTACCATGAAGCTCTATTAATGAGAATGAAAGTTTGTATTTGCTGTTCGTTTTATGTAAACAACGATCCGCCCCTGCATTAGAACAGAGCATCTGTTTTGTACCGGTATGTCTGTATCCGCTTGAGCTGTACCATGTACTTTTAAACTCCCTCCTCCCCATCCAGCAACGTTGCCAAACGCCTAATATTGTAAACTTTAATAATAAATTAGTTAAATATTACAATTAGAAAAAATTGTGGGGACATTTTTTCTTCTTTATGACATGAACAATCATCAGTTAAAATAATGGCACTTATACCCCTTACACCCTGTATGATGTCCACAACAAAATGTCTAACCAAATAATGATTCAAGAAATTTTATCCATTACGAAATTGTCTAATGTAAAGAATTGTATAATATAATAAAAGCTCACAGAACTAAGTTGTTCTGTAAAATTTGGCCAAATGAAGTGCTTCATAGTGTAGTGATTGAGTATAGTCTATAATCCACTTACTGCCTGGTGTATCAGAGTGGCTGTTTAGCAGTGTAGTGCACATATACTGTGTGTTCATGTCAAAACTTTTCACCTTGAGTAATTTTAGATGTGCAGGGGACATGATTTTGAGGAAGAACATATTGATTTAGTTTTCAAGAGGGACGTTCAAAACCAGTGCTGATTGAATTTTATGTTCCTTCACACCTTCACCTCCACTCCCAGTTTTGCTTTTCAGGTTACACCCCCTGTCTTCAGAACATCATTTTAAAGGAGGGGGGGGGATCGGTCCATCCGTTTTTTTTTCAGTTAGAAAAATATCATTGAATTAATTAAAGGTTAGTTAATATTAGACCTTATTATGAAGATTCCATGCTATTCCTCTGTGTAAGTTACTAGAAAACAAATCTGATTCTATTTTTGTAGGCCGATAGGATTTAGCACTCTCCATTCCAACAACTAGTTGTTGCCCACCATGTCAAAATTTTACGTTTCATCAATTGGTAGAATATGCAGGAGGAAGAGAGTGAAACTGAAGGGTTTATTACTGAAATAAATCTGAAAATAACTCACCGTGAATCTTTTATCTTGTTGGACGTTACCAAGAACGCAGGGCAGTAAAATTTTCGAAGATACTGTACAGTATTTACGAGCCATGTCATTAATTTTACATGGAATAGAAGCCGACAGCTATGAGCAAGAGGTTGAACGGCTGAACCAAAATTAAGCTCCTGACATTCATATTACTGTTTCAATATTGTCAGTTACACTGATAGTTTAAATAGCTATAGTTTCACTGTGGATTGTGAACAATATTGTAATCCACATACCTACTTTAGTGCAGTGTCAGTACGTGTCATTTTTGCTATTTATATTTGTTACTGTTGCTCCAAGATATTTGAATTTTTCCATTTCTTGAAAGGATAAGTTTTCCAATTTCTATTTCGTATTTCTATTTCGTACCATATCCTGGTCACGAGACAGAGACATAATCATATAATCTTTTCAGGATTTACTTCCAAACATATCTCTTTACACTCGGGAGGAAATTAAACGCAGAATAAATATGGGAAATGCCAGTTATTATTCGGTTGAGAAGCTTTTATCATCCAGTCTGGTCTCAAAAAAGCTGAAAGTTAGAATTTATAAAATAATTCTATTACCGGTTCTTCTATAGGTTGTGAAACTTGGACTCTCACTTTGAAAGAGGAACAGAGATTAAGGGTGTTTGAGAATAAGGTGCTTAGGAAAATATTTAGGGCTAAGAGTTGATGAAGTTGTAGGAGAATGGAGAAAGTTACACAACGCAGAAATGCATGCGTTTTATTCTTCACCTGACATAATTAGGAACATTAAATTGTGTTAGTTGGGAGGCCGGAGGGAATAAGACCTTTGAGGAGGCCGAGACGTAGATGGGAAGATAATATTAAAATGGATTTGAGGGAGGTGGGATATGATGGTAGAGACTGGATTAATCTTACATAGGATAGGGACCGATGGCGGGCTTATGTGAGGGCGGCAATGAACCTCCGGGTTCCTTAAAAGCCATAAGTATAAACCGGTACGTGTATTAGTAGCACAGTGACTGTCTTTTTAAGGACCTCCTGTTCGGACATTTCAGAAAATGGAACATTGATCATACTTAATTTTGAACCATAAAACGTAGTAAATCTTCACATCATTTGGATACTACTTGTAGTAAGTGGACATTTTATGTTTTCTGTGTGTATATGTGTGTGCGTGCGTGCGCGTGCGTGCGTGTGCGTGCGTGCGTGCGCGCTTGCTGTTGTAGGCAATTGAATCTTTTCGTATATTAAATCATTTTGTCATGGACAAAATCTGTGATAATCGGCTGGAAAGGCTTGGTGGGCCTACTTTGTCATGGGACTGATAAGTAGATGATGACAGGTATAATAGGTGTAGCCAAAGAAACTGCCGTAAAAGTGTTTTTTTTTTGCGCATAATTTCACTCTTACATCTTTGGATTTAAGCTCTGGTTTCTAACCATTCGGTTAATATGCGCCACAGTAAGATTCTTCTCCTCTTAATGATTAAATGTGACTTGGACACCAGTTTAATATCATTTCTTAAAGAAGTTAAGGAAATGTGTAGTCCGTCTAATATTAGAAATTCCTAAATGAGAATGCGGATGAAGTCTGCAGTTCACTCTTATTTTATTCATATCAATTCATTTCACATCCGTACAGACCATCTGCATTTTATTAAAGTCTCTCCTGTTACGTCCAGATTCCAGAGGGGTTTATCCTTCCCTAAGATTTGTCGACAAACATTCTTTACCCATTTCTTGTCTTCTTCATGGGTGTAACATACTCTGCCCTTTTCAACCCGTTCATCTTTATTGTCTTTGATATTTTGTGAAGAATACAAACGTGGTTATTATCATAAATATCCCCTATCCCTTTTTCACATTCCAGTTTCTTGATGAATATCATTTTTTTTGTCTGCCATCCTACAAGACGACAGTGTATGCTAGGTCGAGACGAAGATAAACTATCTGAGAACATAGCTAGTATTGATTTCTCACTTTTAACAGCACCGTCAAAAGATAGTCTGACAGTTTATTTTTTTATCTTACCTAGAGCAATAATGCGAGATTGTTAGAGCAATTATTTGCACGAAAGATGTATTAACAATAAAGCCAGGTTGTTAACTTGAAATTACGGTATACCATTCTATATATACATATATATGCACAAGATGAAGTAAACTTCGCTATACCAGTACGTGAGAAAGAAATTATCAGCTTGTACCAACACACAGTATGAACACACGTGTTCTTTGTTCATCCCAAACGCACTAGAGAACAATAAACCGTGCGGTTGTGCGCTTTTTGTTGGCGTGATTGTCGATTGAATAGTTGCTTCTTAGTAGTACCTATATCTAAGTTTTGTTCAGTCTGTATTTAGTAGTTCGTAGTGTTGATTATATCTGATTTAGCCCTGTTCCTAATCAGAAAAACGATTTACAATGTTGTACCCATAAATAAACGAGCGAGGAGGCTCATGCATTCTGCATGGGTCTTGTATTCGGGAGGTTCGTGGTTCGATTTCCGGATCGACAAATCTGACTATGGTTTTTCCGTGGTTTTCCACAGTTTCTTAGGTAAATGTCGAGTTGGAATTTCCATTGCCACGGTTCATTTCCCTTCCCCTCTCGTGTAGAAAAAGAATTTAAATTTCATATCATTCATTTTCTTCAACTCATTTCATAGACATATTCAGGTCAAGACGCATGTTTTTGTCAGCTTACGGGAGAGAGCGTTCTCTCCACAACCGTCCCTGGGTTCCCACCCTTCTGTAATATCTCTGCCAGGATTCATCAAGGGAGCTTCGACACCTTGGAAGGGCCATTGATATGGATCTTGTGCTGCTTGGTCACCTTGGCGGTATGAACTTAGGGAGGGGGGAGTAGAGAGCACCGATTGGGTGAGCGAGTGAGGGATCACATGCGGCCGGTGGGCTGGTACACCTCATTCTCATCCATCCCATAAAATTCGAGGTGCACAATAGGCCTCAGTATGGCCGACGTGCAAAGGGTCGTTCCTAATCCGCCCTAGCCACCGTTACTAACCTAACCTAACTCATAAATAAAAATATCGTTACAACTGTTTTCTAGTTGTAATATAGAGACCTAAGATCTGATCCCTTTAATGTCCACAGCAAAAAGGCTAATTACAAAATTGTCCAAGCAATTTAGTTCATTTGAGCATGATCGCAGAACTAAGTGATTCAATTAAAATAATTCGAATGATGTGGTTTATTGTGAGTCCGTATTATGAAAAGTTGAAAGTTTCTTGTAAGTCACAACAATCACACTTCAGATGCATATTGTTAGAATTATGAACCAATATTATACATTCAATGAAACTGTGCTAGAAAGAGTGGGTGAAGAAAGAATAATGCTCAAATTGATCAGGAAGAGAAAAAGAAGTAGTCTTGATCATGACTAAGAAGAAACTGCCTATTGATAAATGCAGTCCACACCTGTGGAGTAACGGTTAGCACGTCTAGCCGCGAAACCAGGTGGCCCGGGTTTGATTCCCGTTCGGGGCAAGTTACCTGGTTGAGGTTTTTTCCGGGGTTTTCCCTCAACCCAATGTGAGCAAATGCTGGGTAACTTTCGGTGCTGGACCCCGGACTCATTTCACCGGCATTATCACCTTCATCTCATTCAGACGCTAAATAACCTGAGATGTTGATAAAGCGTCGTAAAATAACCTACTAAAATAAAAAAAAAAATAAATGCACGGAAGGAATGGTGAACGGGTGAAAAATTCGGGGCAGAACATCTCGGATGATAGGCAACATTAAGATAAATCGTATGCGGAGACTAAGAGGAAGGCGGAAAATAGGAAAGATTGGAGAATGCTGGGTTTACAGTGAAAGACCTGTCCTTGGGCAGAAAACGAATGAATGACTGAATGAATGAATGAATGAATGATTGAATTATGTATCACAAGTTGTGAAAATTCCTGGTTGTTTATATATCAAGACGCAAGATCAGCGCTTAAACAGAAGCTGTTCTTTCTTTCTATTTTGTTTTCCTTTTTTGTCTATTTTACCAGCATTAGACATTTTTACATTGCAAGTCTCCCTGACCAATATGACCAAAACAATACAGGGACACGCGCCGATTAGCTACATATTACATATTTACGGTATTACAGTTCTGAAAATTGAAATAGACGTTAAATAACAACGTTTCCCTTTAAAAAAATGAATCTTAAGTAGCATTACGATTTACTAGTTTCTACATAGATTTCTTTTGTGTTATCGGTATGTAATAAAAACGAAAGTAGGACACAGTGCAGATAGTAGTTACGTCAGATGAAGTATTGGAATTTAACAGATAGTATTTACGTCATATTGGAATTTAACATTCATAACACTTGAAGCTTTAGTACATTAGTTCTGTAGAGTACAAGCGAATATACCGCGGTTACAATTTTAACCTAAGTTTTAATCTAATTTGACGGTTAATAATATGACGATTCCTCGATCGCAGGGTAATAGGAACATTTCGTAGAAGTATACGTGTCAGTATTTCCAGTTCTTTACACAGTGACAGTGACAGACTTCAAGAATGTAATATTGTAATATGTGAATGTTTATGAAGAATGAACATCAAACTGAAAAATTTCGACTGGACAAAACCCACAGTATTACAACAGTTTAGGTTTTCAAACGTGTGTGCAAGGTGAATCGTGAGGCAACTAATAGACGCTATTTTGTCAAATCCACGAATATTGGCGTGTCCTCTTTTGTGCCCAATTATCTGGTATCGTCATATTGTCTCCTGTTTTGTGAACTCAAAGAATGCATTCGTGAAGTAATGTTTGAGGATGATGATTGCTTTCTTGCTACTGATGAAAAGTAGTTCAACAACATAAGTTCTAAATTTACCTCACAAACGTACATAACCTTGTTTCAAAGTCGAATAACACTATTGAGACGAAGATTACAAAGAAACAATAAATTTCGTTCCTATAAATCGTTAAAATGGAAGAGGTGTAGAATAAATTGTGATTAAAATACTGAATAATTATTTTCAGAGTTGCTGTCTGACTCGTCTTCTTTATTAAGAATTCTGTATCATTTCTTCCCAGTTAAAGTTATTCCTCTATCGTTTGGTATTCCAAATGTTATTTTGTAGATATGCTTCTACACATTTCTCAGGAAACTTGCGTGGGGATACATACACATACGCTTTTCTCTTTCGAAAGAAAATAATACAGTCGTTATATTGCCTCAATTATAAATATTTTACGCATGAAGGGATGTGGATGTTTCCAGCTTCCAGTGCACACGCACTCAATTTGAAGGTGTGAGAGGTGTCACTGCGAGAGAATTTGTTTACACTTGGTGAGGAATGTGGTGGAAGTCTGCGTATGGCCGCAGACATGGGACATATGGTGCTGTAAAGTTTTTTTTTTCCCTCAGGAAACAAAAGCTTCACCGACAGTGTCCATTTGGCCTAATAACGTTGTAGGTATTCTACTGAAACGTTCCATATATTGTCAAGTCAGAGATCGAATAATTTGGTTTGCTTTGCCATCCTAGAGTTTACAAAGCAGAACACACTAAGTAAAAAATATTGCTTCTGACAAAAAGGCTTATATGTAGGCATACATAATGTGTATATTAACTTAGAATTGGAAAATGAAATAACAATAATAATAATAGTAATAATAATAATAATAATAATTATTATTATTATATTATTACTTATTTATTTAATCTGGCAGAGCTAATGCCAGTAGGCCTTCTCTTCCGTCCAGCCAGACTCTAATTCTAATTGAATACAATGATTTACACTAGATATTACATACGGTACACATAAAGAGAAACATCTTATTAAAAATAATATTTTGAGGATTCTATTTTGTCAAGAGCTTTCAAAACGCTTTCTTCTCAGAGCTAATGTGTTTTACTTCGAGTGTTTTGCTTGTAAGCCAGCGATTTATAATTTGGAGTGTAAATTATATGCCTTTAGTTGTCAGTTACGTATCTTGTCGCTACATTTTAGGAGAATTAAATTATTAACGCTGAATTATCGAGCTACGGACGAAGGACTCTGATAAGCCAGACCTTTAAATTAGAGTTCAAAGTTCTGAAGTGTCGTCCGAAGCGTCAAGGAAAATTAACACACGTTAGTTAAAGTTCTGCTTATTCTTCTGTCCTGAGTCTATAGCTTTTTCTGCCGTACGTATTCGCGATAAAACCTTGCTTGCATATATTTAGGACTAGGTGATGACAAGCAAATCGTTAGAAGTAAAACACTTTTTACAAAGTTAGCTGAAATGAGACTAGTGCTTGAAATATTGGGTGAAGTAGGGAATAATAGAAACGTAATCTACTGGTATTTCGTCTCTAATGAATGCAGAAAAGATGAACATTAACTTTAAAGAAGGTGATGCATTCCATTTTCACTTAAAGTTCTCTTTTTTACTTCTATTTCAGTTTCATTTTCGCCCCATCTTTAGCTCTCTTTCTCTTCTTCTCCTTCACTCTTCAAATCTTCAAATTCTTCATCTTCCAATTGCCCCTTTCTTCTTGATATTCTTTCTGTGCTACTCCATCTCTTCTACGTCTCTTTCTTCCACTTACATTTCTCCTATATTTTATCTCTAGTTCATGTTTTACTCCACCTGTTCTCCTTTTCCTCCAACTCCTCTCCTCTCCTTATAATGTTTCCACTTTTTTTCCAGTCTCTTCTGCTTCTTCCATCTTTTTCTTTTAACTTCTGTTTTTCTTCTCTTTATCCCTTCCTCATTCGACTACCTCTCATTTCCTCCTTTTCCTCTCTTTCGTAAACCTTTTTTTCCCTTTTTGTCTTTCTCAAAATACTCTTTTCCGTCATGCAGACTTCTTCTTTCTCCTTTCCTTCATCTCGTCTTTTTTCCAACTCTACTTTGTCTCTTCTCTTCTCTCACGGCATAACATATATTAGTCTCAAGGTATATGTATTACAGTACAAGTGTTATCGTAGAAATCTGCATGGGATCGGGTCAAGCCCGCGGGCCTAGGTCCGATCCGGCCCGTCCGGGCTGGGGTTGAAATTCACTTATGCTTGTCGGGTTCAAGCCGGGCTCGGACCTTAAAGCAGTGATGTCAAAGCAAGCGCATTTTTCTGACCTTGACGTCGTGCGAGGGCATCAAGCGCTAGGTATGGAAGAAGGAAGGAATATGTACGTAAGCAGCCTGTTGGATTATGAAAACAGTGGTGTACAAACTTCAAACGGAACGTGAAATTTTATGCCGTTATTTTATATGGCTTCTTTCTGTTTGAGATATATATATCGATATATATATATATATATATATATATATATATATATATATATATCGTCTGTAAAACAAATGGACTAACACCAATTTCTTAATATTGCAGTTGTATTTTAAACGTAAATAACATAATAAAGAGTTAAGAAGAAATATTCACATTAATTCCATAGTAGTACAACTATACTGTACTAAGTGAATGAAACATCATTTATAAAGAAAGTGATATTCCAAAGAAAGAGATTATGACATAATAAGTTGGAATTGATCTTGATGGTATCTTTAACCTTATAAAAATAATCAATAATGCATCAAAACAATATTAGGCCTATAGGAGTACAAAGCAAAGCTACTTAGGTATATGTTTTAACTGTAACTAATATTACATAACAAAACTCTTATCGCATCATGATTTTAAGGTGATATTGGTGCGCAACTTCTATCATCAGAATATTAATTTATTTTCTCGAATTCTGCTGAAGCTATAGAGCTAACGTTTTACCAACACATGGGCAACATATCTTCTGTTTATGATGTAATAGTAGTTGCTTTTTTAATTCATTTCCTTCCTTAAAAACATTTTCCATGCGAATATTTTCAAAATTTGTAATACAGTATCTTCAGTAATACATATTTACGGTATATTAGATTTACGAAAACATTGTTTCAGTACCTGTAAGACTACTAAATAAACATATCTTAAAATTTCACTTTTCTGTAAAAAAGTTGACGTCTGCTCCTGTAACCAATGCGTTTTGAATTCTAATTTTAATAAGCCCTATTATTTGATATGTTTCATTAAAATGTAGCATTTCTAGTTCTCTTCCTCCCGTTGCAAGAATGTAGCCAAACTGTATTTCATTCAGCTTTCGTCAATACCAACCGAAAGGCAAGAAAATCATTGGATGACCAAGAAAGTGTTGATTTGCACAATTGTGGAACTATGGCGACAGGGTAATTAAAAGTTCATTCTTGATTGATTTCCCGAATGATTAGACTTCCGTGTAACAACACCCTAATTGTCCCTTCTTATGAATGGATGGACGTTGAAACAAGACGCTCCATAGGTTGCAGACACGCCTAAATCTAGCGTTGTACTACTTTACGGTCCAGACAGTTGTTGTTGGCAACGATGCAACCTCCATGACAGCTTTCGTCTACACACAATGGTGATTAGTCTGAGTTCTTGGTCTGGTTTCTGTCTTGGTTTTCTTTCTTGCGGGATTGTAATGGCGGTAAGTCACTATTATGGATCAAACAACTGCGGTTAGTGAATAATCGTTGTATTTCTGTGACTTAACTTTTTGCTATTTAGTTTTACTCTCTCACAGACGCTGTGTTATGCACATTTTCAGTGTAAGTAGGCAATAAGTGTTCTAATTTAGTAACTTACTAACATCTGCAAGTAATAGTGCCTACAGTAGGTTCTGTTAAATTGGTGTCTAAATTTAATCATAGTTTATTTATTATTGTCTGCATTACCTTCTTTTGCTGCTTCTTCGTCACCATCACCACCACCTCCGCTACCGTAGGTACGGACGACAACAACCACCACCACCACCACCACCACCACCACCACCACCACCACCACCACCACCACCACCACCACCACTATCATCATATTCATCATTATTTTTAACATTTCTTTTCATAGTGAGATTCATCGTCGTCGTCATCACTAGAGACAAGCATTCCATGCAAATGCATATTTTTATAGGAACATAGGAAAATAGCTCAAACTTGGTACTTACCCATTTCATTACTTTCTGGTTCGAAATATGTGTGACTTTTTCCGTGCATATTTGCATGTTTTGGCCTTTTTGGGGATAAAAACATGCATAATGTATATTTAAGCATTTTTTAGCTTAATAATGTGTATAATATACATTATATTCATTTTAAATGCATGTTTCAGTGGTTTTGAGTGGACACCTCAGTTTCTCGATTTTTATGTCCCTTATTTTAGCTTCAGGATCAGGATTGAAGAAGGAAAAGAAAATAGCTGAATAACAGAAAAATGAAATAAAACGTTAAGTTTTACAATAAGATGTTAGAGGACCTTTTCCTGGACGTACGTTCACTTTTATAACATTTTACTGACGACCCTCTACAGACTGCGTGTCATAAATGGATTTATTAAGTTGCATATTTTGAGAATAATAGAGAGGAAATATAGAGGGTTCAAGGAAACTGCCGACAAATAATTTAGGTCAAAAGCACTGTCTTTCAGGGAGGTTGTAAATTCTCTACCTTTTCCAATACTAGTAGCAATTTAGATTCTTCTAAAATCGGAACCATTTGCTAAAGTGTTTTTGCGTGTGTTAACCTCGTAAGTGGTTAATGTGTTTGTTTATTGTTTACGTGTGTTAATGCGGCTGTAATATGCCTCCAGTTAAAGGTTCCAAAAGTGGATTAAAGGGAAAGATTTTATTAGATCAGTTGGGATTATCATTCTACGATTGTTGCAGTAAAGAGGTAAGCACTGCTATTCTGTTTCCGAATATTTTCTATGGCAGTTGTTCTTTGTAAAAAGTTACAAGGCTTCTTTAAATTAATTAATGATTAAATTACGATGTCTGTTTTAAAATCGTATCTAGGTAACCGTAAGGTCTATTATAATTTCAAATAAAATGTACTAAAAATTTCAAGTCGACCAGCATGTCGCATGTTTCACATATTGCAAGAATGCAAAAAAATGAAAGAATGTGCAAAGAATTTCATAGGTCCCACAGATATGCCTTTGGGGAAGTGGGTGTAGCGGCGAGAAACAAACTGAACAGGATCATAAATGCGAACCCGGACTACGGATTTTTTTGTTCAGTGAAGAAGGTTATTTGTGACGAAAACTTGAATGAAGAATTTGACCTGACACTGTCACAAAATGTTCATTCAAGTTTGCACTCATAACTTCTTGCAATGTAGAGAGGTCATTCTCTGCCTACAAAAATTATTGACTGACAAGCGTAGGAACCTCACCGGAACCAATTTAGAAATGCTGTTAGGTTGTTAACTGTTCAAAAAAAGTGAAGTCAAATAAGACATTTGGAATAAAAATGAAAGTACATATTTTAATATATTTTTTGCTTGAACTTGCATGTTCATAGTTTGATAGCGTATGAATGCATGCATATTTTGGGATTTTTATAGTGCATGAAATTCTCGTATCTAGTCATCAGTATCATCGCAATCAGATATTTATTAGGAGCGGCTGTTGAGCTTACTGTATTACGTACTTATCGTAATTACCTCAACAGGGTAATAATTCTGCACAGCAATGTTACCATTCTATGTTTAAGTTCATTATGGTATAACAGTATGTCCAAATATGCTCGCGTATGAATTTATTGTTAAACATTTAGAAAATTTCAATATTTAATTTGATAACGGAGTTATGATGAACATAAGTAGACCCTATTAAGAATTGTCGTACATGATGCTCGTTACAATTCAAAGAATTGAAGTGTTAATTTTTATAAAAAAATTAAAATTAAATAAAAAAAATTAAATGCTCGTTGCAAATGATTTTTTTCTCGGAATTATAGAAAGTAAATGAGCGATTTCGGTTTTAGTAAAACATTGTTATTGTTCGTGATGATGATGATGATGATAATAATAATAATAATAATAATAATAACAATAATAATAATAGTCTAATAATAATAATAATAATAATAATAATAATAATACAATTGTAAAATGCAGAATTGTGAGTATTACGCGTTATTTGCTGCTAATTATAAATTAAATTGAAAGTGCTTTCTTTAATTAAAAACTTTCGTCTGCACAATTCACATTTTGCAAACTTTTATTCTTCTCTAAAAAATTTAACTTTCCACACTATTTAATGTTTCCGTAGACTTTTGCATATAATTCATAATATTGCACAAGAAAAATATAGTGCAGCCAGCGTCTTACTCTGCCTCGCCATTACCCATTACCATTACCCTTCTGCCCGAATGGGTTTGAGCAGCGTTGAATAGATAAGACACCGACTGACCCTCTCGGAATCCCTTTCGCTTTTAGTCTTTCATCGTACCGCAGATGCATTATAATCGCTACTGCTTTTTCAGCCACTCGGAGAAGAACTATTCTTCAACTTCACCACTTTCATTACCACCGCTCCCGCTGCTGTCACAGCCACTACCAAAATTTATTGTCTTCACTGTAATTGTGTCATCACCTTCATCTACACCACTTTCATCCTCATCTTCTGTCGTCACTGTCATAATCATCAGCAGCACCACCACCACAACCACAACCACAACTACTACCACTATCACCATCACTTTCGTCTTTCCTATCTCCATCTTCACAACTTCGTTTTCACCTGGTCATTATAATATTCTATATATATTGTATATTTATTACTAGAGGTAGACGAAACTCCAAAATTTTCAGGCGCCAGCTTCTTTTTTTTTTTATTCAAAAGACTCCGCATTTTACCCACACATGCAATGAGAAAACCCCTCGAGCTAAGATAAATATGCATTTACTAAACTATACTTACAACTTATTTACAAACGGCTTTTAAGGAACCCGCAGGTTCATTGCCGCCCTCACATAAGCCCGCCATCGGTCCCTATCCTGTGCAAGATTAATCCAGTCTCTATCATCATATGCCACCTTCCTCAAATCCATTTTAATATATGTTGTTGATTAAATTTTTTCAATTATAGTTTATTTTTACTGTAAGGGTTATATTATTAATTTATAAAAGTAGATTTTTGTTGTACCTTGTGTATCAGGGGAAACTTTTATAAATACTTAAAGATTAAATAAATCTCATTAACATCTTCAATGTCTACGTCTCGTCCTCCCCAAAGGTCTTTTTCCTTCCGGCCTCCCAACTAACACTCTATATGCATTTCTGGATTCGCCCATACGTGCTACATGCCCTGCCCATCTCAAACGTCTGGATTTAATGTTCCTAATTATGTCATGTGAAGAATACAATGCGTGCAGTTTTGCGTTGTGTAACTTTCTCCATTTTCCTGTAACTTCATCCCCAAATATTTTCCTAAGCACCTTAGTCTCAAACACCCTTAATCTCTGTTCCTCTCTCAAAGTGAAAGTCCATAAAGAACAACCGGTAATATAACTGTTTTATAAATTCTAACTTTCAGATTTTTTGACAGCAGACTAGGTGACAAAAGCTTCTCAACCGAATAATAACAAAGCATTTCCCATATTTATTCTGCGTTTAATTTCCTTCCGAGTGTCATTCATATTTGTTACTGTTGCTCCAAGATATTTGAATTTTTCCACCTCTTCGATATTAACATTATTAGGAATTATTTAATAAAACATATTACACACCTCTGCTTCTTCCTGCGATCTCTTTTGATAACGTGTATTAGTCGTAGCGACATAAAAGAAATCGAAGTCTTAAACAATTTTGAACTCATAATACTCAGGCTAGATAATATTTAGTACCCCCCGACATTTGTCTACACCTGTTCATTATTGCGTTCTTTATTTTTTTCATTTTGATCTTGGTTGTACTCATTTCCATTCATATTTTAGTGGATACACCTGGTTTCTCAGGCTACGACATAGAACAATTAAAGAATTTGTACGAAAGTAGGCTTACATATGCTGAAAGTAGATTAAATATTGAGTAGACATAAATGTTTCTGCTTAGAGAGAAAACTTGTGCGATTTATTTGCATTGTCCAAGTTATTTTTTGATAATAGTACACATTACATAGGAACATTAAATCCAGACGTTTGAGTTGGGCAGGGCATGTAGCACGTATGGGCGAATCCAGAAATGCATATAGAGTGTTAGTTGGGAGACCGGAGGGAAAAAGACCTTTAGGGAGGCCGAGACGTAGATGGGAGGATAATATTAAAATGGATTTGAGGGAGGTGGGGTATGATGATAGAGACTGGATTAATCTTGCACAGGATAGGGACCGCTGGCGGGCTTATGTGAGGGCGGCAATGAACCTTCGGGTTCCTTAAGTAATTGCTAAATTACTATAATTTGGTTTAAGAGACCATTACTTGCTTTCAGTCATCTGATGATTCATTCATTTTTAGACCTTTAGGGAGGCCGAGACGTAGATGGGAGGATAATATTAAAATGGATTTGAGGGAGGTGGGGTATGATGATAGAGACTGGATTAATCTTGCACAGGATAGGGACCGCTGGCGGGCTTATGTGAGGGCGGCAATGAACCTTCGGGTCCCTTAAAAGCCATTTGTAAGTAAGTAAGTACACATTATTGGTACCATAGTACCTTAGAGTTCAGTAAGCATACATGAAACATCTATAGTCAGATCAGAACACTAGGTGTCCTTTTTTTTTTAGAGTGACATATTCTTTGTGTAGTTATAAACACAAGGTCGTGGTTGATGACTGCCAATGAAAGACGACACCCGCTGAACATGAATATGTATCACCAAGACATCGGCGATTGTATTAATGTTTGTGTTGGCTTTTTTGTGTCAAGGTTCCCACCGCACGTTTCAAACTCAGATAGCTGACGTGACTTTGTAAGACTGTTTACCCATAAATAATATGCAATGCAAGACTTGTCGTATTTCTTCTGAATATCGCCATTGCTTATTTGTCGCCTGGGTATTATCGTACTGTATTTATTTTGTCGATATTGACTACTCTTTACTTGTCCTAGGAAATAAAGTATTACGCCGTTTGCTGAAATGAATATCTCCAACGTTTGGGAACTGCATACACATTCCATCTTCAGGGCTTATTGGTATGACCCAGTTGTTGAAGCAGCCAGGCATTAATGGGTCCAGCGAAATAGCTAAACACGTATAGCTACAGTTTCTAAACGTTCCAGGTGTCAAGTTCCAGCACATGATGAAATATTCAAAAAACCTGCTTCTGAACGCAATCACCTTGAAAGACTAAAATCTCTTTGTATGGATTTATTTATAAGAGGTGGAAAAATTCAAATGTCTTAGAGCAGCAGTAACAAGTATAAATGACACTAGGAAGGAAATTAAATGCAGAATAAATAGGCCTATGGGAAATGCGTGTTATTATTCGGTTGAGAAGCTTTTGTCATCTAGTCTGCTGCCAAAAAATCTGAAAGTTAGAATTTATAAAACAGTTATATTATCGGTTGTTCTGTATAGTTGTGAAACTAGGACTCTCACTTTGAGAAAGTAACAGAGATTAAGGGTGTTTGAGAATAAGGTTCTTAGGAAATATTTGGGGCTAAAAGGGATGAAGTTACAGGAGAATGGAGAAAGTTACACAACGCAGAACTGCACGCATTATATTCTTCACCTGACATAATTAGGAACATTAAATTCAGACGTTTGAGATGGGCAGGGCATGTAGCACGTATGGGCGAATCCAGAAATGCATATAGAGTATTAGTTGGGAGACCGGAGGGAAAAAAAAAACCTTTGGGAAGGCCGAGACATAGGTGGGAGGATAATATTAAAATGGATTTGAAGGAGGTGGGATGTGATGATAGAGACTGGATTAATCTTGCACAGGATAGGGACCGATGACAGGATTATGTGAGGGCGGCAATGAACCTGCAGGTTCCTTAAAACCCATTTATAAGTAAGTAAGGATTTATTTATAAAATGCAAATTAAAATGGCACTAGCATCTACGAGTATTGAGAAAGAAGTCACATCATATCCGATTTCAAATGTACTTGTACAATTACAAACGGAATGCTGGCAGGCCAAGAAAGTGCCGGTGATCAGTAACTAGACTGAGAAGCCGAAATAGACCAGAGGAACTAAATTGTATGATTTCATGAAGGTTCAACAAGCACCTTTAAAACTTTGGTAGCAGGCATTACCAAATTGAGTTTTAAAGCACTGTTGCATTTTATGCACAATTTATTTCTTGTCCTAACAACGCGCCTGAACAACTCTTTAACAAGGGAGAGAAATGGCACAAATGGAATATGAACCCAGGATCAGTAGCTTTCATGTAGTGTTTTTTGTGTCGTTTATGTCTCATATTCTTTGTTATATTTCCACGGCTAGATTTAGGTTGGGTTTAAAAATTAATTCGTTTAGTTATCTCTAAGATATATAATTTTTGTCTGAAGATATTTTCAATTCGATGTTTAATTCTGCAGAATTTAATTTCTTAGAGAAAAGTGAAGTCTTTTGTTGTTCTCTTTCTGTAACGTGTAAGTTACGTTAATTTTGCAAATCAGATTTTAATTATTTTAGTTCTGAATTGTTTGTTCAGAAAATGTTGTTGTTTGGAGATACAGTTATGCAAGCAGTAAATTAATTTCTCCGATAAAAAGTTGAAGTATTATTAGTTTATGACATTTAATTTATCACTTTATCTTATCTGAGAATACATACTAAGAAAGTATTAGACCCGTTTTCATGTAAATAATTTTTTTTCTTCTGACTAAGACCAGATAACTTTTATGTACAAATTATATTATTTCATGTGCATTATTCCCAGCTGAATTTAATTAATAGATATTGAACATGAACAAATCCCAACCAAGCAGAGGAAAAGTTGCTGTGTACGGGTGAACAAACGACATGCTGGAAACATTTCCGGCATTAGAGTTTATTAAAACGTGTATTTTCGAAAAATGTGTAAATGGATTTATTTCAGCGTCACAATACTTTGTGTTTACACTTTGTAGAATCAAGAAAGTAAAAATGAGAATGTAGAAACTGGGAAAGTAAAATTATATAATGAAGCAAATATTTTGAAAGTAGAAACAAAACTACGAAATGGAGAAAAGAGTAATTGTGACCATTGGTCACACATGTTTGTGAAGAAGGTAAGTAATAATATGAACCTGTACTTACCTATAAGTTAGCATTGTCTGTAAAAGATGTTAATGTCCGGACTTTCTTTTGTTAATGCATTTGTACATTTTTCTTCATTTTCTTTTAGATTTGTTTTTTGTGAATGAAATACAGTTCAGTTGTTCTTTCGAATTTACTTTTATACTGCAACAAGCTTAGCAGAACATGCCTTTCAGGGAAATACAAATACGCAAATTGTGTTAGGTTGTATTAGATCAGAGGTTCTTAACCTTTTTTGGCCAAGACCCAAGTTAACTGGGCGATAAACTTGCGAGACCCATGGGCCTATTTTCAACTTAAACAGTTATATTGGAATAAAAACAAGTAAATAAGTGTAGCAATTATTTATTAATATAGAGTTGTGATATTTCATAATAAGCAATAATTGCAAAATATAGTCATAATCCCAAGTACTTTAATTAACATTTCTTTCATTTTATTTTTCCGGGAAGCTACAGCGACCCATCCCGAAAGTTACGGCGACCCTTGTTTGGATCACGACCCATAGGTTAAGAATTCCTGTGCTAGATAATAATAATATAAAGAAATGAGCTTGTGAACGTGAAAGACATTTCTTCCTAGAACCTCTTGACCGATTTAACCAAATTTGGTTCAGACCTAGTTCAAAGGAAGGAGACATATTTTCATAAATTATACAACCATTCCACAATCGTGAAGTAAACATATTATTATTGTATTCCATTTTTATGTGGGAGCACTAGGCAAAAAATCCTCAAAATCGCTTACTTGTTTTTTTTTTTTTTTTTTTATCTTTTACGCATATTCATTAAGGAATTAGTTGTAACTGAAAGCTCCATTGTGGCTCAGTCGGATGATGACTTCTTCTCAACAAAACAGACCTTGTTTCCATTCTGGAATGATGGATGGATGGATGGATGAGTAAATTAAGAGATGAATGGTAGGGTGAGTAGGTGGATATGTGAAGGGATAGACATATATTTGATCAGTATTGAATAGACGGATGGACAGACAGGTGCAGCGTCCTTAATGTAAAAAAAGAATTTTGTATTTTATTGAAATAAATATAAACATAACTTTATTATAATGTAGATGGATCTAATGTAAGAAGTAATATAGGACGGCCACCAACGTAGTTCAGTCGGTAGGCGCGTTTACCTACTGATCCAGAGCTGCGCTCGAGCATGGGTTCGATACCTACTGGACTTGTTATCTGAGTGGGTTTTCCCCGAGGTTTTCTCCAACTGTAAGACGAACGTCAGGCCAGTACGTGGCGAATCCTCAACCTCATTTCGCCATCATCAGTCCCATCGGTGCTAAATAACATAGTAGTTGATATAGCGTCGTTAAATAACGCAGGTCGCAGTAAGGCAGAACGATGTGCACTTAAAATTTAATTTGATGTTTGGTTACTTGATGACAGCAGTATGAGTGTAACAAAATTTGAATTTTACATCAGGCGTGTCCTCAGGTTGCAGATAGAGGAGACGGCCTCCAGACATGAAAGGTAGCTGCGAATATATTGAATAATCAGTCGCGGACAGCCGATAAGGAGTGGTCCTCCAGCTTGGGGGTTGGGCGAAGTGCTAACAACCCATCACCGTGAAAAACAGCTTGTTACGAAACCCCAACACAAGTTACACAACGCAGAACTGCATATATTGTATTCTTCACCTAACATAAATTGGGAACATTAAATCGAGACGTTCGAGCTGGGGAGGGCATGTAGCACGTATGGGTGAAATGCATATAGAGTGTTAGTTGGGAGGCCGGAAGCAGAAAGACCTTTGGGGAGGGCGAGACGTAGATGGAAGGATAATATTAAAATGGATTTGAGGAACGTAGGATATTATGGTAGAGACTGGATTAATCTTGCTCAGGATAGGGACTAATGGGTGGCTTATGTCAGGACAGCAATGAACCTCCGAGTTCTCTAAAAGCCCCTAAGTAAGTAAGTGAGCAAATAAATAAATGTGTAGGTCTACAGAAAAATCTCTAAGAAAACATCGTTCACCTTTAACATTAAAGTCACAGAGTGGAGTGAACAGCAGCCTTCATTGTGTAAATTCTGCGTTTGGTACATGATGAACCGAAAGCAGTACTGACTGGGGTAGATGACTGATGGTGAAACGTTATTCTTCCGTTCTCAGACCTTTCAGTTTCGATTCAGTGAAGAATTTCGCTGGCCAAGAAGCATTAAAAAGCGATGAAGCGAAATCGATGTGAAGAAACTGCAATTTGTCTTACGACTAGAAAAATCCCCTTCTATATAACGTTGTCTAGACGGGCAAGATAATTTATTGTAGATGATACTGAACTACAATAGAACCCCTCTTTTTTGCTTGGTAAGCTGCTTTGTCTTGCCGTTCTCTCTACGCTCCTCTTATCAGAAGCAGCACTAAATAAATTTTGTGAGGTTAAATATCTCGCTGTTAAAAATATATACTCTTCTGTCTACTTTGTGCTATAAAATGCTGATGTGGCTTAGTAGGTTCTTTGAAAGTATCTGTTTTACTCTCATAGGGCTGTAGCGATGTAATAAATTAATGGTTTTTTGCTTTGCTGAAACTAACAATTGATTCAGTAGAATTTGAAGGAGTTCTCTGATACTGCCAGAGTTTATCTCTAACGGAAATCACTGTTGTCAAATTTTGCAGGTGAAGCACTTCGTTTAAATACAAATTGAAAGTAGCCTAAAGTTTGGAAGCTTGGTTAAGGCTTATCTTACCGGGTGTTTTAAATATAGCTAATGATTCGTTGAGATTTCCATTTCCAATTGTTATTTAAGTAATTTAAAGCTTTGCCTTTTCCAATTTTTCTCTAAGGTGCCATAGTACTATATTATTGTTATCCAAATATTAAAACCCTATTTTACCTTTTGGTATATTAGGGTTGTAGTTTGTTACATGTGAAATACATTATGTAAAGATAATATACAATTTTAAAGAAGTAGTAGTATGAATGAGTCATAGTTGCAACATAAATACATTAATTAATAGACAGTAAACAATACTTAATACATTATACAAAAATTATGTAGTTACAAAAAATTAATACATAAATTAGAAATTATAAACGAAGAGATATTGCTAGAATATGACATACATTTTTTAATTTATACATAATTTTAAACAATAATAAAGAGATAATGCACAGAATTGACTTAGTTATAAATTAAACACCTAATATATAGGTAGTAACAATAAACAGTAGGAAAGAATATGGAAATGACATTCAGTTGCTTTTGATTATATATAAAAACATTAATTAGAAACATTGAAGCAATACACAGCAGCAAAAAAGATAACGGAAGAAATAACTGAGTTACAATTTTCGATGCATGGTTTGCGATAGTAAAGAGATAAAAACAAAATTACTTACGGTTACAAACTATATAGTTATGTCATAAAACACTGAACAATAGTAAAATCCATAATACAAACATAGTTATTATTGTTATTACTATTATTATGTCCCAAAGAGAGAACTTGTTTTAGATAGTGTATTACGATTTTATATTATCAATAATTTACATACCCTTAATAGTTACAGTCTTGAGTAGATGTGGTGTATGAATTCTGTGAATTTTTTATAGCAATATTTTTTTCCTAAGTAAATGGTAAAGGGGTGTGCAGTAATTTAAATTGCAGTCCGAAATATGATATCTTAAAAATAGTAATATTCGTTACAAGAGCGGTATGTTGAAGTTTTCATGTTCGAGGAAAAGTTTGAAAAAGCGAAACGCAGTTGAGCTTTTTTAATTTCCGAGAATTGAAAGAAAACATACCGCTCTTGTATCGTACATTATTTTGTGCGAAGATCGTTTATTACATACCTGAAAGAGGAATTTCTAATTAGTTGCAATGAAATCTCCATCTTGGTTTCTGTTCAATGACGGCAATTTTGGAAAACAAAAATATCTATCTTCAACATTGTTGCTTTAAAACGTTTTCTGTGTTTACTACACTCCAGCAGGCCGTGATATACGTCTGACTTTTTTCCCCCTAGTCTATAAATGCGAACTTAAAACAAACGGCTTCCTCAATGTTACATGCATCACGAAATGCAGTTACTTTAGTGGAGTTGTAGAGTTTACTTAATTTTTGCAAATATTTAAAAACAATAATTAACAGTGCAATTTAGGTGAAATTGCAGTGGTAAGTTTCCAATTTATAATTATTACTATATTGAACGTCTCTAAAAATAATATGTTAAAAGCCTAAAGCAGTAAAATCAATATGTCACTTAAGCGGTAAGAAGAGGGAAATTGTTAAGTGTGTTCAGTTGGGAATACTGAATGTGGAATTTTAGACTTACCGCGGGTTGGTTTTGTGCGGAAACCAAGCAAATACGCACGATCTCGCACAAACGTCTTTGTCTTTCGAAAACTGGATAGTGAAAAATTAAATGTTCAACAGTCTGACTGTCTTTGCATATGCACATAGATTCTTCTGCACTTTTGATCCTAAATCTTTCATAGTAGGAACCGAATTTTCCATGGCCGGTCATAAATTGAGTGAAAAAGAAGTCCGGTGAAAACTGACTGCAGCATAGTCTGTCTTGTACACTAGGAAAGAATAATTTATTCGTCACAGATTCTTTAACACTAGAGTTCGAGTATGTATTCCACTTGAGTGAAGTTGTGTGCTTGATCCTCTGCTTAATTTATGAAATAGGGCAGATCGAATATTCATATTCTGAGTTTGATGAGGCTGCTTACTTCGCTAATGTATCCGTTCTTTCGTTTCCTTCGGTACTATATTTACCGAATATTTAACTTAGGCCCTACTTAAAACATTATTAAGATTACAAAATGCCAGTTTTTAATTCAGTATTACACTTTTTCAAATAGTAATACACTGTAAAGTCTTATCATTAATGTATTTTTATTTAAAAATTGAATTTCACTGATTCAAATTACATTCAATTTTGTAAAAGCGCAATTAACAATAAATAGGCTATATTTCCAAAGGTTGTATAGAACATTGTAAAGAGTCACCGGCGTAGCTCAGCCGGATCGCATGCCTGCTGATCCGTCGCTGCGCTTGGGCGACGATTCGATTCCCGCTTGGAATTACATTGTTGTGTTTTCCCCCAACCGTAAGGCGAATGCCAGGTAATCCATGGTGAATCATCGGTCTCAACTCGCCAAATACCATCTCACTGTCACCAATTTCATTGACGTTAAATAACCTACTAGTTGTTAACAGGATCGTTAAATAACCACTAAAAACATTGTAAATAAAGACTTCTGTCTGTATGACATAAGCAGTTCGTCTGATTGTATCAACTTTTCAAGGAACACACACACGCACACGCTACACATTCACACTCATGGGTATAATAAGATAAACATATGGAAGTGTTGGAAGGACCAATGGTTTTAATTTGGCAGCAAGGTAAAGTTGCTATGGAAATTCATATAAGGAGAGAATGTTGGCTGTAGGCTATAGCGTAGAACTGCTTTATCAACCAAGTGCCCAACAAAACTTTGAGATCAACTCTTTAAAAATTTTGAAGGTTCTGACAGATATTCCATAAATGAAATGATTTACAAGAACATTTCTTCCAGGCTACCGAAGCTTGAAACATACATCCGTGCGTGTGATTTAGTTATCCGCAGAATAGGCAGTGCGTAGATTGATTGGAAATGGAATTTCTGTAGAGGCGAATTTTAGAAGCGAATTGATTGTAAGGAATAACATCTTGAATACGAGTGAAATTCTTAGAATATTTCAGATTTTAACATTCCCGATTGTTTTTATAATGTGAACAGATGTGTGGTACGGTAACTATTAAAATTCAGTTCATTATTTTCGCAAGTATAGAAATTATTATAGCCGCAGATTCCAGTTAATGAAGTAACTGTTAACTGTACAGCGATTGTTTTATCGGCGGTTTTTATTGCGAAGCCGTTTTTGACGTTATGTCTTCACTTGGACTTGAACCCGTGCCCTTTCAGTAGGTAGTCTCTAATCTCCCACCCCAAATTGATGCTTAGCAATAAGGAAATATTCACAAATTCACGGTTATCATGGTACCAATTTATATTCCCTTTTGTAGTTTATTTTTATAAACACCATTTACAAGACGGCATACGTGAAGAAATCTTTTAACTGTGTTTTTTAAGTAGATGTAATTAATTTTGCACAATGTCCCATGATAATTTTCGCATATTATAATACCTGTTTCCCTATATTATTATTTCTCTATTTACGAAAGGATGTTAAATTGACAGAATTATGCAACGGTATTAGTTTATGATTCTGTGTCAATTTACAAGTAGCCAACCAACCTTCAAGAAAAACTCAAGTGAAAATAATATGACAGTCCGTTTGAGTGCGAAAGGAATGCTTAAATTGACTATGAAAGGCAAGAAATCAGTTATACAAAGAGCGGAATCCTTCTAATCGACCAGTGGTGTCTAAACTACTTGTGAGCGAGGAACGCATTCAGATAGGACATTATGGAATTTTAATGGTATGACTTGATCTCTTAGGGCCATATTCATAGACATTCTTAGCGCGGGCTTCCGGTGGATGATCAGCGAACTAACTTTTTTCGTATTCATAAACCAGTATTAGCGATATGATATATGATATGAATCCTGTACAAGTAATCAGTCGATAGCCGGGGCTAGTTTAGCACGCTTTCTTCGTATGCCATTTAAATCTTTCTTTTGTACTCTTTTTGTAACGGCTAATATTACGTTAATTTAGAAATTGATTCGTGTAAGCCTTAACATGTTTCTCTGAAGAAGTTTTCAATTGGAGGTTTAATTATTAGATATTTATTAATTATTTCTTTTGTTGTCTATTTCTGTGACGGCTACAATTACGTTAACTTAGCACATACAGGTTCGTAATGATACTTGAAGTTCTAATTTATTTTATGTGACATTTTCTATTGAAGATCTATAATGAATTATGCAAATCTATATCTCTGCCTACGGGGTCACTGCCTACGGTATATCACAGGAGGGCAAAATATGTGTTGAAACACAAAACAAACTCTCTGATCGCCTTGAAGTCAGGCTACTCACCGCAACCAACCGTGATATCAGTAATGTATTTCTTGTTCTCCCCACCTTGTCATTTTGTTGTCATGCAGGCTGCATCAATTGCTCGTTACAATTTGTCTGCCTTTGGCCTATATCATTTTATCTATTACTGTAGCTTATGTAGGAAATCGTGATTTTAGTTTTTAAGGCGTTACATACATTTATGAAGATAAAGAAAGTGATTTCTCGTTTTTACTATCGTAATTTAATATGAACTTTTTGCTTCATATCTGTGAAAAAAATTGTAACGTACGGTATCTATAAAATTGACCAAGCTACACATTATAGCTTTCTGCCCTGCTAAAAAATCCATCCTCGACGGTAAAAAGAATTATTGTTATATTTTTATAGTAATTTAATGTGAGCTTTTAGCTTTATATATGTGAAACAAATTTTAAGATATCTATAAAATTGACCAAGTTATGTATTAAAATGTCCTGCCATATACACACAATACCAGTCAGTAATCTGTAACTTTCTCATTTTCTGAAAACTGTTTCAGTCACATTTTCCACATTTTTTTTTTTTAGATGATTACATGACATTATGCACGGGCCTATTTGTTAGTAAGCTCAACACACTGTAGTTCAATCTTTATCCCATCTTTAACAGAAATTTGGGGGAAAAATTCAATTAACAATTTCTAAAAAAATTAAATATATGAAGAAACAATTTTATCTTCCTCTTACAGTGCGCACATATTCTAACCAATGAGCTAGGGATAGTTAATATGAATGTTACTATTACGGTAAAAAAAAAAGGATTTACAAAATAATATTAAAAATGTTGGGAGTATTTTTATAAAGAGCAGCTCGATGCAAATCGAAACATGAAAATTTTGAAAATTAACAATTCCAAAAACTTTTTATGGAGGGAAATATTTTTCCTTTTGTAGTGAAGAGGAAATTGCAGAAATTAAGTATATAAAATTTCATAAAAATAGGCCTTATGGATAATATGGAAGAATAAAAATCACAAAACATATACATTTTTAATGGTGGAAGATGTATGTAACCCCTTTAAATACCATCAGTTTTTAGTACGAGTGGTTATGTATCACGTGCATAGCTTTCTGTTAAATAGGTACTGAATGTGATCAAAGTTCGTCCAATGGTTTTGAAGTTGATGTACACACAGACAGCCGGCATAACTTATCGAAAACGATGTCTTCAGTATCAGAGTTCTGTAAGCGCCTATTTTCGCAAAAATCTTGAAATTAATTTCTCAATGTGACAATGCGTTCTCCTTATAGCTATTTCATCTAGTGAGGAAATAAAGATGATTGAACATGTTAGTTATTTAATAAGTTATTAACTGCCTTCAAAATTTGGTCTTTCGGATTATTCTGTCCTCATTATTGTGAAAATTTTGAACCAACACTAGACATTCACAAGTAGCGAGACTCCCTTGATGTACCTATGTATGAACATGGTGCAAGAAAGTAAACAGACATCGCATTTTACAGATAATTTCCGCTATTCTGCAATAAATCTAAATATCTAACTTTGGTGCCCGAAAGAAACCAATCTGTAATCAGTTATTTTTCATTTCCCTGTTAATTTTCTTGACGTATGCTACAGATGAGGAGGCGAGACCTGACATGTGACCTGTGAAAGAGGGGAAAGAATGAGCTATCAGAAAGAGAGTTTGTTTCATGATGGTTAATGTTATACGAATCTACCGACACGGAAATTCATCTCAGACTAAAACCTGTTTTCCCCCTCCATACGCATTGGTGATACAGCCACGGCACTTGATACGGTCACAGGACAGGTCTCGCCTCTTCTACTGTACTAGCCTATATCAGTACAATTCATTATGTGTATTTGGTATGGTTATATTTGAACAATGTTTTTTTCTTTTGTTTCAGGTAAGCCTCATTGCATATAGGCGACCTGCTATAGTAAATTTAGAATTCACTCCAGGGTAGCGGTAAGCAAATTGAATCTCATTTTTAAATCAAGATCGAAGCTATTTCATGACATGCTTTAGTAAACAAAAGTCATTTTTCACTAGCATATATCATAAGTTACTAATCATAATCATCAGTCTCACTTATTACGCATTTGTAGGACTGTACATTTCGAACATTGTTTTAAAAGGTATTAATTTTTATCTGTAACCTTTTGGTTTGTATTATTTTACAAAATTTGTGTTTGTTTATTCTGAAAACTTATCAAATCGAGTTAGTTTTTGTACTATCCTGTTTTGGCAACGACTGATTTTATTTTCATTCTCAAGTTTCCCTTATTTCGAGTGATTTCAGTCTTTTTTTCTCTTTTTATTTGAGAGTCCAAACTTCACTACAATATACCAAACCGGGAAGTGGCGCATAGTCTTGAAAACCTTTTTATATTAGATCAAGGGACCACCCCCTTCCCAATGTTTTCCTCTTTAGAAAAATTGAACATTATTTCCTTTCCCCTTCTACTTGTATGTTTCTTACGTTTATTAAGCATTTTTGTTAATGTTAATATGCCATTGATTCAAGGAAATGCAGTAATATGTCGTTGTTATGCATAAAACATCAAAACTAAAGTGAGAAGAATGTGAGATAGCGTACTGTTTTTTGGTTTTTCAAGAGAATATTCACCCAGACGAATAATAGGAGTTGGACGTGAGCTGAGACAAACAGGCTATTGATTTAAACTGGAATACCTTTCGCCTCTGGCTAAGAATTGCTGATATGGATTTTACACATTCAAAACCGTGGTCTCAATTTATTATCGTCTCACTCAAATGGTTAATATCGGCAAGTCAAAGAGTTCCCTATTGTTTGTTATAGGTCTACTGCATATCTTCCTTGGAACACTGGCTGATTGTTTTGTTTATAAGCAGTTATTCGATACGCGACACACTTCTAAGGTGAAGATAAGACATGCTGACCTCAACCTCTCCCTCCGCTGATCCAAATGACTCTCCGTGTATTAAATAACTATAACAATTGGATAGGCGAATAAGAAACACGAATAAAAATAACAAACACGCGGTGAGCGGTGTAAACTTGAGTATCAAAGGATTGCCAACGTTAATCCTGAGTGCGACGATATAAGGCCTTGTCATAATTGCGCAAATCGGTAATATGCCCTTATGTTAATTTACTGGAAGAACATAGTTTACGTTCCGATTAATATGCAGAGTTTTTGCTGTTGATAGGTTTTCGCTTCAGTATATTAATAGATTGTGATTGGTTTGAAGCAGGATCTAAGCTAGAAAATAAATAATTGTCGCAAAAATGCTCAAATGAATAATTATATGTGTGCAAATTGCGAAAAGCTTGTGCAGCATTGTAAGTAAGTTGTACAGAAAGATAAGACTTACAGAAAATAAATGATGTAATTTGCTACTTGGAGTTTTATTACTTTAAGGGGTTAGGTACAGCTTACAGCAGTAAAATTTTGGATATATTTAACATTTTTTTCCTCCATTACTGTGTCTTGTACAATAATAAAAATTAGTACGTGTAAAACACTGTCCTTCTGCTATATGAAAAAAATATTTTTACGATTTAAAAATGTTATTTACATTTTTTTTTTTCAAAATTCAGTTCCCTGTGCAGTGATGAAGCGTTTCCCACATAACTAAAAAACTATACACCATTCTGTGGTGAAATTTTTTGTGTGTATTTATGCATGTCATATCTACAATATGATGCAAGATCATTTCTCTACCTTTGATAGATTGTCTGGTAAAAAATAAATTAATTTAAAAAATGGTCAAATATCAGTATTTTCTTGTAACACAAAATAAAAAAAAAAAAATATATATATATATATATATATATATTTATGTACAATATACAATAATGGAGGGAAAAATTGTTGTATATTTCCAAAAATTTTACTGGTGTAAGCTATACCTAACCTCTTAAACTCATCTTATACTCTAGATATATGTGTTAGACCTATGATTAGGATCTTATTACTGGTGAATTTACATCACATTAAAATATATCTATTTTTATGAACATTCCGAACATGGAAAGCATTTGGGAAATCAAATTCTTTACGAGTAGGCACTTCAAGATTTACTGTTGGCATAGTGCTAACTGTTTTTACTGAAAGGCGATTCCAATTTCAGTTTTAATAATAAAGTAACTAAATTCTCGCTCACAATCTTCAGTATGTATATATCAGCCTGTATAACTAAATGAATGACGGGAAATTGTTCATTTAACTTGTTAACATAACATGAATTGTAACAACTTTTTGAAATCCATTCCTGAACATCTATTGCTCAATACTTTTTTGAATATTGCTCATTCCATTAAAATTTGATTTAAATCCATAAATTCTCTAAACACGTTATAGTTCACACACATCTCTGATTTTCTTCATAATTGTTTTCTTTTCTGATGGTTCCTCCAGTCTAATGTGGTTGTCACTTGTTTGCACATATACATTGAAAGTTTGTCGTATTTTTAAAAGTCGAGTAGCAAAATGCGACTATGGCTTAAACCCAGGTTTGAAGGTTTGAATACGAATCTACTTCGAGGTACCAGTTTTTGGCCCATTTACGTACTCCCTATATTTATGCGTATGGTTTTATCAGTCTTTTTATAGGCCTGGCTATAGTTTATAAAATCGCGTGAGCTTGGAGTGCGATCGCGTATTCTGTTAAAACTTTGAGCTCTCTTCTCGTCAATTTTTGCAGCGTTATTAAAATTTAAGTTATTTCCTCGTATCTTGATATGTCCTCTGATCACGCAACATTAACCACCGTTGAATTATAAAATTGTATTTGGTTTTCTATGCTAGTCTTATTTTTCAAACGTTTTATTAACACAAGTTGGTATTTTACTTCAACTTAATATAAAATTTATATTAATTGTTGCGTAATATGAATTTACTGAATTTAAGTCCACTTATTCACACCGTTTATTTAGGTATCTTGTAGCCCTTTTGAACGAAACGATTGTTTTGTAATCAACATGTGAGTCTGAATTTGTTGGGCACCACTTCTTTCACTTCACTGTCACAGATATTTAACATTTGTAAATATTGTGAATTTTGTAATCCTTTGATCTCCTTTTTGTGCGGTGCCTTTTTGTGCGGTGATCTAGCCTGGCCCCTATCTCACAGAATCGCCTCAGAATAGAGATTATGTAGCAACATCCTGGCGTTCAAGGCGGGACCGTTGATCTATGCCGTCATGCTGTACACATGCCTTAAGTTATTTTTAAACTTCAAGAATTCGATTATTAGGAAGAGCTTTACTGCGCTTTATCGTGTAATATGCGATTGATTTATTGAACTGTGAAAGATTAGAATGAAATTATAGATTGTTAATGAGATTTTTCGTACACTGACAATGAAAATATAAAGGAACATAATATCAAACTATCCTTCCCAGATTGATACAAAATTATGACAATTTTACCGTCGAATCTCGTATCTCGTTCGGTGAAACATCGACATTTAGAAGTTACCAACAATTTCAGGAATTAGCACGCAAGGCTGTGATTTAGATTCTAGAAGTGTACTAGCTCTTCTCAGCTTGCTGCATGACATTGAAGTTTGCATATAGAAAACAAGAAACACGCTGAAATTTTCTAGAAAAAACATGACACACACCTTTGCAGCAGAAGAGAAAAAACAATAGGAAAATAAAACCCAAAGTAGATGCGGTGATCGGCAACATTTAATAACACTGTAAAACATGACATTTGTCCTTTTTATAAAAAAAATATGTGTATTCGATGTATTTTGTGGTCGCAAAAACGAATCTGCAGTTAGTTTTTGTCTAGCACGTAATGTTTCTCCAAAATAAAAACTTATTTAATGTTAGTGAAATGTTGCACTACTTTCACCTTACGGGATGCAACATGTAACTGAAAGTACACTTTCTTGACAGTCACCTGAACTTCTTTCCAAAAAACCTTGGTGCTATAAGCGATGAACACGGGGAGAGGTTTCATCAAGAAATATCTATCTTTGAAACGCGCTTCAGTGGAAGGTGGAATGCAAGTATGCTGGCTGAATTTTGCTGGTCACTCATCAAAGATACTGCAGATGCTGACTACAAACGTAAAAGATCAAAAAAGAAATTTTAATTTGTGAATTTTGGCCAAACAAAAGTTGCTTTATGTGCTAGTGTAACAAATTTGTGTAAATAAGTGAAATGCGTGTACCATAAAAATGGTATGTGTTAGAAAATTTTCTCATTTAGTTAAAATTGCATAGTTTCATCTAAAGGACAGAAACAAAGTTTAAATTTGTTGTCCAGTGTAATCATTTATAGTTTTCTGCCCAAGGGCAGATCTTTCACTACAAACTCAGAATTCTTCAATGGTCACTATTTTCCGCCTTCGTAGTTGTCTCCGCATATGATCCATATATCTTGATGTCCATCATCTGATATCTTCTTCTGCCCCGATTTTTTTCCCATTCACCATTTCTTCCAGTGCATCCTTTGGTAGACAGTTTCTTCTTAGCCAGTGATCCAGCCAATTCCTTTTTCTCTTCCTGATCTGTTTTAGCATTATTCTTTCTTCACCAACTCTTTGTAGCACAGCTTCATTTCTTATTCTGTTTGTCCAATTTACATGCTCCAGTCTCCTCCATATCCATATTTCAAATCCTTCTAATAGTTTCTCTTCACTTTGTCGTAATGTCCATGTTTCTGTCCCCACATGAAACATTTCACTAGTCTCTTTTTCCAGAGGTTTTACTCATTATAGGCCTACCCTACCACAAGACATCTTTATATTCATCCTACACAGTTTCAGTTACTAGAAATTGGAACTCGCTTCCGAGTGATGTAAGAGATTGTTGGGCAATAACTTCTTTTAGGTCAAAATTATTTAAATTATTACTTAGCAGATTAATTACTGATTAATATTTGTTACTTGTAATGAAACTAACATCTGTCCATTCTTATTATTACCATTAAGTTCTCTGAATAAAATACAAAACCTCTAATGGCAAAATTTCATTACATTAATATTGTCATTGTATAAATATATTTTATATTTATATTTTTTCTCCTTATAACATAGTTCTAGTAAACTTCTATTAAATTAATTCTCATCATTTTAATCAACTAGCTATCTCAACTTAATTAGAATTCTTTGCATATTGCATATAGACTGGATTGAATTAAATTGGCTCATAAATTAAGTTATTACCTTATCTTATAGGTTTATCTTAATTTAAACAAACATCTACTAGACGTTAAAACTTAGGCTAATTGAAGAATACTCCCGGAGAATCTTTTAAGTGTATTGTAAATATTCATAATTTAAATATGTATATAACTATTGTATTGATTAAGGCTGGTTGAGTGGAAAGGAAGGCCTTATGGCCTTAACTCTGCCAGCGAAAATGAAACATTCTATTCTGTTCTATTCTATTCATTTCGAATTCGCGCGATTACCTTTTTTATTTTTCTTACGAGTACAAAAATAATTGCTACGCCGGAGAGTGAACAAAATCAGAATAACTAGATTAAGATACTACAAACTAAAAGCTGTTGAGGCATAACTGGCTTACTAAGATGAATTCATGATCGATGATGATGCGTTAAATACTAAAAAAAAGATATATCCTCTCTGCGTGAAAGTTCCGTCGAGTATTCTGCTCCCGGCTACACGATTTGACAGAATGGAAAAAGGTTCCATAACACGCTTCGTAAAGTCACTTGATACAAAAATATTTGCCTTTAGTGATCAGCGAACCACAGCGACCTGGTTTAGCAATGCAGACGTTAAAAAGTGAGTAATGAGTCACAATTAATAGTGAATTGCTCTCTCGTGTCACATCGGTGTCAGTTTTGCGAGTAGTCTACAAGCAAGAAATATGGCGATCCTGGCGTACAGGTCACTGGACTCCCGTCGAGCATGTCTGTGGTTGACGGCTACGATGAGGTCGAATAAATATGGCCCGTGTCGAGAGACGCTCCAGTGAGAGAGAGGAAAGAACTCGCTGGCCTTCTGGTTTTGCTAGTGATTTAGAGTCCAAAATAATAATAAGCTTATCGAAATCGAATTTTTGCAGTATCAGTTCTTCTATGTAGGCCTACTCTATGTACTGAGAAAGTAAAATACCCATGTCACGAAGACTCTATGACTGTCTCAATACGTTTCGCAACAGTTTAGTTTTGTCATATTCCTGTTTATACGGCAGTTTATTTTCAACTATTATTCAATCGTTTACTTGCACCCGAATAAGATAAACTTTGTTTTTCTGTAATTGCATGCTAAACACATTTACTCCAAAAATTTAAGTTATCTGATTTAATTTATTAAATGTACAACTTCAATACATGTACGTGGTTCATTTGCAAAAAAATCACATATAATAGCAATTAATACCTGTCGAACTGTGAATGTCATACATTTTTGTGAATGATTTTTTTTAGTAAAGTCAAGTATTGTATTTACACTACAAATGGTACACACAATAAAATTACAATACACAATACAGTTAATACACAATAATTACAATTAATAATAATACATAAAATAACCTAATTAATAAGTTAACCTAATTTTACATTACAACCTATATACTGTATGTATAGGCCCTACATAAGTTTCACATTGGTACTGATAATAATCTGTCATTTTACTCTCATCTCACTCACTGTATTGGCACTATGACACATTTCACTGACACTTCAGAACACATTTCACTCACACTATATAACACATTTCACTGATACTATAGAACACATTTCATTGACACTATAAATTATCACTGATCGGAATAATTATGATATGATGTAAGTGCACATTCGTGTACGTGTAAATGTATTTATGTGTATATAAGATTTATGAAGCGTTGTCGGGACATTGCCGCTTCGTTATGATTATCTGCTCTTTGTATAGAAAACTAGGACTAATTCATTCACTAGTGATCAAATAAGTTATGCTGTATATTGTATGTATATTTTGAGTTTCTAAATACTGCAGCATTAAATTGAGTTTCAGTTCAAATATTCTTTTTTATCCTGCCCCCCCCCCCCTCTTTCGTGTTCGGGTTATCCAGAATTTCGCATTAGCGAGGTTCGGATTACTGTACTTTGGTTTTAATATATTTTTAGGCATTTGAAATTTTGTAAAAACTTATACCACTACTGTTACTGCTGCTGCTGCTAAAGTTACATGTTTGAGAGGAACGTTTTGAACATCTCTCACACTTCATATTTACAGTACATTAGCACGTTTACCACCGTAAAGTTTAGTGCAGTGTCCTTTGTAGAAGCATTGTACACAAAATGCTATTTGCCAGTGACACACATTCGCTTGAAAGGTTCCCTTCACGTGCTTGATTACCTCGAGGCATAGTGCTTCTGCCGAATTCTCTGTTATATTGGTATGTTTGTAGCAAGGTTATTGTCTTATCACCCGTTGCCAAGATTGTGGACAAGGACGGAGCAGGAGACGAGTCGTTCTAGTGCTTACAAAACAAGCCCTGCCAAGATCTAGGAAACGTGACTCATTCGACCTTACCGGCGGATTCTGGTGTTTTCCTCACCCGCGCGGCGCTGAGCGGCGATTGCTAAACACTTCCGCAACCGAAAGAATGACTGATTTCCTTTATCACTCTTGGAATGCTTTACGTCACTATAAATGACCATATAAAAGAAATGGCTGTGGATTAAAAATTTCACTTTACTTCTTTTGAATTGCCGGATTTCTATGCAAAAGACCCGGGTTCGAATCCCAACAGGAATTTATGATGGGAAAATATGAAATCGGGGAAGACTTCCTTCGCGTATTTACGTTTAATCTGCCATTCTTTCATAATTTGACCGTCATCCATTATTTTCGATGCCTAAATAAGTGCCCGCTATCTTCGGCCATTAATTTAACATTTTACACAATATTGTAAAACATTGACACGGTGTTAAAAATACTTAAAAGAAACTTTAGACCTATTAAAATTGTATAATCACTGATTGACTATTAAGTTATTTACGTTAAATAGATAACAACTTTACTGTGTTAATATTTAAATTATGGTGATATTTTTACCTAATTGACTAGTTTCGATGTTATAGCCATCAATCTCTTAATTCTAGTGAGTTCCCGCGCTATCTTTTGGTTTCCTGTTATGGTGGGGTATGTTCATGATTGGTAGCGTTTTATCGAAAGGGTGTGTTTTCTGATATTCAATTGAGTGTTGAGTGTTGAGTGTTGAGTGTTGTAGGTGTGTTTTTGTGTGTCTATAAATTTCGTATTGTTATAGAGTATCGAGTTTCTGGTTTTTGGTTAAACATGTAGTATTTTCATGTCAGTTTTTATGTTGCTGTAGTTATGGTTGGAGTTTGTGATGTGTTCCGCATAGGTTGAATTGTTCTATGGTTTGGTTATGACTGTAATATGTTCTTTGTAACATGTTTAAAAAGATCTTCCAGACTGTCCAATGTAAAAGTTATTACAACTATTGCATGCTAGTTTACGTAGGCCTACATATGCTAGTTGGCGGCCGGGTAGCTCAGTTGGTAGAGCAGCTGGCTACGGACTGGAAGGTCCGGGGTTCGATCCCAAGTGGTGACAGGATTTTTTCTCGTTGCCAAACTTTCAGAACGGCCCCGAGGTTCACTCCTATAAAATTGAGTACCGGGTCTTTCCCGTGGTGCCGACCACACCACCTCATTCTAATGCTAAGGTCATGGAAAGCATGGGGCTCTACCTCCATGCCCCCCCAAGGCCTTCATGGCATGTTACGGGGATACCTTTACCTTTACCTTACACATGTTAGTTAGGGTGTATTTGTTTGTCTCTCTTGTCTGTGTGTTGAGGTAATTTTGTAGTGTGTTCTGTATGCAATGTTGTATATTTTAGTTTCTTGAAAGACGATTCAATCTTGTATGCATTTTTATTTTCGTATGTTAGTGTGATGTATTTATTGTGTTCTACATCGCACTACCAATCATCCAATCATGAACACACCCCACTATAACAGAAAACCAGGAGATAGCGCGGGAACTCACTAGAATTCAGAAGATGATGTGTATAACATCGAAACTAGTCAATCAGGTAAAATAACACTATAATTAAAATATTAACACGGTGCAGTTGTTATTTGTTTAATTTAAATAACTTATTAGTTCCTCTGTGATTATATAAGCGTTAAAGAATGTAATTAAGATTGAATAAAAACATTTTATAAGGTGACTTCTTCATCGTTATATGGGGTGGGATATAGAATTGCGTGAAACTCGAATTAAAATGATAGAATACAATAAGTTATGTACCTATCTTTATTTACGCTGTAGTGTAGTGCGTAATGAATATGGAAGTTGAAATCTGAGAAATGGCATTCATATAAAATTCAGCTTTTGTAAGAAACGAAGGTGATAGAAGGGTTGAGTTCTATGTAACCTTAATTGAGAAGATAAATAAAAACCCAGAGCTTGTAAGGCACATCATATTACTAGGTGAGGTAACCCGGGAGATTTCGGAAAACATATCATTAGTAAAGACATTTTGTATTGTTTTTAAATTTATAAAAAGATATCATCCTTAAGGCAATATTATTTAAAAGTTAACAATTCTGCGATGCTACAAAATAGTATTACTGTACAACTTAAATTCAAGTAAATGTAGAAAATTCATGAGTACTTATTATAGAATTTTGGCAAGGAAATTATGAAAATAAAAATAAACACAAATTAGAGAATATAGTGCAGGTCTTAAGACGGGGTCATTACTTGTTTGCTTTTGCTAAAGACTGAATTACAAAGACAATTAAGTTGCAATTAGTTGCTTCCTATTTAAGATGCATTAGTCGGCCACCATGTACGCAGTACGTCTTGTTTCTCTTGTATTTGAAGTCCATATGTGAGCAACCTAGACAGTTGTCTAAGGCGGCAATTGCCAGAGGGCGGCATTTTCTATCTCTCTCTTCCTTTTTTTTAATTTTTTTTTTTTACTTTGGAATTTGTTTTTAAAACAGTTGTTGGTAAATCTTTTCTTAAGTTTGTTCTTGAACACCTTGTGAAAGTCGGATATTGTTTTGTTATTGCATTGTCGCGGTCGCGGCGAGAGTAAAAGAAAAGTGTGCACTGTATAATTATATTGTAATACCGGTGTCACGGTATCTCGTTAATTTACTGCGAAACTGTTAAATATAACTGCTTGTATAAACAAGAATGCATTGTTGAAAATCTAATTGAATGGGTGTTTATTATTTATCGCTATGAATAATAATTACAACTCTCAGTTATATATTTCCAATATAATATATCGTCAATAATACTATTTAGTCACTTTCCGTCATGCGCAATCTAATTCGATATGAAAGGTTTATACCGTAAAGAGTTGGAGTTCATTTTTCAATTTACCTTATACTTTCTATCGAAGTAAGAAATACTCGTAATATACCACCAACAAAACCAATGCTTAAAAATAAACCACAGCTTGCCTTTCACAAATAAATTTTGTTTCAACAATGAGTAAGTTTGAATATGTTTATTTCCATCGAGTCAGATGTGTTTCGTCAAATCGATTTGATGACATCATCAACCGTATGTTTCTTTCTCTGTGAAGAAAATCTTCATAATTTCCAAGGAAGAAGTATTTTTTTTTATTTTAGTAACATTTAATTGTAACATTTCTTTTAAAATTAATTTAAACTAAACATGACCTGTATAATAGCTGTACATAAACTGTTTATGAGAGTTACGGAGAGGTAAATTTTAGCATAGCCTAGGGGCGGCACTATACCTAAATCCGGCCCTTGCTCCAGGCGAATGCTGGGATAGTACCCATTACAAGGACCATAACCTTCCCAATCTCACAATCCTTCACAACAATATATCATATGCCAGCTTATCTGTCGGAGAAATATCGAAACTGGCTGAGTGTGCTCTCCTCTGTCGACAGGAAAGAGCATTAGAGACAACCTCTGAATAGTGGAAAGCCTTGACAAAATATCCCACACTATTACTATTTTTGCAGTGAAATGTTGCTCAACTTTAAATTGGACGGAATTACGCAATTATAGAACAGCCGACAATTTGAAGAAAAAAAAAAAAAAAAGAGAAAAAATCAAGAATGCGATATCTGAATTTTGCTACTATTTTTAAGCAAAAATTCGTTTGTTGCATAAAATTCATTTAAGTTATTTATTTTTCTTTGCAATATTAATTCAACTGCTGGTCTCTTATTAAAAATCGGTTAGCCTTTTTTATTATTTGTCATATTTTTTTTGTAATAGTATGAATGTTATAATACTTCTTACATAAAATGTTTTATAAAAAAAACATAATTTATTTCAATGACCAATATCTCGATCAGGTTTTTGGCGCTTGGTCTCTTAATGCGTAACTCCGTCCAATTGTACCTTTATTTCCGAGATTAATTAATTATATTGAGCATCAATGAAATGATATTGGCACGAGAAATTTGCCCAAAAGCTAGTTTGTACATTCCAGTTCTCGCAATCATGAACATCATCTTCATTTCGTTTGAAAAGAATACGTATTCCCTATCCGTGATGATAAAATATCTGTAAAAAAAAAAAGCTACATCCTGCCTCCTTCCGCCTCACCGTGCCTCCTCCTGTCTCACCTAGCAATTCAATATCCGAGCACGGGAACTTTGATTTTTAGCGGCGTGTGCTGTCACTCTTCCACAGCGGTGGACAAAGGCTGGAGGTTTGAGCGTAAAAATCGATGTGCAGTTGAATTCATTGTGTTTTAGTCAACCATTTCAGAATACACTTACCTAAGTCAGGTTCTGAAACTGACAACTTACTTGATAGTTAACCACGACATTCCCCATAGACAACAAAGTTGACGTAAGTAAATTTTCTTCCTATTAAATTATCTTCGTTAGCAGTTCTCTGCGATTAAATGATTACTGTGTTTAGTAGGGTTATGATGGCTTAATCTAATTCAAGCACTGCAACTTGCTAATAAAAACTTCTTTTCTCTCACGTAATCTCAGTAGGCCCTAATGCTATATATGTAGGTATGTATATGTGTTGTGGGATTTAATCGATTAATCGATCAATTTTTGTTGTAAGGTTAATCGATCAAAAATATTAAATCGAATAATCGAGTCGATTAAAATTAATCATATTAAGTATTATTTTGTTAATACAAACTCATACTAAAAATTCCGACAATATTCCTCTCTTGGAAATTGCTTACTTAAAAGCACAATAGTACTGCTATTTCTAAGTGCAAAACAGGTGGCGTAGGGAAAAATCTTTGCACAAACACTTCTGAAAGAGATGGAGATATGAGGACAGTGACCTAGTCTACCTCTGTTGAAAGTTGAAACACAATGTGAAGCTCTTATTAAGTTTTATGGTTTTCCAAGAAAACTTCCACCTTGTTGTCAGCTCATCTTCCTAGCATATGAAATACACCTACTTTTTTGGAATTCGTTCCCCTTATCCCTTATAAAATAGCCATGTCTACACTGTGTGCAAGTGAGAGTGTAACTGTCTTCTTCTCTTTCTAAAATCTGGTAATTCGATTACAATAGGGGCCAGTGTTCTGTTTTGACCACTGTACTTTTGCAGTTGCAGTTTTTATACTGAGTTTGTATATGAAAGTTATGTGTTTAGTTTGATAAAGAAAAAAAATCGTTTTCTGTGGTCTGTGAAAAGTATAAATTCCATTATGTCATAAAAGAATTTGAGAGGAAACGTTTCGATTTAAATTGAACGATCATGGAGAAGTGCTTGACAAAAAAAAGTTTCTTCGTGTTATTATTAAACGTAGAGTGACACTTAATTCGGAGCATGTGAATGCACTCAGATGTTTAAAATCATTGATGAAGCAGTATTAACTAGGTGAATCTTCATACTATTTGTTATTTATGTTTGTCTCAAAAATTCCCGGAGAAATTGACACACTAAATTATAAGTCTCATAATAATTAATATGTTAATAAGTAATTAAAATAGTTGTTTTGTAATATAACGATACAGTATACGGATACACAACATTTAATACTTATGCTTATCACCGAACAAAATTAATTTTAACAATAATTGTGTATTATAGTATATTAAAACATTTTTTCAAATCGATCAAAACTCGATTATTCTATCGAGTAATCGATTAATTATTTTGATCGATCAACAGCACTAGTATGTATACGATCTCACTCCCACTAATATACTGAACAAACGTTACAACAAATCGATAAATTCAAGGCACTATTTTTAGGATGCTATATTTAGATTGCACGAGCAGTAGCTAAATAGAATGATAGGGTATTATGTAATTTCTCGCTGTAGAAAGCCTACAGTAACATGACCTTATGACGTCACCCACATTGAATCGGGGAGTGAGTAGGTCAATCTCGCCGGCCGGCCATACATCATGGTTGCCCAGATGATTTTCTGTATGCATGGCGTAGCGTAGATGCCTACGCGGAAGTTGTACGTAGCTACCCACAGACATCGAATCTGTTTGAGGGAATGTGTTATGGGCGATTTGATCTTCTCGCAATACTTTTGGTGTAGAGTCTATATCTACCGATATTTTAATTGAGAAGTTTTTTGATCGCTCCATAATTTAAATCTTAAATTACAAGATGTTCGCATGACTAAGTTACGTACCAATAATTGTGGTAGAGGAGATCAGAAAGAAGAATTTGTCGTGAAGAACCCATGACCAGAGTCACACTGTTTATACGCTAGAAACCATAATGTGCCCGCACCACCTTGCAAACTAGGCTACACGTTTGCAATGTTTGAATGCTGCGTCGAAGCCCTGATCACTTATGTCAGATTGGCCATTCTCATGTTATAAAATGGCAACATATAGAAGAGAACAACCACTAGGATCTCCACTGTCGAAAATGATTTTTTTGGTAACGATCACTAGATGGAAGTATTGCTACAAGCTATTACTCCATGCATTTCCATCAGGTTTATAACGTGACTTACTTTGCAGTCGCTAAATGGCAGAATAGTGAAATTGATAAAAGTTGATGCCTTGAAAATGCATTAGGCTGATCAATGTTAAAAATGTTATGTTTTATTTAACGACGCTCGCAACTGCCGAGGTTATATCAGCGTCGCCTGTGTGCCGGAATTTTGTCCCGCAGGAGTTCTTTTACATGCCAGTAAATCTACTGACATGGGCCTGTCGCATTTAAGCACACTTAAATGCCACCGACCTGGCCCGGGATCGAACCCGCAACCTCGGGCATAGAAGGCCAGCGCTATACCAACTTCGCCAACTAGGTCGAGTTGGGCTGATCAATCTGTTATATGTGATCAGGGGTCGAAGATTGATTGTTGTTGTTTAGTCAGCTGTCCGAATACAGGTCTGAACCTCACAAGTGATACCAAGAAGGCACCACTTACGAGGCAACTAGGCCAGGAGATAATGGGGTAGAGTGGCCAGTTTCTTTCTCCGAAAGTTGGTTGTACTATGATTTTTACAAGTCTTTCCGAACCATTTTCTTTATTTAACTTATAATAAATACACTGTTTATCAAACGACGTAAGAAGTTATTCAAGGAACTTCTACTACAGGGGATGATCAAAATGACGTCTCCAGATAGCGCAACGTCACAGAATTGACTGTGGCGTCCTTTCAAAAATCCAGTTGTAGCTCGGATCCTATCGCAAGAAAGCAAGATTCTTACCAGTTTAAGTTCCTCCTTGGTGCCAATAGGTTTTTTTATTAAACAATTGCTTTGATATGACTCTCCAAAAAATTCAGCGGGCATAAATTTGGAGATAATGGTGATCGAGTTGCAAGACCACCTTTTTCAATCATTTCGCCGGAAAACTACCATTCAGGTGACGTCGTAATGGATACTGTTGTCGATAAATCCTCTCAATTCTCTGTCACTTCCTTCAGATCCCTCACACAAAGTGCATGTCATTAAGTTTCTGATAACGTGTAATGAGACATACTGTCAACAAACGTAAATTGAACTGTCGGCCTCGAGGGCAATGGTGCCAATCATCTAAATGAAAATATTTCAGGAGGCGTAAACGTAAAAAATATGTCTGCTGCTTAAAAGCGCCTAAACGGTAAGCATCCCAGTCAACAGATATGCCAAAAGATTGTCCTGGTGCAAGATAACATAGTCACAAGTATTATTAATCATTTAAATGGCTTATCGTGATTAAACGGTACGTTTCCGGGCAAAGGTTTCTCATGATGACAAATTGTTCCTTCGATCCTTCTCTACCGTTACTTAAAGTTTGTAACACAGCCATTCGAACATTATACGTAGAGGAAAAGATGGGAAATAGCGTTGAAAATAAAACCAATGGTACACGATCGAAATCTTGTATACGATTATTAACTGTTACCGTTAAACATTAAATTAAAAGGAAAATATTAGGAAACAGTTACACGTAACCATGTCTTCCCCCAGTCTGTGTGCTACTGCCGATTTTATACAGCCTGATTGTTGTGTATTGTATACAAGCTGATTATGGTGCTGTTGTATATCACCTACAATTGAATGGTTTGTTTCCAAAACCTGCTATTTAACTTTCAATTACAGGAACGAGAAAAATTCCTAGCTTTGAAATATGCGAACCAATTTTAAATATGCGTGTTTATTCGTATTTTAGGATATTTTATACCATTTTATGTATTAGAAAACTTCATAGTTTACCAACAATTTCTAAATGAAAATATAAGGTAACAGGTTTTGGCCTAAATAAAAAACAAAACAATTGAAGGTTTTGGAAAAGAAATCTTACTTTAAATATCATTTTTCAATGACAAATAGCAGGGATTGGCAAAAAATAACTTCAGCATTGGATTCAGAATGCAAGAAACATGTTTATTATGTTATTGGATCAAAATCGTTTTTGAGCAAAATAGCAGGTTTTGGTGGTGTTACAGTATTTTACTTTTAATTTAATGCAACCTGATTGTCCTGCTTTTGCATGCCACTTTCAATTTTATGTAGTCTGACTCTGGTGATATTGTCTATAATCTATAGTCTATAGTATGACTGTGTGGTGTTTTTTGCCGCACCATTGTTATACAGTTTTGATTGTGGTACTGTTGTGTGCCGCGTTCAGTCTAATTCTGCCTGGTTATGGTGTCGTATACCATATTCACTATTTACAGGCCTACATCTTACTAAAGACTGCCCAGCGAAATAGTAAAGTGATGTAAGCACAAGAATGTCGTCTTGAGATCTCTAAATTAGCAATGACTCTTGTTTTTTGTCATATGAATAGATCTATTGGTTTTCTATGGTTTACATCACTTTATTTTTTTGCTGGACTGAGTAGAAGTGGTGTTATTGTATGTCACTTCTAATTTTATACAGCCTAATAGTGTTGTATGCCAATTCCAATTTTATACAGCTTAATTGTGATCGTGGCATTCCAAATGCAAAGTGATACCTACATCCTGATTGTTACGTAATTCTGCGCTGTCTCTAATTTTATGAAGCTTGAATTTTGTACGTCTCTATTTCACCTCCAATTTTATATACCTAATCTGAATGTAATATTAGTAGACGCCACCTGCAATATTAAGTGTGTTGAATTTGTGTTACTATTTGTCATCTCCTACTTTACAGTGTGTGTATGTGTGTGTGTGTGTATGTATGTATGTATGTATGTATGTATGTATGTATGTATGTATGTGTATTGGTAAATCACTAAGTTTGTCTAAGGCCTATATTACACTATCAAATTTCTGTGTCACAGAACATTATACAATTTTTTATCAAATGTATATGATCAAATATAAGATTTTGAGTATATTACACTACGTCAGAGCTTTTATCATATCTTTCGTCACAGTTCTAATAATGGATTTACAACAGTTCTATGCTTTTTGCAACTGTAAATGCAGTAATGATTATTGCATTAATACTAAAGAAGAAATCAAAGAAAAAACGTATTTCGTCGGCTTAGAGTATAAACTTGTTAACTAACAAAAAGGAAATTTTACAGGGGAAACAAAAAACTGAGTATAAATAAACTCTGAAACTTTAGGATCAAATCCAAAGTACAGATGGTGAGGTTTCAGAGTTAATTTAAACTCAGTTTTTGTTTGTTTTTTTAGTAGGTTATTTTTCGACGCTTTATCAACATCTTAGGTTATTTAACGTTTGAATGAGATGAAGGTGATGTCGGTGAAATGAGTCCGGGGTCCAGCACCGATAGTTACCCAGCATTTGCTCATATTGGGTTGAGGAAAAACTCCGGAAAAAACCTCAACCAGATAACTTAACCTCGACCAGAAATCGAACCCGGGCCACCTGGTTTCGCGGCCAGACGCGCTGTTACTTCACAAGTGTGGACAGTTTTTTTGTTTTCCTTGTAAAATTTCCTTTTTGTTTGTTAGCAGGTTTACACTCTAAGCCGAAGATTTGGGTTATAGATTGGGTTAGAGAGAAAAGATACAAACGAAATCCATCAAACTGTACTGAGGGAACTTCAGTGTGAAGATGTGAACTCCTGTATATACTAAGTATTTAATAATAGATTATGAATCATTTCATGTGACTCATAATGCGATATTAAAAGCTTTGTGGTTTTCACAGACCATGTATACTTAATGTCCGTCATTTCTTTCTTCTCAGTCACAGATTTTATCAAAGGTATGTTGATGACCAAACTTTTATCACGGAACTGTGTCACAGCTAGATGTGATCAACGATGCTATATTACACTGTAAAAGATTTTATCGTATATATTTTATCAAACTTCTGTGACACATAAATTTGATAGTGTAATATAGGCCTAAATGTGTTTAGATGATATTGATTTTACCAGCTTCTTTGTATCTAACCAGCTAAGCATTTAAGAATTATTGAGAAGTATAAAACAAATGGGCCTATCACACGAAATCATTTTTAAATAAAAAAGTCTCAAAAGTTCCGGGAAGATCTTCAACTACATACGTATAACCCCGTCAACAAATTACCCTTCTTAGAGCGGATTGCACCGCAGCACATGTCACCCTAAGGCAGATAACTTGTTAGCTGGGATCTGCTATTAGCCATTCGCCCCTGTGGGAGAGAGAAACTTGGTGAATGTCCAGAGGCGAATACTTGATTTAAATCCCGCAGGAAGGAATCTGGGCCTCAGTGGGGATTGTACAGAAATAATCCCTCATGACACAAAGGAGAAGGAATCATTTAACGAAGTACGGACGCCCTTATTTCATTTGGGCCAGAGCTTCATGTCATTTTGTATCCGTTTAATATTACGCACGTCCTTCGCTATGGGACAAGTGCTTGCGTTTTTAGCTACAAATTCAGCGGATCCGAGTTCGATTCACGGGAAGTAAGTGAAGATTTGTCTCCAACAAGGACTTGCGTTCGTCCTGTGTCATCTTAAGAGTTAAGTTTGCGCCAGTCTGATCACTAGACATCGGAAGTTAAGGCACTAAAAATGGTATTCTAGGCGCCTAAAAAGGCTCTAAAAATTAAAAAAATAGGGCAATAAAAGGCATTGAAATTATATTGAATCACCCATAATTCATAAAGTAAACATTCATAAAACCGTAAGTAACTTAACAAAGTACACTGGAAAAGTAGTTTCTCTATTCTATAGACTTATTTCACTTGTACTTATTCATTCACAACTTCACGTCCATAATTTGAGTTACAATAAACAACAAGAAACTTTTCAAGATTAATGCACAAACTTCTGTCACGTTTATTGGACAAAATCAGTGTGACGAGGTTTAATGTAACAATAATGAGACTTCGGTAGAGCCGCGAAGTCCTACCAGCAAGCATCGTCTTTATCCACCACAAATTATAGCTGGACTCACCGGGATTAAAAACCGGCTTATTAGCGTGGAAATTCTCATGTATTCGACTAATAACTTATGTTTGTTGCTGTTTGGTCAACTGTACGAAGACAGGTTTGAACCTCACAAGTGACATCGATAAGACATCATTCATGAGGCAACTAAGCCAGGAATTAATGGAGCAGGTTAGTGCTAGAGTCAGGTAGCAGTGCTGGGTAAAAACAAGGTCGAAACAATAACACTGCATTGCAACACGAAACAATAACACTGCATTGCAACAGAGTGTCCCATATCTATGGCTACTATAAGAACTGCAATTTCCTTAGTTTGGAACGCAGAAATAAATGCAGTATTGTTGAGTGAGTAGTCATATAAAGAAAAAAGGCAAAAAAAGGTACATATAAAAGCAAGAAAAGTGCAAAAAAGGAGTACATATTAAAGTAAAAAAGACGTAAACGGCAAAAAAAAAAAAAAAAAAAAAAAAAAAAAAAAAGGCAAGGTCAAACTTCATCAGGATGTTTCATTTCTCGTGATTCGTGCACATTTACTAAAAGCCTTTAAATATGAACATTCAAATAAAATATACATTTTCCTAAACATCCGATGTCTGCTGATCACATGAGTAAAGAGTTCTGCTAGCTATAAATGCTTAGTATTGAATCATGAACCTCACAAAGTGAGGGAAGGAACGGCACAAAAACGCAATTCTTCAAGACATATTGAGACAACTGAATAAAGATATGTAAACTCTTTCACTTGCGATAGTTTCAGTAAATACTTTGAGACAATTGAATAAGACTTAAGTAACAACTTCCAGTTTAAAATTTACCGATTACTCACAAGTGATTGCTTTTTTATTCAGCAAATACTTATTTTTCTAGTAAACACTTAAATTATGTTAAATTGAGTTGAGCAGTTTGCTTGTAATAATCCAGTAATTACCTACTTACACATATTTTAGGCTGCTAAAGAGTTGACTAAAATAGGTTAGATTGTGAATGTTTGCTTTTCTACTTATACTCTAAGGAGAGAAATACAATTATATATATATATATATATATATATATATATATATATATATATATATATATATATATATATTAGTTCGAAGAAACTTTTAAGACTTTTAAGACTTAAGAAAGAATGTGTTAACTTTTTACAGAATATTTTCTAATAGACACCGATGAAACAGGCTGCGGTAGATAGATATTTTTCGTCTTCACTTTACATATTACTGAATTATAGGTACTATATTATTCAATTAGGTATTAATATTTATAAATTTTTGGTCGACCTGGTTGGCAAGTTGGTATAGCGCTGGCCTTCTATGCCCAAGGTTGCGGGTTCGATCCCGGGCCAGGTCGATGGCATTTAAGTGTGCTTAAATGCGACAGGCTCATGTCAGTAGATTTACTGGCATGTAAAAGAACTCCTGCGGGACAAAATTCCGGCACATCCGGCGACGCTGATATAACCTCTGCAGTTGCGAGCGTCGTTAAATAAAACATAACTTTTTTTTTAACTTTATAAATTTTTGCATAGAACAAAAAAACTTAATCAACTATAAATAATGTAGTAAAATCTGTCAGCTGTTCATTTGGTCATTAATAAATACTGTACTACAATTTCCAGGTATTATTCACCACTTAAAGTAAACTATTAGCTTACTGAATTGAAAATCAGTAAATGTTTTTAGTAATTAGTAAAAATTCAGCGCTAAGTATTAGTTTTTAAGATTTTACTTATTTTTACCCTGTTAATCGAAAGGTAAAGTTACGATTATTAATATAAGTTCATCTAAGATTAGTTGAACTTCAGGTGAACAAAAACACAAGGAAGTACCTATTAGTTACAAATTACTAATAATCATATTTAACGTTCTGCTTTGTTATACTTCATTGGGAAAAGCCTGAGCTAAACTTCTGAATAATCCACACTTGCTTCATCCAAGACGAATAGTGTATGAAGGCCTACATTACACAGTGCATACATATTTTTGTCTTTCCACGCTTGCATGTGTGCAGCTGCGCTGTGCACTGCCTCTTCCGGTCGAGGCCTACATCAACGAGCGTAGAAAGATAAAATGCATGGTAGGATTAAGGTTCGATCAAAAGCAAGTTTGTGCACAGGACTTCAAGTAGAACAGCTTTTGTAGTTGATCGCATTGCGGAAGCGCTGAAATAATTAATTACACATTATTTTCCTAACATTAATTTTTATATTATTTTTATGTGTATCGATATTTGTCCTTACACTACCGTGGACTGGATGTGTAAGTCAATTGCTTGCGAATGGAGTAAAATCATCAATTGCGCGCGAACCCATTGAAAGTAAACGTCAACTGCGCTCCGATGGTAAGGTTTGACAATACTAATCCGCTTGTCATATGTCTTGTTCTAACGGTCATCACTCTTGGAATGCACTTCGATAAGTATGGATAGTAATGCTCATTTACAACTTTTTAAGCGAGAAGGGGCGAAATTTGAGACTAATAAATGGTTATAAATTTCAAAGAGGTCGAGAAACAATGAGGAGTGTTACGGAGTGCACTGTTAAATCAGTTCCAGGACGTTTCGTCCAATACATTACGTCCATGGACAACATGACAACAGATATTAGGGCAATAGACAATATGCCCGCGCATAATACACACACAGACATTTCGTCCATAAAATATTTGACCAAATATTTCGCCCATGGAACATTTAACCAAATGACATTTCGTCTGTTTCCTACATAACAAAACAGTTTACAGGCTTTCTAGCTACAACGTTGCTCGGCAACTGTTCACATTACTAAATTCGGAAAGTTATATTCACGTTACTAAATCCGACAAGTTATTGTTCACTACATTCGAAAATGGCCTCCATGTTAGTAAATTCCACTAATGGTAAATCCATTTTGGAGCATCAAAATTACAGGTACCATTATCGTTCGTGTTACAAGAAAAAGTCTAGAAAAAAACAGTTAAGAGCGGGGCATAGAAATGTACGAGCGCCGATTGAAAAGAAATATATTTTGAATCAGGAACGGATTGAAAAAATTGTCAAGAAATACGAAGAGTAGAAAGAGCAGGATAATATCCTCCAATATTTACTGAATAAAAGTTTGTATTTACTTATGTATGCTAGTAAATACTACGAAATTTTCAACTACTCTATGAAAATGCTTATATTTTAAAGTAGTTGTAATACCCCGTTAATAATGAGAGTAAAAGACATAAAGTGTACAGAGAACTAGTCAGGACTTGAGAAGAAGATTACCACAGTTTGTTTAGATTCACGGAGGAAGAGAAAATACATTTTAACATTAGTGACAATCTTCATGTTGTGTATCGTCAGCTTATTTCTAAAACCCTGTAAATCCAATTGAAGACTTGAATTGACAAACATCCTAAATCTAAAATTTACCGAATTTGAATTTTTACCTGATGTATGCTGTGTTTTGTATAGACTACCATCTATATAAAATAATATTCCAATTCAGACTCTAACTAAGCCTGTGTTTTTTAATCATACAAATATTTATTTCAATGCTCTTATATGTGAACGTGGGATGATTATCAATTCAGGTCTTCAATTATTACGAAATGTCGAAATCTGTGTATATTTTCAAAATGGGTTTGCTGAGAACATTTCGTGTCTCCAAAATGTTTCTATATTTAATAAATACATAACAGTTGTTAATTGGGATATAGAAGGAATGCAAAGTTATTTTGCTCTCGTACAATTTCCTCATGCAGTTACGAAGTTTTAAAAGTAAGCCAACGATATACTGTACAAACATTTTAAATTTCTTAACAAGAACTTCAAACATCTTGTCGAGTAGCAAGTTACTGACTAGTACGAACATGTTAAGCAGCATTTTTAATCGTACCTATCGATAGCATACTACTGCACAGAGAATCCTAAGTCTCAATAAAGGCCCCATCTTTGGCTCAAACCCAAGCGCGCTGGTCTTCCACCCAGGCGGTCCGGGTTCGATCTACAGCTAGTAGACGTTGCGGGTGGTTTTTCTCGGGGTACTTCCGTTTCCCTCAATCATTCCACCAGCACTCTTCGCTTTCTCATTTCATCTACAATCTGCAATAGTTAAAAATATGTTGTGAAATCTCGGGGTAGTACGGGTTTCCGATGCTGATATAGGAACGGCTTGGGGCTCCAGGCCCTGGGGCTTACTGGGTCCGAGGATGGGAACTGGCCCTGTCAGGACTGAGGTAGGATGGCCCATCTTTCAGCATCGGACTCACGAATCTGTCGGACTTGGACAGTCATCGCATATACTGTATAGGGCGCACAATGGGCCAAAGAAAATCTAAGTGCAAATCTCAATAAAATGAGGAGGAAAATGATACCGCGCGCAACTGATATATACCTACCGAAAACTGACCGCCTCGTCCAACTGACCCAGACCTGATCGCCACGCGCAATAATTATTGTCGGACCATCGGATCTGTGCCCCTTCAGCGCTGTCGTCGTTCTTGGAAACGTTAACGCCTGTACTCACTCCATTCCACCCGCTTTCCTTCCACCACGCCAAACAGCAGGCCACGAACCTTGCCGAATAGGGATGTTGCCAAACTTCCGTCAAACGGTGTCATAAATAACTGGTCCTCCATGCTACAATATCATTTCTTTCTATCAAAATACGTCTTGTATTTCTACATTTTTATAACCTAAATCCCATGTCTCGAATCACTTTCCGCAGCGTTTCTCCCAACCTTGGAAATTATTGCTTCTCTCGCAACCTTCAGTAATTTCTTCAATGTCGGAACTTCTTTCTGCACGATATAAAATTCTTGTATCTTTCTTCTTAAAATACATCGGTTCATATCATCTACAAGAATCAAAGTTTCCCTTGGTCTGTTCTTTCCTGGTGATTCTAGCTTTTCATCTCTTGCACAGACTCCCTTTCTTTTGATATTCTTTATTCTGCGCTCTGACCAGCCTATATAAATCACATAAAAATGTTGTATTATATTAGTATTAGTTAAGTAAGTAATTTTAATACGTAATCAATTGAAATAAAATAAGCCTCATCTGTGATCGCAGCTGCTCTTTTCGTTGCCTGATTTATAGGAAAAAGATATTGATCTGTTTATTTCTCTTCATCAAAAAATGCTATTACTTGCTTAATAATATTTTTTTCACCAGTCCGTGCTACAGTATTCATGTTGAGTTGACAACACTGGACTGCAAGTGCAAATAAAATGTCCCGCAAGATGGCTCAAAATTGTGAATAGTGGAGGAAAGAAAGGGAGAGAGATAGGAATGCAGGAAGAGAAATGAATTACCGAGGCTGAGAAGGAATTAGGATTCAGTTCGCATATCTTACGGGAGCAGAGATCCGATGGTCCGACAATAATAGTCTACATTTATTTATTTATTTATTTATTTATTTATTTATTTATTTATGCCTATAACCGGGCAAAGCCCCAATTACATTCATATCAGGTAAATATTTACCTTGCGCGTAACTGATGAACTCCTGTGGACTGCAACTGTAAACACCTGATTTGTTATCATTGTTAATAATATGTGATTTGCGAGAAAATGTGTCAAGGATTTTCCATATTCATTGGCGTAGTTTGTCTGAAGTCCATACTTTTCTTTCTTTGACCTGACACTAAAAAGATGCGCTATGGGACGCAAGGTAATTGTGATGCTTGTACTTTTGATAATCGCCTAAAAGTTTAGTTCTTGTTGGTCAGTGACATTTGTGGAGCATAGCCTTTTTATGAGAAGAAAAAAAGAGATATAAAGAGAATAAATAAAAGTACTGTTGTGGTACGATAATAAATATAAGGAATAACACCGATCTTCCAACCACGATAACACAAGAATGAATGAATAAAGAACTTATACTAGGGAGCTGGAAAAAATTGAGAACAATTAAATATATACATACACATTTTACAATATGTACTAATCACTATGTATATCGACTGAGGAATCATCGTGCTGATAACACGTTACCGCTGTACTGTTTGGATGATCGTTCACCTCTCTTGAGACATGTGAACGTGAGGCCAGTAGTCTGGTTGTTAGCCTTTGTCCTTCATGGGCTGTCGTGCCATGAATTGAAATGTTAACACTATACACGTGAGCTCAGAAATAAAACAAGACCGATCTTGCCGCAACTCATATTTAAAAAAAAACATAGGCCTAATAATAATAATAGAAGGAACATTATCGTAGAATGGAAGAGAATAGACTAGCTAAACAATGCTTCTGCTGTGGGTCTTCGAGTATAAAATACAGAAAGACAAAGCAACCCTGCGATGCCGAAACAGATTAGAAGCCTACTCGTATTTCATGAATGGATGTTGACGGCGACGACGAATTCAAATTCATCGTGTCTTATTCAGTTCGCTATATATTATCCCCTTCATTTGCACAGAAGAGAGAACAGTCGTGTACAGCAGACGTGTCAAACTCGCGGCTCGTGGGCCGCATGCGGCTCTTGACTCAAATCTGTGCGACCCTAGCTTGTTTATTGTTTAGTCAACTGTCTGAAGACAGGTGTGAACCTCATAAGTGATACCAACAAGGCACCACTTATGAGGCAGCTAGGCCAGGAGATAATGGGGTAGGATAGCCAGTTCCTTCCTCCCTCCATTGCACACATCGCCGATTAACTACATATTACACTGATCAGACTTCAGATGCATACAAACAATTTGTTATTCCTTTGACACATATCGTCAAGTGAGATGTACTGCCTGACAATAGACGTACATATCAGCAAGAACTCAATCAGAGACATAATCTACAGTATGTTATTGTTGTTTTTTCTTACTATGTATTTCTATAAATAAATATTGCTAATTCATTACAGATTACATAAATAGTAGGGTGGAGTGAAAATATGAAGTTTATGGAATCAACTTGTAACACCAGGGAAAAGTTGTGGTTTGATATCATGAAGAACAGTGCAAAATATTTTTTCTCTAGTTTAACATTTAGAGGTACCCCAATAGCACCATATTTTGAAATTTTCACAAAATTTGGAGGTTCAGATTTTTTTAGTGAGAAAACATTCTCCAGTAGTTTAATCTGAACAGGATACCAGGAAAATACTTAAAAAATACATGTTAAAAGACTGTACATATTTTTGGTCCCCTGTTATTTCATCTTAAAGTGTCACAGAAACCTCAATTTATAAGAAAATTGGGCATAATCTCAAAACTCTTAGGTATGATATAATTAATGAAATTTCATTTTTCTTATGTTGCAGGGTATTTAAATCAGAACAATGGCTCTAATTAATACAAGAAATCTGACTTTCTAACCTGTATTCGGGATGCCGTAGAGGCTGAACCCATCACAATTACCTTCCTATCATGATGTAATGAAATATTATCTGTGGTCAAAAATGAATTAAAACCTGACTTAAAATCAAAAGAACCTACTGTTAGAGAGATCTCAGAAAGAGTTACTATCAAAAGTAAGGAAATCTGGGTAAAGACATCTATTCCGACAGTCAGTCATACAAGAATAGTACAACTGCTTCGTGCTTACCATGATTAATGCAGAAAAATACTGTATACTGCAACCCCAATGTAGAGTCTTCCAAATAAAGTTTAAATATGTGATCTTACAGCAATTCATAGCTATATAATGAAAAACAAAATAATAGAACAAATATAGAATAAGGCAAAAAAAATATGATTTGAAAAAACTTCAAATCCCTTGGGGCACCTCAAAAATTAAATATAGAAACTCCATATTTTTCACATTCCTAAGTTAAGTGAAAAGACAGATTTTTGCAACTATTACATTTAGAAAAAATGTGTTGTGGAAGAGAAGGCCTGATGGCCTTAACTACACCAGAATAAATAAATAAATAAATAAATAAATAAATAAATAAATAAATAAAAAACAATTTCATGTATAGATTCACTACACCCTTATAAATAGGTATGACTACAGCATTTCTTTTTCTTGCAGCCCACACGTTCTTATATCCAGATTATTTGGCCCAGTTAGGATTTTCAATTTGACATGCCTGATGTACAGTAAAGATCTCTGATTTCATATCGGACTTCAGCTGTGTGTATTTAGTGCTGAAAATGTTTAAACATTACTGAGTATTTATTTCTCGGAATGGAAACTAAATCTGGCGTGTGTGGTGAGACATCTTTTGGTCTTCTTTTCTCATAGACCATAATGCATCATAAGGCGAACAAAATACGGAGAAATGCATTTATTAATGGTGCTCATTTCGTACTGAGACAGACACACGATTCTACAGAAGCATGTTTAACAAGAACCGCTTATGGATGTTTTTCACAGTAAATGTACTTCATGAGAATTCATAAACATCGCACTGTTTCTTCTTGTCTTTATGTAAATCGTGGGTAAGAAAGGCGTGTTATTTCTCAACATCTCTTTTTGTAACATTTAACAAGGATTACGTTAAAATAGTGCATTGTGTTTATGTCGCTTGTCATTATGTCGTTTCATTTACTGTGATGTTTTAAATCTCCCTCCTTAGCAAATAGAAAAATCGTGACTGTTTTGTTCGCCGGCCGTATTTACAGTATTGAAGCAGCTTGCGCTGTGGTGATTTTTGAAACGGCGCACAGTGGTCCAAAACGCAAATTTAGCGGACAAACTAATAACTTTTCAGCTACTTAACAGATTTTTATGAAACTTTACACAGTAGTTACAGGTATTATATTTGTTTTGTATACAAACTGATTACACTAGTATAAGGGGAACTATCCCTTATAGGGGAGTGCAATCAGACAAATTAATAACTTTTATCCTATCTTAACAGATTTTCATGAAATTTTATACAGTAGTTACCGGAAGTATTTCTGTTTTTATACAAACTCTGATTATGTTTATATATGGGAAACTATCCCTTATAGCAGGTATGCTCAAAATTGTAAAAGCGCCGATTACACGGATGATGCTGCACTGCATAACACACACAGTGTACAGACTGGGCTCCGCAATTACATTGCAGCACCGCCCGTGGCATCGCTCTCACTGTCTTACAATTACGGATAATAAACTGAATTTGAAAAAGGATAGAGTATACACTGTAATATTCAGTTACTACATTATTTATTATATTTTATACAGTTATGATACTATTATATCATAAATAATGTTATTTTCATATTCCACATTCAACATATATATTATTTTCTGCAAGTAATCGGAAATCTATTTCCAACGAATTTACTGCAATGCACAAAAGATTCTCATCTGTTAATCGGGATCTATGTTTGGATTTTTGGATTTAGCAACCTTCATTCTCGAAAATAATTGTTTGCACACATATTTCGAGTGACAGCGAATAAGCTCATCTTGGGATATTGCATTTTGTTCATTTTTGAATACTTCTACGCTTGTCAAGTCATATTCTCCGCATTTGGTTCTGAATTCTACGTGACTTTGTAAATCAATTAACTCGTCCTGGAACTGCACTCTCACAGATTGTACTAAATTTACTATGAAAGGATTAGCAAAAAGATTAATATCACTTTCCATACATCTAAAATCATTAAATCTATGTTCTGTGAATTCACATTTGAGCTGTTCCTATACAGAAATGTAATTAACTATATTTTGTTCAGGCACCATAGATTTCTTTACCAGTTTACCATCCGTGAAGGGTTTTTTTTAGTGCCTTAGCTAATTCCCAACATACAACATAACTTGCTCCTAAACATAGACTCTGAATTGTTCGACACTCTCTTCAATGTTTGGCCTATCAAGAATGCTTTCAATTCTTGAAACTGTAGTGCACATTGCACCCCTGAAAAATTACTTTATCACAACATGTATTTCTATTGGAATAAAATCACCACAATAACAATAAATTGTGGTGGTGGTGGTGGTGGTGGTGGTGGTGGTGGTGGTGGTGGTGGTGGTGGTGGTGGTGGTGGCGGCGGCGGCGGCGGCGGCGGCGGCGGCGGCGGCGGCGGCGGTGGTGGTGGTGGTGGTGGTATATTAATACATATTACAGAAAACAGCTTCCCTGTCCCTTCGGCAAGTTCTGGATGGCAGAACGTATAATGTTTTATGTTGCTCAGTAGTATTCCTGACAATACCTTACAACATAGTAAACACTTTACGTTTTCACAACAAAAATAGTCTTCCTCCCACACTGTACGGAATGATCGTTTGCTTACAGAAGGTTTTGACTGTGTCATTGTCCCGCACTGTTCGTACGTTTACTAAGTACTTGAATTGCCTTCCGCAGTCATCCATCAAGCTTCGAACGAGGAACAACACGCTCTACATTCGAAGATTGTGATTACAGAACGTAATCGGGAGTCAGAGAATGAGTATACCTGCCTTATAGGGATGGATTTAGACAAAATTAGTAACTTTTCTTCTATCTAACAGATTTTCATGAAGCTTTATACATTACTTACAGACTGCATATCGATTGCCCAGGCCTAATACCACTTATGTAATTTCTCCAAAATTTTCAGGAGCGACTTAAAAATGTTTATTACTCGTATTTATATATTTTATGTATTTGAACCACTGAAAAGCACAATAATCAGGTCCACACCTGTAGAGTAACGGTTAGCGCGTCTAGCCGCGAAACCAGGTGGCCCGGGTTCAATTCCCGGTCGGGGCAAGTTACCTGGTTGAAGTTTTTCCGGGGTTTTCCTTCAACCCAATATGGGTAACTTTCGGTGTTGGACCCCGGTCTCATTTCACCGGCATTATCACCTTCATCTCATTCAGACGCTAAATAACCTAAGCTGTTGATAAAGCGTCGTAAAATAACCTAAAAAAAAAGAATAATCAGTAGCAGCTCGTATGTAAATAATAAACAGTTTTAAATCTTTCCTGAAAGTTTTGGAAAAATCACATATCTGATATTAGATCTAGGCTATCGATATTTGTTTTGTATACAGACTCTGATAACTTGTGTAAGAGGAACTGTCCCTTATAGGAGGATGTATTTACACAAAATTAACAACTTTTGTATTTAAGATGTTTAGTTTGGAAATTGATGTTTCGATAAATCATTTTATTTTCTTAATATTTCCATAGATTGTTTCACGACTTGCAATCTAATTGGACAGCAATATCTCGTGAAGTATGTACTTAGATTTTGCTTAAGTATCTTTTCAGTGGAATCTGTTTTGGTTACCAATTTCAGTGGAGCTACAGAATGTTTTTAATTTTAGTAGGTTATTTTACGACGCTTTATCAACAGCTTAGGTTATTTAGCGTCTGAATGAGATGAAGGTGATAATGCTGGTGAAATGAGTCCGGGGTCCAACACCGAAAGTTACCTAGCATTTTCTCATATTGTGTTGAGGGAAAACCTCGGAAAAAACCTCAACCAAGTAACTTGCCCCGACCAGGAATCGAACCCGGGCCACCTGGTTTCGCGGCTAGCGCGCTAACCGTTACTCCACAGATGTGGACTACAGAATGTTAGTAACATATCAGAGTCCGTCGCATTCAAGTCTTCAAAAAAATTCTTGCTTATAAAGGGAGTGACTGGAACTCTCGTCAAATCATTTGAAATTAACAGTTACCGTCTCTCTATTGCGCTAGGTATGACTTTATTTTATAAAATATATATAGCCCTACGTTCAACTACTATAGCCAACAATTTTTGTAATTCTGCCTCTTGTCATTTTTTCTGTAATAGTATGTAATTGATTCTTCTTTGGGATAACAGTGTTTTTCACTTTTAATATTTTGTTATAAGCATGGCACATGTCAAAATTTCTACTTCTATACCTTTTTGTCAGACACAATTATCGGTGTCTGGTTAGTTTGAGATTATCAATGCCAGAGTTTTTTCTGGAGTGTATGAACAAGCATGAATGATGTAGGCATACCGGTAGGCCTACTTCTTTTATTGGTCGAATTGTACGTGGAGTTCCTATTGTTGCTTTTTCAATAACAGAGGAAACATTTCATTTCGTTTCCTTGGCAAAACTTACCTGCGTTGCAAAAATCTAGTTCTTCTGAACTACACGAATTAATTAATTTTCTGGATTGTCTTTGTTTCGATCTCGTACTTGCTGTAATGGTTTCTTGAGCTGTCACGACTTTTTCCAGAGGTAAGTTTTCTCTAAATTTTCATTACTATCACGATGAGAACCTAATTTAATACTAAGCCAATGTTCATTTCGTTAAAAAAACTCATATTCTTTGTCCTATTGTTCTGCAACTATAAATTATCTTATGGGAAAAATATAACATTTTAGTTTCTGTTGCATCTTTTGGCCACTCAGGAAGCTTATTTGATACGTCATAATTAACAAGCTGCCACCTTACATTCGCTTAATTGTACTTCGAAAGCAGATTCGTTTCTCAGATATTCAAATAATTACAATCCAGAAAAATTGCACTATTCCATCTGGAAAGAATAGTGCGCATAATTTATTTCCCCAAATCTACGCACCTTAAGACTTCATTTAAAATAGGGATAAATACTCGAGGAAGTGAAAAAAAAAAAATCATTTTGGGACGAAACAAAGGGTGTTTTTTTTTTACCTTAGTCAAGTCTGCACTCAATATTTATATTTATATTTTGTCCCGTGTCCATTTATGCTCATTTGACATGCTATAACAACATTAAGTGTAATAAAAACATACAGTTTTATGTACCTGAAGAACTACTTGACATGTTCATACCAACTATGAAGGGAATCGACCACTTACAACGCAGTTACAGCACAAAGAAAACGACAAACTCGCAGCGCTTGTTGAGTAAGAATGCTGGGTAGTCGAAATGTGGTATGTTACTGGCCTCTTATCTCGATTTGCACAGCCACCTCTGCTGATTGAGATCATCAGTTGAGGGTTACTCAGTTATATAGGAAAAAATAGTTTAAGGATTTTATTTCATTTTTGACATTTGATTTTTATACAGGCACTTCATTTTATTTTTACTTCAGTTTTTATTGTACCTGAGTTTTTTTAATGTACTTCACTCCCACCCCCTTCTATTAATGAAGTTCCAACTGTTCTCCACACAGAACCAAGGCCTCATATAGTAAACAGTACTGAGTTAGTGAGTATAGCACGTTCCAGAAATATGTTCGCGTTTTCCAGTGACGAAAGAGCTTTCAATATTGAATCATATTTTCGCACAGGTACTTTCGTCCGTTTGCCTGCGTCGCATCCCGATTTCCCCCACCCGCTTCTGCTCGCCCTTCTGTAAAGGCTAGTGGCTAGGCTGTCTTAGCTCTTTCCTGAAAACATTAATTTCTGTTAGAAATTGGACGTCTACGTAATATTGTACACCTGTTTAAAATAACTTAAATAAAAGGACCTCGTTAAGTAATTAACTGTCACGTGATTTCCCCCCTTTCTACGATCCTGCGACATAACCACCTGGACGGACAGTAGATAGCATGTCTGAATAATTTTATCTTTTCAGGTCGGGCAGAACTGAAGATTAAATTTACAGTACGTAAGGTACTCTTTTATAGAGTAGGTACAGAATTATTTCAACATGAGTTACTAGTACGAAGGACGAAACTGGTAATTGGAATTAGATGCAATAGTATATAGTGCGATAATATGCACAAAAGAACTGAAGCCTGTATCGAAATGAACTGCCACCATTTTAAAAAATGTGTTTAAATATTCGTATTATGATTATTTTTCAATTTAACTTCATTCTCTATATAGTACGCTAATGTGCCGTAGACAGTATAATATACACTGCATAATGAATACGTTCGCATGGATAACTCAGTTCGTAAGTAAAAACACTTATTGTTAATACTGTACTTATTTTGATTAAACAAAAACCTAATGAAAATTATCAAACTCAAAGTTGCGATATTTCCTAGTTTACGTAAATGGATGAACTACTTTTCTTCCCTCCTATACCTAGTAAAGTGATTTTTTTGCATTTTACGCCAGTATCATCGAACTCCAGCCGTCGAAGGGGGTAGCAAACGGTGTTTCCGGTTCTCAACCGTTAATCCTAAGGTATAGCCAGGTTAATATTAAAAGTGTTAGTAAAAATAAAATGAAGTCCCTGTACTTTTTTTTCTCCTAAATATAGATTTTGGACCACTGTGCGGCAGCGTGATCATAGCTGTAAAATCAGCCGATAATGTTTGTCAGAGTGCATAAAAAGGTGCTAGACTGAACTATTAATTGGATTCATAATGCATTATATTGAGTTTCTGTACAGTATATTAATAATTCTGTTCTGATTGTACCAGAATGTAAATCTGATCCTAAGGGCTACAGGTAGTTAAGGTACAGTACATTAGTAAACATTCAGTTTCAGCATTTGTGAGACTTGGTGGAAATAGACTATTAAATCAATTTATCCATCTAAGTACCAGTAAAAGATAAAATATTTTATAGCACACGAGAGTAAACAGATTTTATGCGCTCGTGAAAATTATCACCCTCGGCTTCGCCTCTTATGGTCTGCAACTGCATTATTGTTAAAGTGTCTTTGTTACTCCGAATATGGGACTAACCGAACGGCTGGAGAAAACTAATAATTCACTTTTTTTTAAACTTACGGTATAGAGCATCGAACCTTTGAAACAGATATCGGCATCGCATATCGATAAATATTGATCTATCAATGATTTAAATTTTTGCATGACGATTGTGCATATTTAGGCTACAAGTTCTGGATTTGATTCTTCGCAGGTCTTTTCTGTCTACCTAAAAATGCAGACCCAGGAACCCTTCTAGACTGCAGTCGAATCCTAACGTTTCTGTGAAAACGATTGAGCCATAACTATAATGTATTCACTTCATTTTACTGTGTTCGGCATAGACTATAAGCTATAATGTAGTTTCTTCGCCTACGTTGCTGGCAGGGTGTTACGGTAGTTATGGCCCCAATACTGTGTATATCCCTGGTCTGCATAACAATATGACCGGACAAAGACTGGCTGGAGACAGGATGATGGGAGAATCAGCTGACTCTCGCTCTATTCTTCTTTTTATGTGCAATCACGGCATGCAGTTCATTTAAAAGCATGGGGCAGGCCATACAGTAAATCCTAATAGGGCTGACAGCTAATTTTCAAGTAGTAGGTTGTTTAGGTTCAAAGTAACGGCAACCTCGGTCATGCATGCTTTGTAGCTACCGCGTCGTTAAGGATGCTGTTTGCTTTGGACAAGGACCTCAACAGCATTGTTTTCGAACATCGTATCTTGCGAAGCGTAGGCTATGTGGTAAGACTAGTTATACATTTGAACTTCTGAGAATCTTAACATGCAACTTGGTACAGCTACTCAGTATTATTACAGTATTTAGTTTAGCGTTTTGATTAAAAACTGAACGGACGCAAGCTTTATTTCAGAGATGAAAGAAGGGATATACTTCCTTTCCTAGAGACTGGGTGTGTCCCCCTTGGCTTGTGTTTGACCATTGTCTTAATTAAGGAGATCCGATAAAATTCAGGAATTTGTTTGCTTTAAGGGGAGTGAATCATAAAGGTCAAAAACCACCTAACTCCACTTTTTGTCATTTTTGAGTTTATGATTGGGAAATATTTAAAATCTATCATGTTACCCAAGTATAGCAAAAAAAAAAAACACCTAAATCCTAACGTAACTAGTCAACTACAAGTGATTAAATATTACGTGGAGATCAGAAACCATCTTATTCCATGGAGTTAGAGTATTTCTGACTTCCATAAATATTTCGCCACTAGTCGGCAGCACTATAAGCATTCTATCAGCTGTTACTGGGGAAATGGCTGACTGTGAGATGTTTAGTGAAAACGATCATTCTGATGGCGAAATAAAAGGAAAAGGAAGGCAAAACGAGGAAGAATAGTAAAGAAATAAGATCAAGAGGCTTAAATATGAAGGAAGATCGCAAGAAAACTGGGCAAGGAAGACAGTTGAAGCTAGGAAAACGGGACCTGATTGCAGATGTGTATTCTTAGCCTAGAATTTTATAAAATGTTCTCAGTATAACAAAATGCGTTTTGCGAAAGTTTGTAATTTTACTTTATATTTTAAATTAAAATAAAATTATTCTTTTTCTGATTAAATTTAGGTGTAGGAGGAAATGTTCGAAATTCAGTGATGAAGGGAAGCACTACGTATTGAATTCATTTAACACCTTGGGAATAGGAGGCAACAAGATGGCACAAGATGCATATCTACAAGCATTGGTGTCATCTCGTCCCATTCAAAGATGGAGAACGAAGTTTGAAGAAGGGGTGAAACGTTCAGCTTCTTATGTTTATAAAATAAAGTTAGGATTTGAGGAGCACGTAGTTTGCCTCAAAGCATTTTGCATCCTTCATGGTGGACAGAGGCCCGTGTTAAAAGATTACGCAAGTTGCTGACTTCAGGATTATCACCCCAGATATGCATGAGAAACACCATAATAAACCAAATGCTGTGAAACCCAATGTCCAAGCCTTGATGGACTGTCATATTCGTAAATTTCCATACAGAATAGCTCATTACAGTAATAGTGCTGGAAAACATAGATATCTATCAAGTACTTTATCAGTTAGGAACCTGTATGAGTTATTTCTATTGCATAAGATTCCTGACTTGCGAATATCGCTAATGCATGCGTACATTCAATGACGGACCATATATCGAAACATCTTCGGGTTCAGAAATGCTGTAGATTGTATTTCTTTTGAGTTTTAAATGATCTAATTTTGTCATCGCGAAGAATAACACATGAAGCTGAGCCAAACGTTGTTACCTGTTCCAAGAGCATGCATGCACTGTTTATTTCCCCTTCACGGATTGACCTACGTATCTATACTTCCTCTGAGGAAATACCGGATTACTTTCAGAATTTATTAGACATCCACTTCGGATGTGACGATTACGTTCTACTTATGTGACTCATTAAGAAAATACTTGGCTACAGCTAATTCATTGAATAGCCTCGACCTAGTTGCGTAAACACTTCAGAAGTAACTTTCTGATAGTATTTCCTGTAGTCCGTTTAACTCGTTCTTGAATACAAAGCCTTCAGTCTTTGCTGAGCCAGTTGGAATCTTGCTCCTATCTTAACTATGGCTTATATTCTATAGTTTTTTATGCGTCTGTTTACGTATTAATTATAGACCTATTGCATTTCTTTTTTTGTCGTTATGAAGAGTGTCCAATGTTCATTGAGTTTTGTCCACACTATGATCGGATGTGAAGAATTTGTCGGTAAGCGAACGAGCAGTCAGCATCCGATAATAAATTTACTCCAAAGATCTGATTCGCCGTCTTAGTCCTGCGGATAGTGTGTGCGCTACCGATCCAAGTTATCCGTGGTTCATTTCCCGGTGTGAACAATGCAAGAGATTTATCATCTGTGTGGATGTTTGTCCCTTGAGATGTGTTGTGTCGACATTGGCTCTAGTAAGGTGAATATGAAGGATTTGGAAGGCAACACTTGTGGCTTGGCGTGGATTGTTGTTTACTATATGGATGTGTGACGTAACATATTTGCATAAACTTATATTACGCACAAAAACGTTAGTAAAGTTATTCAAGGATAATAAATATTTGGACTAGCTCCATAAATTTCAGCCAAGAATTCAAGAGAAATGTTCGTTAGAATCTATTTACAGTAGAGCTGTAGAATTAGTGAAAGAAATGATACGATTTTTTGTATGTAATTTTAATGGTACTCCGCTATTTTAGTCTGTTCAACCAGTTGCAGGTTACACTGTGCAATATATGCGAAGATTTCTTCGATCCATTTATTTTTTATTTCGATTCAGATGTTGCATAAAGGAGAAGATTATGAAGCCGAATTGGATGTACGATTTTATGATTTGTTTGTTCTGCACTTCAAGATGTAGATATTTTCTTTGTTCCACCATATCGTGATCTGCCTTGATCTCATCTTGAATTGCAATAATAAACCATGTTGGGTAATGTGGTGTTTTCATTATCAATAAATATTATTTTTCTTTTACCAGCTATTTATAATTTCCTCATATACCGAAGTTATTTTTAAACTCATTTCTTGTACAGGGTTGTTTCCGATCTCTGATAACGAATTTGAATTACGTCATGTGCGTCAGGAGTTACACGACAGCTGAACTGTGGCCCGAGGTGACAGACCAGTAGTGAGTGATCTCATAGTCAGAGTGCACGGCGACTCACAGCAGAAATTCCCAAGAAAATCGAGCCTTGGAGGGGTACATAACAACCCTTTCCGTTGCCAAGTACAGTTACGTGAAAATAAAAGAAGCCTGCAATAAACAAGGTTTCGTTATTTTCAAGAAAGGCATCTTCTGTGCACTTAATAAGATTGGTAAAGCTCGAATGGAATTAATTTGTATCATCTCGTGGGGTGCGGCGACTTGTGACGGTGGATGGATTTTCTTACTTTTTCCACTCTGGAATTAATCCCGACCGATCTTTGCCAGTCTTATTAGGTACACACAAGATACCTTTCTTGGAAATAACGAAACCACGTTTTTTGCAGGCTCCTATGATTTTCACGTAACTGTACTTGGCATCAGAAAGAGTTGTTATGTACCCCTCCCAAGAAGACTCGATTTTCTTGGGCATTGCTACTGTGATACACCGTGCACTCTGATTATGAAATCACTCACTACTGGTGTATCACCTCTTGCCGCAATTCAGCTGTTGGTGTGATTCCTGATGCACATGACGTCATTCAAATTCGTTGTCAGAGATCGAAAACAACCCTGTATCTCCATCTCTTGCTAATCCATTTTGTTAAATCCTCTACTTATATTATTATATAAATGTAACATACCAACCTTGTCAAATAGCAGCGACAACAAAAATTACGTGTGCTACTTTTGTTTATGTAAAATTATAGAAATACCCCATTTTCTCGAAAATACGGCGCACAAGTGGACCAGCCTGTCTCAGCTTCTGATAGAGTCAGGTCCCATTTCACGGACGAGTAGCCCCAGGACGTTCCTGATCAGCCAACGCTGACAGATGACCCATCCTGCCCCAGCACCTGTACAGGCAGGACCCATCCGCACATGAGTAGCCTGATAAGTCCCAAGCCATTCATACATCATTATCGGAAATCCGTACTACACCAAAGACCAACTCAGCCTATTTTTACTGCTGAGATGATAGATGAGGTGGAGGTTGAGTGTGTTGGTGGAATGATAGAGAGAAACAGGAATACTCCGAAAAAAAAAAACCTCTGCAATGTTTGCTTTGTTCACAAATTCTATCACGAGCTGGCCGGGGATCAAACCCGGTTCGCCTGGATGGAAGGCAAACGCGCTAGCGCTTGACTCGTAGACGCAACATCACAGATTACTTATAATTAAATGAAACGTGCACATTCGCACATACTAAGACTGCATCATTAAATCATTCATGCCTGAAAAGACCTGTAGGTACAGAGTTATCTGTGATTTAACGTGCTTATATGTTCAAAATGAGTTTCCGAAACAACAGTTATCGTTATCTTTACAGTCATCTGTGCTTCAACTGGTAACTGTGCTTCGGCCTGTAGTTACCTGGCTCTTAGTACTGATTCGAACAAATACCGACATGCGGCACTACTGCAGTACTGTTTTGTGAACTTTAATAACCGATATTAAATAATATAGATCACAATAAATTTATTTATTATATTATCTGTATAGTTTTAAAAATTTGGCGTTGTATTTACGTAACATACAGTAAATGTTTTACTTTCCCTGACATAGTAGGATAATAATGTGTGTTTGTAAACACAATTTTGAACATCTCAAGTTTAATTTTCGTCATCAACTGAAGATTCTATGTCGTCAGTCGAGGAATATTTTATTCTTGGATGTTCCACCAATGTCAATAGTATTTCGGACTCTGAAAAGTCGATTTGAATACATGATAGCATTCATATGAACGAATGTAAAATATTTTTACATGTTTATCAGTATGGCTGCCATAGCCACACAGCTGAATATGGTTGCAGTTTTGAAGCAGAAGTTACATATAGTCCTCTCTTCACTAGTATTATTTATCCCGATTATCACGCCAAATACCAACAATTATTGAATTTTTTAGCTAATCATATTACGATTGAATTGGAAGTGTACAAGTATACTATCGTTTATCACACAGTTCTTTAATTAAAAAGCCTTGTGCCTACTAGTAGGCCTACAGAACTCACTTTGTACCTATCACCCATATTACTGCTGAAAACTTCTGCAAACAAAAGTAACTATAAATAACTAAAAAATCACTAACAGAATACTAGTGGAGACATTTATGGACAACAATAGATACTGAACTTGAAGTTACCTCGACTGTTACAAGCGCTGATAAATCTACATTCAATTGTCCGGAAACTCATGAAAGTTATCAATGCAGTTAAATTTATAAGAGCAGTTAAGTAACTGAGAGTTAACTGAGGTATACCAAGAAACCAGGCATCAATGAAGTTCTACATATAATAGTTAACGTTTGCACGGGGCACAACTAGTAGAGGAGCGAAGAGGGATGTTACTCCAAGTGCAGTACTGATGTTAACATCTTCCCTTCACATTGTATACATCAAGACGCTAATGAGTTTGTAAATAGGGGCGAGCATCGATTTTCCATTCATTTTTTTTTTTCGTGGCGACAATGAACCGTATATAGGCGTGCCCAGTGTCCGTAAATTCACATCCATCGTGCTAATTGATGTGTGGGTTACGATGAATACTTTGTTTTTACTCTGGTTCTGATATTACGATCAAAATGGTTTCCGACCTAGCATACCCTGGAAGCACCTCCGTGTTACTACTGTCTCCAATTATTTCCTGCAGCGTATGCCTCATGCAATGGAAATGTGCTGATGTCTGTTTTTAGGATCACTGTCCTTGCTTTTGGCTGCGTATGGAAAGATGAGTAAACACTACCGCCGACTGCGGGGGTATGATTCATATTGAGCATTATTCTGCGTGTGCCTGTCGCAATATTTTAACCTCCAGAGTCAGTTTCAAGTGGTGATTATTTTGGATGTGCTTCTACTATAATAATTCACATTCAGAATCTATAATTTTTTTGGATGTCACAGTCGTACCATCTTTTTAAACTGAATTCTCGTGGATGACGCAATTATTGAAGTGACTGGTAAAATTATGCAGGAGTTGGATAACGGTTCTAAATGTTTAGGGATTTTCTTAGATTTAAGAAAAGCTTTTGACACGGTTAACCATCGTTTACTTCTGGACAAATTATTTGATATTGGAGTCAGAGGTATTGCTCATAAGTTATTTCAATCACACTTAAACAAAAGAAGTCAGGTAACCAAAATTGATGATAATATCAGTGAAAATGTAAATATTGCTATAGGTGTCCCCCAGGGTACAATTTTAGGTCCTATTCTATTTTTAATATATAACATGATTTATTGAACATTGATTTGAAAGTACATAATGGCTCCTGTTATTCTTACGCTGACGATACTGTGGTGATTTTCAGTGGTTTAACTTGGGATGACATAAACATGCCAATGTAGGTACAAATTTGATCAAAAACTGGCTCGATGCGAATTTGCTATCTCTAAATATAACTAAAACTACTTTGGTGCCATTTTCTTTAACAGTCTCTGGATTGAACAAATTGAAATCACTTTCTCATTTAAAATTAATAATCCACAACTTATTTTGTAAACTCCCTACAACCTGTAAATGCCCTTGCCTGAAAGAATCTGTAGATGTGAAATACCTGGGAATTATTGTTGATCAGCACTTGAAATGGGATAGATAAATCACCTTTTTATGTAACAGGATCCGTAAAACAATTTACAAATTTGTAAACCTTCGCCATTACGTGCCTACTCATGTATTACGTTTGGTTTATTTGGCTATAGTTGAATCTGTTATCCAATATGGTATAACTGGATGGAGAGGCATTACAAAAACTGTTCTTCTTCCTCTAATTATATTGCAAAAACGTATAATCAAAATTTGTTTGAAAAGCGATTGGATTATCCAACAAATTTGATCCATTCCGAATTGAATGTTTTTAGAATTGACCAAATTTATAAATACTCTGTAATGAAATTCTATCATAAAAATAGAATGAAATTTGTAGCTCGCCACATGATCATAATACAAGACGAAATGAAATTCTTAATTTAGTTGAACCTAAATGTTTCACATCTGCTGCTTTACTACACAGTACAAATTATGGTCCACGTCTATATAATTCGATAATAAAATTTCATCCAGAATTGTCTACTTTAAGCAATGAAATTTTCATATCCAGAATTAAAAAAAATTATTTGACACTTCCCTGTATTATATGTACGATGTATTGTAAAACAAGTTTATTTCTATCCTAAGTATATATTTTTTTTCTATCTTATCTTGGTTACTATATCAACATGACCTGTACTAATTATACTACTAATAATAAGTTAATATTAATCCACCAGTCTCAACATCTTCCCGTTTTTCACTCAGTTATTACCAGTATTATTATTACTAACTTTATTATTATCATCTTTGTGTGACCTTTTTTCTTACGTTATTACTAGTATTACTATTACTAACTTTATTATTATCATCTTTATGTGAACTTTTTTCTTAAGCATTTTGTCTAGAAAGTATGTATATTTAATATGTTTCTATCTACTCTTCTTAAGAATGTGATCTTAGTGCAAGAATTTTAATTTTAATTTTAGAAACAGTAGAGATGTATATTTTTCTGAATTACCGGTATTTATAATCTGTGTAGGCCTAATCAGAATCTTAAATTTTAATTAAAAAATAGGTATGTTTAGTGAACAATGTAAAATTGTATGTCATTTTCAAGTTTTTATATCAAAAGGAACTGTCCCGGAACATGAGCTTTGCTCTTTCGGGGTACTTTAATGTAGCGTTTTTTATGTATATGCTATTAAATAAATCTAATCTAATCTAATCTAAGATATATCCCATTTCTCTTTTGCAATAATTTATAATTTTATATGAGGATATGACAAAGTATTGAATGTTTTCTGCTCTCTTCCGCCCCTGTCAGACCCTTACCTTCAGACAATAATATTTTGGGGAAATTCCCATAGCCGACACTAACACAGTAAATACTCCAAATCTACTACTGAGGAGTAACGTTAGTATGTCTGACCGTGAAACGAGGAGAACCGGGTTCAAATCCTGGTTGGGACAAGCTACCTGGTTGAGGTTTTTTCTGGGGTTTTCCCTGAACCCGTTAAGAGCAAAGGCTGGGTAACTTCCGGCGCTAGACCCTGGACTCATTTCGCTGGCATTATCACCATATCACTCACGCTAGATAACCATTATAGTTGATAAAACGTCGTAAAATAAACCACATAAAAATATCTCAAAAGATAGTATGAACTCCGCCACGCGGCGTTAGGCACAGCATTGTAAACTCCGCCACAGGATCTCAATTTTTATAGTGTTCGCTCCGCAACACACAAATAACAAAGATTTATGACTGACTACTTGATTTCTTTATTAAAATATCATACCGGGTTAATATTCTGAATGGTCCTCATGGCTTAGCGAACGCTCATTGTGCATCCGTTGGTCACTAGTCATCCATAATCAAAGTACTCGTAAGTTGTGATTGCTGCTGACTGGCAGTGCACGACTTGACTCCACGAGTCATCGTAAAAGTGGGAGACGTCGAGTGTCCTGAAATAATGTACTTATCCACAATGGTAAACATTTGCTGATTGTGGACGGGTACAAGTATTACTTTAAAACTCGAAGCAAAAAGTGGACTGTGCCAATGGTGTTATGTGAACCACAAATGAAGGGTTCAGAACCATAGTGGGCCAAGCGCCATTTACTAAAAGTCCACACCTGTGGAGTAACGGTTTGCGCGTCTAGCCGCGAAACCAGGTGGCCCAGGTTCGATCCCGGTCGGGGCAATTTAACCGGTTGAGGTTTTTTCCGGGGTTTTCCGTCAACCCAATACAAGGAAATGCTGGGTAACTTTCGGTGTTGGACCCCGGATTCATTTCACAGGCATATCACCATCTCATTTAGACGCTAAATAACCTAAGATGTTGATAAAGCGTCGTAAAATAACCTACTAAAATAAAAAAAAAATAAAATTTACTAAAACCGTAGAAAACAAGGCTTAAGAATGAAGTTACCATAATTTAATGGAAACATATAGCAAGTAATATAAAACTAAATGATACGTCAGTCTTCATTAAACTATGGTATTCACTTAACTTCAACCCTTGCTTTCTCCGTTTTTAATAAATGGCGCTTGGCCCACTATGGCTCTGAACCCTTCAATTGCATGAACGTTTCACGCAATGACATGGATCCTATGAATGCCCTGTCACTTATTTTTTATTTCATATTCGAAATATGGGATTGTAGTTGTACGCCACTAAATTGTCAAACTGAAAAATCGTCTGTGACTTTGAAGTTGTTTTCTTGTGTTTACCTATTTTACTACTGTCAAAGTATATATATAAACTTTTTTTAACATTCTATACACGTATGCATATGGATTACGCTTGGGCTGTCTTCATCGTTTGCTGATGTCTACCACGTGGATAGGTTTCATTAGATATAATGTTTTATAAACGTGTTACATTTCAAACAAGGCGAGGGAAGCCGACGGTGACGAGAAAACATCCTGAATTGCGTAAGCATCACATTTATAACTTGTCTGTGCGTAAATAGAAATATGGACGGTCGGCGTGATCCTGTTAGGAAGCTAATGAAGTTGGACACGTGGCACATGTCATGTCTCCAATGCACATTTTACAACTCCCCTTCATTTGAATAGTTTACAAGTTTTGCTAACAACGGCTGCACACATACACACAAATGTTTCAGATCTGTTTATACAGTTCACCGGGTCCTTAGAAACAACTTGCAGGCTTTTGTTGAGGGAATTTGATATATTCTTTGCACCACTTCTTCCGTATTTAGGAAACAGACTGATAGTCTCTTTCCAATTTTTGCTTTCGAGATTTCGACGGAATACACATTTTCATCATTCTTGATTACGCAAAAATTGTTTTGAGCATTTCTCCTAAGGTATTGGGCAGCTTTTGTTATATTCAGCATCAGAGAATTAATTTATTCAAGAATGTTACACATTAAATATGTATAGTAATTTGTGTTAATTTTTGGATCTATTTGAAATCAAGAACACACAGTGCATCGAAGTAGACAATTTTATTTCGTTTCGTTATTTGTTATATTACACAGAATAAATGAACTGACAAACGAAACGATATAATTTGTACCAGGGGGAAAACGATTTCTTCCGTGAAATTAATTATTATCATCTAGATAATTGTTCCTGATCTTTGACTGTGATATTCCAACTTAGTCTGCGCTTGACCTTTACCTCCTCCAGTGCAGTATCAATACAAAAGACTACGCTACGTAATAGCCTAGATCATATATATATATATATATATATATATATATATATATATGCATTGCAACAGTGTGTCCCATATCTATGGAAACTGCAATTCCCTTAGTTTTGAACGCAGAAATAAATGCAGTATTGTTGAGTGAGTAGTCATATAAATAAAAAAGGCAAAAAAGTACATATAAACGCAAAAAGGGCAAAAAAAGTACATATTAAAGCAAAAATGGCGTTAACGCCAAAAAAGGCAAGACCAAAGTTCATCAGAATGCTTCATTTCTCGTGATTCGTGCACATTTTACTAAACGCCTTTAAATATGAACATTCAAATAAAATAGGCATTTTCCTAAACATCCGATGTCTAGTATATATATACACACTGGTGTTAATTGGATTCGTGTTTATGAGATTTCCGACTCGTCTGTGTAGTTTAGCCACCCCTGTAGCGGATGTTTCGACAAACACATTGACTACGTAACGGCTATTTCAGTCTGTATCGATTATTTAATGTGGATCTTTGCCACAGGGTGACACCCAGAAACTCTCGCAGATCCGTGAATGACGTATATACATACATGCGTTTGATCTGGAAATATTCGCCCGTCCGCGAGCCACAAGGTAGCTGCGTTCCAAATTCAACTCCCGGAAATGCGTTCTCATACGCACACCTCACAATAGTATTCACATTATATCATTGTCTCACGAGCATTGAGATGGAACCCACAGCTGCTTGTCACGTGTGCGTTCTAGTTTCATAACCTGGATGTCTGCAATTCGTATTCCCTCTTTGCGCTAGGACGTGCATTTCATTTACCCATTATTTAAACTGTACCTCATCGTCAATATGAAAGTGTGAGAGAAGGGAAAAATGAGACAAGTGCAGAGGATAGTATACTAAAGATGTAGGGACATTTCCATATTTATTGGACCATGTCTGTTAATACAGTTTGTTTCTCTCATAGATGTGTAATTGTTGCTGCCTTCGGAACCGGTTGTAACCTCTCCAGTTATGTAACAGCCTCTTACAAAATGGGCCAAAGTTAGATTTTAGGAAGATTCTATGAGGTCTTTTTCGTTCAAAGAAACTGAGGGGAAGGTTTTCTTAGTGAACTTTGGTTTACCCTGCCAAATATTCCTCATCATAATGTACACTAAGTCTGCAAACTTATGGTGACATTTCAAATGATTAAACGGTATAAATGCAATTAAACACGATAGAGATGTAAAACAGTCACGCATGAAATAATAATTCTGCGAAGTTTTTGTCGTATTTGGTTGCCATGGTTACCTACCGATCAGTTGTTATCAATTGTTATTGTTGTGGTCAACAGGAGAAAAGTGCAGTGGCTTTCTTCTTGATTGTGAATACCCTTGTGTGTTGAATGAGGTTCCAAAACAAAAACATTCGCCGTTGGGTTAAACGGTTGAAAGAAAGGGGAGGCACGTATGTAGACCGTCTATAAGCGACGAGTACGTTGAAGCCACCTGAACAAGTTAGTGTGTAGTTCCAAGAAATATGTGCGTGAATAACGTGGCAATAGGTAGGCATTTCAAAAATGACACTCCGAAAGGTGTTGGAAAAACGTTTGCGGTTTATTTCCCACGAACTTTAGGTAGCTATTACATTCACTGTAGCTAGATGATTATCGCAAAATATACGATTTAGCTGCAGTTATTCGTCATTCATGAGATTGACAACGGCGAACAGTTTATATGTTATGTTTTATTTAACGACGCTCGCAACTGCAGAGGTTATATCAGCGTCGCCGGATGTGCCGGAATTTTGTCCCGCAGGAGTTCTTTTACATGCCAGTAAATCTACTGACATGAGCCTGTCGCATTTAAGCACACTTAAATGCCATCGACCTGGCCCGGGATCGAACCCGCAACCTTGGGCATAGAAGGCCAGCGCTATACCAACTTGCCAACCAGATCGACTAACAGCTTATATATCGTACGTATTTAGAGATGGAGATGGGCTCTTTTCATATTTTTATGGTCATATTCATAGACAAAGATTTGTTTGACCAGTGGCAGGATCCTTAACTTGCCGTTATTTGTCCCGACTCTACGAGCGTGCCCATAGATGTCGCTAATGCGGAGAAACGTAGACCATAGTTCGTCAGACTATCCAGAGTGCACCACAAGCGGTGAATCTACATTATACTCCAAATGAATTATTATAATGGAATTGGAATTGTCACAGAGGAACCGGAGTATCCGGAGAAAATTCCTGTGTTGACTTGACCACACGCCTGCCCAACACGAGTTATAAATTCAGGGTGTATCAACTGGAATTTGTGATCATAGATACAAGTGAGAATATGGGCTGGACACAATCCAGATGCCATTGCGCAGTAGCCCAAAAGTTAATCGTAATAATATGCTGCTACAAGATTCAAAGTACAGTAATTGGTCTTTTCTTCTCGAATCCAGTTTATCCTCGCAGAATTACCTCGATATGTTGGAACTGTTTACAGTAGTTACTCAAAATTCCCAACGCCAATAATCTTTCAGCAAGATGGTGCTCATCTGAACTTCTCTAGCGTAGTTTGGGAATTCCTAGGGTGACCAGATCCATTTCGATGAAAAAAAGAGGACACAAAGCTTCAAAAAGGAGACATTGTTCGAAAAAAAGAGGACAGAAAATATATATTTAGATTTAGGCTTAGGCCTATATTATACTTTACATTACGTCAATATCTATTTCAGTACAAAATATTTACAGTACAGAGTTAGGCTTATATCATACTTAAAAGTATGTTAAAATATCTATTTTATTACAAAAATAATAATGATTTTATAGTTAGATACATGTAAAAGTCAAGGGAACTGTAATTATTTAATTATTATTAAAATCTATTTAGATTTACATTCGCACCTCGATCTCTCGATTTACTAGCTACCTGTGAGCAACGTCCGTAACAAGGAGGAGTAAAGAGAGTTATGATTGTTGGCAAAGAGTAGGCCTATATTCCGTCGATGCTACTCCACCTACAGGCAGAAAAAGGCTTCAAATCAGATAATTTAAAATATCAGGCATACAAGTTAGGAAAAGGAAGACATTTCTTGATTTTTTAAAAAATCCGCCCAGACCCCGGACAAAGGTCTAAAAAAAGAGGACATGTCCGGACAAAAGAGAACGTTTGGTCACCCTAGGAATTTCTAACTCAAACATTTCTATAGAGACGAATCAAAAGTTGTGGATGGAAACCACGACCACCATGCTCTCCGGATTTCACTACTTATGGGTCTATAGTCTTACAGAATTATGTCAGGCAAACGTTGTACAGCTGTCAAAAGAAAAAGTGGCCGCTCTCCTCAAACAAAGTTCCCTTCGGGTATCTTCGCTACAATTCGGAGACAGGCGATGTTACATGTTGTTGGACCACGTTGCCTGATATCTACAGTTATAATTGAAGTATACTGTGTGTTATTCGATAGCATAATGGTAGCGTTCAGGCCTCTTATTCATGAGGGCCTGCGTTCGCCTACAACCTCGTGCTTTTTATGTCCTTTTTTGTTCTGCTTTTGAGAGAGACAAACTAGACATAATGACTCCTTTCTCTTTTATGATTATTTTAGTAATTAACATCAGGTTCATTAATGTATTATGCCATGACTTTATCATTATCATTATGATATTGTGGCTGCAAATGGAAAGAAAAAAGATTTTATTCTCAATAAAATATCTTTCGTGGCATAAACATAACAAATTTACTGACGTCGGCCTTAAAACATTCAAACAATTAAGCGTTCAAAAAAAAAAAAAAAAAGCGACAATTCAATATTTAGTCTATCTTCCTCTTATCTCGATCATCTTGCAGTCGAGTGGGCATGGAATTGACTAGTCTTTGCAAATAGCGACTGTTCTTAGACACGATTTTCTAGGCATTCTGAACATACACACATAAATGTTCTGTCCATGGGCAGGTCTTTCATTGCAAACCCAGCAATCTCCAATCTTTCCTATTTTCTGCCTTCCTCTTAGTCTCCGCATATGATCCACATATCCTAATGTCGTCTATTATTCTTTTCAACCAGAGACCCAACCAATTCCTTTTTCTCTTTCTAATCAGTTTCAGCATCATTCTTTCTTCACTCACTTTTTCAAACACAATTTTATTTCTTATTCTGTCTGTCCGCTTTACACGCACCGTTCTTCTCCACATCCATATTTCAAATGCTTCAATTCGTTTCTCTTCATTTCGTCGTAATGTCCATTGTTCTTTTTCCAGAGGTCCGCAGAAGATCCTTCTTCTTCTATTAAAAGCTTCCTTTGTTCATGTTTGCAGTTTTCTTGGGAAGGATAGGCCTAAATGCGGTAACATCCCGTTGCTTTCCGCACACCACTATCTCTTTTGCATCTTATTAAATTCCAGGGGGCCCAAGCGTGGAGATGAGGAGAGTGGATTTGACTAATTGGGCCCTCCGGACTTCACCGAAAGTCACGGCAAGGGTTAAATATTAATTCTATCAGGATGTTTGACCAGGTCAGAGACCGGGAAATCTCAATTAGCCTTTGCCCCCCGCATCCTGGACTAGCTTCTACGAATCATCAGAAAATCTTAGAGCGTGATTGGGTCAATTTTTCCGAAAATGTTTCCACACTTTTGCTCTCGTAGCTCAGCGGACGAACGTCGGAATTTAGATGTCAACGTCTCAGGTTCAATTCCTCGTTACTCCTTTTCATTTTATTGTGGTTCAAGATAGTATAATGTAATAATACAAAAAGAAAAACTAATACCAGTATTATGCAACTGGATTTTTCCAAACCTAATATTAAATTTATGTTATTTATAGCGCTAAAGAACGATTACAATATAAATAACTTGAATATTATTTATACAGTATCACTAAAGAACGATAACAGAATATAAATGATAAATATCGGTTTGTTTAATTAATATATTGCGAAAGAACAATAACAATATAAATAACTTGAATATTGTTTTATAATGCTAGTGAAGGAAAACAGAATATAAATGATAACTTGAATATTTAAATCGCTAAAGAACGATAACAATATAAAAATTGTGAATATTATTCATGTCGGAATTTCACAGATTTATTACAGATGTATTTAAGAAATTGTAGAAGAATAGTAATTAGTAACAGTGTCCTATTTATTCTTCTTGGAGCCAAATTTGTAACTTTTAAAAGTGTGGTTACTATGTTGAAGTGTATGTGTTGTAACGGATGCTTGATTTGTTATGTATGTGAGTCAGTTATGGGATGCTTGATGTCGTCGCAATGTCGTAATTATAGTTTGATTGTGTTTGTGTGACTATTGTGTATTAATTTATGATGTATGGTACAGAAACCTGCATATTTGTGTTATAGAAGTGTTACGTATGTGTGTTATTAATGTTTCTGTATGTTTCAAATTGATACCTGATATTTGTTTTGCAATCGCAATGCGTAATTTACGGATTGTTTATGTTTTGTTTACATCGCGTAAGCTAATTTAATTTTCTTTTCCATTTCTCTTTATGCTTATCTTTTTTTGTGTATAAAACTATAGCCCTAACATACATATGTAAAATAGGGCTAACCCCCATTGGAGATACAATAATAATTATTATTCATATCGTTATAATACGATAACAGAATACAAATGATGACCTGAATTTTATTTATATCTCTAAAGAACGATAACAAAATATAAATAACGTGATACCCATAAAGAACGATAACTGGATATAAATGATAATTTGAATATCATTTACATCGCTAAAGAACGATTAAAAAATAAAATGAAAACTTGAAGAAGGCCCGAACCCACGACCTTCGAATCATTAAACAAGCAGTCTACCGCTGGTCTACGAGGCGCAGATATGGAACACTTTCATAGTTCCGGAACTGCTTGTACAAGAACATGCATCGTGTAACATCGCCGCGACCCGAAGTGGACTTTGAAAATATTCGCTGTTCACGAGTGCGGCCACTTTTTTTTTTTTTTTTTTTTTTTGACAGCTGTACATTGTACCCATATCGTAAGAACGAATCGAAGAAACTATGACACTCGTCACTCTTGTTGTTCGTGATCATGTATAACAAGAACTGAGGTACCGTTTAAGTGTCTTACGGGTTACCAGAAAATTCTACATCGAATTTTTTTTTTAATTTAGTAGCGGTGTCACATTTGTCATTTTCAGTTATTACAGTTATTTATTAATTTAAAACCTCCCACCGTGATTTACGAACATATTGTATGCTTTTGTCTCTCAATAGTCATTGTAGGTGAAAAGAAATCATCAGATCCGTACACACCATATGACAGAACAACTTGCTTCTGTTTATGCTATGGGCGATGGTACTGGATTAATAGTTCACTACTGGTAGCGTAAATTGAAAGAGGAGTACAAGATAATGAAGAAGATCATTGAAAAGAAAGAAGGGGAAGAAGAGAAAAATAAGGATGTGTAGAAATAATCGCATCGTAAACGTTAGGGGGTGAAACCATTCAGGAAGTTGACAAATGTAAATACCTAGGAATAACATTTAGCAGCGATCTCGGCCTTGGGGGAACACGTTACTGACACAGCGGGAAAAGCATGGAGAGCGTTATACTTTGTGATGAGGGTACTAAGAAAAGGGTCTGATAAATCCAAAGAGATTGCATATAAATCACTAGTTCGTCCATTAATGGAATATGGTGCTGCATGTCCTTGAAGATTAGAACATATTAAGACACTGAAAAAGATTAAAAAACGGGCTCTCAAGCGTTGTAATAATTCACCATTAAAAGGGGGCACACTCACGGACAGGAGAACGCGAATTCGATTATGCGCAATGTTCAAAACATAACCCTATTTTTGAATACATTTTTGGTAAGTCTGCAGGTAAGGCATTCCAGTCCCTCATAGTACGACTGAGAAAAGAAAACTTTCCAGTGTCCGTCCTCTGTCTTCTTTCCCTCAATTTATATGAGTGGTCGTTCCTTGAAGAGTAATTTGGCGGCTGCAACCTAATTTTTATTTCCCTCCAGGCAGGCTCACCTCTGTTCAAGGAACGACCACTCATATAAATTGAGGGAAAGAAGACAGAGGACGGACACTGGAAAGTTTTCTTTTCTCAATCGTACTATCAGGGACTGGAATGCCTTACCTGCAGACCTACTAGAGGCTCTACCAATAACCAAAAATGTATTTAAAATAGGGTTAAGGACTTTACTAATAGACGGTAGTATATTAGGCCTATACACACTATTTAAAGGGTGTAATTGTTATTTTGTTATTGAAGTGTTGTATCAGTGAAGAAGTTTGTTATGTCAGTGAAGTGTGTTGTGTAAGTGAAGTGTGTTTCTGTCAGTGAAGATTTATAGTTTATAGTGACAGTGCAAAGTATTTGAACAGTGAAATGTTTTTGAAGTGTTAGTTAAATCAGGATAAAATCAGTAAAATGTGTCGTACTTCCAGTGCAATGAGTGAGTTGTCAGCGAAATGAGCGTAGTGCTGAAAGGTACTTGTGCAGGCATGAACATATCATACTCGTGGGTTTTAGTTCGAACTTAGGGTTAAGATACGAATTAGATTTACTTTAAATGTTATTTTAAGTGATCGTGTTTCATTATTATTGAGTGTAATTAGTTAACACTGCCACCGAGTATATACCCCTTTGCAGTGTGAATAAGTACATACACATACAAAGAAGAAAAATGAAGCGAGGCTACGTAAGAACAAAACGTGAGGAAGGGGCAAAATAACAAATAACAGGATGAAGAGGCAAAAATAAGAACAATGGGAAGAGAATCAAGTACAAAAGCAATAAGAAGAACAAAAACAAAATGATCTTCAGATTTATATGGCATTCTCTTCTAGCTGAGAATGAAGCAGTCAGGAACCATCTGTATTCGTATTTTGTCGTTGCTCCCTCTTAAATATTTCGGGAGGAGACGTCAATTTTAACAGTAATGTTCCAAGAAATGTTACACGCCTTTGCTGATCCCTACTTGTCATGGATGCCCCACTCTCTCAGATTTCCTTTACGTGGATAAAGTGAAGGTGTAGTCTGCATATAAACTATCTCAAATTAGTTCACCAGAATTACAAAGCTAGCTGGAACTCTCGTCGTGCATTTCTGTCTCTAGTTTGATTCACTTTGTAAAATATTCTTCTTCGAACTATATTTTTGTTGAGTCAGGCCTAATGTTGCAGGATATCTGTCACATTCTTTGTCTTACTGAAGCTCATTCTCTATGCCCTCTGTCAGGAACAAAATTCTTTTAATGTGCTGTAGCTAAGGAACTGTCTTATCAAACGTAAACAGTCCGCTATAAGGTGATGATGTCTACAATCGAATCTTACAATTAAAAAGCGTATTTGTCACTTTTAATGATGCAGTCAGAAGAGAGCGTTTGGGTGAGGTCAGGTGTTCGAATCGTTTTAGAACTAAATCATAATTTAAAACATTGAATAAATTTATTTAAAAGCCACCGGCGTAGCACTGATGGTAACGAGTTGGACTCGAGATGTAAGGCTGCGCTCGGCGGTGGGTTCGAATCCTGCGTGGGCCAATTACTTGGTTTTCCGAAGTTTATCCTAACTGTAAGGTGAATACCAGATAATACCATGACGAATCCTTAACTCATCTCGCCAAATACCATCTCGATATTACCAATTCCACCGACAAGCACATTAAAACTTCAAACTGATGTGTGTTCAAAACCGGAAAAAAGTCATGATTATTCGTAAATCCCTGAAAAGCAATTTTATTAATCTGGTATGATATATAACTTTATTTATTTAATGCCCCGATAGATAATGTGCTCGTATATAACGCTGAACAAAAGTCACTTCACTGAAAATTCATAACAATAGGTAATGCATGCATAGACACTACCTTCATGAGCGCCTTCATGGCGTGTAAATGGGGATATGTTTACCATTACCTCTTATTTTGAGTTGTGGAATATTAGAGAAATTTGGATGAAGATGCCTACCGCAGAAAGAGGAGTTATTACTAACCTATTAGGATTTTCTATTCGGTTTATTGCATCTGACTTACATGCTATTTCAGTCTTCCATTATCGCTTGAAGTAGAAGACGCTCGCGAAATCTGCTTTTGTTCAGCTGGATTGTTGAAATAGACCGCTGTTGGAATTACATTTTTGTGACTGGAAAAGAATGGGACCTGTATTTTTTTTTTTTTTACTAATGGCGGGTACTTGACTGTTCATCATTCACCCATATGAAGTCAGTTGTGTAGACCAGTTTCCTGACTGAGTCGTCGTTTAGAGTATGCCATAGGAGGCTTGTCAACTCTACACCCGCGATGAGATGAGATGAGATGAGATGAGATGAGATGAGATGAGATGAGATGATGTTGGAAATTTGTTGAGACGTCAGCTCCCGGAGAAAATCCCTGTTACTTGGACCACGGGCTTGTGCAACACAAGTTATAAATCGGAGGTACGCGTGGGGATTGATTCCGGATCACAGGAAGAATATGAATAATTTGACATTTTAATGTAATTTATTGTGATTATTTGGATTACTACGAAATTAAGAAATCGTGCCATTTAATGATACTACTACTACTACTACCACCACCACCACCACCACCACCGTATTTAGTTACGCTAGTAGGCCTATGTAAGTAAAATGGTGTAGAATCAATGTCTCCCTACAGTTCAGGTGAAATATTTTGTATTAATATGGATAAGGTCATAACTATATTTAGTTTCATCATGGAGGTCTTTTCTTTTTCAAAGGTCATACAACTGTTTCTTTTTTAATTAATACCTCTCGAGACATAAATGTGCTTTTTTCTGAGATGTTTGCCAGCGGCTTGCAGCTTAGGTTGGCAATGTTGTCCGACAACTTTCTTCTGCAGGTGTCTGGTGTTCCCAGAATAATGTTGCATCAGAACAGAAATGCGTGGAATGTGGATGCCTGTAGCAATAGCAATTATTGCAAACTGTTGCACTTACTCAGGTTTCAGCTGTAATGTCGGCAACTTTGGAAACCTTCGCGGATATTCGCCGACCTTCAGTACAGCTTCGTGTGTGAGTGATTGCTTATCAATGTCGGTAACTTGTGTCACGTTGCGAGTTTTCCTGTTTAACTAAAATAACACATTTTCTCATCGAGTACAACTTTTCTAGGGAACAGTCCCAGCTGTTTTATATAAGATGTTATATTCAATATAGTGCACTTCACAATTTGTTTCTTAGACTTTCGTAGTTATCCAGCATATCTATGTATGTGAGTCTGGTAAGTAATTTTTAAGTAATTTTTTCATCTTTGTTTACCATAGAGAGTAGGGTATACTATATAGTACCGAAAGTTTTCATAAAACGAAAGTAAGTGAGCAGAAAGTAACTATAAATAGAAATGTACATTTTAGCCTAGAATTGCTGTAGTTACAATAAAGTTGATGTCTGGCGGAAGAAGTATGTTGCCTAATCTCGCACATAGGATACATAGTGATTTTTTATGTTTTCTGTTGCGTTATTTTACGACGCTTTATCAACTGCGATGGTTATCTAACGTCTGAGAGTGAGCTGGAGGTAATAATGTCAGCGAAATGAGTCTAGGGACCAGCGCCGAAAGTTAATCAGCATTTGTTCTTAATAGGTTGAAGGAAAACTCCAGACATAACCTCAACCAAGCAACTTGTCCCACTCAGGTTTTTTATGTTGTAAATTAAATTGGCTTCTTCAGCAGTGGTGTGAAACTTTTATCAGTGTTATGTAAATAGTAAACTAGCATGGTTAAGTGTCATATAGCCTATATTACGAATGAATGAAAAAATGAATGAATGAATGAACCGTTTTTTCCTATGAAGGGCTAATACCTCCTAAAAGAGAGAGCTCGTTGGAAACTCATGTGGTGAGCTAATCCACATGATACTCTAGCAGGAATAAAATAAAAAAATATGGTCATCGTAACATGCTCATGTTGCTGTAAAAATTCGACAAACGTAGAAGCAAAATAAAAGGAAGCCGTAATCATGATCGGTTACAACAATTTTGTAAGTGATCATTTAATATTCCAACATTATCATAATATTCCTAGCGTCGACTGAGGAAGATGAAAGCGTCATCATCTTGCTTTACTACCGACGAATGATAGTAAATTGGTTCGAAGAGGAGAATTTGAATATAATGTCATTAAACAAAACTATTAACTATATTAAAAATACAACAATAATACACTGCAAAGTCGTGTAATTCCTATATTTCTGATTTAATTATTCACTTGCGAATGACTAAATTAAAATTTGTTTTATTTAACTGCCGAGGTTATATCAGCGTCGCCGGTTTGCCGGAATTTTGTCCCACAGGAGTTTTTTTACATGCTAGTAAAACTACTGGCATGAGCCCCTCGCATTTAAGCACACATAAATGCCATCGACTTTACCCGGAATCGAACCCGCAACCTTGGGCACAGGCCAGCACTATACCTCCTGCGCCATCTAGGGTGACCGAATGACTATACTATAATGTAAATAATAACTGTTATAACCTACCATAGACCATATGACTAGGTAATTTGTGAGATTTCACCTTTTTTGTGAGGCGGAAGGTACATGGTAATGTTGTAAAATAGAACAATAAATTAAATTGGGAAGTAGGACGGGGTTGCTGTAGAAACGTGTACGTGTGTGTGTTTAGTAACTATATTCTCAGCAGAGTTAAACTCTAGTTAGCTCCATTTTTGGCAGTTATTTGTTTCGATTCACTATCTATAATTGAAATTTTATTGTTAGCCTGTGTGTAAAATACAAATACAGGCCCCAAAGTGATGCCTCTTTCATCTCGTTAAATGAAGAAGAGAGAGTATTGTATTGTTGCATGATGCTGATAATGATGATACAAATGGCTTGTAAGGAACCTGAAGGTTTATTGCCGCTCTCACATAAGCTCACCATCGGTCCCTATTCTGAGCAAGATTAATCCAGTCTCTACCATCATATCCCACCCCCCTCAAATACATTTTAATATTATCCTCCCATCTACGTCTCAGTCTCCCCAAAGGTCTTTTTCCCTCCGGCCTCGCAACTATATATATTTCTGGATTCGCTCATACGTGCTACATGCCCTGCCCATCTCAAACGTCTGGATTTAATACTCCTACGAGTAATTATGTGAGGTGAAGAATACATTGCGTGCATTTCTGCGTTGTGTAACTTTGTCCATTCTCCTGTAACTTCATCCCTCTTAGCCCCAAATATTTTCCTAAGCACCTTTTTCTCAAACACCCTTAACTTCTGTTCCTCCCTCAAAGTAAGAGTCCAAGTTTCACAACCATACAGAACAACCGATAATGTAACTGTTTTATAAATTCTAACTTTCACTTGATGTATCACCACATTTCTTATACGGTTTCCACCATAACTTACTATTACATTTCCTACAATTAATATGAAATCCCGACAGTCAGTTTAACTAATATCTCTACTAATTCTGATATTAATTTAACCCCAGTCTACTTCTCCTTACTGATCTTAAATGTCCACCATCTGTTATTACTACTTTAAGATCGTGCACTTCACTCACACCACTCCTGCATTCTATTCTTCCTAACATAATTTATTTATAATTACGGTCTTCCTACATTCCAGCCTTTTTTTAAGTAATTGCGACAATCTACTATTTTTATACAGTTATTGTATTGTTACAAAAATATCGATTTCGAAATTTCCACGGAAATAATACAATTTCAGCACTGCCTCTACCGAAAACAATGTTTTTAGCATGTCTGTTTTTCTGTAGACATATATTTGTGTTTTGTTAGAATGAAGAATAGGAATACTCAATAAATACTCGTACAAAACACAGCCAGATAATTTTTTAAAGAAGTTTTTGATTGTCTTAACAAACTCTTCTGTCCACCCATTGATGTTCTTAAGGACCTCTTGTATTGCTTCGTATATTTTTTTCCATAATTTTCTTGGTTTCTACGCTTTTCATTTCGTTACCAGTTCACCGCACTTAAAGAATAAGCTTTTCAAATTGTCTCTTATGTAGTAATTGAGAATTGGTAATTATTAATGTAAATTGATGTCATGATGTCAATGTGCATTTATAGCTGCATGCAAAAGTGTGAATATGAAATGATTTATTACCTCACAATCATTTTTCTTTCATTTCAGCAACTGAAAGATGCTCTGGGAGAAGTTGTTGCAGAAATGGAGAACATGGATACGGCAGATGAGGGGTTTGTATTTTATTCTCATCACATGTACAGTATAATATCGTTCGTAGTACAGTGAGTGTAGAAAGTATTGATACACTTAACAATATTACGACAATTAATTAATATAATTAGTTATACACTATATACAGTAACAAAAATATGCACCTATAAATTGTACTCTACAAAGTCAAACAAACGCAGTTTCCTCTGTTTTAACACAAAAAAAACACGTAAAAATAATTTATACATTGACAACAAAAATCAACTAAAACATATTGATACAGTCCCATATTATGGCTGTTTTTTGTCTTTACGTTCGGAGTTCAATACTTAGTTGGGAGCCCTTTGGATTTCAAGATGGCTTCCAGACGACGTGGCATCGACTCGACTAACCTTGAAGTTACTGAAATAGGGATATGTCTCCATTCGTCTTCCAAAGCGTATTTCAGGTCTTGCTTGTTGCACATTTGCCTTGAACGAATTTTTCTTTTCAGATGTTTCCATAAATTCGCAATGGGATTAATGTCCGGAGACTGTGGGGGCGTTTCCATGTACTTTGGTGTGTTATACAGAATCCATAAGCAGGTTCATTATCTTGCATAAATACAACAACTTGTCTAATACCCATTTTCTCTGCAGATGCATGAAGTTTGGTCTGTAGTAGCCTATATTTATATACTGTTGGTGATCCATGACGCCATCGATAAAATGCAAGGTTCCTACCCCAGAGGCACTCATGCAGCCCCATAGTAATACAGAACCACCACCATGTTTCACAGTGGGTTGGAGATTTTGCTTTTGTAGCCCTGTATTCTTCGTCCTCCAGACTTTTCTTCTTCCATCTGAAGAAAAAATATGGAATTTAGATTCATCAGTAAAAATTACTTTGTTCCAAAATTCTTAGGAGGTGGTGATGTGTGTTTTAGCGAAGTGTAGTCTCTTTCTGTTTTTATCACATGCAAAGCATTTTCTGCGGGTTGTTCTCCCATGTACAGTAGTTCGTTAGAACACTACTAGCAGAAATACTAATATTCAAGTCAGTCTTGACACTAGCTGCTAATTTCGGTGCACTGATTTTGAGAATTTTGTTTTATTCTCCTCCTTAATGCTATCTCAGTATATACAGTTTTCTAGGACGTCCTGATCTGTGGCTATTTTCCAACTATTTTCGTTCGCCTACTCTATCAATTATATGCTGAATGGTTGCTCTTGGTTTTTCAATTATTTTACTAATTTCATTTAGCGATTTACACTCATTATGTAAACGAATAATTATCCCCCTCTCTTCGACCGTAGTCTCTCTTCCTTTGCGCCCCATTACAACATTGATTTGCATCTACGAAACAATACACCTGCACAGCAACGTACTCAAGGCCAGACTGAATAACAACGCTACCAGAACCACCCTCACTTGCTATTGACTGAAACGTAATACTGTATCAATACTTTTTATTTTGGGTATTTCTGCCATTTCGGATTCTTCTAGTCTAAAACAAAATTTCTTTCAAGATTCCCTCGTTCCTATTTCAAGATTCAATCAAGTGAATAGTAATAGATTATACCCGTTTCACGTTTTCACTAAATATCACGTGTATGCGTAATTAATACACAATTTTTGTAACTTGCTTTAGATGTATCAATATTTTCTACACTCACTGTATATTGTGGGGTAGATACAATGTAGAGTAGACAATTGACAAATGATCGAATATGAATCGTTATCAAAACCGGTAAAGAAGCAGTCGGCTCTCAAGAAGGTAGGAGTCATTCAACAGTCCTATTTGCCAAGGTAATATAATTTATTTAAAATCTACATTCATCTCCTGTTTTATATTGTTTGTATTATTTTATTTATATTTCTCTTGTTTGTTTGTAATTATATTCTTTATTCTGTATATTTAAATAAATAAATAAATAAATGAATGAATGAATAAATAAATAAATCATTACAAAAGTACATTTGGAAATGTCTGTCAGATTATCTGATGCTTACTTCAAATCCCTTCAATAAATTCTGGAGCACACTTCAGTTAATTACACATACGGTATCTACTGTAAGTAGTCTGATGTATAGTAAAATACATACGCGTTAAGTTCAAGTTTCTCTGTGGCCACATGGCTTATCTAACCACAAAACAGAAAATTCCAACATATACATACACATCTGCAGCTGCACCAACCTACTGAAATGACCCGTAATTTAAGTACCTGCCCTTTTTTTTAAATCAAAATACGTATTAGCCGTAGGACTTTAACCACTCTCCCCATATGAGTATTATTAAGTTTATCTGAAGGCAAAACCAAACCTTCTGTGGACACCATTTTCATTTACTTTGATAAAGGTTAATATTAATATAACGTTCTTTTATTACCTCTTACCGACACATTATTTGTACGGGACTATGGCCGATTGGTTTTCCTCCCGTGCGAGAGAGCGATCGTGTCTCCCCACTAAACAAAGACGCGCGCTACGACCGGTTTTAATGCCGGTAAGTTATATACGCCACGCATTGTACGTTCTAATTAGGTTTTGTTTAATTTGTTTTCAATTTTAGGTACTACATTTGCTTTGTTTCGTATATAAACTAACATTGAGAGGTTGAGGGGATGAATGATAAAGATGACATAGTCTGTACAAACAGCAACGCTGTCAAGGCCAGGGGTAATAACATTCTGGTCGAGTTATTCATTATGTACTGCGTTATTGGCGACTACTGCGACTGCTTATTGACTATCGTTCGATATTTATCGATCGGAGACCTGAAAGTCACCGAATTCGATCATTTTCAATATTACTCGACTGTTGGAAACAACAAAAATTATGGTGTAGAATGTTTGATAGTTGTTTCTTTTCTAAAGTTTTTCCTCGTATAAGATACACACACTATATTTTATTGCAAAAATAGGTGAAAGGGAGTGCGTCTATTAGCAGGTAAATATGGTAATATTCTTTATACAGTACGATACTTAGTTTGGGGAATTGTAAATTACAGGAACACCACTTCTTACCTTCTTGAAAATCACTCAAACTATAAAATGAAAGTATTCATTAGTACAAATAGATGTGATCAGTTGGAGAGGTGTGAGTGCACCCCACCCCACCCCTCCTAAATACGTACCTTACTTGTATACGAAAGTATCGTCCGTGAATGAATACGGCCATATTTCGTTAATTTGATACTGGGTTTCAGTGTCGCCAACATAGTAATAATACCATACACCTAATCAAACCTAACCTAACCTTCCACCTGTAGCAACATTCCTCATGTTTAATATCATTTCATTTGCATGTATTGGCAACCCTGCTACTCGTGTCTTGTCCACCATTTTATAAGTTTAACTGTTTTCTTTAAAATACATATTATGACAACTGAAATAATTGTAACTTATGAAATTATATATAGTCGGCCTCGGTAGCGCAGTTGGTATAGCGCTGGCCTTCTATGCTTGAGGTTGCGGGTTCGATCCTGGCCCAGGTCGATGGCATTTAAGTGTGTTTAAATGCGACAGGCACATGTCAGTAGATTTACTGGCATGTAAAAGAACTCCTGCGGGACAAAATTCTGGCACACCAGCGATGCTGATATAACCTCTGCAGTTGCGAGCGTTGTTAAATAAATCGTAATTTCCATGAAATTATATATTTTTATTCAGTTCATTAATAATTGTTGAACTATACATAACTGTCATTGTATAGAAGTCGAATGTGTCTAAAAATTTAATATTTGTACTATGGAAATGTTCGTTAGCAGTGATTTGTTAATTGATGGAGTGAGGTAGTGTCCTTGAACTTCATTATGCATTCACACGACCTCTATTCATCAAAGTATTTTTGTACAGTCTGCCTAATCTTTTAATTAGTGCCCAAGACGTAGATTTGGCTGAGAGCTGAGGCTTGTGTGTAATTTAATTTACATGTGAGTATTAATTATCACGATTGTTGAAGAGAGTGAGCTTCAGAATTGAACAGTATCGCCTATAGACTACCTCTGCTTTTATGTGCCGAGTTTATTGTGATATAGCCTATCGATATTTATTTTTATTACAGTAAAAATAACACAAAGGCAAAGCAAATGTCCATCGGGCGAAAGAAGTTCAATATGGATCCAAAGAAAGGGATTGAGTACCTGATAGAACATGGCCTCTTGAAGAGCACAGCAGAGGATGTTGCCCAGTTCCTCTACAAAGGAGAAGGCCTCAACAAGACTGCCATTGGAGACTACCTCGGCGAGAAGAATGACTTCAATGAAAAAGTCCTGAAAGCGTTTGTTGAGCTCCACGACTTCACAGATCTTATCCTTGTGCAAGCGTTAAGGTAAGTAGTGTGTAATAGTATTTTTCTATGAGTTTTTACAAGATTAGCTAACAAGATCGTTCATAACGTCAGGTCGAAACTCCCTTCAAAGTTTGTACTTGGGTAAGTGTTGAAAAGAACAAGGTAACTTACCTAAAAAATATACTACTGGTGCAAACTGTAACACGAATTGATTTCAGATATAGTGTAAAATATTCACTTAACTAGGTTGTAAATAACCTTTCTACTCATTCTCGTGCCGAGGTCATGGAAAGGATGGGGCTCTACCTCCATGCCCCCCAAGAGCCTTCATGGCATATTACGGGGATACCTTTACCTTTTTACATGTTAGATGGCTTAATATGTAAGAACATGCTCATAATTTTACAAACATTTGGAGAAAGAGCAAGAATTGGCCACATCATGACTCAATTCTATCTCTACATAATTAAGCTGTCTATATATCCTATCTGAAAACTATATTACTGAGCATTACAACACATAATAATGAAATGCATAATATGATTGGGAAAATTAGACTTGGGGGAAACACGCGCAGAGGGAAAGGCTCTTTCTCCCTTCCACCACCTACTGTAGAGGAGATGTCATCGTGGTCTATGCGCGTACCATGTTTGGATCCGATCATACCAAACACGCAAGAGAGGAAGTCATATCAATGTTTAACTTATGTTTTACCTTCCCAGTAATATGAGGGGCAGTCAAATGAAAACAGGTCATCATGCGTATATCTCACAGCGGGAAAGTTGGTACCACTGGAATTTGATTGTTGAACTGACATCTGGTGGGGACTCGCGAAAGCACAGTTACAACTTCTGCTTACACATTAGTCGTTCGTTTATTGTGCTGGAAGTAGGTTAGAGACACTTGTGTTCACCCAACATTGCTAATGGAGGCAGGTAAAGAAGAACAGCGAGGTGTAGTGCGATTTTTGACTGCTGAAGAAGTAGAAGGACGAGAAATCCATCGTCTCATGTCTCCTGTTTATGGCGAACACAGCATGTCATGTTTGCTTGTACTGGAATTGCACAAGAGATTCCAAGAGGGACGCGTGTCACTGCAAGACGATGCTCGCCCAGGACAGGTTCATCGTGCCATCACTCCTGCTGTTGTTCCTGAGGTTGATGGTCTTATACGGGGAAATCGATGGATCGTCGTTTGGTTGAAATAAGTCACCATTCCGTACACGTCATTGTGATGAAGTACCTGCATTACTGAAAAATCTGCGCGCAATGGGTTCCACATCAGTTGACGGAGGAACAAAAAACAAATGGCTGCTTTAAGGAGTCACTTGCAACTATACCACAAGGAAGAGTATATATTTCTGTCCTGTATTGTTACTGGGAACAACTCGTTGTGTCACCATTTTGAACTGGAGAGCAAATGGCAGAGCCAACAATGGAAACACATGGATTCTCCCCCACCATAAAAGTCCAAAGCAATACACACAAGTTCTGGTAAAGTCATGTTGATATTCTTCTTCGATTCTAGGAATCCTCTGCTTGTTGAATTTCTCGAGCATGGTGCCACAATCAATGCACAGCATTATGAAGAAACTTTACGGATGCCCTGGAATGCTACCGAACAGTGTTATCCTTTTTCATGATAATGCTCGCCCACATACTGCCAACTCTGTGAGGAATATAGTTCAAAGATTTGGTTGGGAAACGCTTCAACTCTCCCCCTACAGCCCAGATCTCTCGCCATGCGATTTTCACATTTTTGTAGAGTTGAAGAAAGACATTCATGGACTTCATTTTGCATTGGACGAAGACGTGTGTGACTGGGTAAAGAACTGGTTAGATAGGCAGCCTAAAAGCTTTCTCAAGAATCGGATTGATCGTCTTGATTCGCAGTGAGATAAATGTATAAACAGTTTTGGAGATTACGTTTGAGATAATAAATGTTCTATTATACTTTTTGGCATTAGACCCATTTTCATTTGACTGTCCCTCATACAATTACTGAACCATAAATGGTTAAAACACTAAATAACAGCAATTTATGGAAGCAAACGCAATCAGTGTATTGGAAACATCGTGTTATCAGTTCCCTAACTAGAAGAATTTATGAAAAAGAAGGAATTCTTTCTACCTCTTCTTAGTGAAGACAATTCAGGCACTCTAAACATTGCAAGACATTAAAGGAAGATTTATTTAACTTAAAGTGTAACCCACATTCTAACTAGATCAGTGTCTGCTATGAGCTTTGTGTTGTACTACAGTTTAACATTCGTAAAAAATTCCGTAACCTTTGTGTCAGTAAAAATATAGATCGAAGACATTCTAATGTTTATATATTTTGTTATATAGACTTAATAGATGAGGAAAAGCAAGGGATTACTAAGACCTTTGTCGAACACGTGTGCTCCAGCAGCATAATGAAGGGTTACCTAAATACAGGTTCTGAGCTATTTTCTAAGCTGTTTTTTTGTTACTTATGCTTCGCATTAACAAGTAATTTTTTGTATACTTTTTCCTTGTAGTCTTTATCTGTGTACACTTTTCAAATGGGATTTCAGTTTAATAATACTACTCAAAAAAAAAAAAAAAAATGTCATACCTCTGCAATAAAAATAGATGATTCTTAACGAAAAAGTTGCGCTGATTTTTAAAATTGCCATAGAAATCTTCTATCCTGTCAGATTAAAAAGATATAAACACATTTAGAAACTCTCATGGTTTCAGATAAAATATTATGTTAGATTAACTCTTAGGATATAATGATGTATTCATGCTTGGTTAAGATTAATTCATAACTGTAGTTTTATATGCCATATTTGGGCCATATTTTAAGGAAACATATCTGCAACTTTGCTTAAAAGTGTTTGGTAGAATGTGATTTTGTCTTGTACTCCTCCCTGCTCTCCCTCACAAGAAACCAACAGTAATCCCCCATCATTACTGGATGGAAATGACTTGATGAAATCGTTCCCCTTGTTCATCACTAGGCATCACCCAGATTTTCTGGGGGGGGGGGGGGGAGAAATTCAAATATGAATGAAGGAAATGGATTTTCAAAGACATTCGACAACCCTTGTTTTTGTAGCATTTCAACAAATTTGACACCAAAGTTTTATAGTTCTCTTCTTTTGTGTTTTCAAGAAAACCACGCACAACACTTTTAAATGATCGTCAAGCTGCTAATTCAGCCCGTTTGTAAATTTTTCTGAAATATTTAGTCCTCCATAAGTTTTCTGATTTGAGATCCAATAAAAATCCCTTCTTTTAATTTTCCCCATGTTAACTGTGGAAATTTGCCCTGTAAATATGCAAATCCACTGCCTTAACAAAATTCATCAACCCAAGTTTTTTGTGTAAGGGAGGAAGAAGAATCTTATCAGGCTGAACCAATGAAGTTTCTTTACATTACTTTCTCCCGGAACATATTCCTGCCACTTGTCCTACTATTGTACCACGTAATGTTTTTCTGTAGCAGGGCTGTCCCACAAACACAAAAAAACTATTTTGTGATGTCCCCTTGCAAACCAAGCAGCAAACCGATTACTTTAAGGTCACCACATATCTTCCAACAATAAACCTCATATTTTAAAACACGCACAATCTTAGTATACTTTCATAACTTTCTTTAAGACCTACAGAATGGAAAACCGAAACAGATGGAAATTCGTTACAATTATGAAGTAATTTTTGTGCACAATATTGAATTAAAGCTCCCTATGACATTCCTCCCTTAGATTACTATATGGTTACTCCTACGTACTTACAGGGTGGTGCACGAAATGTTGAAAATAATCCTGGGCATGACAACCCATAGAGGGCCAAGGCCGACCAGCCAACTGTTGGCATCAGGTCCACATGCCTCGAGAGGTGAACTATCATCCAACCAATATGAGGGTATCGTGTGGTTAGCATGATGATCCCCCTCCAGCCGTTGTAGCTGATTCACAGAACTGGATTTTACTATCTACCGTATCTCCCAAATTCATCATGATGCTGGTTGGGCACTCGTCCTTACACTGGCTGAAATCTCATGAGGAAATTTCTTCCCTCATGAGGACACGAGTAATGCGAGTCCAGGAATGAAGTTTTAGACTCCGACACTATGGTGTGGAACTACGAAATGTTGAACCATTTATATTTAATTTTGTGTCTATATTTAGGCCGAATAAGCTTACAAACTATATAAATTTGAAAGCATAAAAAAACGAAAATTTATTTTTAATGGAGGACAGTTTCAATATGACCATTATGTGTTACACCATGTCTTCAAGATGAACGACGTTCACATTCTGCAACTGCTGAGAACAGATTTTCATTAATCTTGTGCTGCACAATTGCACGATGTGGGTTTTGAGTTGCATTAGTGTATGAGGATCCTGACTGCACATTTTATCTTTTAAGAGTCATCAAATGGAGTCTATAGATACTGTTTTTAGCAGGAGCCCACCTTGCATTGTATGGAAATTTTTGTGTGTAAGATATCAGTCTTATCGATTTCATGTTAAAAATGATCAACTTTGCTCTTTACTCTGCAGCAGCCATCTTTTGAACTAATGCCCTCTACTCTAGAGGACTTTCCATAAACCACCGCATTTATGCGCAAAATTTGAAATATTTAGCTATAACAGTATGACCATAATGTTGAAAACAAATGATTCAACATTTCGTGTACCTCTCCATATATTAAAAGCGTCTTTTCACCATTTTGGTAATTCGTAAATTTTATATCTGCAGTTGATAAAAATATTCCCTGAATTAAATATATTTTGTGTTTTCAGGCAATTTCTGTGGAGTTTTCGTCTACCTGGTGAAGCTCAAAAGATAGATCGTATGATGGAATGCTTTGCACAAAGATACTGCCAGCTCAATCCTAACATTTTCACAAATACAGGTGCGTAATTAAACTTGTATAGCAACATAAACTCTCTTCTTAAATACATTTTTTAAATTATAAAACAAAATAACTTAGATATTTGTTTTCCTGCCTTTTCGTAGCTTTTATGGAAGAAATTGTTAATATTGTCAAATGAAGTTGTGGACATGTTGTGACAAATTTATGTCAAATTTAATACCCATGTTGGATCCGATAAGCTGTGTTGAATTATCAAATGTTTTTCATATAAGACCGTCATGAACTTACCTGATTTGATGTAATAGTTAAATATTTTATTTCATGATAAACGTTTTCGGTTTTTAAAAAACATCATCAGATCATCATTAACCCTTAAAATGAACCGTTTTACATTATAAACAATGAAAGACAATGGGTTACATAAAGGTAAATCATCTTGAAGGTGTGAGATCATACAAAAGGATGAATATTATAAAACATTAAATGTATATAAAAGTTTAGAATTGTTAAAATATTAAAATCAAGCAATGGGATCCAATATGAAAATTATGTGGTATGAACAGCATGCGCTTCCTTGCGATTATATGTAAAAGGTATTTTGCAATTGTATATAATAGATGTCATATATATGTAAAAGGTATTTTGCAATTGTATATAATAGATGTCATATAATCGCAAGGAAGCGCATGCTGTTCATACTACATAATTTTCATATTAGACCCATTGCTTGATTTTAATATTTTAACAATTTTGAACTTGTATATATATTTAATGTTTTACGATATTCATTCTTTTGTATGATCTCACACTTTCAACATGATTTACCTTTATGTAATCCATTGTCTTTCATTGTTTATAATGTAAAAACTGTTCATTTTAAAGGTTAATGATGATCTGATGATGTTTTATAAAAAACCGAAAACTTTATCATGAAATAAAATATTACACTTTTATATGAAATCAGATAAGTTTATGACTGTCTTATATGAAAAACATGGCAAAAATGTAACACGGCGAACGCCAGTAGGGGAAATTATCCCCACCCGCGCTGCTCGGCACCTCGCTCGCATTCTCTCTCTCTCTACTGTCTGTCCCGCTTCGATGGATCATTGCCTTCCACGAGACTAATCACACACAACAGAGTGAAAGACCTCATCATGCTGAAAATGAACAGAAATAAATATTTAACGAAATAGTATTAGATCTATTTCAGTATTGTTGTGTTTAGTCAACTGTCCAAAGGTCTGAACCTCACAAGTGAAACCAAGAAGACACCACTTTAGAGGCAATTAGGCCAGGAGATAACGGAGTAGGGTGACCAGTTTCTTTCTCCTTCCATTGCGATGGATGGTGAAATAAAACATTTTATAGGGTACAGCACAATGTTGAACAACCAGGATTATAATGTTCAGTGACAATGTGTTGTATTTAATATAATATAATAATGTATTTATATAATAATAATAATAATAATAATAATAATAATAATAATAATAATAATAATAATAATAATACAGAACACTTCCAGGACGATGCGTCCACAGCAGTACATCCATCAGACAATTTGTCCACTATCTCACGTCCACAGCTATTTTGCCCAAGGAAATTAGCCCAGCTAACGTTTCTTTCACCAAAAAATTTGTCCATTAATCGGTCAAGAATTATTGTATCCATAATTTTTTCCAAATTTTTCTTTGTTCACTAGTTTCTGTGCCGACTAAATATTTTGTCCTCGAATATTTTGTTCATTTTTGAGTAACGAGTACTTCCAATATGCAATTTAAAAAAAAAAAAAGGTTGCTATGGAAATGTATTTAATTATTTTGTTGTATAATAATGTTCATTTCTATGGAAATATGTAGTTCATTGGTTCAGTATTAAATTCTGAAGTAAGTGAAAACTTTTAAAATGGCTTATATGATAACAACAGTAAGAGGATGGGACATGCTAGTCCACAACAATTATACTTACCACTTTCATTCACATTATTATTATTATTATTATTATTATTATTATTATTATTATTATTGTAGTAGTGGTAGTGGTATAGTAGTAATATTAATTTTAAACCATTTATGCAAATGGACAAGCAGAAATATTGGGCACAATGTACTGGACGAGACAATAAAATGGACAACTTAATAAAGAGAACAAAGATAAATGCAGGACATAATAATATGTGGACCAAATTTTCAGAAGAAAAAATAGTACAATGGACATTTAAACTGTGGACGAAATAATAGTGGACATAAAACACCAGAGGACGAAAAAATATAGTGGACAGAATATCAAAGGGATGTACGAAACAGTGGACGAAATATCCGTGGACATAGCGTCTCGAAACCTACAGAACATATTGTCGTGTGAATGCAAGAACTAGGTAACTCGAAATTTGCGTTTTTTAGTTACCTCTTTTATAACATAGCAAAAATCGCACAAAATGTAATGCAAGAACTTGGTAACTGATCGAACGATACCAGTGACATCTATTTTCCAATATAACAAATAGGTGAATGAAAACGAGACATATTCCTTAGTGCAATAAATAAGTAAATAGGCAATGTCACAAAATATGAAAAATCAAGTTACCTAGTTCTTGCATTCACACGACGAATTATAATATAGAATAATACATCAGACTACAGAATATAATTACAACAATAAAATATAAATAAAATAATACATCAATATAAAAAAGTAGATATAATAATATCAGTAAAATTTGTGGACAGAATGAACAGCGCTTGTGTTCAGTCTCAGTTCTAATATAATATGCTGTGAATATAAATTTAGCTTTAATTAATTTAATTAATTGTAATATATTGTGACAGAATGTTAACTAAGGAAGATAAGTTTCAAGTATGTTTCTTTACCTACTTCTGCTTTTGCCTCACCTTCACAATTGTGTAATAGATATATAATTTCGATGGTCTTGTGATAACCATGCTGCAAATACCGTTGAGTTTGAAGTTTGCAAGTTGAACCTGGCTCAATGCGATGGATTTTTAACATTCTTAGATAGCTTCTTCTGGAAGCGAAGTGAAGCTGGGTGACCAGTGTCATAGATTTATGGCACATAAAAGAGAATCCTGACTTTGATATAGAACTCACAGCAAAATTTGCCCTCCATTTCTAACCCATGTTGAAATTTGGATCTAGCACAATACGTCCATTATCAGTGTTCTTAGTATTTATGAGCTTGCTTTACCCTCGAATCATAAACTGTACTATACCATACCAAGTTTCAAACATGTCTGAAAAACTCTAACATGATTCTTCATCTGACAGTTCAGCTACATCGAAAGTAATCCCAGTGTTGTAAATAGATTTCATGCAATAATGTCATCGAATTCTGTCTAGATTGATTCTATATTAGTTATAGTGTGCGAAAACCTTATACTCGTTAATAAACAGCGAAGTATATGTTAAAGAAGCACTAAGTGTAATTTGAAGTCTTATTTTTCGCTCCTTTGTCGAGGGAGGAAGAAAATAATAAGCCTACAGCAAACTTACAATAAGCCTTCTTGGTTTTCCTTAACTGTGTGTTCCTTATTGCATGTAGAGAGGGAGAGAGAGAGAGACACCTTTCATATTGACAACAAATTTATATAACAACTTAGGTTTATTAGAAATATGATTAAACTATGGTGAACTGTTGCGATGAAAAATACAAATTCGAAGAAGACAAAAATCGCATCAAAAATGCGAAATATACATATTAAGAAATTTGAGAATGAATTGTTGCATGTTTTACTTGGGTGTTTTATTCTAGGAAACAATTTTATTACAACAAACTTCTAACATCATTTAGAAATGAAAATAGAAGAGAATTCTTCATAAAAGTATTTCACTATTAATGATAATTGAACCAAGTAATCGTATCGAAGTTCTGAAAATTAGAGACGAAGTACCAAAGCTTGAAGGATTAAAATTCAATGTGTTTTCATTTACAGTCGCAATAGTGATTGATCAGACCTTTCCAATTCCAGGGATGTTTGCTATTATAATGTGTCAATGAGTATACCTGTTCACATCTTTAACATACTACTCTATGTAGTTCTAGATACAGTACATTGAGATTGAGTGTAGAATTTAGGACATATGTGCGAAAAGTAATTTAAGGCAGGGAAAGCTTTGAAATTGTGGTAAAATAGTGATGATCATCTTGAAACTATGGTAATTAATGATTACTGTACTTTTTGTTACAGACACTTGCTATGTACTGTCTTTCGCTATCATTATGCTGAACACAAGTTTACACAACCCCAGTGTGAAGGATAAGCCCACTGTAGAGCAGTTCATATCTATGAATCGAGGAATAAATAATGGAGGAGACTTGCCACAGGAACTCCTCGTTGTAAGTATGAGTGTACACAGATGTGTGCACATTCCACCCATGTATGTATGCTCAGGGAAAGAAAAAATGACTGGTTTGAACACATCATCTTAGTCGCCATATAGTACAACTGTACTACCAAATTTTGCCTATTGTTTTTCCTCCCATATTTTTATGATGAACCTAACTTTGTTCTGCCATTATCTGTTTCTAATGTAGATAATGATATAAATCACGAAACTTTCAGATACACGAATTTAACAATGAATCATTTTCTAGGTGTCTGCAATGTTCTCTGCACATACATGGCAAAGATTTGTAGTCGAAGTGTGTGGTAGTTCAGTGGTGTAATGTTTGACTAGTAAACAAACATTATTCTGTCGTGTTCAAGTCCTGTTCATTGCTTGGTTTGTAGGCTGTGCGCCAGTACCGGGTTTCCCCTTCTCCCTTCCTCATCTTCATCATCATCCTCACCCATTCCCTACACTACACTTACACGAACACTTAACATTACTCAACATAGTACACGACATAACTCTTCACAGATACACATCATGCATAATGTGGCCCGCCGAAGTGGTGTGCAATTTGAAAATGGGTCACAGCCCTGCCATCTATCCACAGTATGCGGAACCCGAATCACGCAAAGTGAAGTGGGTAGGCATTAGACACACACAAACGCCCACTCGCACAAACACACACTTTTTTGTTATAAGTTTATATTTAGTTTCACGTGATATTAATTTTATTCCACTATCACTGTAATAAAATTTTGCCCAGTTTCTGACTTATTAGTGTAGCAATGTATATTTCTAACAACTATTTCATTCATTCATAGTGTTCTGCCCAAGGAGAGATCTTTCACTGCAAACCGAGCATTCTCCAGTCATTCCTATTTTCTGCCTTCCTCTTAGTCTCCACATATGATCCATATATATTAATGTCTTCTATTATTTGATTTCTTTTGCCCTGAATTCGTCTCCCGTTCACCATTCCTTCCAGTGCATCCTTCAGTAGGCAGTTTCTTCTCAGCCAGTGACCCAGCCAATTCCTTGTTCTCTTCCTGATCAGTTTCAGCATTATTCTTTCTTCACCAACTCTTTCCAATACAACTTCATTTCTTATTCTGTCTGTCCATTTCACACGCTTCATTCTTTCCATGTTCACATTTCAAGTGCTCCTAGTCGCTTGCCTTCACTTCGTCGTAATGTCCACGTTTCTGCCCCACACAATATTACACTCCACACAAAGCACTTCACTAGTCTCTTCCTTAGTTCTTTTTCCATAGATCCGCAGAAGATGCTCCTTTTTCCATTAAAAGCTTCCTTTGCCATTGCTATCTTCCTTTTGACTTTCTGGCAACAGCTCTTGTTACTGCAACAACTATTTAATAGGCTATTAAACATGCTACTCTGACCCCCCCCCCCCCAGAAAAAAAAACTTATGTATTATAAACAATCTCCCAATTGACTGACACTACATCAGTGTGCTTCTGAGCGACTTATGTTGTTTTGTGGTGTATTTGTTATTGTTAGCAATCAATGATTGACTGGTTATTGTCAGAACACTTACTTATATCACGATTTATAACGTAGCTGTGCCTCACTATAAGCAGTCCATTCGTGAACAGGTGATTGCTTTGGCCAAAAATGGAAATATTTCAAGTCCAGATGCATCTTGTTGCTGTGAAATTCTGCTCGCACCAGTCGACAGGGCTTCTGGGATTTCTAATCATCAACGAGGTTTGGAAATGTGGCATGTTTCAACCCAAGCTCAAGACGTCATGCTGGGGAAACTGGCTCGAAAAAATTCATTCCTCAATATTCTGACCAACTGAAACACATCACAGTAATTTTTCCTAAGTTCAAAAACTGTGAGTAATGTCTGAAGGTTGCTGGTCTTAGATGTAGAAGTGTGGCTGTGAAAGGAAGAGACCAACAGAGTATCAGCTTGCATTCACTCAAGATTATGTGGATCGAAACTGAAAAAATGGAACAGTATAAGTTTTTAGATCTGCAGAGACCTGATACAATGCAAAATATGTGAAAGCAGAAAGAGTATGCACACTCTGGTCGCATTTTTGTATTTGTGTGGGAGTGGCTGTGATCATGGCGGGAGATATCTGGTGGATCCTGAGGGAAACCATAACAATATCGCTACAATATATTAATTCCTTGCCATTTCAAGACTGCAAATGCAGATATGAGCATCTTTAGTGTGGAGAAAAGACTTACGGATGCCGTGTGGGTCCACCAGCTGCCACATACATCATGCAGAATTTCAGGACTTGCCGCCACTGAACAGAGATAACTTGTTAAAATGGGAGAGAAGGGCTTCTAGCGTGGGATGTGTTAAAGACACAAACACACACTTGGCGAGGAATTTGTGCTGCTGTCAGTGGCTGAGTCATTGACTCGATCGCCAATAAAATCAACAAGAAAATGTGCCTCAAGAGTTGCAAGTACCGCGATCAATAATGTGTGATCAGTGATCACGTAAAGGAAGTCCTAAAATGAAAGCTTTTCATCCTGTGGCTGTCAATGAATTAACAAATAGAAATTTGGACAGGTGCCGGACTGCATGTACCTTGTTGCTGCAAAAATTTTCAAGACTTATGAGGCAGAAGGAATTTTCCTCACTGACGATTGTGCTATTTTCCTTAATTCCCGAAGTTGAAAGATCTTCTTCTGGACTAAAAACAATCTCCACTTTTATTAAGAAACTGAAAAACTCCTTCGCATGTGATACTGACGTCTTTGATGCACAACAGATACATTTCCACTCATAAATATAACATAACAGGTGTAGCGGTATTTTTTGCCCATCCTGTACATTTCCACTCATATAAATATAGTATAACAGGTGTAGTGGTATTTTTGCCCACTCTTTACATTCATTACGCATTCGCGCACGCACAGATAAATTGATAAATATTAGTAAGAGAGAGAGAGATTGATGAATATTAGTAAGAATATACCTAATGCTCATGCTTTGCTAGCAATAGAAACAAGAAGCATGATAGTTGAGCAACAATTTGACGATGTCGATGACAACGATAATTGTGATCATCATCATCATCATCATCATCATCATTATTTCAACAAAAATATAATGTTAAATTATTTAACTTGCATTATTTTGTTTCAGAGCTTATATGAAAGTATAAAGACTGAGCCATTCAAAATTCCAGAGGACGATGGTAATGACCTCATGCACACATTTTTCAATCCTGATAAGGAGGGTTGGTTGTGGAAGCAAGGTAAGTACAACCATACAACAACTTTTGTTTACATAAATTGTTTTTATTGATAATGTAATGTAAAATTGCTACCCATATTTTTTTTGTGCTGAATGTCATTGATGAATAATATTTCTCAGCAAAGATGTTACTTTTTTCACGTAATAGATATGAAATTTTAACAAATATATTATGTAGGTAGTTTTTTTAGAATTAAATAATTTACAGTTAATCCTCGAATTCATAACCATTATTAAAGAATAAAACGGATGCTGCTGCATGATGAATATGATTTGTCTCTCCTGTTGGTGAGGAGACATAATGTTCATTGCAGAATGTTCTATGCACAAAAATGTCCACATCTTATTGTCCTGCACTATATCTGCCAACCCAAAAGGAAAGGTCCATCGCTGGAAACGTCCACAAGGCAACTAGTCCATACCAAAATGTGTCCACATGTTCAAAATATCCATGTATTAATGCAATTTCAGTATGGTGCTGTGACCGAGGAAACTGCTGCAACAGTAGACATAATAATGAAGTGGAAAAGTAATTAACACAACGTAACTATAGTAACTGGAATTCTGAAAAATGTTCAGTCATGGCTGAAGATGTAACATCATAAAAAGGGAAGAAAATTCTAGTGCTAGATGGTTATATGTATAATTTCCACTCAAAGAGTAAAAATGAAGAGTTTTTTTTTTTTAACTGGGGATGTGTAAGACTAACATATAACGCTCACTGCACAACAAATAACAACATTGAAAACATTAACGTCAGAAGGAATGGCAGAGGAAATCAAAAACATTTGCTTGACCTTTAACATGATTAAAAAATGCAGCTACTATGCGAGGACATGATGCACCAATTCGAATAATTCGTGATGTTCTGGTTTACTGGAGAGAAATGACATAACCAGAATGGTGAATAGACGCAGAACCGGATGTGACCTCGAAATGTTTTAGCTTGGTATTGAAAATAGTTGCACGGGAGCCTTTCCTATTTGAGCAGGAGGAATGATGTAATTTTCTTAACTTGATGAAATCTTGTAAATTCTGTAACTTCTTATTACTCAATGGTGTAATTTTCTTATCATTATCTAATTGAGTAAATTCTGTCTCTCCCCACTTACTTTCATATTTCATTAATAAATTTTTGCCACAACTGCTATTAAAATAGTTGACATTATTGCGTGGACATTTTGGCTTAAGAAAACTGGACATATTTTTAGTGTGGACATTTTTGTCTTTGGATCTATATTTAGTGTGGACATTTTTGTCCTTGGACTAAATATCGACTGGACATTCATGCAATGGACATTGTACAATGGACATTATATCCTGTTGAGCACGTAACAGTGTATCATATCCAAACTGGATAGATTAGAAACATAGATAGTTGTTTTGTTAGTCAACTGTCCGAAGACAGGTTGGAACCTCATAAAAGGCATCAATAAGGTATCAATTATGAGGCAACTAGTCAAGAAATAATGAGGTAAGGTGGCCAGTTCTTTTCCCTTCCATTGCATACATCAGTGACTAGTAATATATTTGACTAAGCAGATTTAAGATGTATACAAACAATTTTTCTTCCTCTGACACATATCATCAAGTGAGATGTACTGCCTGATAATAGATGTACATCTCAGTGAGAGCCTCAGTCAGAGATGAAATTTTCTTTCCTTTGAGGAATACTTAAATATTTTTTCATTTCCTGTACTCAAAGAAAGTTGGTACAAGAAATTAAAAAAGACTTGAGTATTCCTCAAAGGAAAGAAAATGTGTTAATGAAAGATAACCCATTAAATACTATCCATATAGAAAACAATGTAGCCCTATGGACGATGTTAAAAATCTGAAACAGATAAACTAGTTCTGAAGACTCTGACTGTAGAAACAATTGAGACAAGGTCACATAAGGAGTGGTCACAAATTTATACAAACAATTCTCTTAAATCACATTCAAGAGAAGCAAGAGCTGGAGGAACATATCCTCTCTTTTCATTTTACAATGCTGTAGGAGAATATACATCAAATTTTGAAGTAGAAGTTACTGCTATTTATCTGCCTATAAATTCCAGAACACTGTCATATTTTGAGATTCAGAGGGATTCGGGAGGAAATTAAATGCACAATAAGTATGGGAAATGCCTGCTGTTATTCTGTTGAGAAGCTTTTGTCATCTAGTCTGCTCCAAAATAGCTGAAAGTTAGAATTTATAAAATAGTTATATTACTGATTGTTCTGTATGGTTGTGAAACTTGGATTTTTATTTTGAGAGAGGAACAGAGGTTAAGGGTGTTTGAGAATAAGGTGCTTAGGAAAATATTTGGGGCTAAGAGGAATGAAGTTACAGGACAATGGAGAAAGTTACACAGCACAGAACTATACGCATTGTATTCTTCACATGACATAATTAGGAACATTAAATCCAGATCTTTGAGATGGGCAGGGCATGCAGCACATATGGGCGAATCAAGAAATGCATGTAGAGTGTTAGTTGGGAGGCTGGAGGGAAAAATACCTTTGGGGAGGCCGAGACGTAGATGAAACGATAATATAAAAATGGATTTGAGGAAGGTGGGATATGATGGTAGGGACTGGATTAATCTTGCTCAGGATAGTGACTGATGGCGGGCTTATGTGAGGGCGGCAACGAAACTCCGGCTTCTTTAAAAGCCGCAAGTAAGCAATACAGTGTTAGCATAATAAATAACAATGGAAGAACAAATAATAATAATAATAATAATAATAATAATAATAATAATATATTCTTAGAAATTAAAATGGAATAACTTCATGAGAGTGATAGCTGCCCATTAAAAGATACATAAATTGAAATATCCTCAGGACTAGGAGAGTTGGCGGTGCACAACTTCTAATCACTAAATTGTGCACCAGTCTGCTTGGGTTAAATCCCAAATATGTCTGCAGTGCATATGAAGAGAAGGCATATGTCACTGTTGATAATGATTCGTCCGTCAGATGGGAATGTTAAGCCTGGCAGCCCGGTCGGTGCTCTTCGACAGACATAAGCAATATGCCGGCACTGGGTTTCCCCTTCTCCCTTCCTCATCTTCATCATGATCCTCCTCACACATTTCCTACACTACACTTACATGAACACACATGCACTCACCCTAGTACACGACATAACTCTACACAGATAAACATCATGCATAACATGGCCCGCCGAAGTGGTGTGCAACTTGAAAATGGGTCACAGTCCTGCCATCTATCTGCAATATGCAGAATCCGAATCACGCAAGTGAAGTGTTTAGGCATTAGACACACACACATACACATTAAAATGTTATCTTGTTTGGATTGCTCAGTAGGCTGTATCTTTATGGTAATCCTTAGAAAGGGCAGCTATAACTTTTTGTTATCTCTCTCTAATAATAATAATAATAATAATAATAATAATAATAATAATAATAATGATGATAATGATAATGATAATAATAATAATAATAATAATGATGATGATGATGATGATAATATAATAATAATAATAATAATACATCTGTTGTATGACAGTTCATTGAGAGCTAAGCCCATCAGCGAATTGCCATCTGTGTAGAGGTGAATGGTGATCTAATCATTATGGGGTAAGGTAATTAATCCCTGCTAAAAATAAACTGAAGTTGCTTTCCAAACAACCCTCGTACTTTCAATCGTGATAATCTTTTTTTTTTTTTTTTTTTGCACCCGGGAGCATTTTTCACCTCACTATTTCGGCTGGTAGATTTATAGTAGATAAGTGTTATCATCTTTCTTGTATTTAGGTTTGTTGATTTCAAAGTGAAAGTGGACGTTTTTTAAGGATCTGATGGACTTACTGTATTGAGGGTAATGCTCTTGCTCTACCCTGCATTTTGAGCAAACATTGTTTACAAGTGTTATAAGAGAATTTGTAAATGTTACAGGTGGACGTTACAAGAGTTGGAAAAGACGATGGTTCATCCTGAATGATAACTGTCTGTACTACTTCGAATATACAACTGACAAAGAACCTCGAGGCATCATCCCGTTAGAGAATATTCAGGTGCGAGAAGTGAGTGACCGACACAAACACCACTGCTTTGAGCTGTATGCTAGTGGCTCAGACTTCATCAAAGCCTGTAAAACAGACAGTGAAGGCAAAGTTGTTGAAGGTGAGTTTGAAGCTCGTTGTAATCTAGAAACCTATGGAGTTAGTTACATCTCAACACATTTTATTTAGACACACCTCTAACATGAATTATTAAAATCATGTCATCTTCACATTAGTTGAATATCCTATGAACACCGTCGAGTGTTTGCGAAGGTATAATAAAAACCATTATGCATAGATTTCTAGACACGATATGTCGAATTGTTGCAGCTCGTGGTTTCAAAATTGAGGAAGGATGTAAATGAGAACATATCACCTGTAAATTGTTGGGAGTTTTATGTTCATTTATTCGTTTATTTGTATATTTATTCTCATAAGTAGATAATTGCAACAGTAAAGTTACTTCTTATTATATTAATTATAACATTAGCACGAGATTTACCTTAATAGCCACCGGTGTGGCTCATTCGGTTATAGCGCTTGCCTGCCGGTCTGAAGTTGCACTCGGGCGCGGGTTGATCCCCGCTTGGGCTGATTACCTGGTTGGGTTTTTTCCGAGGTTTTCCCCAACCATAAGGTGAATGTCAGGTAATCTATGGCGAATCCTCGCCCTCATCTCGCCAAATATCATCTTGCTATTACCAATCTCATCGACGCTAAATAACTTCGTAGTTGATACAGCGTCGTTAAATAAATAACCAACTTTACCTCAATCATTTTACATCACAAACACCAACCACATCTACAGCAACATAGACACAGACATGGAAATTCTATATCTCCAATCGAAAAACACGAAATATATTTATTTATTTAATCTGATAAGGCCTTCTCTCCCATCCTCCGAATAGCACACACAAATACAAAAAAACACCCGTATCAAATCCTCAACACACAACTCAATTTCAGAACACACACACTATTTGACTCCACATTACATTACACAAACGCACCCCCACAGGATACGGAATCAGAAGGTGCCAAGACCACCCAGTTCTGATGATGGCCCCCAGGCCGAACCTAGTCGATAAGGTAACCTAGTTAATTAACACGTGAAAGCATATACATACTTCATATTCCGAAATTAATTCATTTCTTTGTAGATGAAGTTGGCCCATCTCTCTTTCTGTGCTGCAGACTAATGTAGATCTATGACATGTTCATAGAATCTCACTGGTTCCAACAACTTCTTTGCATTGGAACATATTGCAAGTGCACAAAAAGTTGGTTTCCTTTCATTGCATTTCATACCAAAGTTTTCATCATTTTAGAATAGAGAAGCATTGTTCTGCTTTTCCAGTGGTTTTTGAAATGATCACTATGATTTGTAAGTTTTGTTTTCACACAAAGTTCAGTTCACAACTTAAAAACACATGAATGATTGTATTAATCTCAACATACTGACGAGTCCATTATACACGAAAGTCTCACTTTTTGTTTTTGCTATGAATATACATCTCTATCTCTCTTTAAGGTACCGGTAACCGGTAACCGGACATACACTTTTGAAGGGGTTGATAAGACGTACATTCACATTAGAATCAGCATCAAAATGACAATAGAAGAAAAAGCACTGATTCAATATGAAAAACTTATTAGATTACCAGGAAACAATTGGCATTCATACAGTCCTCTCTGTAGATTGAAAACTCAAAAAAGTTTCATATCCATTGTTCAAGAATTAAAACAGAAAATCAATATCCCGAATTTAAAAGAAAACCTACAAGTTAAACCAAACCCTTTAACTGTATTAAATATAGAATATAATCTAAATTTAACAGAAGAAATACTGAAATCAGAAGTAAACACTGAAATACTAAAACAATTGTCTTTAGAGACAATTAATATTAGATACCCTCCACAAAACTGGCTTCATTTATACACTGACGGATCCTTGATCTCCAGAGAACAAGGTGCCGGTGCAGGTGTTATGTGCTGTCTCTTCTCACTTTATAGATCTCTTGGGTATGGAACAACAAGTTTTGATGGAGAAATCATTGCAATAAGTGAATGTCTCAGGAATCTTCTATGCCACATCAGTAAATTTAAAAATGCAGTTACATTGTCAGATTCCAAAGCAGCTATTCTATCAATAGTCTCTAAACACACACCTTCATCTCAAACAGCAGAAATAACTAAAATGCTCTCTCAATTAATATCACTCAATAAAAGAATTGTATTCCAATGGATACCATCCCATTGTGGAATCCTGGGAAACGAGAATGCGGATGCTTTAGCAAAGAAGGGCAGCACTGCTACTTATAGACCTGTTACTAAATCTACGTATTACTCTGTAAAAAGATTTATTAAATCTACATACTTAGACTTCAACAAACAAAATTTTATAACACAATCCCAAGGGAAAAAAGGAACTCTCTGCATCAAAATCCACAGTTAATTCCCGATTTACCACGAAAATCGTCTGTAGCTGCATTTAGATTGGCAACAGGCCATGATTGTTTGGCCAAACACCTGCATAGAATTGGAATATATCAGTCCCCTAACTGTCCATTGTGCAACTCAAACCAAGAAATGGATTTGGAACACCTCAAAATCTGTGCTTCAGTGGCTGGTCATGATAATATCTTTGAAAAATATTGGAGTGCAAGAGGTCAAATGACTTTATTGTCAAACGCCTGGCATTAGAAAACAACAACAACAACAACAACATTAGAATCTGAGCCTTCGTTTCAATAAGTAATAATCAAACCTAATTGAAATCACACCTCCCAGTTTTAATATTAGTATTATATATAAAAGGAAAAATAGAATCCTACCAACCGCAAAGGAATAAACGTCAATGCCATATTGTCTGTACGGGAAATGAACAATAATATTAGCAAAGAACAGATTGACTTTCAAACGGGCTGGTCCTGTACAGATAATTTATTTACATTGCAGCAACTTATAGATAAAATGAAAGAAATAGGAAAGACACCTGTGTTTTTTTTATTGATCCACAAAAAAGCTTATGATCCCATTCCACGAATTGAACTGTGGAAGGTTCTGAATAACACAGGAATAAACAGAAATATTGTAGGGACAATTAGGGAAGTGTATACAGAAACTGTACTGTGTTAAATAGGACCATAAATTTTTCAACGTGTTCTCCACCACAAGAAAATCGAAGCACTGCTTCAAACTCTGCTGAAGATCATTGACTTTTTCAAAGATATTTAAAGGCTTTGGCATGACTTTCTTCAAAATGAAAGTAAAGTCACATAGATTTGTGGAATGGAAAACATTTATAAGAAATGTAATAGCAAATAATTAATATTTCGTGCTGTTTTCAGGTAAACATACAGTTTATCGGATGTCAGCTGCCACACCAGAGGAGAAAGATGAGTGGATAAAATGTGTAAGGTAAGACGCAAAAATTGTAGTAAATATAGGTATCACTACTCATCTTAATTCTTCTGCATATAATGAGTTTTAGTGACATGTAAATTTGCATTTTATAGTAAAAGTAATAGTATTGATACTACTATAGAATGTAAATGTACTTGGACCAATTGGGATATACAGTAGACTCTTGCTAATCCGGCCATTCCTTGGACAGAGGGATGCCAGATTAGCGAGAGCGCTGGATTACTGAGAGTGCATAAAAATGCTCATTAAATCTTCTAGAAAATAGAACATTCCACACATAGACAGTGTGGCGAGGCTCACAATTCATGATATTGCAAGGACGAGTAATCCTGCCTCTTCTATGCAGTTACCAATTAATATCAATTGCAGTAACAATTAATACACGCTCAGACTAATATACCATCATAATTTTATTCGCTTAGAAGTTAAAGGCTTTCCACCAAATTCTTGTGTTTTTAAAAGAAATGTAGTGCATACGTAATACAGTACAACTAGTCTTGAATCCCAAGATGATCTTAGCAGAGAGAGAATAATAATAATTTTTAAACTATATGCATATGACATGTTGGAAAATTAAGGATTCTGTCGATATAATGGGCCCATCAATACAGAAACTTTCAGTGCACAGGACAATTTATTTTTAATAATGTGAATAAATAATTTTCAAAATATGACTCGTTTTCCGTAGTAAATAGTGTAAACTTTATAGTTGTAAAATGTAGAAAGATTATATTTATGTTAAATTATATACAAGTTAATTTAGTCTCGATTAAAAAACAAAGTGCATGCCTTTACTTAGTTAAGGTACCTTGCATTTAGAATTAGAATTTCATAAATAATGTTATTCAGTAAACTGTTTTACTCTTTGTGGTGGTTAGAGTTTTGTTTTGGCATTGAAGTTTGTTTCTCTTTTAATTTGTTTTCAATGCTAATAAGCCAGATTCCCCATAAATTGGTTATAGGTATTAATATTATTAAACAGGTGTCAAAAGTAAAATATTTGAGCATAAATGAATGTGCACATGCAAGAAGGTGACTTCTCAAAAAGGGCAAGTTTTCAGGAGAAGGTTAAAACTGATTTGTATTTGTACTTAATGCAAATAAAATTCCTTGCTTATAATACCTCAGAAAGGCAAGCATTATCATTGTCTATTGATATCTATACTAATAATAAATCTGTAAGCGAAATTTTTCTGGTAATTTTCGATTTTCCAAAAATAATTGGTGTTAACATGTATAATTAATCATCCTGAAACCGAAAATCGCTTTTTTGAAATTTTTGTCTGTCTGTCTGTCTGTCTGTCTGGATGTTTGTTACCTTTTCACGCGATAATGGCTGAACGGATTTCGATGAAAACTGGAACATAAATTAAGTTCGTTGTAACTTAGATTTTAGGCTATATGGCATTCAAAATAATTTATTTAAAAGGAGGGGTTATAAGGGGGCCTGAATTAAATAAACCGAAATATCTCGCTTATTATTGATTTTTGTGAAAAATGTTACATAACAAAACTTTCTGTAAAAATGATTTCCGATAAGTTTTATCCCAGGCAAAATTTTGATAGGACTGATATTTAAGTCTGTCTGTCTGTCTGTCTGTCTGTCTGGATGTTTGTCACCTTTTCACGCGATAATGGCTGAACGGATTTCGGTGAAAATTGGAATGTAAATTAAGTTCATTGTAACTTAGATTTTAGGCTATATGGCATTCAAAATACTTTATTTAAAAGGAGGGTTATAAGGGGGCCTGAATTAAATAAACCGAAATATCTCGCTTATTATTGATTTTTGTGAAAATGTTACATAACAAAAGTTTCTTTAAAAATGATTTCCGATAAGTTTTATCCCAGGCAAAATTTTGATAGGACTGATCTTTAAGGATATAGAAGAGTTTTAAAATAAGAATACAATACATTTCCACCGCCACCTCAGATTATAGTCTCGTTGTTCCGTAACTTTTATGTGCAAAATATTAAATTATTTAGTAGGAAGAAAAACAAATTTATTCATTCTATGGCAGTAGTGCATAGGAGATCGTGAATTCTTACATTTTCGAAAGAAAGAAATATAATTAAGTTATATATAGTAGATTGTATTATTTGCTGCATCACTATTTAAGTTATTTAATAGAGCAAAAATCTGAACATCGATATGTGACATAGGAGTTATTGCAGGAACGAGGACGATGGCTACAATGAAATCAAAACAAATGACTCCGTCTATTTAAGGCTGCCTTGACGTTTATCGATATTAATATACAGAGAATTGTGTGTTTGTATGCTGTAATCTTAGAAGCTAATTAACCTTCACTATTTAAAATTTGTAGTTTCTCTAGACGGATATAATGCTACAAATGAGGACTGAGGTAAGATGAAAATAAATCTGTACGCACAGAAGACTTGATATTCTGTAGAAATATTGTATAACTTAATTATTGCAACTTTATTTGGTCCACATAAAATACTCTAATTTTATACGCTCATTTTACCATAGAGATCACTGGAGGTGAATTATTTTAAAAGGTATCATGAAATAGCGTTCATGCGTTCATAGTTTACCCATATTCGTTTCCTGTGTTTCTTAAAATAATATTTATGTAGTGTACCTCATTTTTTTACACCGCCTCAATTACCAATACCAAAAACATTAATCAGAGTCTATAATCAGTTACATGAACACAAGCCATCTACAACACACAATAGAAACAGGAACTCAAGAGTAAAAATGGCCTGCTGATATACCCACACACTCTAAATACGGGACATGACCACAGATGTTAAGGCGTGAATAAAAAATAAACTTGACAAAAAAAAAAAAAAGTTGTACAGTAAGGTTAACATAAAAATGATCTTCGTACACAATCAACTCTATTAATTTGGAGTGATTTATTAAAGGATGCATTCAAGACTAATTTAGAAAAATGTTAAACGAATTATCTTTGTACCAAATGAGTGGTCTCTGGACCAATTATTTAAATATAATTTAAATTAAGTAGCATATTAAACGATTTATTCTTTTATCAAACACGAATGATCCCTGGACCCAATGTTCTATTTTAATTATGTAATTACTTTATATTTATTTCTAATAAGTGCAGCGGAGTGCACGGGTACAGCTAGTGTTGTAATAAAGAAGTTGTGCAATAAGTAGAACCTGGAATTTTAGGTGCTAAAAGTTAATATTGTTCCTCGGTATAGTTATAAAATAGAAGCCATGTCTTTCTTGTCATTTAGTATTTTCCTTTTGGTACCATTAAAGGTCTCTAATCCTCTTAACTACCACTTACAAATTAGCGTATGGTTTACAAGATCCATTACCCAGTCCTTGTGACCCTGTTGTCTATTATTACATAATGGAGTCTGTGAACTAGGCTTAAAACCCTCCTCATGGGCATCACATCTATTCATCTACACTCAGTGTCATTCTTAAATTTTAGCACCTAAAATTCCGAGCTCTAGCAATAAGACATGTGACTACAAATCAGTTTTAACCTTCTCCTGAAAACTTGCCTTTTTTGGAGGTCACCTTCTTGCATGCACACATTCAAATATTACTGTGGAACGAAAACTAGATTAGTTACCAGTTAACCTATAATTATACCCAAATTATCCCACGTTGGTAAATTGTAATTTACTAACAAACTATTAATGATATACAATGGATTCTGGTTAATAGAACCACGTTGGGACCATGTGTCTAGGTTCAATTATGTGGCTAGTCTTCTTAACTGAAATTAGATACATATATTGATGTGTACTGTATTTGTCTCTCTAAGCTTGATCCTAATACGCAGCTGGTCCTACTAACTGCGGAATCCACTGTATTACATTTATCAAAAACATATCCTAAACATGTCATGTACAAATACATGAATTTGGTTACTTATCGCAGCTGGTTCTCCAGCAACATTGCTTTGGATGTGATGTGTCATTTCATACTGTGGTAAATAAAAACAGTTTTTTTAACACAAATTTTTAACACTCCATGATAGTTGTGAAATAGACAATAATATATATTAAATTGGCATGTGTTTGAAGATTAGATAAGTTTTATTTAATAAATTGTAACATACCCAAATTACCCCGACACCTCCCCCTCCCCCCCCCCATTAGAAGAAAGAAGAATGTTTTGACCTGTTTTCTCATTTAATTTATTGTTTTTATAATTGGGCTGTTTGAGACTATTGATTCTTTTGCTGCTTTTGAATGACAACATTACTGAACTTGTGTGATTCACGTACTATATTTACCCAATTATAAGATGACTTCGAATTTAGAACAATCCTAATTTCCAATGGCTTCCGTAGAATTTAATAATAATCGCTATCATTGTCGTCACCATCACTATCACCATCTCCATCATGCCTTAGGCAGTTTATTGCCTGTAGCAATTGGTATAAGTTTTAAGTTTTTAAGAAAGTTTTATGTTTTATAATAAGTGTTAAAGTGAACATCAAAGACAAATACATATCTTGGTCTGTCCAACGTTTTCTTTGATGTCCCACGTTTTTTCTGCCTATAGGTTAGTAGTTTTTTTTATAGGGTTTAATTTTATAAGGTATTTTAGTGATTACTTCATATACAATTTCACTAAGGTTGTAGAATATTTAACAAATATCAAGCTTCTTTTACTTCTGCAAAATAGATGGATCCTCCTTATGAAATGAAATTTGTATACCCATCGGACCTAACAGTCTAAAATTTTACTTTGTGTATATAGACGAAGTAAATAAATGGCTTTATGGGGTAAATATTTGGAACAGTTCCCCTCCCCCCCCATATATTATGCAGTTCGATACTGTTGTGAACAAGCAGACAGCAGGAGAAACGACTATAGTGTTATTATTGTACAACATAAAAAAATTGACGCAAATTTTATATTTTTCGTAATACGCGAATTCAAGACGAACTACCATTTTTCATTTGAAGGAAAAATAACTCGTCTTATATTCGGGTAAATACTATATGTTCTGTTCTAAAGCAACAAGTATGGCTTTTGCTGCATTAAATTTGGTTTTCTTGTTTCCTACTGTATTAGGCCTACAGTTTGAGAAAGTTTAATATATTTCTGCTCTTGCCTTATTTGATCTGTTCATTGAGTTGCTGGTATGCTTAAAAGTGTGTTTAATCATTAAACAGTCTGATAGAAATGTGTTTTTTTCTTGTTGCAGACAAAGTATTAGTCACAATCCCTTCTACGACATGCTGGCTGCACGCAAGAAAAAGGCACAGAAAACCAGTGCCCACCACCATCATCATTCTAAAAGTTAAAATCGACTCTGAAGCACAGTGATCATCATATTTATAGTTCTCATCCACGAGAACAGGACTTGATTTTACTCGAATCGTGCATCTTCCACTTCTGAAACCTTTATCATCAGATTTTTCTTCATTGTCTTCACTTTAATTCTTTATTAGTGTTTACAGATCTGTCACTGTTATCAGTATCTACATGTACAGTGTGTTTCTAAAAGTCTACGCATGCGATTTAATTGTACACCATTAAAAATACACTGTACCACCATTTAAATGCTTTTAGCTGAGTTCTAGGGGGGGAACAAAGTAACGTGTGAATGTGGGCTATTTTGAGTGAGAAAAGTAGTTCAGACTTTAAATAGATTTATTTTAATTAAATATAATCTATACAGATATATTCTTATCGACAAATAAAGTGATTTGTGGTATTTATTACAAAGTGGAAAATATTTTGTTGCCAAATAAGTGCATATTATTTACTGGGTAAAGTATTGTAGAAGTTATCACTCGAATATGCATTTATCTGGTATACATAGAAGATTAAATTAAAAAGAATGAACTATTCACTCTAGACAACAAAGTAGTAAATACAGTTTTGTGCAATGCATCTAGTGTACATACAGTTTTGTCAGTAAAAAGGGCAGCAATGCTGTAATTTTAATATAGTTATATTATTGACATCGTGTTTGAGTAGGAGAAACTTCATATAAGAAAGTGATAAGACAAATTTATAATACTTTAATTTATTATTTTGTAATGATTGTTTATTAGATTAAGCAGCATTTGAATTCAGAAGATCTTTCAGTACTACATCGAGGAATGTGTGAATGAATGTTTTAAGTTTGGGCAGTAAATGTAGAATAATAAATACAGATTATTCAACAAAGTGTAGGTTGTCACAATCAGTATCTCCATGGTCATAGCTACGACTTTTTAAATATAACAATATATAACGGTCAATGTTCGTAAATGTTTTTAACTTATTTCAGTAGGCATGAATAATTGTAACTTTTCGAAATACACTTCATTTATAATAATAATAATAATTTTAGTATTGTATTCCGGACTGTGCCGGATGTCTAGAAAGTTTTGCACTATTTCAAAATGTATAGAAATTTAATATGATTTACTTATTTATGTAACTACTAGTTTACGTATAAGGGGCAATCAATAAGGGTCCGAACTGCCTTGAATGTGAGCAAGACACTGGAGATAGGAGACAGAGAAGTTATCTAGAATCAGGGAAATGTCTGAAATGCTTCACTTGAGAAAAGCAGAGAAAAGACTAGCCATAAGGCGTATTTGGAGAGATTCTAGGAAAAATCACGATATGTCCTTGGCATGTTTATGTGTGAAGCTCAGTTCTTAAAGACAATCTGACACTGTTTGATAGACTGACTCAACAGGCATGGAAGCATTGATCTTCAATGACATACAAATGTGTGTTTAACAGTAAAATAAATACAAGTGCAGTTCGGAAATATATTGATTGCACTTTATACATTTCTTTCATCACTTACCTCCATAAGATTTGGCATTTTTGCCTCTTAGATTTTCACTTTAAGGATTTCGAACAAACTGTAAATGTTCAGAAGTGGAACTCCTTGGTCATGTTGTTAGCGTTAGGACGCACACACTTATAGATCTTATACAAAAGAAAGAAATTCCTGCTCTTGCTTGGAATTGAGTTTTAGTTCTTTGGTTTTTTTAACCAGAAGTACTACCACTTAAGCTACAATGGAGGACAATAATTCGCTTTCAAGAAGTATTTTTATTTAAAATTTTAAAAATAAAATTGTTAACTATAGTAATGTAATACCAGATTTGCAATAAAAGTAAACTAAAATTGTAGTTGTGAAGTGTTTCGAAAAGTTATGGTGAAAATGCTGCAATAAAATAATACAGTATAATGCTTTATAAATATGTAAACTTCCAAGTCATGTGATCTCTAATAAAAAATAGAGCAAGAGAGCTATTGTAAAATTTAAATTGAAAAAAGTTATGCAAGAAAACAATCAGATGTCTGAACAAAATTAGATATTATAGGTTAATGAAAAATCTCTCCTTGTAATAGTTTACAGTTTAACCGATGAAAGGTCATGGATCGAAAGGAAAGACAGAAACTCAGGGTAGAATTGTAAAATGAGAAGTGAAGTTATAAAACGCAGCTGGCAGAATAATCCCGGTGATAAAACTACTATGTATGTGTATTCACAACGAGAAAGTTTAAAATTTTAAGTGATTTTTTTTTTCTGCAACTAATGAAATGTGAACTAAGTGCACTTGAGGTCCCTTTTATGGGGATGGTTCTGGAAAAGCTCTTAGTTTGTATAGAACCAATGTTTTATACCAATGTGAAATGTTTCTTGTATCATAAATAAGTCGATATTGGAAAGTGTAGCCTAGTTTATTTCTTTGAAGACGTCAACCAGTAGTTCTTAGCTCATACAAAGGCAACTAATGAAAGGGCGAACTGCCATTATCATAAAACGATGTAAATAATAGTGGGATATCTTAGCACCAAAGAACTCGGATATTAGATCATGTAGTACAACAACACTGATACTGATATGGAAAAGCAAGTTTTGGAAACAGGTTATTCAGGTAGAGTGTAGCAATAAACAGGGGCTCGATTTCGTGGCTACATTCATACCATATTTGTTGGACGTTATTTCATCCAGCTTTTGTACTGTATGTTGCGTCACTTGTGTAACTGTTGGTGGCCAAACATACATTTGTACGCCACTGCAGTGGCAAGTGTATTTTAAAAGCTATGCAATAATTATTGAAATTGTATAGGTTAAATAATAATAATAATAATAATAATAATAATAATAATCATTCTCATGGAAAGGATGGGTCATTTATTACATTTCAGATTGTCCTAAAGATGGAACTTGTATGAATGTATATAAATTAATGGAAGTTATGTTTTGTGTATTTAAAACTATAGCAGTTTACATGCAATTCAACTTCCCACTGATAGTAATTGATATTTACTACATTGTTTATATTGGCATTCTGTCGTCAAGTAATAATTACACTCTTTATTATGAGTTTGACTCATAACCAACTCTCTGTTATGTGGAAGAGTACCAATGAACTAAAGAAAATTTAAGAAGTACCCACCACACTATCTACACCTGCTGCTTAAACTGTTTGTGTATTTTAAATGACTGATTGTTTTACAGCAGGGCTGCCAGATATCTCACACTATAATAAAGGATAATAATAATCTGTGGTACTACAGCCCATGTCAACATGCCAAAGCAGAGGTGGACTATCATCCAACCGAAATAGAGGTATCTCATGGTTAGCATAGTGATCCCCTAAGCCATTGTAGCTGGCTTTCGTAACCAAATTTTGCTACATATCATAGCTCTCCAAGTGCATCACGATGGTGGGTGGGCACCAGTCCCATTCACTGGTTGAAATTTCATGAGAAAATTTCTTCCTCCATGAGAATTCGAACCAGGGTGCATTCCATAACGTGAGTCCGAGGCAGGATGCATTAGACCACTATGTCACGGTACAAGACATAAAGGATAGAAAACTATAAATACTTCTCAACATGTAAAGAATGTAAATCATTCTGTGACAAATTAGTATTTAGCTTTTAGTAAATTTTCATTTTATTGTCACACTGTCAGCTGAATGGCTTCCCATGCTGCTAGTGCAGGTTTGAATCCTGGCAGCACCAAGTGGAATTTGTGATGGACAGAGACAGTGCTCGGTGGTAGGTTTTTGCAGGATACTCCCGTTTCCCCTATTGGCATTCCACCATTAGTCCATTAATCATCATCATGCAGTACTCAAGAACTACAGCTTCAGAGCATCACTCATAAATGGGGACATTTGGGTGAATTTCGCAATGACCTACCGTTGGCTTAAAGAAAATAAGTTTGTACATTTATTTACATAAAAAAATTACGTTTTTATTTGTTACTTTGAGACGTGTTCTCGAAGAAGTTCAATGTTTCTTTCAAGATATAATATAAAACATTATTAAAAATCAATGAATCTGCTTTATGTTTGTTATATTACGTCTGTCTACTTCAAATTCGTTTGAGAAAACAATTTTTCAAAATGCATTTAAAGATGTTGAGGCTAGCAATTGGCTGGTTGTCCTTTTCCCCCACTATGGGCTGTAATGCCATAGATTTATTTATTATTTATATTTTGTTTATACAGAAACGTACTAATTTAGCAACATTTGACACTTTTTTACCCATATCTTTGAAAACCGCGAAAAATATTTAAAAGTGCACTGGTGTACATTGGTATATTCAAATTTCAATTCCATTATCAGACTATTTATAGTATCCAAAAAAAAAGAGTTACAATTTATAAACGAGATCCAATTTGTCATGGATTTGAGTGAAAATTGTAATTATTTTTGAAGATATTGTAGCTATAGTTTCAAGAGCTATGGTAAAACTTAAACGGCATTTCTGAAATAGTTTCAAAATATCAATCAGGATCTCATGAACGAATTACAGGAGGTACAAGACATTTCTCTTGTTATTTTAATACAGAACTTCCCTTAAAATCATGACTTCTGGCAAGCCTGGGCCATAATGTGTTTCTGAGATAGATATAGTACTAGTAAAACAGTGAACTATAATACTACTGTAAGTATTACAGTTTAATAATTTTGATAAGCTTGAATTATGGCGACTTAATAGTTGTGATAATATTTTAACTACTCAGCAATTGAGGGTGAAAGGAACTGGCTAACCTACCCATTATCTTCTGGCTTAGTTGCCTCGAACTGTTGACTAAACATACAATAATGGTGGTAGCTTAAATAAAGAAAATTGACAAGTTTCGTTTTGTAGGTTTTATGTTTCGAGCCCAGGAACTAAAGCCCCCTTCTTCTCTAATCGAGAGACAGCTTCGCTTTTAACTTGTAATGAGTGAATATGCTGGCATTTCAGAAAAACTTGATGTTCAGTCATCTGTTCTTTGCAGAGAATACAATACATATTATGACCATTTCTTAATGTCAAAATAATGCTTCATATTCTTCTAGGCTGGCAGAGGTGAATTTCATTCCTGTCATGGTTGTATCTCTGAAACAGAATTGATTACTAGTGATAGGATGCTGATCATAAAGGTGAGAAGTAGAGAAATGTTAATATCAGTCTTATATTTAAAAACCAGAGAGCACCTATTAGTGATTACCTGACAGAAAATTGAAACTGTATGTATATACTGTACTATTAATCAGTGCAGTATTGTATGGTTCTTGTACATCCTCTGGGAGAAAGTCATATTTTGAAATTTTATGTCAAAAAATCCATTTCCCTGAATTGAGTATGAATCTATGATATTTGGCTTAGCAGGTACAATAAGCACAAGACCATTGCAAATGTTCGAAAACGTAACATGATTTGTAAAGTAGCCTATAATGGCTTGTGAAAAATTTTGTTTTCATTTTTATTCATAATTTTCTGTCCAAAGGCAGTCCTTCACTGCAAACTCAGCATTCTCCAATCGGTTGCCTTTCATTTAAAAATATTGATAGAATTTTTAATTTGGAAATATTGCAGTTAGGCTTAGACCACAAAATTGATAATGGTAAATTTAGACTTCAGTTCTCTACATTAACAGAATTTGTAAATTTTCTTTAAACCTTTATATTTAAGAAGAATTGTATTTTCTTTTATTTCGGTAAGCGTTGAGCTGTTTTATATTATTACATTAGATGCATGTTTTAATTATTTTTATGGAAGTTCTTTGTAAGAATTCGAGTGTCATACAGGTTCCATCTTAATCCACATCAAAATATACTAAAAATGAAGCTTTAATGTTGTAAGTGAAATAATCTGTTATGAATAAACTTATTTTCTTGTGTAATCCTTGAGCGAAAATTACATCATGTCTAGGGATTGGTTTACATACCACATTGCAGTGCTTGCTGCACATTTGTCTAAGGTTATCTTTATTTGTAACATATGCACAAATTAGATAAAGATCTGTGACATGAATTATTATAGTTTTCTAGTAGAATGAAAATTATTTGGACTGTCTTCTATATAAATTTATTTTCAAATTTTTAAAATTCTATGTTATAATTACGTTTTTAAACTGAAACATTTTGAGTTACTCAGTTCTGCTTTATCATTGGAATGTTCACCAACATTACTTGAAATTAATGTTATGAAAATTACACATTTGAAAGCTATTACAGAAAAGACTTTTATCATTAAGAGTGCACAACACTCACAGTTTCAACTAGTCCTGAGATTATGGTGTATGTAGTCTCTCCAGGATTACAGACTGCATCTCAGAAATTGCTTCACAGTGCTTTGTTTTATTAAGGGTTCAGTAGCACAAATTAATTTGTTTATTCTATGTTTCAAAATGATGATAATCAAAGATATTTTCATGTTGCCTATCACAACTGGATCGACTGTCGTTTGAGCGTCAATTACAGTTGTTAGAGTACCAGGGTTATGTAAAACGTGTGTTGAAGCTTGATGGAATGTTTTATACTAATAGTATTGCATTATTACATACAATGTGCTTCGATTATTAATAATGACCTTGATTTTACATTGCAGCTTAATATAAACATTTTTTCTTTACAGTATTTCTCTTATTCTTTCAAGAATTGCACCTATTCTCGTTTCACAGGTTGAGCCATATTTTCGAAGTCTTATACTATCTTTCGTTTTGATGTGTATGCTCTATTATTTATTTATCAGTGATTATTAAATTTATTATGTTTAAGGCTAGTAACAACAAAAGAAACTCCATAGAATTTTTGAAATTATAGAATCATTTCTGCAGTGACACAATAGCTTGCAAGCAGGCCTCTTTCTGGCATTGGTCATAAAATGGCAGCAAAACTCGAGAAACAGCAGGAGAGAATTTTTCTTTATACAGTGATAGTACAGAGTTGTTTCTGATCTCTGATAACGAATTTGAATAACGTCAGGAATCACACCAACAGCTGAATTGTGGCGAGAGGTGACAGACCAGTAGTGAGTGATTTCATAATCAGAGTGCACGGTGTATCACAGTAGCAATGCTCAAGAAAATTGAGCCTTTTTGGAGGGGGTACATAACAACTCTTTCGGATGCCAAGTACAGTTAAGTGAACATCATAGAAGCCTGCAAAAAACGTGGTTTCGTTATTTCCAAGAAAGACATCTTGTGTGTACCTAATAAGCAGGCTTCGAGACTTTGGACCCGATACAATAAGTTTACTGTGCTTTTACTATAGGTTGTTGACTCGCTGCAGGTGGTGAAAGGTAGAGATGTGTTGAGGTAACAACGTTGCTATTTAGAGTAGAGTACGGTAGTATGGGGAAACACACACATATGTACATTCTGAAAGTAAATACACATTACACAATGACAATGTCAAGAGAATATGAAAAGCATTTATTATCCTGTCTTTTATAAGCATTTGTGACTAATTATACACAGTGTTAATGGTGAAAATATACATGTATCAATTTTAATATCTTCATCTATCCTATTGGTCGTATTTAGAAATTGCAGTTACAGTACCGAATTGCAATGTACTACAAAATACATTTTCAGTGTCTCAAACGTAAATCTTTTTCGGTTATCTGCCAAACACAGTTTGTACTGTGAAAAGCTGCGCTCTATGTCGCATGACGTGATAGGAGCAAAACGAAAAAACCTAACATCATTGCAGTCTCTAAGAGACAGTCCATTATTCTCGAGTACGGTAACTCTATATCTACTAATTTGCAATATTTATATTACACAATGTTCCATATCCGTTACTTTTACATAAAATTGATTTCCACTTCTGTTTTACACGTTTAATAACTGGTGTACTTGGTGTCTCATTAATTCTCTGTGTCATTTCCACAATTAATTTGAGGGCTTCCGGCATCTCTTGCTTTGACTTTTCTAACCGTGTAATAGTTTCAGACACAGTTTGAAATTAGGTTTGTATGAAAACCAAATTATTCGTCAGAACCTTCAAATCTAGAACGTTTTTCTTTGGGTACTTGTTGGCATTCATTCTACAGTACCCCCACCCACTGTAGCCTACGCTTTACCACTATACTCAGTACGCCGTTATGCGGATTTCCCACTGAACTGATCTATTGGGTCCGAAGTCTCGAAGCCTGCTAATAAGACTGGCAAAGCTCGGATGGAATTAATTCCAGAGTGGAAAAGCAAACAAATCCATCCCCCGTCACAAGTTGCCGCATCCCATGGGAGGATACAAATTAATTCCATCTTATTAAATACACAGAAGATGCCTTTCTTGAAAATAACGAAACCTCATTTATTGCAGGCTTCTTTTATTTTCACTTAACTGTACTTGGCATCGGAAAGGGTTGTTATGTACTCCTCCCAAAAAGGCTCGATTTTCTTGGGAATTTCTGCGGTGAGTTGCCATGCACTCTGACTATGAGATCACTCAGTACTGGTCTGTCACCTCGCGCCACAGTTCAGCTGTCGTGTGACTTCTGATGCACATGATGTCATCCACATTTGTTATCAGAGATCGGAAACAACCCTGTAGTACTCGTCTGTATCATACCAGTTGCTGGAAATGATCTCTGCCTGCATCTTGGCATAACTGAACCGGAATATTGAGAAACCCCTCATGTCTAGAGAACTAAACTTTTCAGGAGGTACAAAAAACATTTCAACATCTGCTGCTGTTATGATAATCCGAATAAATGTATTTATGGGTAATACTGCTCGATTATCAACGTCAATACTAAATAATCAAACAAAATAAGTAAATCATATATATAAACTCTATAGCGTATTCTCGTCCCATAAATAAATTTAAGCATTTTAACTTAAAAATTAAATTCAACAAAAATAATAAGAAACAGTCTATTCCTCGTCCAAGATCCTAGATTTGTGCTAACACTTAACATTTTAGCTAAAATAAATGTTGATGGGAATATGTGGGGTTTCTCTTCATAATATGAGTCTACATGTTTAGAATAACATTGCCTGGAAAAAGAACAATGGTGTTTCTGAATCAGAAATAAGGATCCGGAAATCTGCCTATTCAGAAATACGTCATTCGGAATAACTGTTCCGATTTGGAAGTACAGGATTCGGAAATAAGGCTATTTGGAAATGAAGGTCGTCAGAATAAAGATTTCGGAAATACGACCGGGAACGCTCAACAACTGATTATCAGCAATTGTGCAATTTGTTTTTGCACCAAAGTGACACAGAGCAATATTTATCTGAACTTGAAGCTTATGTGACTTAACAATACACTGATTTCTCTTACAAGTACGAATCAGATATATTTTCCTGGCAGAGGTGGTCTGTATCACTATGCAGCCTGCTTGCAAGTTGTTGTTTGCTTAGAAAATAGTACTGCATTAATGTAAGGCTCAGAAAAAAGAAAATGGTAAAATACAATTTAAAAGTGAGATTCTTGCAATTATAGAAAGTTATAATAGGTTAGATATGATTCCATATAGAAAAGTATGAAACATAATGGACACAATCTTCATGTTAGGAAAAATAAATTACACGGAAAGTGGCTGGAACTGTTTTAGCTGTAATAATTATGTACTTCTAATGAAAACATATCTATGAAAGGTATCTGGGGAAGAAGTTTCATTGTTTGAACATACAATGTTAAACTCTATGACTGTGTCTAAAGTGGTGTGACTATGGATCAGGTTCATGATAGAATTTGGTAGATAAAAATTAAGTCATTGAAGTGTGTGTATTCCATAGGACTTGTGATAACATTCGCAATAGTTTTCCAATTAATTCACACATCAAACTGCACATAATTTAAGAATGTTGTGATAAAATGAAGTGATGAAAGATAATGCTGTAACATCTCACAAGCAAACATACTGATGGAGGCAGATAAAAAAGTATTTTTTTTTTCTTTCACCATGTTAATAATGTCAAAAGAAGTGTGAATACAAATTTTGGCCACTCGACCGCAATTACGAGGGCTGTAAAAAATAAGTTCGCCAGGGACCATTAATAGAAAGAAAACACAATGTCATTGGAAAAATTAATTTGAATAGACACAGCAATTGTTGAGATAGTTTTTCAACATAGTCTCCACTGGAATTGAGACATTTGTCATATTATGGAATTGACAGAGAGGTGCAGACGGCTTTCAAACTCAGGTTCCAATCCAGGAGGCTGACTTCTACAACACAAGAATAAAAAAATAAAAAAATTGATCCCATGGTATGACAAATGTCTCAATTTCAGTTGACAAGTAGCGCAACAATTGATGCATCTATTTCAATAAATCTTTCCATTCAATTTGTGTTTTTTTCTGTAAACGGCCCCAGAGAAAATCACTTTCTGGACGGCCTCGTAATTGCGGTCGAGTGGCCAAAATTTGTATAAGCACTTCTTTTAATATTATTAACATGGTGGAAGAAAAAAAATTTAATTTTTTATCTGCCCACCTTCAGAATGTTTGCTTGTCAGATCTTTTTAACTATGCTGATTAACTGTGTTACTTTTATGTGTACGATTTCATTAGCATTGGCAAATACAGTATACAGTATGTATATTTTCCTAACAGTGAATTGTTTTAATGTTTCATGCCAGCAAAGAGAAGGAAGAATATGTTTTATGGATTTTAGGATGACTGATAGAATATATTCTGAAATATACTAAATTGTGTGTATTGTTATAAAATTTTTGTAATAATTTTTACATCGAAAAGGAGGCAATTGTGTATGTCAGCATTGTTTGTTTGTAAGTAAGATTGAGTATTTTCATCCATTACTTTTTTTTTCTTTTTTTTTCACTAAATATCAGTTCTATAGAAATAAAAAAAGCAGACACATGTATTCTTTGCCATTTGAATCTATAAAATTACACAAATTCAATATATTTTAAGTATAAGTGTAAAATCAAGGTCTCCTATTGTGAATTATAATGCAGTAAACTCTTATAAAGAACAAGATTGTTGTTTAAAAAATTCTTCTAAGGTGTTTGCGAAACAATGGAATTACGACATTGCTTTATTGACATACATGGAAAGAATTTACAGCAAAGTGAATTTGTAAATTAAATTTTAGAGCATTTTTTCTGGTGATATATATGAAATCAAGATGTGCTGTTGTTCGAACTCTGGCTTTTTCAAATGTAAAAAATAAGTGGAAATTGATGTCAGATTTTGAGGTTACGTATAAAAAATCGCCATGTCTAATTTTCATGTTACAACAATTCATATAATAATAATTTATATCTGAAAGTTTCATTAAACATAAGATGAAACAACTTTGTTTCATAAACAAACGAGGTAATTGTGCAATTTTAAGGAAAGCTCTGCATTAGTAAATGAAAACAGAACAACCAACTTTTTATGAGAGATTACTGTATTGTACTTGGTAAAAGTGCTGATACAGAATATCTTGAAATGATCCTATTGTGCGATTATGAACAATTAAAAGAAATGGAAATACATCCAGTACAAGCTGTCTGTATAAGAAGTGTGTATTGAATACATATCATCTCAGAACTGAAATATTTCGATTTGAAACTTAAACTTTATTACCAATGATCAAATGTAAGATATTAATAGTAATATTCGTAAGAGTTTCATCCCTCCTTTTTATGTCCTCTCTCCTCAGAGGTCATGCAATAGTTATTTCCATTCTTATTATTTTTACTGTTTCTGCCACTTTTTGGTCATTTAAATCTACATTTTAAGTAAAGCTTTGCTTTAATTGTGTGTAGTGTATTTCCATATAATTTGGACACTTTGTGTTATTATCTGCTATTTTGAAGCAGATGTTATGAAATGAAATCGAAAAGCGCATGGTAGAGAGAAAACTATAATCTGTTGTCATGTAAATGCTACAAAATTCCTTTCAACATTAAAGAATATCTTTTCAATTAAAAGTTTCAGGAGACAATTTGTATTACTTGTAAATGTACTCTAACACTACAACACAGAAAAGGATATTAGAGTAAGGGTGGAAAGTGATATCTCCTCCTTCCCCCCCGTAAATGTCGAGAAAATTACCACAAATTTTGTTGATAACCTTAAAGCTTTATATACAGTATACAATACTGTACTCTTCGACTAGAAAGCAGCCATTAGAACTATAGCTTGTGCCTCGAGTTAAAAAATGATACAAATCAAGTAATTAGTATTATTAAACAATTAGGCAAGGACATTGTTTTGCTGTGGTAGTCAGCACATTGTGGATTGTATGGAAAAGGGGTTGAAAAAACACTAGCAATACAAGTAAAATCCACAAGCAGAAAATAAATACCTTACACATAAATAAAACATCAGATAAATTTTAAATAAAATATATATATATATATATATATATATATATATATATATATATATATATATATATATTGTTAAAAATCGGGAGAAGTTATATATAATCTAAATTTAATTATTATTATTCTGGAAAATTAGATGTTGCAAAATTTTTACTTCTCAGTGAACATGATTGCATGATTGATTGCCTTTGAAAACATTTATTAGATTGGGTCTCCAAATTGTGGGTTAAGTAACAAATGGATGCAGCATATATTAGTAGCACTTGTGGAGCTCAAACTTCCAATGAGGTGTCTTAAAGAATCAGTAATAATAATAATAATAATAATAATAATAATAATAATAATAATAATAATAATAATAAAATAATAATAACTATAATAATAAATAATAATTCATTAATATTAATGTGCTAGTCAACAGTGGTTGGCCAATAAAAGACTAGCACAATAAATTCAATAATAGTACAGCAATATACGTAGGTAGAAAAATAAAGTTTAAGAGTGATTACCTGTATTAATTGAGACATAAATAAAAACAATAGTAAATTCTAATCAGTGATATAATATAATACAAAATATCAGAAAAATAACATTGAATAATTAAAAAGTAGTAATATAGGTAGAAATTGTTTACAAAATAAATAAAAGATTATGACGTTGCCAAGAACAAACTAAGTCTATACATTGAATGGGTCGAATTTGCAGCCATACATGTAATCATTTTTAATGCATCTGGAGACTGGAGGAAGAGAAGATAATAATAATAATAATAATAATAATAATAATAATAATAATAATAATAATAATGATAATAAATATTCTTCTTCTTCTTGTTCAGCGTCTCACTTATTAGACCATATTAGACCAATGGCCTGTTACGATCTCTCACAGGCATAATCATTAAAATTTTTCATACATCTATACCAGATGGTCCATTTCAGCACACAAATGAAATAGAGATTTTAAAGGTATCTGAAAGAGCAATATGTAAAGTAACGGATGATAGGAAAATTACAAGAAAAGACAATGACTCAGTTGTTCTAAAAGGAATACAAGAGTCTCAATGAAATAGTTACTTAAAAAGAATCTTGTTTTATATATATATACACGAAATTGGATTGAGCAGGGAGTTTATTTTTGTAATTGAGGAAATATTTGATCAATGCAAGCACTATGAGAAGATAACAGTAATGATACTATCAAATAGTGAAAGTTTGTTGCAGTGAAATGTGGCAAGAATGTACCGTAAAGATACAGTAGTAATTGATGGGGCCAAAAAACTGAATCGTTTCCTTGGATGTTTTGTTAATTTCGTATTTGTTAAAGCAATTCTTCCCTGTTATTTGGTATATAGTTGTATACATTAACATTGAATCTTTTATAATGTTGGACAAGTAAATGTAAAAATTTGATTACGTTGTCTTTTACAGATACCTTGTACAGGTTGTTTTTTTTTTAATGTTCAAAATTTCCGAGTATGGTTACATAACCTGGTTGGCAGGTCATGCATTTGTGGTAAAGTGGAAAGAGCGCACGTTTGGTGTGTGCTTCACCAAATATTTTATATACATGCCAAAGAATATTTAATGATTGTTGTTTCTGTGACGGTGAGTATGTATGAATCTGAAGGAATTGTGTGGTGTCATGAGGCCTGCATTAAAGTATGCTGTGGGAAAGAGTCATCGTTAACAATTTCCTTTAGCTGCATAATTTTTATACATAAGTCGTGATCCTCCTTCCCCTCGTTTTTATGCTGTATCAAATGCCTTTTTTATACTCAACATGTGTATGTGTGTGCGTGTTTTATATGGAGTGGCTATGTTAAAAAGCATGTTTATCAATATCTTTGTTTGATAGTATTCAAGTGATACATGTAGTGTGTATATTTTGCTGTACATTTTAAGACATTTATTTTGTGTATCATGTATTGGAAATTGTTAATTATTTTGTTACATATCATGTGAAAATCCAAATGTTTAAATTTTGGATAGAATTATATTTTGTATTTAAGTGATAGATTTATTTCAGATTAAATAGTATGTATAGTATTTTAGTAGATGTAAAAATTTGAGTTTCAGCATCACCATTGTTCTTTTAATACCTTTACAGTATGTATGTATAGTACCTTCAAATTTATTGGTAAAAGAAAAAAATTTTAATAAAAATATTTATTATACATTTTTGTAGTACGTATATATTATCTTTCACTGAATTACTTGTTGACAAAAGAACCAAATTTCCTTTTATTTACTTTTGTTTCCTACTTGTAACTAGTTAATTACCTCACAAAATATGCTGCAAAATAGGTACTTTCTCCCTGTTCCAAACAGTAAATCGTGTTCTCTTTATCCTGGATATGATAAGTTGTAAAAAATTTTACTTTTTACGAAATTTATTTATTTAATCTGGGGAATTTAAGGTCATCAGGCCTTCTCTACCACATCACCAGATTATAAATGGGCATATACAAAACACAAATGCAGAGAGAAAAAGTAAATAAGAAATAGAAATAAAATTACAAATACAGATATAAAAAGCACAAATGAAAAAATGCGAAAAGAGGGGAATAGAATAAAGTAGAAAGATAAGATCACAATGGGCACAAAATGCAACAATTATATTGATTATGCTGACTGCCTAATATATTAGTGATTGAAGAAAGTGACTAAGTACGAAACAGTAACAATTTCGAAACATTGGTAATAATTATTGTGATGTACTGAAGTATGTCCACCGCTCCACCCATCCTTCATCATTGGCAATCAATATACTCAGTTTACTGTATTGCACTCTACGCAGTAAGAAAATACTTAATAAGTTTGTTTTTTAATACTGTTGAATTCTGACAGTGTCTGATGTCACTGGGTAAGATATTCCACAAGTGCGATAAGGAGATTGTGTATGATGATGAATATGATGATGTCTTATGTGTTAGTATGGCTAGCATGCGGCTATTTTGCGTGCGTGTGTAGGGATTATGATACCATGATAGGTAATTATGTTTTGAATGTGCTTACAAGCAGTAAAATTATTACTGCCACCATCACCGTCATCATCATTGTTATGTATATATTGAATTAGATGGATCAAGACTGACTCCAATTAATACGCATGTATTCATAGTTAACTATCTTAGGGCTAACAAGCAAGATCGCCATTTTGTTCAGCTTGTTCATTGTTACAGGAAGAGGTTAGTCTGCAGAAACAGTATTTTTGGTGTTACATTCATATACTATTCTCGGCAATAGTTTCCCTCACATTTCCGCACTTGTTTAGCCCTACTTTCCGCTGTAGTTTCTCTCTATTTTCTCTCCAATTTCCCTCTATTTTTGGCTCCAATCTCTCTCTATTTTTCCCTCTAGTTTCCGCTCCAATTTCCTTCTACTTTCCCTCTATTTTCCTCTCTAATTTCGCTCTATTTTCCGCCCTAAATTCCATCTATTTTCCGCCCTAATTTCGCTCTGCTTTCCGCACTAAATTCGCTCTGTATTCCGCACAAATTTCTCTCTATTTTTAGCGTTTGTTTCCCTTATTTTCCGTTCTAGTTTCCCTTTATTTTCCCCTCTGTTTTCCCCTATGTTCTGCTATAATTTCGCTTTATTTTCCGCTCAAAATTCGCTGTAATTTTCTTTCGGATTTCCCTAACTTTTCGCTCTAATTTCGCTCTATTTCCCGCTTTAATTTCGCTCTATTTCCGCTCTAATTTTGCTCTATTTTCCTCTCCAAATACACTTTATTTTTCGCCCCAATTTTCGCTCTGTTTTTCGCTCTAATTTCCCTATATTTTTAGCTCTAATATGCCTCTACTTTCCGCTCTAATTTCACTCTATTTTATTATCTAGTTCCCTCTATTTTTCGCGCAAGTTTCCCTCCATATTTCGCTCCAATTTTGCGCTGTAGTTTCGTTTCATTTGCCGCTTTACCTTCCCTCTATTTTACGCACCAGTTTCCCTCTATTTTACGTTCCATATTCCCTCTATTTTCCGCTTTAGTTTCTCTCTATTTTCCGCTGTAGTTTCGCTCTATTTTCCCTCTGTTTCCTATATATTTTGAATATTTCCCGCTCTATTTTTCCTTTATTTCCGTTCTAATATGACTACTTTGGCTCTATTTCTCTATATTTTCCGCTCTAGTATCGCTCTATTTTCCCTTCATTTCCGCTCTATTTTGCCTCTATTTTCAGCAATATTTTCCCTTTATTTCCGTTCTAATATCGCTCTTCTTTCCTCTGTAATTTCCTTCCATTTTACGCTTCATTCTCTCTATATTCTGCTCTAAATTCACCCTATTTTCCGCTCTAATTTCCATCTATTTTCTTCTGCAATTTGCCCTTAATTTCCGATCAAATCACTATTATCCGCTCTAATTTCTCTGAATGTTCCGTTCTATTTTTCCTTAATTTTCCGCACAAATATATCTCTATTTTCCTTCCTAATTTCCCCTATTATGCTCTCCACTTCTCTCTAATTTACGCCCAAGTTTTCCTGTATTTTCCAAACTAGTTTACCTCTATTTTCCACTCTAGTTTCCCTATATTTTCTGCTCTATTTTGACTACTAATTTTCCTCTATTATCCGCTCTAATTTCGGTCTAATTTTCGCTCTAATTTCCGTCTATTTTCCACTCTATTATCCCTCTTTATTCAGCTCTAATTTTGCTCTGCTATCCGATTTAATTTTCATGTACTTCCGATTATATTTCTCTGTATTCTCCGCTCCAGTTTCGGTCTATTTCTCGGGCTAATTTCCATCCATTTTCCGCTCTAATTTCGCTTTCTTTTCAGATCTAATTTCAACCTATTTGTCTCATTAATTTTCACTACTTACGGCTATAATTTCCCTCTATTTTACGTTCCAGTTTCCTTCGATTTCCTCTATTCTGCTCCAATTTTCCTCTATGTTCTGCTCAGGTTTCGCTCTATTTTCCATTCTAATTTCACTCCATTTACCCTCTAATTTCCCCCTTTTTTTTGACCTTATTTCCGCCTTTCTCCGCTATAATTTCTCTCTCTTTTCCGCTGTACTTTCCGTCTAATTTCCGCTCTAAGTTCGTTCTATTTTCCGTTCTAATTTCCCTCTAATATTCCGCCTTAATTTCACTCTACCTTGCGCTCTAATTTCCCTCTATTTTCCGCTCTAACTTCCCTCTATTGTTCACTCTACTTTCCTTTTATTTTACGCACTAATTTCCCTCTATTTTGCGCCCTATATTCCATCTATTTCCCGTTCTAACTTTCTCTATAATTATCCTGTATTTTCCGTTCCATTTTGCCATCTTTTTTTTTCTATATAATATTCCCCTATTTACGCAATAGTTCCCTTATTTTTATCTATAAATTCATTCTATTATAGGCTTCAATTCCCCTCTGTTAGCCAATAAAATTTACCTCTATAATTCACTCTGATTTCGCTCCAATTTCCGCTGTAGTTTTCTTCTAATTTCGCTCTATTTTCGGATCTACTTTCTCTTTCATTTTCCGCTATACTTTCCCTCGATTTTCCATAAATATCCTCTATTTTCCACTCCAGTAGTCCACAACATTCCGCATTAATTTCCCTTTATTTTCCACCCTAGTTTCGCGCTATTTTCAGCTCCAATTTCTCACTATATTCCGAATTAATTTCTCTTTATTTTCCGCTCCATTTTCCCTCTATATTGCACATTAATTTCCCTCTATTTTTCATTCTAGAATCCCTTTATTTCCCGCACTAATTCCCCTCTATTTTCCGCACTAGTTTATCTTTATTTTTTCTTTAATTCCGCTCTATTTTCCTCTATAATTTTCCTGGAAGCCGGAGTCATGTTCAAAGTTTCTAGTTTTTCCGGATATGCCGTTTACTGAAGCAGGGAAGCCCCTGGGATCCGGAAACACGTTTAAAGTTTCTAGTTTTTCGGGTTGCGCCGTTTTCCGGACCCGAGGCGGCCCCTGAGAGCCGGAGGTATGTTTGAAGTTTCTCGTTTATCCGGTTGCGCCGTTTTCCGGGCCGCTGCGGCACCTGGGAGACGGAGCCATGTTTCAAGTTTGTCATTTTTTACTGTTGCGCCGTTTTCCGGGGACGGGGCGGCCCCTGGGTGCCGGAGGCATGTTTAAAGTTTCTTCTGGTTGCGCTCTCTTCCGGCGCCGGGGTGGCCCCTGGAAACTGGAGGCATTTTTAAAGTTTCTTGTTTTTCCTGTTGCCCCGTTTTCCGGGCCCGGAGAGGCTCCTGGGAGCCGGAGGCATATTTAAACTTTCTCGTTTATCCGTTTGCGACGGTTTCCGGGGCCGGGGTGCCCCTGGAAGTCGGAGGCATGTTTAAAATTTTCGTTTTTCCAGTTGCGCTATTTTCAGGTGACGAGGCGGATCCTGGGAGCCGGAGGCAAGTTTAACGTTTCTCGTTTTTCACGTTGCACCGATTTCCGCAACCGCGGCGGCACCTGGGATCCCGCGACATGTTGAAAGTTTCTCGTTTTTCCAGTTACTCCGTTTTCCGGGGCCAGGGCGGCTCTTGAGAGCCAGAGGCATGTTCAAAGTTTCTAGTTTTTGCGGTTGCGGCGTTTACTTCAGCAGGGAGGCCCCTGGGATCCGGAAGCATGTTTAAAGTTTCTAGTTTTTCGGGTTGCGCCGTTTTACGGACCCGAGGCGTCCCCTGGGAGAGGGAGGCATGTTTAAAGCTTGTCATTTTTACTGTTTTCCGGGAACGAGGTGGATCCTGTGTGCCGGAGGCATGTTTACAGTTTCTCGTTTTTCTGGTTGCGCTGTTTTCCGGCTCCAGGAAACCGGAGGCATGTTCGAAGTTTCTAGTTTTTCCGGATACGCCGTTAACTGAAGCAGGGAAGCCCCTGGGATCCGGAAACACGTTTAAAGTTTCTAGTTTTTCGGGTTACGCCGTTTTCCGGACCCGAGACGGCCCCTGAGAGCCGGAGGCATGTTTGAAGTTTCTCGTTTATCCGGTTGCGCCGTTTTCCGGGCCGCTGCGGGCCCTGGGAGACGGAGGTATGTTCCAAGTTTGTCATTTTTACTGTTGCGCCGTTTTCCGGGGACGGGGCGGCCCCTGGGTGCCGGAGGCATTTTTAAAGTTTCTAGTTTTTCTGGTTGCGCTGTTTTCCGGCGCCGGGGCGGCCCCTGAAAACTGGAGGCATGTTTAAAGTTTCTTGTTTTTCCTGTTGCTCCGTTTTCTGGGCCCGGGGAGGCCCCTGGGAGCCAGAGACATATTTAAACTTTCTCGTTTATCCCGAGACGTCCCCTGGGAGAGGGAGGCATGTTTAAAGTTTGTCATTTTTACTGTTGCGTTGTTTTCCGGGAACGGGAAGGCCCTTGAGAGTCGGAGGCACGTTTGCACTTTCTCGTTTTTCCGGTTGCGCCGCATTCCGGGGCCGGGGCGCCCCTGGGAGCCGGAGGCATGTTTAAAGTTTCTCGTTTTTCCCGTTGCGCCATTTGCGGGCCGCGGCGGTCCTTGGGAGCCGGAGGGATTTTTAAAGTTTGTCGTTTTTCCAGTTGCGCCGTTTTCCGGGGCCGGGGTGGCCCCTTGGAGCCGGATGCATGCTCAAAGTTTCTAGTTTTCCGGTTGCGCCGTTTACGGGAGCCGGAGGCCCCTGGGATTGGGGAAGCCTGTTTAAAGTTTCTAGTTTTTCGGGTTGCGCCGTTTTTCGGACTTGAGGCGGCCCCTGGGAACCAGAGGCATGTTTAAAGTTCGTCGTTTTTCCGGGTGCGTAGTTTTCCGTGCCGCTGCGGCCTTGGGAGACGGAGGCATGTTTAAAGTTTGTCATTTTTACTGTTGCGCCGGTTTCCGGTGGCGGGCGGCGCCTGGATGCCGGAGGCATGTTTAAACTTACTCGTTTTCCTGGTTGCGCCGTTTTCCGGCGCCGGGGCGGCCCCTGGAAATCGGAGGCATGTTTAAAATTTCTCGTTTATCCGGTTGCCCTAAAAGGAATGGGGCGGTACCTGGCAGCCGGAGGCATGTTCAAATTGTATAGTTTTTCAGGTTGCTTCGTTTTGCGGTGCGGGGAGGCTCCTGGGAGTCATATGCATGTTGAAAGTTTGTCGTTTTTTCCGTTGCGCCGATTTCCGGGAACGGTGCTGCCCCTGGATGTCGGAGGCATTTTTAAGTTTTTCGCTTTTCCGGTTGCGCCCTATTCCTGGGCCGGTGGCATGTTTAAAGTTGCTCCTTTTTCCGATTGCGCACTTTTCCGGGCCTGGGCGGTCCTCTGAAGCCTGTGGCTTGTATAATGTTTGTCGGGACGGTCACTGGGTGCCTGAAGCATGTTTAAAGTTTGTCTCTTTTCCGGTTGCGCTTTTTTCGGATCCGAGGCGGCCCCTGGAATTCGGAGGCATGTTTGAAGTATCTCGTGTTTCTGGTTGCTTCGCTTTCCGAGACTGGGGAGGCTTCTGGTACCCGGATGAATGTTCCAAGTTTCTCGTCTTTCCGGTTGCGTCGTTATCCGAGGCTGGGGCCGCCCCTGGGACCCGTAGGCATAGTCCAAGTTTCTCGTTTTTGCAGTTTTGTTATTTTCCGGGCTCGGGGAGGCCATCGGGAAGCGGAGGCACATTTGCATTTTCTCGTTTTTCCGGTAGCGCCACATTCCGGGGCTGTTGAGTCCCGTGGGAGCTGGAGGCATGTTTAGAGTTTCTCGTTTTTCCGGGTTACGCCGTTTTCCAGAGCCGGGCCAGCCCTTGAACACCGGAATCATGTTTAAAGTTTCTCGTTTTTCCGGTGTCGTCGTCTTTCGGGGCCGCTGCGGCCCTTGGGAGACGGAGGCGGGTTTAAATTTTGTAATTTTTACTGTTGCGCCTTTTTCCGGCGCCGGGACGGTCCCTGGTAGCCAGAGTCATGTATAAAGTTTGTCGTTATTCCGGTTGTGCCGCTTTCCGGTGACGGGGTGGCTCCTGGGAACCGGAGGAATGTTTAAAGTTTCTCGTTTTCCGTTTATGCCGTTTTCAGGTGCGGGGCGGCCCCTGGGAATCAGATGAATTTTAAAAGTTTGTCACTTTTCCGGTTGCGTCGATTTCCGGGAACGGGGTGGCCCCTTGGTGTCTGAGGCATGTTTAAAGTTTCTCGATTTTTCGGTTGCTCCGTTTTCCGGGGCCGGGACGGCTCTGGGAGCGGGATAAATGTTTAAAGGTTCTCCTTTTTCCGGTTGCGCCCTTTTCCGGGACGAGGCGGCACCCGGGAGCCTGCAGGATGTATAAATTTTGTCGGGTGCCGGAGGCATATTTAAAGGTTGTCTCTTTTCCGCTTGCGCCTCTTTTCGGGTCCTAGGCGGCCCCTGGAAACCGGAGATACATATGTTTAAAGTTTCTCGTTTTTCTGATTGCTCCGTTTTCCTGTTCCGGTTCGGCCCATGGGAGCCGGAGGCATGTTTAACGTTTCTCGTTTTTCTGGTTGCGCTGTTTTCCGGTGCTGATTCGGCCCATAGGAGCCGGAGGCACGTTTAAAGTTTCTCGGTTTTCTGGTTGCACCGTTTTCCGGTGGCCGTTCGGCCCATGGGAGCCGGAGGCATGTTTAACGTTTTTCGGTTTTTGGTTGCTTCTCCTTTTTCCGGTTGCGCCCTTTTCCGGGACGAAGCGGCACCCGGGAGCCTGCAGGATGTATAAATTTTGTCGTTTTTTTGGGACGCACATGGGTGCCGGAGACATATTTAAAGGTCTCTTTTCCGGTTGCGCCTCTTTTCGGGCCCTTGGCGACCCCTGGAAACCGGAGGTATGTTTAAAGTAGCTATCTCGTTTTTCTGATTGCTCCATTTTCCTGTGTCGGTTCGGCCCATAGGAGCCGTAGGCACGTTTAAAGTTTCTCGTTTTTCTGGTTGCGCCGTTTTTCGGTGGCGGTTCGGCCCATGGGAGCCGGAGGCAAGTTTAACGTTTCTCGATTTTTGGTTGCACCGTTTTCCGGGTTGGGGCGATCCCCTTGTAAACGGAGGAATGGTTAAAGTTTCTCGTTTTTCCGGTTAAGTCGTTATCCGGAGTCGGGGTGGCGCCTGGGTGCCGAAGGCATGTTTAAAGTTTGTCGTTTTTCCCGTTGCGCCGTTTTCCGAGAACGCGGCGGCCCCTGGGAACCGGTGTCACGTTCGTAGTTTCTCGTTTCTCTGGTTGCGTCGTTTTATGAAGTTTGGGCGATCCCTGGGACCCGGCGGCATATTCCAAGTTTCTCGTCTTTCTAGTTGCTTCGCTTTCCGGAGCTTAGGCGGCTCCTGGGACCCGGAGGTATGTACCAAGTTTCTCATGTTTCCGATTCCGTTGTTTTCCGGGGCTGGGGCCCGGAGGCGTTGTCCAAGTTTCTCGTTTTTGCAGTTGTGTTGTTTTCTGGCCCGGGGAGGCCCCTGAGAGCCGGAGGCACATTTAAACTTTCTCTTTTTTCCGGTTTCGCCTGATTCCTTGGCCGACCCGGGACCCGGAGTCATGTTCCTAGCTTGTCGCTTTTCCGGTTGCGTCGTCTTCTGAGGTTGAGGGGTTCCTGGGTCCCGAAGACAATTTCCAATTTTCTTCTTTTTCCTGTTGCTTCGTTTTTCGGGGATGGAAAAGTCTCTGCGACCCGGAGGCATGCTCCAAATTTCTAATTTTTCCCGGGGAGTCGGACGCGTGTCTAAAGTTTCTTAGTTTTCCAGTTGCGCCGCTTTCCAGGGACGGGACGGACCCTGGGGGCCGAAGGCGTGTCTAAAGTTTCTCGCTCTTCCAGTTGTGCCTCTTTTCGGGAGCCGTGGCGGCCCCTGGCAGCCGGAGGCCTGTCTAAAGCTTCTCGCTTTTCCGGTTGCGCTGCTACCCTGGGAGCCGGAGGCGTGTCTAAAGTTTCTCGCTTTTCCGGTTGCGACGCTTTCCTCAGCCGGGCAACACCTGGCAGTCGGAGTCGTGTTTAAAGTTTGTCATTTTTACGGTTGCGTCGTTTGCCGGGTCCGGTTCGCTCCCTGGTAGCCGGAGGCATGTTTAAAGTTTCTCGTTTTTCCCTTTGCGCCGTTTTTCGTACCGCGGCGGCCCTTGGGAGTCGGAGACATGTTGAAATTTTCTCGGTTTTCCGATTGCGCCGTTTTCCGGGGCCGGGGTGGCTCCTGGGGGCTGGAGGCATGTTCAAAGATTCTAGTTTTTCCCGTTGCGCCGTTTACTGGAACCGGGAGGCCCCTGGAAGCCGGAAGCATGTTTAAAGTTCTACTTTTTCGGGTTGCGCCGTTTTCCGGACCCGAGGCCGCACCTGGGAGCCGGAGGTATGTTTAAGTTAGTCGTTTTTCCGGTTGCGCCGTTTTCCGGGCCGCTGCGTCCCCTGGGTGACGGAGGCATGTTTATAGTTTGTCATTTTTACTGTTGTGCCGGTTTCCGGGGACGGGGCGGCCCCTGGGTGCCGGAAGCATGTTTAAAGTTTCTCGTTTTTGGGGTTACACCGTTTTCCGGTGCAGGGCAGTGCCCTGGGAGCAGGATGCATGCTTAAATTTTCTCATTTTTACGGTTGCGCCGTTTTTCTGGACGGAGCGGCCCCTTTGTACCAGGAGGAATCGTTAAACTTGCTCGTTTTTGCGGTTGCGTTGTTTTCCTGGACTGAGGCGGCCCCTGGGAGCCGTAGGCAGGCTTAAAGTTCGTCATTTGTGCGTGTTCGCTGTCTTCCGGACGGGGGCGACCAATGGTAGCCGGAGGAGGCTTTAAAGTTCATCGTTTTTCCTGTTGCTTCGTTTTCCGGTGCCGGGGCGGCCCCTGGGAGCAGGAGGCATGTTTGAAGTTTGTCGTTTTTCCGTCTGCACCGTTTTCCTGGGCCCGGGCATCCAATGGGAGCCGGAGGCATGTATGAAGTTTGTGGTTTTCCCCGTTCCGCCGTTTTCTGTGGCGCGGTGGCCCTGGGAGCCGGGGTCATGTTCCAACTTTATCGTTTTTCTGGTTGCGTCGTTTTCTGAGGTTGGGGCGATCCATGGAACCCGGAGGCATATTCCAAGCATCTCGTGTTTCTGGTTGCTTTGCTTTCCGGGACTGAGGCGCCTCCTGGGACCCGGAGGCATGTTCCAAGTTTCTCGTCTTTCCGGTTACACAGTTTTCCTGTGCCGGTGTGTCCCCTGCGAACCGGAAGCATGTTCAAAGTTTCTAGATTTTCCGGTTGCGCCGTTTGCTGAAGCCAGGAGGCCACTGAGGTACGGAAGCATGTTTAAAGTTTCTAGTTTTTCGGGTTGCGCCGTTTCCGGACCTGAGGCGGCCTCTGAGAGCCGGAGGCATGTTTAAGTTTTGTCGTTTTTCCGGTTGCGCCGTTTTCCGGGTCCGGGCCGGCCCCTGAGAGCCGGAGGCATGTTTAAAGTTTCTACTTTTTCGGGTTGCGCCGTTTCCGGACCTGAGGCGGCCTCTGAGAGCCGGAGGCATGTTTAAGTTTTGTCGTTTTTCCGGTTGCGTCGTTTTCCGGGTCCGGGCCGGTCCCTGAGAGCCGGAGGCACGTTTAAAGTTTCTAGTTTTTCGGGTTGCGCCGTTTCCCGCACTTGAGGCTTTGTTTTTGTTATTTTAAGATAATTATTTCTATATTGGTTCATACTATTTATTTTGTAATAATATGTTTTCTTTTTATTTGTTGGTAATTCGATTTTTTATTAATATAAGGTATATATATATATATATTATTAATATAAGGTATATATATATATATATATATATATATATATATATATATATATATATATATATAATTATTTAAGTAAAATAGCCCCTGGGAGCCAGAGGCCTGTTTAAAGTTCGTCGTTTTTCCGGTTGCGCCATTTTCCGTGCCCCTGCGGCCTTGGGAGACGGAGGCATGTTTAAAGTTTCTCGTTTTCCTGGTTCCGCTGTTTACCGGCGCCGCGTTGGCCCCTGGAAACCGGAGGCATATTTAAAGTTTCTCGTTTTCCGGTTGCCCCGTTTTCAGGGAACAGGGCACCCCTGGGAGCCGGAGGGATGTTCAATTTTTTTAATGTTTCCGGTTGCAACGTTTTCCAGTGCGTGGCGGTCCCTGGGAGTCATATGCATTTTGAAAGTTTGTCGTTTTTCCGGTTGCACCGATTTCCGGAAACGGGGCGGCCCCTGGATGTCGGAGGCATTTTCAAGTTTTTCGTTTTTCCGGTTGCTCCCTCCTCCGGGGCCGGAGCGGCCTTGGGACCGGTGGCATGTTTAAAGTTTCTTCTTTTTCCGGTTGCGCACTTTTCCGGACCGGGGCGGACTTCCTGTAACCGGAGGAATGATTAAAGTTTCTCTTTTTTTCTGTTAAGTCGTTTTCCGGTGCGGGGGCGGCCCCTGGGAGCCGGTTGGCGTATTTAAAGTTTGTCATTTTTACTGTTGCGCCGTTTTCTGGAGCCGGAGGCGTCTCTAAAGTATCTTGTTGTTCCGGTAGCTGAGATTTCCTGGGTTGTGGTGGCCTCTGGGAAAAGGAGTCACCTTTGAAGTTGTAGTTTTCCGCTTGCGCTTTTTTCCGGGGTCGACCTCTGCTCCTGGAAGCGGAGACGTGTTTAAATTTTCTCGCTTTTCCAGTTGCGCCGGTTTTCAGATCACTCTCCAGTCACTGTCGATCCACTGCCGAGTCACTCTTTGGTGACTCTCGATTCACTCCCGAGTCACTCTTTGATCACTCTCTGTGTAGTAACGAGTCACTCTCGATCCACTCCCGAGTCACTCTCCATTCAGTCTGAGATCACTCTTGATTCCTACCGAGTCATTTTTAGACCACTCTCGAATCACTCTCGTATAACTCTTAGATCACTCTGGAGTCACTCTGGATTCATTGCCGAGTCAATCTTAGATGACTATCGATCCATTTTCGATTCACAACCGTCACTCTCTGATCACACCCGGGCCACTCTGTTGATGCTCGATTCACTCCCGAGCCACTCCTAGAACACTGTCGATTCACTAACGAGTCACTCTTTGGGCATTCCCGATTCACACCCGAGTGTGAATCTCTTTTATCACTATCCTCTCCATTCACCCCGAGTCACTCGATAGACTCCCGTGTCACTTCAATCACTCTCGATTCACTCCCGAGTCACTCCATTCAGTCCCGAGTCACTCCATTCAGTCCCGAGTCACTTTTAGCTCACTATAGATTCACTCCATAGCCATTCTCGATTTACTCCACAGTCTTTCTCCTGAGTGACACTTAGATCACTCTAGAATAAGTATCGATTCACCCCAATTCAATCTTAGATTAATCTCGATTCACTACCAAATCACTCTTAGATCACTCTCGAATCACTCTGAAGTCACTCGATTCAATCCCGAGTCACTCGTATAGACTCCAGTTACTCCAGATTCGCTCCCGAACCAGTCCCGAGCAACTCCCGAGTTACTCCAGATTCGCTCGCGAGCAATTCCTGACTCACTCCCGTGTCACTCCCTGATCACTTTGACACAGTTTCGATGCACTCTGAGTCACTCCCTAATCACTTCTTGTTCACTGCAAGTCACTCCATATTCACTCCCAAGTCACTTTTGTGTCATTCTCGATTCACTCCTAATTCGCTCACTAGTCACACCCGAGTTACTTCCGTATTCACTCGGGCTACTCTGGATTTACTCCCGAGTTACTCCAGAATCGCTCCTGAGTAATTCCTGATTCATTTCTGACTCACGAGTCATTCCGAGTCTCTCCCGATTCACTCCAAAGCCACTATCGATTCACTCCCGAATCATTTTCCATTCACTCCAGTCACCTGCAGTTCACCCTACAGTAACTTCCCATTCACTCCCGAGTCATTCCAAGTTCACTCTCCTGTTACGTCCGATTCACTCTCCAGTCACTTCCGTGTTACTCCCGATTCACTCTAGTCACTCTCGATTCACTACCGTGTTATTCCAGATTCGCTCCCGAGCCACTCCTGATTCACTACTGACTAACTCCCGATTCACTTACAAGCCACTGCCAATTCACTCCCGATTCACTCTCAGTCCATTTCGAATCACTTCAGTTACTCCCAGTCACTCCCGGCTAACTCTGCAGTCACTATCGAGTTACTCGCGATTGACTGTCTTGTCACTCCCGAGTTACTTCAGATTCCCTCACTTGCCACTCCCGTGTAACTTTTTATTCACTCGTGTCAGTCCAGGTTCACTGTACAGTCACTCCCGAATCACTACCCATTCACTCGTGGTTTACTCTCTGTTTACTCTCTGTCACTCCTGGTTCACTCCCGATTAAGTCTAGTCACTCCCGAGTTGCTTCAGATTCGTTCACAAGCCACTTCTGCTTCACTCCTGACTCACTCCAAAGCCACTGCTAGTTCACTCTCGGGGAACACCCGTATGTCATACCAGTTACTCCCTATCACTCCGAGTCATTCCCGAATCACTTCCTATTCACTCCAAGTCACTCCCGAATCACTTCCCATTCACTCCAAGTCACTCTCGGTTCACTATGCAGTCACTACCGAGTTACTTCTCATTCAAAACCAGGTCACTCCCGGTTTACTCTCATACCACTCCTGGTTCACTCTGCAGTCACTCCCGAGTTACTCCCGATAAACTATAGTCATTCGAGATTCGCTTCCGAGCCACTTATGATTCACTCCTTACTCACTCCAAAGTCGCTTACAATTCACTCCCGTAGCACACCCGAATGACATCCCATTCGCTCCTGATTATCTCCGAGTCACTCCTGAATCACTTCCCATTCACTCCCGGTTCACTTTGCAGTCACTACTGAGTTACTCGCGATTGACAAGGTCAATCCACATTCGCTCACTTATAATAATAATAATAATAATAATAATAATGATAATAATAATAATAATAATAATAATAATAATAATAATAATAATAATAATTTATTTTAGCTGGCAGAGTGAAGGCCGTGAGGCCTTCTCTTCCACTCAACCAGCACTTCCGATTCACTCAGGAGTCACTCCATACTACTGATTCATGCCCGGGTCACTCCCGAATCACTTCCTAATTACTCCCAATTCATCCGAGTCACTCCCGATTCAAATATTTTTCATAAATATATTTCAAAAAAAATTTCTTTTCTTAAAAATGTGAAATTAAAAGAAAATTAATTTCTTATTAACTTTTTTTAAATTTGAAATTTATTTTTTTAACAAAAAATTTCGAATTTTTTATTGAAAAAAATTAATTCTTTTTTCGAAAAGGAGTTCAATTTTTTCTAATTTTTTTTCATAAAACATTTCAAAATTTTTTGAATTTCAATTATTTGGAGAAAATATTGAAATTTTTTTTGAGAAAAATTTTGAAATTTATTTTTTTTTTTTAAACTTTTATTGAAAAAATTTGAAACATTTTTATTTTTTTGAAGATAATGTAAAATTAAAAAAAATACAATTTATTTATTATTTGTTTTTGATCAACAAAATCTGAAATTTACTTATTTTTTCTTAAATTGAACATTTATAAAAACGAAATTTAAAAATTTGAATTCTTTTGTTTTTTTTTAATTTGAAATTTTTCTTTTTGAATGAAAAAATTGAATTTTTTTATTTTTAAATATTTTGATTTTTTTGTTAAATTTTTAAATTAAAAATTAAATTGTTCATTTTTCTGAAAAAAGGAAATTTATAAAAGAAATTGAAAATTATATGAATTTAAATTGTTTTGGAAAAAAACATATTGAAATTTTTTAATTAAAAAAAATTGAAATTCAATTTTTTTTTTAAATTTCGTAATTTTTAAAGAAAAATATTGGAATATTTCTTCACTTTTGAAAAAAATTTGAAATTATAAAATTTGTAATTAAAAAAATGAATTTTAATTTTTGTTTGTAGATTTTAAATTTTTTTTCCTTCAATTTTTCAATATTTTAATTTTGAATTTTATTTTATTTTTTTAAATTTGGAATTTAATTATTTGATTTTGAAATTTTTTTTACATATTTTTGTTAAATTTGAATTTTTTTTATATCGAAATTGAAAAGAATTAAAAACAGAAATTCAAATTTATTTGAAAAAAATTGTTTAAAGTTTTCAAAAATAATTATCAAAATTTTTAAATTGAAAAAATTGATGGTTTTTTGAACTGGGGTGAGTCAGGAGTGTTCTGATAGTGAACCGGTAGTGGCTCGGGAGCGAAAAATGCCGGGAGTGTTTGGAGAGTGAACCAGGAGTGAATCGGTGTTACTCGGGAGTGAATTTGAAGTGATATTGTAGTGATTCGGGAGTGACCTGAGAGTGGTCCGTGAGTGACTCGGAGTGAATGAGAAGTGATTCTGGAGTGACCTGGGTGTGAATCGGTAATGGCTTGGGAGTGTAACGCGAGTGACTGAATGACTCTGGAGTATTCAGGTTTGAATGAGGAGCGAATCTGGAATAACTAGGGAGTGAATCGAGAGTAGCTCGATTGGAAAGGGAGTGAGTAGTGGGCGTATTGGGAGTGAATACGGAGTGACAGAGTGAATCGAGAGTCACTTAGAGTAAATTGAGTGACTCGGGAGTGGAGAGTGAACCGAGGGAGACTGAAGACTGAACTGAAAGTGATTGGAGAGTGAACAGAGTGACTCGGAGTGAATGGGAAGTGTTTCGGGATTTACCCCGAAGTGGGTCGGAGTGAATCGGGTGTGAATGGGAAGTGTTTCGGGGTGTTCATGGAGTGAATATGGAGTGAGTCTGGAGTGGCACGAGAGCTAATCTGGAGTAAGATGAGAGAGGCTTGGGTCTGATTCGGGATCGACTCTGGAGTAACTTGAGAGACATCTAAGAGTGACTCGATAATGAATCGAGAGTGATCTAATTCTAAGCTGGGGTGAATCGACAGTTACTCCAGAGTGAACTAAGAGTTATCGGGAGTGAATCGAGAGTGACCTAAGAGTGAATCGACTGTGTTCTATAAGTGGCTCCGGAGTGAATCGAGAATCAACAGAGTGGCCCGGGTGTGATCAAAGAGTGACGGTTGTGAATCGAAAATGAATCGAGAGGGATATAAATTGACTCAGGCATGAATCCAGAGTGACTCGAGAGTGATATGAGTTTATCTAGAGTGAATCGAGAGTGATTTAACAGTGACTCGTTAGGGAATCAAGAGGAATATATCGAGTTACTCTTGAGTCGATAGTGACTCGGGAGTAATCGAGAGTGATCTAAGAGTGAATCGGGAATGACTCGGAAGTGGATCGAGACTGACTCATTACTATATCGAGAGTGATCAAAGATTGACTCGGGAGTGAATCGAGAATGAAACGAGTCATCAAAGAGTGACTCGAGAGTGAATCGAGTGATCAAAGAGTAACTCGAGAGTGAATCAAGTGATCAATAACTCGAGAGTGAATCGAGTGATCAAAGAGTAACTCGAGAGTGATCAAAGAGTGACTGGGGAGTATATCGACTGATCAATGAGTGACTCGGGAGTGAATCGACTAATCTATGAGTGACTCGGTAGTGAATCGAGAGTGATCAAAGAGTGACTCGTGTGTAAATGGAGAGTGACTTGAATGATTTTTAGTGACTTGGGAGTGCGATTGAGTTGGAACTGGCAAGAGTGATTTGGGAGTGTCTTGCGTGTGAATCGAGAATGACTTAAGAGTGAATAAAGATTGTCTTTGGTGATTTGGGCGTGACTTGGGAGTGTTGTAAGATTCACTTGGAAGTGATTTGGGAGTGAATCGAGATTGACTGCGGAGCGAATGAAGAGTGACTCGGGAGCAAATCAAGATTGACTTAATAGTGAATCGAGTCATGTGTGACTTAACAGTGATTTGAGAGATTTTTAAAATTACCTTAAGACTGAATCGAGAGTGACTTAAGAATGACTTGGGTGTGACTTGGGAGTGTTTTAATATTGCCTTGAGAGTGACTTTAGAAAGATTTGGGAATGACTATGCACTGACTTGGCAGTGAATCAAGATTGACTATGGAGTATATCGAGAGTGTATCGGGAGCAAATCGAGAATGACTTTAGAGTGACTTAAGAGTGAATCGGGAGAGACTTGGGTGTAACTTAAGATCGACTCTACAGTGAATCCAATGTGATTTAAGAGTGATTTGGGAGTGACTTGCGAGTGTTTAGGATTATCATGGAAGTGAGTTAAGAGTGACTGCATCCATTTAAGTAACGAGGCATAATGTAATTGTAATATAAACTGAGTTTATTTTATTTCATTTTATTTTTATTTTTATTTAAATGCACCACCAACAGAAGCAAGCTTCCAATTATAGGTGGCTTACATTGATGCATATACAAAACACATAATAACAAAAAACAAAATAAACAACACAAACGAAAGAAAGAAAATACGTACCGGCAATAGATGCCAGAATATAATATTGTAGTTAATATAGTGCCAAATGTCAATATAATAATGCAAAATTATTTAAAAACTATAGTAAAAAACATTGAAATATAGTTATTCATATTTTTAATATCTAAGGAAATACAATTCTTTTTAATATTGCATGAAATTTGTTAACAGTAAAACTGAAATCTAATTGAGAATTACAGTTTGAGAGAGAGTTGTAAGTATTACACATAACAAACAATGGAGAGTTCTTGAAGAAAACAGTTCTAGGAATTGGAATAACAAAATGTTGCCTATGACGTAATTCTATTGTTTTTACATTAAACTGAAGGAATTTAAGAAAATCACAGTTTTTCAATATACCGTTAACAGTCTTATAGAGTAAAATTTGACTATTTATTAATCGTCTAGATTTTAAAATTGTATAATTAAATTAAAAAAGTAACTGATTATATGGAATTTGATGTTAATAAGACGACACATGATGTTTTTAAAATATAAATAACGTAAAAATCTTTTCTGTATCCTTTCTGTTCCTGGATGTTTTGATTTACAACTTTTGCGGGGTGTCTGTCATTTAACTCAACAGTATTTATGAATTTTGCATGCAAAGTGGTATGCTGATTTAACGTTATGAATCTATGATCTGTAGCGTGTTATGGCATGTGTGGCATCATCTGAGACTTAGCACTTACATGTTACATACAAGAATATATATGTCATTTACAATAATGATCAGTAAAGAATAATCTTCTTCAAGACAAATTTTCTTCATTGAGACGAAGAGGTGTGTGTTGCATAACGAAGAGTAGTGTCTAGGACCTGGAGACAAATCTAGGTCCGGCGAAGACTGTTGGCTGAAGCTGGTTCGGCGCAGACATCGGTTGGTGTCTCTGATTTCTTTGCAGTAGGAATGAGAGTTCTGGTTTCCTGCACTGGGCCAAGCTCCCTCTCGTTCTGGCCTTCTCGAAAAGGTTCTGCCGTCTCCGGTTGTTTGCGGGTGAGCTGATATAACCGGACACCATGAAGACTTGGACATTGTCGGTACGTCTGTAGCATACAAGCAAGACACAATATAGCTCCTGTTACGGTTAAAGTAATTAGCCAGGGATATACACTGTCTTGTGTGCGAGATTCTTCTACTTTAAATTTTACACTTTTAATTTTCTCTTGCAATTCCTCCATTGTTATATCACAGTCTAGTATATACAGTTACGAAGCTCAATACGTAGTAAATATGCATCCATAGATAGTTGCCAACCACTAGAATCGCTACTATCGCCTCATTACAGACAATGCGAAATAATACCTGCACAGTCTATTGTTCCTAGTATCCTCACAACTCAAGCTTCGTGACTGTATAGCCTATACTAGACTGCGGTTATACCATCATTATTAAAATATTTAATATCTGGAAACATATTCTTTAAATATAGGCCTATTATTTTAATGTACCGAAGTACATATGATATTTCCATGCAAATATTCTGCGTCATCATACGATGAAAGAGTAATGGAACGGAGAACAATTCTCTCCGGCGCCGGGATTTGAACCCGGGTTTTCAGCTCTACGTGCTGATGCTTTATCCACTAAGCCACACCGGATACCCACTCCGGCGTCGGACAGAATCGTCTCAGTTTAAGTTCCAACTCTTGGGTTCCCTTTAGTGGCCGCCCTCTGCACTACGTCATAGATGTCTATGAACGTAGGACTGAAGTCCACACATGTGCTGAGGTGCACTCGTTATGAGTGACTAGTTGGCCGGGATCCGACGGAATAAGCGCCGTCTTAAATCACGAAGTGATTTACGCATATCATATATATTATTTTAATGTACCGAAGTACATATGATATTTCCATGCAGATATTCTGCGTCATCATACGATGAAAGAGTAATGGAACGGAGAGGGCGGCCACTAAAGGGAACCCAAGAGTTAGAACTTAAACTGAGACGATTCTGTCCGACGCCGGGGTGGGTATCCTGTGTGGCTTAGTGGATAAAGCATCAGCACGTAGAGCTGAAAACCCGGGTTCAAATCCCGGCGCCGGAGAGAATTTTTCTCCGTTCCATTACTCTTTCATCATATTCTTTAAAGTAATGACGTATTGTTCAGATAGATTTAGAATTGTCCAAGTAAATATAATGATTAAAGTCTCACAAAAAACCGAACTTAAAAAACCGACATTGCTTATGAGAGGACCTAATAATAATAGTAATAGTAATAATAATAATAATAATAATAATAATAATAATAATAATAATACTAATAATAAACTTTTGCTATTTCTGGTTTGTAATTTTAAAATCTATAACTTTGATTTTATTTGTTAAAGTAAGAGTTATTAAAAACTATGCCTCCATGTTTCCCAGGCGAAGAGATTGCATTAAGCGGCCTGCTAGATTAAAAATGACACATATAAAATGAGAGGAATATGCTAGCTTCTAACAGGTTGCATGTACCTTCTCCCACGTGGCTCTGAATTTATTGTCGTTCTCCTGGAAGGGCGGCAAAAATAGCGTTGGAATCATACTCCACCCCTTGCGCAACAAGGGATGATTCACGCTAAATTGACGAACAAAGACCTGCGCGTGGGCATCTTCTATGTATATTGAACGACGCACGAATGTGATGGGACTTCATCGATACACGTTTTCAGAGACCAGCACTGCTGCGAGAAGCACGGCAGAACCCTCCGATAGGAAGCCATGGAAATCTTCACATAAGAGGACGGATAACAATATATACAGTTAAGTATACATAATTTCTAATATATTAGTAACAATTTTATTTAACTACTTTAGCTTGTTGCCTGATTTAAGTCCCAGCTCTGTTTTTAATGAGGACTGTAAAACAACAATCGAATTCACAGAAATTAAGAATCAGAATGTTTACCTCCTCATTATATGAAAAACAAAGAGATGATATTGTGTTCATGTAAAAGTAACTGTAGAGACTTTCACAGAAACAGCATACCTTCATCATTTCTAATAATGGGAAAGAGGTTTTTTTTTATCAGATTTTAGACTTCCACGGTGTTAACTATATTTGACGCTTGTAAACTAGTTGTAGATCTTATCATCAGGACAATATTGCCCAAGATCTGAGCCTATTTATTTATCGTTTACTGTGCAATGACGTTATTGTCTAGGCGTTAACATTGTTTTCCATTGTTATAGTGAGTAAATTAAATGATCGGGGATTTACGTAGCTGACATTGATATGTATTTGAAGAAATGTGATTTACTGAAAACACCGTAACAAAATTTTCATAATTTTTCATGCAAAGGTCAAGAGTGGCAGATCACATGCCTCCAGAAATGTATGTGCTGGAGAAATTAATCACTAAGAGAATTTAATTTCCGATTGAATATTTCTTACACAGAGATCCTGCTTTTGGAATATCCACTAAAGCGTAAAACCACCTGTTTGTGTTTCGTGCGCGGATATCGATTTCTCCTTTTACACTGTTCATGTGAGATATCTGAGTCCGTAAATAATCAAAGTTGTTGATAATTCAGGTTATCATGTAGTCACGTGTTCGAAAGCGTCAGTTACTAATTTTCTGTCCATTTCGTTCTGTTCAATTAATTTATTCTGAATTTAATGTATTTAATATTGAACAAATTTATAAAAAATATACTGTTAAAATTTTATCATAAAAATCGTAATAAGTTTATATTACAGGCACGTAATCATGACACAAGACGAAATAATAATTCAACATTAGTAGTACCTATGGGCCTTATTCATAGACATTCTTAGCGCGGGCTTTCGGTGGATGATCAGCGAACTAACGTTTTTCGTATTCATAAACCAGTGTTAGTGATATGATATGAATTCTGTTTAGCACGCTCGTAGTGCGGGCTAGCGAAATGTCTATGAATAGGGCCCTAAATGTTTCACATCTGATGGTCTAAAGCATAGCATTAATTTTGGCCCTCGGTTGTATAATTCTTTAGCTATATTACAGCCAGAACTTCTAACATGTAACCCATTAACATATAACAAGAACATTAGAAACGTGTTAATGTCTTCAATTTGATTAAATAAATTTATAGCCTCTGTGTATGTATTAGTAGTAGTAGTAGTATTTATTCCATATTTATAAACCCTATTTTACATATAGTATATTAGGGTTATATTTTAAACTAATCATAACAAATTGAAACTTACAGACTACCATACAATAAATATACACTTGTAAGAGTGTAACATATATAAATTAATTAGATTAATGCCTTGAAATTACAGTCGAAGAACATAGAGAATTTAACATGAATAGCATGTTGCACTTATAGATAATATTATGACACTTAGGTAATATACACACATACACACACATACATACATACATACATACATACATACATACATACATACATACATGCATGCATGCATACTTACGTATGTAGAGACATAACATATAGATACATACGGTGAATAAACATTAATTTGATTGAAGGCTTGAAATTATAATCGAAATACCTAGAGAATTTAACATGAATAGACATGTTGAACATGTAGATCATATTAAGACATTTCGCTAAAATATGTACATTTGTAGACATAATATAACAACATGTAGACATATATTTATAAATATACACATGCATACATGCATACATACATCCATACATACATTACACTCACACACAGATACATATATATATTATATATCATATATATGTGTGTGTATATATATATATATATATATACACAGCAAGATGTACGTCAGTAACAGATAATTGGAAAGGATGAACAATATTAAATACCTTGGACATTCATTATCACTTACACATGACTTTGATATACAAAATAAATTTACCAAATTTATAAAAACATAATGCATAATAAATACAATTTTAAAACCATAATTTATTTAGAGTTACACACGAATCGCAGTTAAAAAAGAACTCTTGCCCGACAGTTTTAATCGCTGCCGAGATGGACTTCATGAGACACAAAATGGAACCACGAAAGAAATAATGATATCCTGAAATAACTCAAAGTCGAATCAATATTACAATATGTTAATCATTTTGTGTATGTATTAATCAGCCTATATTATATTTGTATTCTATAATTTTGAAATATATATTTTTTCACAAATTGTCCTACTTTATTCACGTACGTTAATATTATTTTATATAATTTCATTGCAGCTATAATTTTAATTTAGTTCCTATTTTATTTTATTTTCTATATTCCTCTCATATTAACATATTATATAATTTCACTGCAGCTGTAAATTTAATTTCAGTTCCTATTTTACTTTATTTTATATATTCTCTTATAGGCCTATTAATAAAATATCTTCACTGCGACCAAACACGAGCGCTGCTCATTCGGTCCTCAAATTTTGTTAACATTACTGTATCATCTTTTTTATATTGCTTGTATTATTTTATTTCTATTTCTATTGTTGTAATTATATTCTCTATTCTGTATATTTAAATTTAAACAAACAAGCAAAAAAGCAAGCAAGCAAGCAAGCAAAAACAAAGAAACAAACAAAGAAACAAATACTATTATATGGTTAAAGCTCTTCAATTCTTTCTCGTTTTAAATTAGTAAGATAAAATCATTTGTATAAAGAAACAAATTAATTTCATTTTACTTTTTCATTATAAGAAGCGCAAACACAAATTAAAAAAAATACTATATAGTCCAATATATTATATGTAATGTACGTATCCAACATAGGTACCTATTATCGTAAAACTAACTCCGTATAGGCCGCCTATCTGTCTGCGTGCAGCGATTTCTCTTAAAATATTAAACGGATTTTATATAATCAATATGCACTCAATTATTCCTATAATGAAACGCATTAAATATAATAATTTATTGTATAATTGAAGGGTCGAGTTCAAAACCAGATAAATGCGTAATGTTAGATATTGAGAAAATGAAAAAATTGTGTATTTCAGTAACCGTCGGTAATGCAATTCCTTTTTAATATAAGTTTTAAAGCATATCTTATTTTCTATTAGAACCCAAATTGTCAATATATTCGTTCAATTAATTTAGCAGATAATTACGTTTATTTATTCATTAAGCAAGGTTTTCAGCGTAGTTTCTATGAAATATGTGTAAAATTAAATTAAAAAAATATTTTACTGAATGCTATAATGTGGTTAATTGTTAAGTTCTACATTAAAAAAAACCAGTACTATTTTTGACACTAAAAGCACCGTTAGGGTCATTCTGAACGGTACGAATTTTCCAAGGCATCTCAAATTGCACGGAAGTTAAGTTAGCGCTTTTATATACAATACAATACATAATTAGGCAAGCAG